>NC_064648.1:31046508-31678826 GCF_023864345.2 Schistocerca serialis cubense
CGTGGAAGACAGTGCTTGGAGAGAGCTTGTAGTTGTCAGTGCGTGGGCAGAGCTCGTAGAAGACAGTGCTTGGAGAGAGCTCGTAGTAGTCAGTGCCTGTTAAGAACTCGTGGTAGACAGTGCTTGGAGAGAGCTCGTAGTAGTCAGTGCGTGGGCAGAGCTCGTAGAAGTCAGTGCTTGTCGAGAGCTCGTAGAAGTCAGTGCTTGTCGAGAGCTCGTAGAAGTCAGTGCAAGGAGAGAGCTCGTAGTAGTCAGTGCCTGTTAAGAACTCGTAGAAGTCAGTGCGTGTCGAGGTCTCGTGGTAGTCTGTGCTGAGATGTTGTATCAGAGAGTGTTTGTTGAGATGTGCTATTAGGCAGTGCTTGCTGAGATGTGATATTGGAGAGTTCTGGTTGAGATATAATGTAAGGATTAGAATGATTTTCATCAATATAAATGAGGTAATTAACTCCGTTTGTTTTTTTTTATTTTCAGTGTCCTAAATAATGCGTCATTACAGGTTCAGTCAACAAAGCATCTGGCGTGTGTTCTTGTATTAGAGTTTAATTCTGCTTTCCTTACGCAATTATAGTATTTGTAATTTTCTTTTATCACGTCAGTAAAATTGGTATAAAAAAATTCTTGTCTTGTTGAAGAAGAACCGTGCCAGATGTGCGTTGAGTCACACTCCCACATACAGAACAGTTATACTTATGCTTAGGTTTCGTAGGTTTCATAGTTGCTGGGGACTTAATTAACTAACTGTGTTAATGAAAATTTTCATTTCATTCTTTGTTGTTGTTCTTTGCAGTCAGATAGCGTGATAATATTAGTCAGGGCCAACCGATTACGAAACAGCGTAATCGGACTTACAGCTACGAAAAACTAAAAAAGTATTATCAATCTTATATTTAATTAAGCCCCCATGCACGTGGCGACCGCCTCTTCGGATCGTCCCTCGGATTCTTCTGATTGTAAAAATAGTAGACGGTAGTATTGTTGTAGTAATTTGTAGTTAGTAATTGTAGTCAATTTTGCATGCGTAGATTTGGTAATTGTCATTCTTCTAATGGTATTTTTTTCTCAGAATTTGATTTGTTGTCTTGTTTACGCGTTTGACAATCTAGTGCAATTATGTCAATTGTTTGTTAATCGTGTTTGAGGGAAACATGTCATGTGAATGTTAATGTTGGAGATAAGGAGTCATTGTGTGTAATTTTCGTACAGTGACGAATTTTTTGTATGTTTTGTAAATGATTACGCGATCTATGAAAAAGGCGAAAATGATGAATAGTGAGAATGACGAAATTGTTGACTTGGCGAACTCGCCAACACAGGACAACAGTATGATGAATAATGAAGTGGAAAACAATTTAATATGTCGGGAAGGTAGTCCGGAACCATTTCAAAATTTTTCTCAATCAGAAAATTCACGGAATACGAGATTAACGATAGAAGATTCTGGAATAGTATCGAACACAGATAGCCTTACAGCTATGACGAAGGAAACTGGTTTTGCGGGAAATGTTAGGGGCGAAAATAATTTTGAACAAGTTAGTACGGAGCAGTTGATGAGTGCAATATTAAATGTGGGATCACAGTTACGATCTGAATTAAAAACTGATATGGGAACAATGGAAACACGGTTAGATTCACGAATAGGGACATGTTTCAAAAATATGAAAGATGAATTAAAGAAAGAAATCAGAGAAGAAGTACAACCGATTTTGAATTCTCACAATAATAGATTAATTCCTGTAGAGATTAGACAAAGGGAACAGGATAGAGAACAGGAGGAAAGAGATCGCGTGATAGTACAGAAATTTTCAGAGTTAAATTTACAACGTGCACACGATAAGAAAGAAATATTTGAGAGAATCAAGGAATCCGTACCAAATGGCAGATTAAATAACCTAACACATCAATATGAACAGTTAACTACTAAATGTGTCAATACTGAAACCCGAGTCACGACACTTACGGAAGACGTAAATAAACAAAGAACAAATAGGTGACTTATCGGAAAGAGTTGAGGAGATTTCAGATAAATTGACAAATCTTAGTTTACATGGGGACAGAGATTCAGATGATACAGCTCCATTACCATTTCAGAAACCGAAGAGTATCAGAACATAAATAAGCATGTTGAGAATCAGGGAAAATTTAATGAACGCGTTAAAAGGGAAGTTAAGGCATTACGAAAGCAAGTCAAACAAATCGAAGGCGAAATTGTAGGAAAAGACAGTAGAAGAAATTTAGAATCACAGATAGCAGAAGGGTTTGAAGAAAGTAATTTATTTCATTTACGAGAAGCAACAAGAGAGCGCCAGGCGCGCGAACTTGACAATAATCAACATTGGGACTGGGACAGACGCGGTAGGTCTTTGTCGCCACGAGGCGAAAACTTTGACTATAAACACTTTTTGACTGTTCGGAAATTTAAGATCTTCCGCAATTCTAAGAATGACATACATCCGTGTTCATGGTTAGATCAATTTATGTACGCACTTCCACGAAATTGGCGACTAAGTCACAAACTGGAATTTATGTGTGGATATTTAGAAAACGAACCGGCGACGCGGATGCGCGCACTCATTAGAGATTGTAATAATCTAAATGATTTTTATCATGCATTTCTATCGGCATATTGGTCCGAAAACACGCAAGACAGAGTCAAACACAGTCTTATTATGCAGCGTAATTTCAAACAATCTGAGTTCCGCACGCCAGCAGAATATTTTGAGGACATGATTCGAAAGAATCAGTTCTTGTCCAACCCTTACAGCCCGACTGAATTAATTCGCATTTGTTTAACTAAGCTGCCACAATCCATAAAACAAATTGCTTTAGCCGGAAGATGTAAAGACGACATTGAGACTTTTAAGACTTTGTTGCAAGAACTTGAGTATGACAACGACGACGGGACTTCTTGTAACTTTTTCAGTAACAGTAATTACAATAGATTTTCAGAGAAAAGAGATAGTGATCGGAACGGGCGTTATATGGGTAATTTTGAGAATGACAGACGTAACAGGCAGGACAATAGATACCAGCCTTATTACAATAACAGACGTTCTAACAGAAATTACACAGACAATTATAATAACGGTAATTCGTACCGGAATGATCAATCATACGGAAACAGTAATCGGTATCATCAAGACAGAAATTATTCAAACAGTAATAGAAATTCTTACTACAGAAATAATCAGGGTAGCAGATACAACAATAATTTCAGAAGTGACAGTCGAAATTACACAAGGAGTAGTTATGCAGACAGACAGGAAAACAGAAATTTTAATAACAGACACAACCAAGAATTTACATCTAACAGACAGGAGGGACCTAATTGGCATCCTCCACGTGACAGAACTTCAGAGAGACAAGTGCAAATCGTAGAAATTGATCCGCGAAATGACGCGAATACTCAAGGACGTGACGCAAACAATCGACAATGACTTGCAGCTTCGGCTTCTGGCAGCAATATAGACGGTTCAGAAAGTAATGACACTACGACTTTACACTACGTACGCCTGGAAGACATGAGAGACATTTTGCTAGACGAAAAGGAAAATAATGTAGACGCATTTTTACACCCTGTTATTGAAGTATGTGTGGGTAAGAATAAGTTCACTGCAGTTTTAGATTCTGGGAGCCCATTGAATGTCATTAGTGAATCAGTTTTTCGTATATGTGAAAGAACTATTGCCTGTCCTGTGTTACCTATTTCTAAAACTACAATTCGAGGTGCTATTTCTGGAAAAAGTGTGGAAGTCAAACAACAGACCAACTTAAATTTTATTTGTCAAGGATACGAATTTTCTGCTAATTTTATTATTGTTCCATTACTCAGTACCCAAATTATATTAGGTATGGAGTTTCTTAACGCACATAAGGCAATTTTGAACTTTAAAGAAGGAAGTGTAAATTTGACTGTTGCCGGAATGCCGAAATGTTTGAAATTTTTCGAGTGTTTAACAAGATCTGAGTCAGATACAAAATGTTTAAGGTTTCTTACCTCTGATGTTTTCGTTGAGCATTATGACGACAATGTGTTCATTCACGACAATGACAATAGATACAGGGACGCGATGGATGATATAATTAATAGCGAAGAATTAATTAATGAAAAGGTTAAGAAAGCTGAAGTGCCAGATGACGTTGCAAGAGAAGAGCTGCACCACATTTTGACTTCAAATGCTACAGTGTTTAGTCATCACACAGGAACTATACAAGGCTTACAATATTTATTTAAAGTAAAAGAACACACACCATTTCGCGGGAAAACGTACGCTATTCCTTTGGCTTACAGAGACAAGGTTAAGAATGAACTTCAGTACATGTTAGAATAGGGCATTATTGAACCTGCAGTCAGTCCTTATACCAGTCCATTACACGTTGTTCTTAAAAAGGATGGGTCAATTCGTTTGGTTCTGGATTCCAGACAGATAAATAATATCATCATTCCTGAAACTGACCGCCCACAAAATTTAGATGAACTTCTTCAACATTTCCATGGAATTAAAGTTTTATCGACGATTGATATGCGCGCAAGTTTTTGGCAGATAGAACTCCACCCTGATTGTAGAAAATATACTGCCTTTTTAGCCTTTGGTAACTGTTACCAGTTTCGGAAATTACCGTTTGGACTTACTGTATCTTCAGCAGCATTCATTCGTAGCTTAAATGAAATTTTACCTGTTTATCTTCGTGACAATATTACTTCATATGTTGACGACATTCTCATTGCTAAACATTCTTGGAGTGAGCACAATAAAATTTTGGATTCATTGTTACGTATTTTTGCAAGAGTTGGCATTACTGTGAACTTGGAAAAATCTGAATTTGGTCGTTCACAGGTGAAATTTCTCGGTCACATTATTTCTACAGAAGGTATTCTTCCTGATCCAGAAAAATGAGACGCTATTCGTAATTATGTTGTTCCTACCACAAAACGTGATGTTCGTAGTTTCCTTGGTGTCTGTAATTTTCTTAGACGCTTTGTTAAATTGGACGATTTGGCCACACCTCGTTTATGCGAACTATCTGGATAGAAATCTAATTGGTGTTGGGATGAGGAAGCTCAGTCAGAATTTGAACAGCTTCGTGATGCTTTAGTTGCTGCTCCACTTCTTTCACATCCGGATCTATCTAAAGATTTTTGTTTGGCGACGGACTCATCATACAAGGGCCTAGGTGCACATTTATTTCAAGAGATAGAAGAAAACGGCGTTGTAGTACAGAAAACTATTGCATTTGGAAGTCGTGTTCTTTCTAAATCAGAAAAGAATTATTCGATTACGGAACTTGAAGCTTTGGCTGTTGTTTGGGCTTTCACAGAATTTCGCACATTTTTGTTTGTCAGACATACTAAGGTTTACACCGATCATCGAGCTCTGGAATTTCTTATGTCGACAAAATTAACACATGGCAGATTGTCACGATGGGCGTTGTACCTACAGGAATTTGACTTTAGTATTGTTTACATACAGCGTTCTTCAAATATTATTGCCGATGCTTTATCACGTGCACCTATGGGTTTGAAACAAAGTGCTGAAGAGGACTGCATAGAAAACAATTATTGTTTGATGTATATTCAAGGTGTTGCGTTTGAAAACTTTATTTCGTCTTCGCTCCAGGACATCGCTAAGGAGCAAAATAAGGATCCAATCTGGAAGGACATTAAGGAGAAGTGGAGGAGAAAGGAAAGCGTAGCGATTAGACAGCATTATTTAGTCCGCAATGACATTCTTTTTAAACGAAAATCGGTCGACAACTCTGTTTGGTTAGTTTGTATTCCTGATGAGTGGGTTAATAAGCTGATTTGGTATACGCATTTCAGTTATGCACACTTTGGTCCCAGAAAATGCTTTCATAAATTACGAGAAAATTGTTATTTCAGTAATATGGAAAAACGTATTCGATCTGTTCTGGCCAAATGCAAATTACGTCAAAAGGCTAAGCCGCCAACAGTTTCTCACAGAGCACCGTTGTTTCCTATCATTCCAGCGAAATTAAAGGAGATGGCTGCAGTCGATTTGTTCGGTCCAGTGGTTCGTTCTACTAATGGTTTTGCGTACATTTTCGTAGCAGTGGAGTTGACATCAAAATATGTGTGTCTTACACCTTTACGCAAAGCAACAGCTCGTTCAGTATCTAATGCTTTCATCACACATTTTCTTAAAGAAGTTGGTCATGTTGATAAGGTTATATCAGATAATGGATCACAGTTTCGTTCTAAAATTTGGCTTCGTACTCTACAACGTCGTAAAATTAAACCAATCTTCATTTCACTTTTTCACCCTCAATCTAACGCTTCAGAGAGATGGATGAAGGAAATCAATAAATTGTGTCGTCTTTATTGTCATCAGAATCACAGAACGTGGGATCAGTATCTTCATATTTTTCAAAACATTCTGAATGAACTCCCTAATGATTCAACTTCTTTACCGCCTATATTGATATTAAAAAACAAAGCACCGACAAATCGCATTTCTGAAATAGTTCCTTTTCCGCCTTCACGGAAACTGCGGCATTCTGAAGTTGTCAACCTGGCTCTACGAAATATTGCATCTGCGGCTGCTAGAAGAGAGAGATCAGCTAAGGGTCCTGGTCGTTCAAAAATCTTGTCAGTTGGTCAGAAGGTGTTAATTAAGTCCCACCGTTTGTCTCACAAAGGAAAAGGCTTGTGTCGCAAATTTTTTCTGCTTTATAACGGTCCATATAGAATTCGTAAAATTATTCATGATAACACTGTCGAAGTAGAAACTCTTAAATCTCGACGCTCTAAGGGAATACATCATATATCTAACGTAAAAATTTTTGTGGAATGATATACTTTTGAAAAATTTTTGTAGAATGACATACTTGTGAGAAACTAACAGCTACATGTAAACATGCGGAGAGTACAAGGATACCGTGCTGTGTTTTGGTTGCGGCACATACTCAAAGCAACAGTCAAGTCTGCGCGCCGCACAAGGCAGTCGTTGACCGCGAACAATTGCTTCCTACGTCACGCGCCTACAGCTGATCGAGCGCTCAGTGCGAATGCACTGACAGCCGTAAACAAATACACAGTTTAATTTCTCCGACTAAATTCAGTATAAAGCTATAGTGACTTGATGAATTATGTTATTAACATTCAGTATTTTTCAGGATACGGTTGTATAAAATATTTAAGAACTTCAGGTAAATTCTGTGTGTCTCCGACGTTAAGAGGACTTGCTATCGAGAAATTTTCAGGAAGAATGTAATTTCGAAGAAGAAACTAATAAACTAAAAAGGTAACTATTAATTGAGTTTATTTTTCAGGTAACATATATCCACTTAGGTACCTACTTTAGACGTAATTTGCTGCTCGCGATTACGTGATTCATACTTTGTGCTACTTTCATGTTCTATGAGTTTACTTGTGAAGCGACGTGCTTGCGTACGTTAACTGATTTTGACAATGATTATTAATGAACAGGATTGTTATTTGTATATATTATGCATCGCTTGGCTGCACTGCTTTTTCACTGATGTCATTCTTTTTAATTATGTGCCTGCTGTGCTTATTTATTTAAATTATAATTGTCACCTGATTTATTGTGCTGATGTGGTTAGGTATGTAAGTTATACTTTGTGATTTATCTGCTTGCGCCTTCATGTTTACTTATTAGGATGACATATGAACATTTATTTGCTTATGCTGATAGGATGCTAATGACCTGTTTATTATGTTAGATAACACATGTTTACTGCTATGCGTATGGATTGCATATTTATACATTTCTGTTTGTCGTCACAACTACTATTTAATTTGGTGTATAGAAATGCTGATGTACAGTGTACGAATATAGAGTTTAGGTTACACTATGGTATAGGTTACAGATTGTTCGCTTGGCAGAGCCTCGTTGTAAGGATTGTGCTGCATCCACTTTTTGACATTCTGTTCTCTACTGGTATATTTACTCGCTATTGCTTGTTTTGCTTACGCTAAGTGCCTTATATTTTTAAGATAAGAAAATGAACTGCTATAATTCGACGAACATTAGTACAAGAAACTTCATAGAAGTCACATGAGCTGGAGGTTTTATGGAAGCTGTATAACTTTATGCTAATAGGAAGGAAGCTAACGACATGACATACCATTACTAGGTTTAGACCATTAACAGTTATTACACTGCATTTTTCGTGAGCAATTGAAATAGGAAGTGACACTTGACACAAGAAATACTCCACATGTTTGCTTCTGTTTGCCATAATTCTTGAAGTGGTGCGCACACTGTGAAATATTATGATCATGCACATTCCGTAATCGTACTTAATTACTGAGAGTTATTCGAACTAAGTCTGTTAGAGGTCATGTATGCATTTCTTTTGTTTATAATTCATAATGAGTAGAAGATTTGGCTCAGATGGATTACACAGAGGTTGTGTGTTGACAATGTGTCTTCGGATTGTATGGGATGATGAGGTTTGCATTAGGATTTTATCTGTACTTGTTCGAGGAGACTGACTAGAGGAAAGAGTTGTTATGGAAGTGAAATGAGATTGGTAATAAGGTTTATATGTATCGACGCATTGAAGAGGTATTATTGAGGTATTATTGAGATTGTGTGAAGTTGATGACTATTGGAGTTTTGGTGGATAAGAGGTAAAGTAAGTGAGATGCATATTTTTTTTGTTGGTCTTATGGAACAAGGAGGATGAAGATAGCAGACTAGAACACTAAAGTAGAAGGAAGATAGTCTATACACAACTTTGTTAAATCACTAAGCAGTATATACTTTTTTTTGAAGAGAGGAAGTATTTGCATATCTTGGCTCACTGACAGTTGTTCAACAACAGTACATTTGATCTGGCTTGGCAAACATTGATCTTGACATGATGACTATGACGTTGACTTAACTATTATTGACTGTTATACATTGCTGCCACTACTACTTGATACACATGATGAACATCAGATTTTGACAGAATTGCATTTACACAGTTAACACTATTCAGTTACACAGTAGTACTTAATGTGGATGAAAGATGAATGAGTGTGTTTTGTGTGTTTTCCTTTCCTGATCCTACTCACCTATTTCCTAAATATTATTTTATTTGTTTGTAGTGGCTTGCACTGACACCCATAAATATTATAGGTTTACTGATATTTGAGTATTTGTAATAGTTAATATGAAAATTATCTGACATCATTTGTGTGTTTGTTATGATTTGTATGTTTAGTGTAAAAGCATTTGTATGTGCATTCAAACTATTGTTCATGCCTGAACTATCTGATTAGTAATAGTGAATATTATGGACTGTTACTTGTACTTTTTCTACACGATCGGTGCCACTAGGACATGTTTAATTTCTGATGATGAACTGTGTGATCAGTGATAGTGAATATCATGGACTGCTCTCTGGACCTGCTCATCATTGCTAGGTGCAACTGATGGACTACTTGTATGGAAATGAAGTCACTTCTTGCTGTCTGCACCTGCTCAACATTACTGGGTGCACTACTTCTATGGAAATGATGTCACTTGCCGGTGTCTGCACCTGCTCAACATTGCTGGGTGCAACTGATGGACTGCTTCTACTGAAATGATGTCACTTGTTGGTGTCTGTACCTGCTCAACTTTGCTGGGTGCACTACTTCTATGGAAATGATGTCACTTGCCGGTGTCTGCACCTGCTCAACATTGCTGGGTGCCACTGACGGACTGCTTCTACTGAAATGATGTCACTTGTTGCTGTGTGTACCTCTTCAACATTGCTGGGTGCAACTGATGAACTGTTTCTACTGAAATGAAGTCACTTGTTGCTGTCTGCACCTACTCAACATTGCTGAGTGCCACTGATGGACTGCTTCTACTGAACTAATGTGACTTGTTGCTGTGTGTACCTCTTCAACTTTACTGGGTGCCACAGATGGAACTGCTTCTACTGAAATGATGTCACTTGTTGGTGTCTGCACCTGCTCAACATTGCTGGGTGCAACTGATGGACTGCTTCTACTGAAATGATGTCACTTGTTGGTGTCTGCACCTGCTCAACATTGCTAGGTTCAACTGATGGACTGCTTCTACTGAAATGATGTCACTTGTTGGTGTCTGTACCTGCTAAACTGGGTGCCACTGATGGACTGCTTTTACTGAAAAGATGTTACCTGTTGGTGTCCTTTTTTTTGTATAAACTAATCATTGAAAGCATTTTATGTGAACATTTGTATAAACTGATTTTTTGTGTATTGTGTGAACTATTATGTAAAGCCACATGTATGAAAAGAATTTGTATTGCCTACTGTATTTTATATACTAGGTTATTGAAAGGTCAGTGCAAAGCCAAAATTTTAACTAATTATGTGATATTTAGGTATTAATATTATCTTTTATTTTTGTCTGTATTTTTCTGGACGAATTTGGTGGTATTTTCACCATCAATGCTGGCAAAAATACCATCAAATTCTGGCCTGTGGAGGAGGGGCATATGAAAGGTGGCTACACTGAGCCACTGCGCCAGAGATTGCGCCAAAGAGTATTATTCTGCCGCCTCCACAGTGCTTGGAGAGAACTCGTAGAAGTCAGTGCCTGTTAAGAACTCGTAGAAGTCAGTGCTTGTCGAGAGCTCGTAGAAGTCAGTGCTTGGAGAGAGCTCGTAGTAGTCAGTGCGTGGGCAGAGCTCGTAGAAGACTGTGCTTGTCGAGATGTGCTAGTGGGCACGGCTTGTCGAGATGTTGTAGTAAGGAGTGCTTGTTCCATGTTTTATGCAGTTGTTTGATGGGATAGACAGCAGATGGTTCGAATGGATATACTGTAACGATCAGAGTGCTTTTCGTCAATATATATTAAGGTAAAATATTGCGTGTTTTTTCATTATTTCCATGTTTTAAGTAATGCGTCATTACAGGTTCAGTCAACAAAGCATCTGGCTTGTGTTCTTGTATTAGAGTGTAATTCTGGTTTTCTTGAGTAATTATGGTATTTTTATTTCCTTTAGTTACTTCAGTATAAATGATATTTAAAATTTCTTGTCTTGTTGAAGAAGAACCGTGCCAGATGTGTACTTTGAGTCACACTCCCACACACAGAACAGTTACTCTTGTGCTTTTTGGTTTCGTAGGTTTTATAGTTGCTGGGGACTTAATTAATTAATTGTGTTAACGAAAATTTTCATTTCATTCTTTGTTGTTGTCCTAAGCAGTCAGATTGCGTAATAATAATAGTCAGGGCCAGCCGTTTACGAGACTTGCGTAATCGGACATATAGCTACGAAATTTAAAAAGTATTTTGAATCATATTTAATTAACCCCCATGCAGTATCTTTAGCTGGCTGCGGAGTGTTGGTGTTTCTGGGTGTAAAGTCTGGAACCCCGCCGCTACGGTCGCAGGTTCGAATCCTGCCTCGGGCATGGATGTCTGCGATGTCCTTAGGTTAGTTAGGTTTAAGTAGTTCTTAAGTTCTAGGGGACTGATGACCACAGAAGTTAAGTCCCATAGTGCTCAGAGCCATTTGAACCATTTTTGTTTCTGGGTTTTTGTGTGTTATGTGGAATTTCTGTTTCTCTGTGAGTGTGTGTTCAATGCCTACCAGTGACCGTTTAATGTTTACCTGAAATCGTGTAGCTGGATATGACTTCAGTTTTTGTATGGCGTTGGTGTTTAAGTGTTACTTGGTTTTGTGATGTACTGCTCTTTATCCATAAGTACTGTTACATTTCCCTTGTCTGCTCTTGTTATTGAAACTTCCCCTTAGAAAAATTAATGAATGACTGTGCTGATAAACCTCTTACGTTATTTGGTTTTCAAACAGCTGAGCAGGACTGAACGTACTCAGACATTTCTCTCTTTACTTATTCTGATCATCAGTAAACTGAAACACAATATTTTTAGCGCAACGCAATCTGACTTTCAATAATCCCTACAAAAGAATGGCTCTGACTAACAATAACCTATACATTTCATGAATCACTTACCACACAAAAATTTCGTTACTCGAACTACTGCAATACAGCGAGCGCCACTACTGCCAGCTAAATAAAAGATTCAAACTACTGAAAGAAATAACTACTGATAGACATACTTAACATATGAAAGATTTTGATAGAGAACAAACAATGTATTTACCTTAATAGTGTTGAAAAATCATAATATACATAGCAGTTCATGATATCCAGTATTACAAATTTCAAAACTCCGCCATCTCTCTCCCCACATCCATCACTGCTGGCGGCTCACCTCCAACTGCGCAACGCTACGCGCTGTTCACATCCATCTGCCCAACATTACATCATCATCATCATCATCATCATCATTTAAGACTGATTATGCCTTTCAGCGTTCAGTCTGGAGCATAGCCCCCCTTATAAAATTCCTCCATGATCCCCTATTCAGTGCTATCATTGGTGCCTCTTCTGATGTTAAACCTATTACTTCAAAATCATTCTTAACCGAATCCAGGTACCTTCTCCTCGGTCTGCCCCGACTCCTCCTACCCTCTACTGCTGAACCCATGAGTCTCTTGGGTAACCTTGCTTCTCCCATGCGTGTAACATGACCCCACCATCTAAGCCTGTTCGCCCTGACTGCTACATCTATAGAGTTCATTCCCAGGTTTTCTTTGATTTCCTCATTGTGGACACCCTCCTGCCATTGTTCCCATCTACTAGTACCTGCAATCATCCTAGCTACTTTCATATCCGTAACCTCAACCTTGTTGATAAGGTAACCTGAATCCACCCAGCTTTCGCTCCCATACTCAAAGTTGGTCGAAAGATTGAACGGTGCACAGATAACTTGGTCTCGGTACTGACTTCCTTCTTGCAGAAGAGAGTAGATCGTAGCTGAGCGCTCACTGCATTAGCCTTGCTACACCTCGCTTCCAGTTCTTTCACTATGTTGCCATCCTGTGAGAATATGCATCCTAAGTACTTGAAACCGTCCACCTGTTCTAACTTTGTTCCTCCTATTTGGCACTCAATCCGTTTATATTTCTTTCCCACTGACATTACTTTCGTTTTGGAAATGCTAATCTTCATACCATAGTCCTTACATTTCTGATCTAGCTCTGAAATATTACTTTGCAAACTTTCAGTCGAATCTGCCATCACAACTAAGTCATCCGCATATGCAAGACTGCTTATTTTGTGTTCACATATCTTAATCTCACCCAGCCAGTCTATTGTTTTCAACATATGATCCATGAATAATATGAACAACAGTGGAGACAGGTTGCAGCCTTGTCTTACCCCTGAAACTACTCTGAACCATGAACTCAGTTTACCGTCAACTCTAACTGCTGCCTGACTATCCATGTAAAGACCTTTAATTGCTTGCAAATGTTTGCCTCCTATTCCATAATCTCGTAGAACAGACAATAACTTCCTCCTAGGAACCCTTTTCTAGATCTATAAAGCATAGATACAATTCCCTGTTCCACTCATAACACTTCTCCATTATTTGTCGTAAGCTAAAGGTCTGGTCCTGACAACCTCTAAGAGGCCTAAACCCACACTGATTTTCATCCAATTGCTCCTCAACTAATACTCGCACTTTCCTTTCAACAATACCTGAGAAGATTTTACCCACAACGCTGATTAAAGAGATACCTCTGTAGTTGTTACAATCTTTTCTGTTTCCATGTTTAAAGATTGGTGTGATTACTGCTTTTGTCCAGTCTGATGGAACCTGTCCCGACTCCCAGGCCATTTCAGTTATCCTGTGTAGCCATTTAAGACCTGACATTCCACTGTATTTGATGAGTTCCGACTTAATTTCATCCACCCCAGCTGCTTTATTGCACTGCAATCTATTGACCATTTTCTCCACTTCCTCAAACGTGATCCTATTTCCATCACCATTTCTATCCCATTCTACCTCGAAATCTGAAACATTACTGATCGTATTTTCACCTACATTGAGCAACTCTTCAAAATATTCCCTCCATCTGCCCAAGGCATCCACAGGATTCACCAGCAGTTTTCCTGACCTGTCCAAAATACTTGTCAGTTCCTTCTTACCTCCCTTTCGAAGACTGCTAATTACACTCCAGAACGGTTTTCCAGCAGCTTGACCCAATGTCTCCAACCTGTTTCCAAAGTCTTCCCAAGATTTCTTCTTGGATGCTGCAATTATCTGTTTGGCTTTGTTTCTTTCTTCAACGTAACTTTCTCTGTCTACCTGAGTTCTAGTATGTAGCCATTTTTTATACGCCTTCTTTTTCCTTTTACAGGCTGCCTTGACTGTGTCATTCCACCAAGCTGTTTGCTTCCTCCTACTTTTACACACTACTGTTCCAAGATATTCTTTAGCCACTTCTAGTACTGTGTCCCTGTACCTTGTCCATTCCTTTTCCAATGACTGTAATTGACTACATTCAACTAACTGGTACCTTTCTGAGATCGCTGTTATGTACTTGTGGCTGATTTCCTTATCCTGAAGTTTCTCCACTCTTATCCTCCTACATATGGACCTGACCTCCTGCACTTTCGGCCTCGCAATCCCAATTTCACTGCAGATTAAATAATGATCAGTGTCATCAAAGAATCCCCTGAATACACGTGTGTCCCTCACAGCCTTCCTGAATTCCTGATCTGTTATTATATACTCAATGACAGATCTGGTTCCCCTGCTTTCCCAAGTATACCGGTGAATGTTCCTATGTTTAAAAGAGGAGTTTGTGATTACTAAGCCCGTACTGGCACAGAAATCCAAGAGTTGCTGCCCGTGCCTGTTGGCCTCCATATCCTCTCCAAATTTACCCATAATCTTTTCATACCCTTCTGTTCGATTTCCAATCCTGGCGTTAAAATCACCCATGAGCAGAACACTGTCCTTGTCCTTTACTCTAACAACTACATCATTGAGTGTCTCATAAAAACTATCCATCTTATCTTGATCAGTCCCTTCACAATGCGAATATACTGACACAATCCTAATTTCCTTGCTAGACACTGTCAAATCTATCCATATCAGTCGTTCGTTTACATACCTTATTGCAACTACGCTGGGTTCCATTTCTTTCCTGATGTAAAGCCCTACACCCCATTGTGCTATTCCTGCTTTGGCTCCTGACAAGTAGACCTTGTATTCTCCCACTTCTTCTTCTTTCTCACCCCTTACCCGAATGTCACTAACAGCTAAAACGTCCAGCCCCATCTTACTTGCAGCCTCTGCCAGCTCTACCTTCTTCCAAGAGTACCCCCCATTGATATTAATAGCTCCCCATCTCATTACCATTTGTTTGCCAAGTCGTATCTTAGGAGTCCCTGGTTTGTCAGTTAGAGGTGGGACTCCGTCACCTCCAAAGGTCCGAGCATTTTGCTCTGATTGTTGCCAGCATCATATTTAAAGTACCAGGGAAGCAGGTTGCTAGCCTTACTTGCCCCGAGTCCCATTGGGTTTTACCCCTAACGGCTGAGGGACTAACCGGTGGATTTGGTAGTCGTTGCCGTATGAGCACAAAGGTGACCACGACTCAGAATATGTCCGAGATGCCCAGCCTTATTCCAAAGCAACTGGTATACCGACTGTCGGGACCACATACTTGGCCACTCATACGTTGCCCGTGGTTCATGAACTAGGACATGACTACAGGAACCCACACCATGAACCATGCCCAACATTACAATAGTGAATATTCCAACAATGCAAACCAGCCACAGACTGCACACAGCACAGTCAGTGATTTTCATGCAGAGTGCTACGTGACGTTACCAACATAAAAAACTGAACAGCCTACTTACATTGTTACCATGATGTTGTTTGTTAACTTTTGTTTTAAAGTTTCCGCGGTGGCTGCTTCTGTTTGGTTGTTCTTATTGTGTATCTGCTGTGTTTGTTTTATTATGCCTTTTATAGTATTTCTCTTGTCAGTGCTATGTTCATTTCACAATTATTTTCTTGTTCTTCATGTATAAGGATGTGTTCGATTTCTGCTATGAGATTTTCTATATATTGGTTGCTTAATTTGCTGTTGGCGCAATGTTTCAACCCTTTTTCCAATCGCATTTTTTCTTTTTTATGTGGGTCTGTTTCTGTTAGATTGAGGGGAGTTACAATGGGAATTTTTTTTCACATTTTCGGATTTTTATCCCATTATAAAATTTGCAATTTTTTCGAATAAAATGATATATTTACCAAATAAACTGACATGGGAAGTATTTTATTTTATTTTTTATATAATCTACACCGGTGAAAAATGTTAAAATTTTTACGTGCATTATGTGACGTCTCATTTTGTCTCGGCTGGATGGTGATGGTTGTCCCAGTCGAGATGACGTGGAACGAGGTCCGTCGATCACGGCAACGCCAATCTGTAAATATTATAAATAGAAAGTCCTCGCTCGGTTTGGCTATTTTTCAGAAACCATCTCACTGAAAATATAAAAATGCAGTAAATGAAGCAGGCAAAAAGAAATACAAAAGTCTCAAAAATTACATCGACAGGAAGTGCAAAACTGCTAAGCAGGGATGGCTAGAGGACAAATGTAAGGATGTAGAGGCTTATCTCACCCGGGGTAAGATAGATACTGCCTACAGGGAAAATTAAAGAGATCTTCCGAGAAAAGTGAACCACTTGTATGAATATCAAGAGCTCAGATGGAAACCCAGTTCTAAGCAAAGAAGGGAAAGCAGAAAGGTGGAAGGAGTATATAGAGGGTCTACACAAGGGCGAAGTACTTGAGGACAATATTATGGGAATGGAAGAGGATGTAGATGAAGATGAAATGGGAGATACGATACTGCGTGAAGAGTTTGACAGAGCACTGAAAGATCTGAGTCGAAACAAGGCCCCGGTAGTAGAGAACATTCCATTAGAACTACTGACGGCCTTGGGAGAGCCAGTCCTGACAAAACTCTACCATCTGGTGAGCAAGATGTACCAGAGAGGCGAAATACCCTCAGACTTCAAGAACAATATAATAATTCCAATCTCAAAGAAAGCAGGTGCTGACAGATGTGAAAATTACCGAACTATCAGTTTAATAAGCCACAGCTGGAAAATGCTAACGCGAATTATTTACAGACGAATGGAAAAACTGGTAGAAGCTGACTTCTGGGAATATCAGTTTGGATTCCGTAGAAATGTTGGAACACGTGAGGCCATACTGACCTTACGACTTATCTTAGAAGAAAGATTAAGGAAAGGCAAACCTACGTTTCCAGCATTTGTAGATTTAGAGAAAGCTTTTGACAATGTTGACTGGAACACTGTCTATCAAATTCTAAAGGTGGCAGGGGTAAAATACAGGGAGCGAAAGGCTATTTACAATTTGTACAGAAACCAGAGGGCAATTATAAGAGTCGAGGGGCATGAAAGGGAAGCAGTGGTTGGGAAGGGAGTGAGACAGGGTTGTAGCCTCTCCCCGATGTTATTTAATCTGTATATTGAGCAAACAGTAAAGGAAACAAAAGGAAAATTCGGTGTAGGTATAAAAATCCAGAGAGAAGAAATAAAAACTTTGTCGTTCGCCGATGACATTGTAATTCTGTCAGAGACAGCAAAGAACTTGGAAGAGCAGTTGAACGGAATGGACAGTGTCTCGAAAAGAGGATATAAGATGAACATCAAAAAAAGCAAACCGAGGATAATGGAATGTAGTGGAATTAAGTCGGGTGATGCTGAGGGAATTAGATTAGGAAATGAGACACTTAAAGTAGTGAAGGAGATCTGCTATTTGGGGAGGAAAATAACCGATGATGGTCGAAGTAGAGAGGATATAAAATGTGTACTGGCAATGGCAAGGAAAGCGTTTCTGAAGAAGAGAAACTTGTTAACATCGAGTATAGATTTAAGTGTCAGGAAGTCGTTTCTGAAAGTATTTGAATGGAGTGTAGCCATGTATTGAAGTGAAACGTGCACAATAAACAGTTTAGACAAGAAGAGAATAGAAGCTTTCGAAATGTGGTGCTACAGAAGAATTTTGAAGATTAGATGGGTAGATCACATAACTAATGAGGAGGTATTGGATAGGATTGGGGAGAAGAGAAGTTTGTGGCACAACTTGACTACAAGAAGGGCTCGGTTGGTAGGACATGTTCTGAGGCACCAAGGGATCACAAATTTAGCATTGGAGGGCAGTGTGGAGGGTAAAAATCGTAGAGGGAGACCAAGAGATGAATACACTAAGCAGATTCAGAAGGATGTAGGCTGCAGTAGGTACTGGGAGATGAAGGAGTTTGCACAGGATAGATTAGCATGGAGAGCTGCATCAAACCAGTCTCAGGACTGAAGACCACAACAACAACAACACTGTCTCTCAAAACTGATACCAATGTCTCGATGGATCGGCACGCCGGAGTGTGTGCACCGCCCTTGCTTGTAATTAAAGCAGTGGTGTTCGATGTCTGTCAATTTCCTCCACTTATAAAAATAGCGACTGCACCACTCGGTAACGCGATGGCTCCCTCGATCTGAAATGATGATCAAAAGTGCTTTGGGTGTTGGCGACAGACTTTTTCAGGTCACGCGAACTTGCTGACTATAGTTCTTATGCCCGGTTTGAGAATGGGTATTCAAACATTGAGAATATGACGTCTTGAATCATCAACCCATCACCCCAAGCCGATGTCACTTCATGATTTTTGCGAGGGTATTCAGTTGTTAATTATTATTCCGTTGTCAAGGCGTTCCTACGTCGCGTATTCAACAACTACACGACATAATTCCAGAGACAAAATACCCTTGAGCAATGTTCAAAATGCGTCGTATTTCCGTGTAAACGTATTGCTGTTTACAGTTAAATTGTCACTAAATCACTTTTAAATTTTCCATTATCCGAAGAATGGGTTAATTTCACAAATACACTTAAAATGCCCATTAAATGATGTATGCGACACGAAGAAATAAATATGAATTAAAGTTTATTGTTCTTCGTAATTATTTGTCCCTACACTGAGCACACACACAGATTTTTCATTCAGGTCTGTTAGCATCAGCAATTCTGACTTTGACGATAGCTTCCGACAACACGGCGCAATTGTAAGTTCTTCGTGATTGCGTTTATCTGTTACCTGCTCAAGTCTACGAGGTGCATTCAAGTTCTAAGGCGTCCGATTTTTTTTTCTAATTAACTACTCATCCGAAATCGATGAAACTGGCGTTACTTCTCGACGTAATCGCCCTGCAGACGTACACATTTTTCACAATGCTGACGCCGTGACTCCATGGCAGCGGCGAACGCGTCCTTAGGAGTCTGTTTTGACCACTGGAAAATCGCTGAGGCAATAGCAGCACGGCTGGTGAATGTGCGGCCACGGAGAGTGTCTTTCATTGTTGGAAAAAGCCAAAAGTCACTAGGAGCCAGGTCAGGTGAGTAGGGAGCATGAGGAATCACTTCAACGTTGTTATCACGAAGAAACTGTTACGTAACGTTAGCTCGATGTGCAGGTGCGTTGTCTTGGTGAAACAGCACACGCGCAGACCTTCCCGGACGTTTTTGTTGCAGTTTAGGAAGGATTTTGTTCTTCAAAACATTTTCTTAGGACGCACCTGTTACCGTAGTGCCCTTTGGAACGCAATGGTTAAGGATTACGCCCTCGCTGTCCCAGAACATGGACACCATCATTTTTTCAGCACTGTCGAAATTTTTTGGTGGCGGTGAATCTGTGTGCTTCCATTGAGCTGACTGGCGCTTTGTTTCTGGATTGAAAAATGGCATCCACGTCCCATCCATTGTCACAACCGACGAAAAGAAAGTCTCATTGATTCTGTCGTTGCGCGTCAACATCGCTTGGCAACATGCCACACGGGCAGCCATGTGGTCGTCTGTCAGCATTCGTGGCACCCACCTGGATGACACTTTTCGCATTTTCAGGTCGTCATGCAGGATTCTGTCCACAGAACCCACAGAAATGCCAACTCTGGAGGCGATCTGTTCAACAGTCATTCAGCGATCCCCCAAAACAATTCTCTCCACTTTGTCGATCATGTAGTCAGACCGGCTTGTTCGAGACCGAGGTTGTTTCGGTTTGTTGTCACACGATGTTCTGCCTTCATTAAACTGTCGCACCCAGGAACGCACTTTCGACACACCCATAACTCCATCACCACATGTCTCCTTCAACTGTCGATGAACTTCAATTGGTTTCACACTACGCAAATTCAGAAAACGAATGATTGCACGCTGTTCAAGTAAGGAAAACGTCGCCATTTTAAGTATTTAAAGCAGTTCTCATTCTCGCCGCTGGCGGTAAAATTCCATCTGCCGTACTGTGCTGCCATCTCTGGGACGTATTGACAATGAACACGGCCTCATTTTAAAACAATGCACATGTTTCTATCTCTTTCCAGTCTGGAGAAAAAAAATCGGAGGCCTTAGAACTTGAATGCACCTCGTAATAATTGAGTTTATGTCAGCAATGAGTCTCTTTCTCTGTCCTTTGATGTTCGTGACTATTAAGTATCACGAAAGCTAAGTCCCATCACAAATCAGCAGTCACTCGAGTTATTTTTCTGTCACATATATCAACTATCCCGTTATCTGTCTAAACGGTAAAGATGATTTTACTTGAGTCTGACTTCTGACCAATACTTCCAACCGTAGAAATTTTAAACTTCAGATCGGTTTTAAAACAATCTAGTGGCGCTTAACGTGCGTACTACTGTTGCAGGAGTACGAGAGAGAAGTGAAGTTAACATCTCCGTTGCCGAGTTACATTGTAGTGACAGCGAACTTACAGCTCGAAGCGACTACAACTCTCTTCTAGGATAAATGTTATCTTTGGTCAACTTATGGTCTGGGCTTTAACCTTCGTAAATAATAATTTTTTGAATTCTTTCTTGAATCTTATAGCATTCTTTCATTCAGTCCTTTCTTTATGATAAGCCTTAGTATTTACATAACATCCTTGTTTATCAAATTATCACAAGTGTAAATTTTGTTGTCAGTAGCTGCCATCACTGTCAGGATGACTGATTTTTCTATTCCTTTTGCAAGAAAGGAGTGTTCATTATTGGTTCTACAATTGGGGTGTTACGATTACTTCAACATCTAATAAAATTGGTAATTTTTTATATAGAAGGCTGTGCATTTCTGTGTTAAAAATGTTAAGTTACGTGTTTGTATTGGTAGCACTGCCAAAAACATTAAAGTTGAAACAAACTTTTGAGACACAAGAAAGTTTCTCATGGTAAAACCACAAGAGGCGGGTTGACAGACTAAATGACTGATGAACTACAGCGGTAGAAATAATACTGAGGATTTATTGAAAATGAAGCAGACAGTATGGGCTACGTTCTTCCAGAGACTGTCAACTGATGAACATCCAGTACACCACTTTTTCCCTCCTCGACCTGATTCATGGTGTAATTACTGCAATGCATAATAACCAAACAGTTCATACAGGCATAAACATTCCATCCGAGCAGCAGTCATGGATATAATAACACATATTTACAGAGATCTGGTTCAAATTGCTCTGAGCACTATGGGACTTAACATCTGAGGTCATCAGTCCCCTAGAACTTAGAACTACGTGAACCTAACTAACCTAAGGACATCACACACATCCATGCCCGAGTCAGGATTCGAACCTGCGACCGTAGCAGTCGCGCGGTTCCGGGCTGAGCGCCTAGAACCGCTAGACCACCGCGGCCGGCTACAGAGACCTGGCAAATCTTGAATTACTGAAGAAGTGTCTGCATGGTCAGACTCAAAATCCCAATGAGTCGTTCAGTAATCTCATATGGACTCGCTTACCAGAAAAAATGTTTTTGTTGGATGAAGACACCGCTGTCGGGGTTCAGTGATACCGTTATTGCTTTTAATGATGGCAACATTGGTAGGGTGAAAGTGCTGCGGCGTATGGCAATTAATCCTGGAGCAGACTGCATCAGAGAACTTGAACGGATGGACAAGGTTCGCATTGGTAAAGCAGAGTATGCAGCGCACTTGATCAGTAAGGATTCCAGAAAGAAGAAAACAAGAAAAAACTTGGAAAAAGATCAAGAGGATGAAATGCAGTAGGGTGCAGAGTGTTTCTGAGTGACTAAAAATAAAAAACGTATGCATATATTAAGTGAGTTACAGTCTTATGAAAGTTTAGAAGCCGTTCCTGAAACTTTACATTTTTTGTTGCACTTTTCCCTAAATCTCAGAAACCACTTCGCTTAGAGTACTCAAATTTCCAGGGAGTAGAACATACATATCCTGAGACAACTGAACTACAAGAAGAACACAATGTTATTTATAAACAAAATTTATTTAGGATCACGTACAAAAATGTACATAACATTTTAGCTGTGTAATTAAAAATGCTGAAATGCAATTATTGTAGTTCATTACACTCTGAACATGCAGTTTAAAGTCCTGTAAAAGCTTCATGTCAATGACTGCAGTGGTTCCTGAACTACAGGCAAGCCAAGTCAGTAAAATTAACATTGTCGGGATAGAGCATTACAATTCCTCTTAAGGAGAGGTTTACTATCTTTGCCTCGAAAAAAGCATGTTTTCTCGGGAAGTGTTATAGATATCAATATCAAATTTGATCAAAATATTGTTTGATATTTCCCCTACAAACTGCAATTTTTTCGACCGGAAATTTCGAAGAGGTAAGTCGGAAGTGCCGTCGGAACTAAACAAAATTTCGATGTAGACCTTCACGCGGTGCTCATCTGAAATCAAAACTGAGTTGACGTTGTTATTGTTGTGGTCTTCAGTCCTGAGACTGGTTTGATGCAGCTCTCCATGCTACTCTATCCTGTGCAAACTTCTTCATCTCCCAGTACCTACTGCAACCTACATACTTCTGAATCTGCTTGGTATATTCATCTCTTGGTCTCCCTCTACGATTTTTACCCTCCACGCTGCCCTCCAATGCTAAATTTATGATCCCTTGATGCCTCAGAACATGTCCTACCAACCGGTCCCTTGTTTTTGTCAAGTTGTCCAACAAACTCCTCTTCTCCCCAATTCTAATCAATACCTCCTCATTAGTTATGTGATCTACCCATCTAATCTTCAGGAATCTTCTGTAGCAACACATTTCGAAAGCTTCTATTCTCTTCTTGTCCAAACTATTTATCGTCCATGCTTCACTTACATACATGGCTACATTCCATACAAATACTTTCAGAAACGACGTCCTGACACTTAAATCTATACTCGATGTTAACAAATTTCTCATCTTCAGAAACGCTTTCCTTGCCATTGCCAGTCTACATTTTATAACCTCTCTACTTCGACCATCATCAGTTATTTTGCCCCCGAAATAGCAAAACTCCTTTACCAATTTAAGTGTCTCATTTCCTTATCTAATTCCCTCAACATCGCAGTACTTAATTCGACTACATTCCGTTGTCCTCGTTTTGCTTTTGTTGATGTTCATCTTATATCCTCCTTTCAAGACACTGTCCATTTCATTCAACTGCTCTTCCAACTCCTTTGCTGTCTCTGACAGAATTACAATGTCATCGGCGAACCTCAAAGTTTTTACTTCTTCTCCATGGATTTTAATACCTACTCCAAATTTTTCTTTTGTTTCCTTTACTGCTTGCTCAATATATAGATTGAATAACATCGGGGATAGGCTACAACCCTCTCTCACTCCCTTCCCAACCACTGCTTCCCTTTCGTGTCCCTCGACTCTTATAACTGCCATTTGGTTTCTGTACAAATTGTAAATAGTCTTACGCTCCCTGTATTTTACCCCTGCCACCTTTAGAATTTGAAAGAGATATTCCAGTCAACATTGTCAAAAGCTTTCTCTAAGTCTACAAACTCTAGAAGTGTAGGTTTACCTTTCCTTAATCTTTCTTCTAAGATAAGTCGTAAGGTCAATATTGCTTCACGTGTTCCAACATTTCTACGGGACGTTAGCGAAGTATATAACATTCTTGAGGAGTCGTACGTCGCTTAAGGGGATACGGAATCACCTATCCCCGCAATGTTAATAAATGCCTACTATTGGGAACATTTTCTCACAAACTACTGGAGACAGAGAGGTAAAAATTTTACTGTATGTGCATTCATATGTTACAACAATACTGAAACAACAGTTTATTGTCAAAGTATTTTCTTACAGAGATATTGTACATTTATTTTTAAGTAAATTTTTTCCATCGCTTTTTACTAGACTATCACCCCTAAGTCTTTTGTAAATCAAGTAATTAAAAAATCGTTGTTTCAGTATGTAATAGGGACCTATGTCACTACGTCATAAAAATTTCAGACTTCTAGGTTGACCAGTACCTGAGATAATGTTCCTATATGAAGTAAAAAGTAAACTTACGGGAAACGGAGAAAGAAGATTAAAATATTCCTGATCCGTAGCTAATACCCCCTTCACAGTCTTCATAATCATCTTCAAGTCTTCTTTTGGCACCCCTCTGCACCTGTCTTGCTTTTTTCACTAATGTCTTGATTACATTATCAGCATGCCTTAGTCTCTGCTGATCTAAAAAGAACATAGCACGTACCGTACGGGAACCAACACACATACCCAACTTTTGAAGGACCTGGCATTTAGTTATATTTCCAAGATTGAAGGTTGCCACAGCATCATACACACCAAAATGTAGTGTATTAATTCCGACAATCACTGTTTTTGGGAGACGATGCCATATCACACTATTCAAGCACTCGTTGGGGTTCTGCGTTTTTCCGTGAAGACATTTCATCAGAAGACTTCTGTCAGCCAGATCTCTGAAAATGGGCTTTATTTCTGCCATGATGGCTGATGGTAGACTGTGGTGGTGAATGTATTTCTCTCCTGTTGTTAGTCCCCTATTGTATTTACACCAGCTGTTTTCACCTTTGGGGCACAAACCATGTTGTGGATGCTCATCCGTGGATGCGGTGTGGAAATATAAAGCCCATATAGCTCTCCTCATTTCTTCAAGATTGCCTGTATTTTGCCTGATTGCAAGGCCATAGCAGTTCTGAATGTGGTCTATTATGGAATCAGTCAATCTTCCTCTGCCATCCAAGGTTTTCCCATCATCTAGTTTTTTCCCTTTCATAACTGATTTTAACCTTCTCAGCCTGGCACCCATTCTCTTCTGCACATGTCCTATACATTCAAGTTTGCTTATATTTACACTGTTCCCATATGGTTTGCTTTCCAAAACTTCTTTGAATGCTTTAGAGTCACCATCTCCCAGATATTTGACATAGCGAACATTATACCACTGTGAAGAGCGATGAAAAGTTTTCTTCACCCCAGCAACCTCCATGCCACCACTACTACCATAATAATTAGCAATAGAGTCATCACTGTGTTCATTTTTCAGCCTGCCTGTGCACCTACAGTATTTAGACATTATTGCAACATCAATAACCTTGCCAGTATCAACACTAGTTGCTGTTACAACACCATTGTTGGAGGTGTGGCCCCTTTTCTGCCACGTGCCATCAAACGCCACTGTGAGGTCACGACTGCCGTCATTTTCTTCCACTGCTTCTTCCACAGCAACCTGCATTGACTTCTGTGCTACATCTTCAACTGCAGATCCTAGTACATAATTGTAAGCTTCAAACTTTGAAGGTGCACTTGGAAGATTTAGAACACCACATAGCATATCACCAGCTGCTTTGCCCTTACCGATTGCTCGCAATCCATAAACTAACCTAATATATACACTATAAAGTTCAGTTTTCTTGTATCCATTATTTACAGTTACTGAAACCGAACTTGGAAACTTACAGCTGTATTTACAAACACTGCATATTAAATTAAACTGGGCAGCCAGGCCAACATGGGATTCTACTTTCAGAGAAACGTTTCCATGACATTTTTTGCAGCACAAACTGTTTTCAAGAGCTTCACACAATATATTCGTATCAATGAGTTCAAAAACTTCATTCCCTCTATCAAGTAAATTATATTTCTCTTCCAAATCTCTTAGTTTTTTATGAGAAGCTGTGTTTTCATTTGGTGTAAGTTCGTTCGGCAAATCAGTAATAAGTGGATTCACATTTTCCAACAGTGATGATGATGAACTGCTTTGCTTTGCTAATGAATCATTATTTCTTTTCTTTTGCCAGTTCACACGCATTTTAAATACTTTTGCTTTAGCTCTAGGCATTTTCACTGCGAAAAATGAAGCACTAAATACGAAATAACTCAACAACAACTACTTTCTTATATCACACTGTTTACAAAACAGTCCCGCCACAAAGTCAAAGAGTAACTTGAGGAAACCAGAGAGAAACATTTTCGGGCAACTAGTGTATAAATAGTCGCTGGAAACCGGGATATTTGAATTCATGTCACTTTAAAGGTACTGCCAAAAAGTTCATGGTCAGCCACGAGAGACGTGTATAACTAAAGCGCAATACCCGATCTCACAAATATATAAAAATAAAATAGTTATAATTGTAGTAGAGCTATGTATGATACGTCATTTTAAAGAGGAAACATGGCAGAATATAATACGCCAATTAAAAAAAATTCGATTTTTTAACCCAAAATCCGATTCCGTATCCCCTTAAGTTATTTGGATCGTAGGAAACAAAGTGTCGGCCGTTTGAAAAAAAATTGGGTTTTTTCATCGATTTTTCGACTTCGTCGACCAAGTAAATATATTTATAGTTGATGGATTTGAATAAAAGTAGTACATCTCCTAGACAATTTAGTTAGCTTCGTCGGAAATAAAGAATTATGTCAATCGGTTCAGTGATTTGAAGTTACCGTACTGCGCGATAAATAAAACGTCATTTCGAGAAAAACGTGCTCGAAGTTTTGACTGCATAGAATTGCAATATTATGCAACGTACGGTCAATCTGCTACTCCGTGTCCGTAAACTAGTCCTCACAGAGGACGTTCTGCTCTATCTGGGCCATCCTGCGCTGCTCCAGAGCCGCTCGTACGGCCGGTGACAAGCGGTTCTCGGCCGCTCGAATCCGGTGGTCGACCGAATGCTTGGCGAACTGCGTCGAATAGAGTCCTAGGGTGACGTCGGTGGTTGTCACGGTCTTTAGAACTGCTGAATACCCTTCGTTGAAGCTGCTCACTGCACCGAAGGTCGCAGTCTCCACAGTCTTCGCACCAGAATGCAAATGCTTGGGGGCTAACTTCCAAACAAACGCGTTCAAACTTTCATTTTCATTTTGTGTGTTTCCTCCCAAGCACCGGTACAATAACTCGTTCTTCGAAAGAAAAAAACTGGTATATGAAAAAGGCCGACTATAGGTAGGTGCTTTTTTTTTGTTCAACCGCTAATAAGAAACATTTCCGTTCCGTATTCGGCAAAGCCGTTTCAGAGTTGGATTCTAAACACTTTTATGGATCCAAAAATGCAAATTAAAAAAATCGAGTTTTTGAACCAAAAGATAGTAAACCTCCCCTTAACTAACCGTGGGTGGAGTGTGTGTTAGTGTTTTTGTTGTATCACATTTAAAATGTAAATGAATTTTTGTGTCTTTTTATTGTAAGTTTGATTATTTTCTGTTTACGCTAGTTTTGTAAATGTTTCACTGCTGTGTATGTGTTGTGTTTAGTTCTTAGGTTAGTTAGGTTTAAGTAGTTCTAAGTTCTAGGGGACTGATGACCTCAGAAGCTAAGTCCCATAGTGCTCAGAGCCATTTGAACCAATTTTAGATGAGTCTCATCGAGTATCATGTTTACGTATCGTTCCTTCGAATACAGCGTCTTAATTTGATTTAGTAGGGAATATCATTCTGTAATTGCTTTCGACTTTTTAGGAGATGCAACAGTAAAAATTATCGACATACGGTAATATTACACGCAACAGAGGAAGACAGGGCTACAAAAGTTGAAGATGTTAATTCGTGTAACGTTTAAACTCTTTCTGTCGTTACACAAAATTCACGATCGACAATGGAAAAGACATGTTGGTTAGGGGAAGGACGGAAGGGACCTGAGGTCGCAATGTGTACAGGAAATCTAGGTGCCGTACCGTCGCCATGCCTTATAATCAAACTGGGGCATAAAAACTCTCATCCACGGAGCTCGAACACTCTCAGAGCCCTGTCGAAAAATTACACCACCTGCGAATGGAGTTTCGAAGGAATTTGTATCCACGTCGAAAAACAGAGTGGGCGCTCCCATCAAAATCAAGAAGGTGTGACCAGGGAGTTGAGACTGAGGCAGAGAAAGGAAAGTGGAAAGTGAAAGCTCGCTTACGTGCCTTGTGCTACCCCAGTACCAATATAGCTGATTCCTACACAAAACAAAGAAAGAAAAAAAAACTTGACATTTAATGTATTTCTCTTCCGCCAATAGAGACAAAGTTTTTTTTTTTTGTTTTTTTTTTAAGGTCTCAGATCAGATGCTGCTGAGAGATGCTAATAACCAGTGGTACTTCCTTATTGACAACCAGTTTCCATCTTCAGATCCTTATCACCATCTCGTCATCAACACCACCAGATATCTTAATATGCGATCTGATTTCATATGATGCGATCTCATTTCTAACTTGTAGAATTCTGTGATGTTTGAAGCTTTCCCGGCGTACTGATTGTTCCATAAAAACACGGGAGAACAGCCGGATATCAGTAACGTCCTGCCACGATGTTTCGGCGCAGAGTCTTCTGGCCATCTTCAGGTGGGTGCCACTGTTGTAGTACCGGCGAGTACGCGCTGAGCTCCGCTATTTAAAGCCTTCTGAGGTGACAATGCGCATGCGCTGCTCAGCGCGCGCGTCCATTACGGCTCCGTGCGCTGCGCCTCGCGCCCCCCACTGGCGTATCGGTGTCAGGTCGATTTCCATCTTTATGCAGGTAACTACGTCGACTACGAAGTTTCTCTGTAACAGGATTCCAAGCAGAGTTCAGCTGATAACCGCCATCTCGATTGATGAGAGTCTCGTTGTCAGACAATCTTATTTCCACAGATTCATTGATAATCGAGCTCCATAAGTTTGACGTATGGGCCACAATTTCCACAGAGCATTCCATGAATCACAACGACACAAAAATTGTGGCCCATACGTCAAACTTATGGAGCTCGATTATCAATGAATCTGTGGAAATAAGATTGTCTGACAACGAGACTCTCATCAATCGAGATGGCGGTTATCAGCTGAACTCTGCTTGGAATCCTGTTACAGAGAAACTTCGTAGTCGACGTAGTTATCTGCATAAGGATGGAAATCGACCTGACACCGATACGCCAGGCTTTCGCAGTGGTGGGCGCGAGGCGCAGCGCACGGAGCCGTTATGAACGCGCACGCCGAGTAGCGCATGCGCAATGTCACCTCAGAAGGCCTTAAATAGCGGAGCTCAGCGCGTACTCGCCAGTACTATTACAGTGGCATTGACCTGAAGATGGCCAGAAGACTCTGCGCCGAAACATCGTGGCAGGACGTCACTGATATCCGGCAGTTCTCCCGTGTTTGTAGAATTCTCTTTAGCCCGCCGGTGGCACAGCGTAAGTTAATCGCGGCATATCGGCAGAGTAGCAGTCATCAAGAATCGCATGAAGAAGGCAACACGTATGTTTGTGAAAACAGCGTGGAGAACTTACGATTTGATTCGGGCAAACACCAGAGAATTCTACGGATCAGGTATTTTGTTTACCAAGGGAGAGAACAGATCAGATACTTAGCACATTTCACTGTCAGAGAAACGCTATGGCAGAATCAGTATCCGATTCTGAGGCTATAGATACTACGATAATGGATACCACCACCAATGGCGGCTCGTGATCAAACAAGATGGCGGTGCACTTTGCTCACGAAGGAAAACATCAACAAAAGAGAGAAATCCAGTACGCTGCTCAATGTTTTTGTAATGCCTGATATAAGCAGACCGCTCGCTCGTCTCACTCCTGCATCTACTCGTAATAAAAGCAAAAAGTGTACACAGAAAAAAAAGTATTACTTTTGCAGAATAAAAGAAACTGAAAGCAACTGCATCACTATGTACTCAAAAAGTGGTAGGCATGCCTTACTAGCCTTTTTCAGCAGGACTGACGTTACCGCCGTTCGATTTTATCTCTGAATTTGGATGTGGTGGTGATCACTTGTACAGGAACTCTACTCTTCTTTCCTTCATAACGAGGTCTCGTTCAGTAGAGAGCATCGCGAGTGCTGGTAGTCTTTCTTGGTCCATAGTATTCCGCAAGAAGGTTGTGATGCGTTTCGGAGAAGAAAAACAACGTTCTGCTTCTGATGTGGTCATTGGAATTGTAATTATCGCTTTCAGGAGCTTCACATATTCGCTCAGTGTATCACAAAGATTATTGTCTGTTATGTAATCCAGAAAGCTCAACGAACCACACATGCTTTTGAACTCCTCTCTTCCATAAATAACAGATAGTTCTGTTCGAAGTTTCTTTGCTTCCCAAAAAGGAGTAGCATTCAATAGCCGCTCTGAAAGATGTTTCTGGAAAACTGGAAGCATAAGTAGCGAATTTCTCTGGTAGAAAGAGAGGGGCTGCAACTAGGTGTCCACTGAACTTGAATCTTTCTTTTGCCTCTTAACTTACGACATCACATACTTCTTTTGCCTCCCGCAGTAGATTACACGTCGCTGCGCCATCTTCAGTTCTCCCTCTTTCATGGTACTCTTGTAAACGTGTTGAATTTTCACTCACTCCTTTCCTAATGTTCGCAATTTCACGCTCAAAAGCTGTCAGCTGATTTTGTGCGTAAGTTGGGTCAATATCCCTTTTTCGTAGCTGGTTATACAAAATATGCACATGGATCATGATTTTATGACAAAATGAAAGCCAAAAAATGAACTTTTCATCCTTCAAAATTGTTACCAAGCCACAGGCTTGCAGGACCGTGTCCTCATTACACAGTTTTTCCCCCTGGCTCATATTATTCATCCCTGTAATCGAAAACGGTATTGACGCTCCTTGACTGAAAATTCCAACGAGTAGGCACTGAACGTGCCAGTCGTTTTCGTACTGTTTCGTCGAGAACTGCTGTTCTTTGAGGAGGTGCTGAAAAGAAGCTGCAAAGTCCCTGAAGTTTAGTGAAGAATATTCGTACATTTTTATTAATGGAAGCGGCTTCAAGCATAATGAGATTCAACTGGTGGGCATAACAATGAATGTATGAAGCATTGGGAAACTTTTCCTTAACAACAGCCTGCACCCCACTTGAGGAACCACTCATACTGCTGCACCGTCATATGTTTGCGCTGTTAGCTTATGTGGACAATTCCCCAAATGATTACTTATCTGTTAGATGATGGACAGCATCATACGTTTGCGCTGTTAGCTTATGTGGACAATTCCCCAAATGATTACTTATCTGTTAGATGATGGACAGCATCATACGTTTGCGCTGTTAGCTTATGTGGACAATTCCCCAAATGATTACTTATCTGTTAGATGATGGACAGCATCATACGTTTGCGCTATTAGCTTATGTGGACAATTCCCCAAATGATTATTTATCTGTAAGACTGGGCATCATGCATTTCGGGTGCTATGAAGTCCCAAAATCTTTCAACTAGTTTTTCGTTAATGATGTACCTATATACTATAACCATTTGGGAAACACAGGCTACGTCACTGCTTTCATCAGCTATTACGGCCAGAAACTCAGCACCCATAATTTCGTTTCTAATTTCCTCTTGGCAGACTTGAAGAATCCGATGGAGGAGTTAATTCTGGATGGTTTTTGAGGTTCCTTTGAAAACTGTAGCTTTCTCTAAATGCGATTTTAATACAGAGTCTAATTCTGCACTAAAATTAATCGAGGAACGGAAAACACCATGATTGGATGATGATTCAGTCTCATCATGTCTTCTAAGGGCAAGTTCCAATGTACCGCAGAAACCAATACAGTTTATAATTAGATTCAATATGAACCTATTATCGATAACTTTTTAGTTGTGTAATGCCACAGACCTTATGTACCCACTGTCTACCGAGCGAGGTGGCGCAGTGGTTAGCACACTGGACTCGCATTCGGGAGGACGACGGTTCAATCCCGTCTCCGGCCATCCTGATTTAGGTTTTCCGTGATTTCCCTAAATCGCTTCAGGCAAATGCCGGGATGGTTCCTTCTGAAAGGGCACGGCCGATTTCCTTCCCCATCCTTCCCTAACCCGAGCTTGCGCTCCGTCTCTAATGACCTCGTTGTCGACGGGACGTTAAACACTAATCTCCTCCTCCTCCCACTGTCTAATTGGGTAGCCATATTTACATTGCCTAGAGTTTTCATATTCAAAACGTTATGTACATGGACTGAAAAACGTTCGTGTTTTCTAATTTTGTCATGAGCTGTTGAATATCACAGACTTCGTGTTCAGGCCATGAAAGATCTCCTCCAAACAATAAATAAGGAAAACAAAATAAGGCATTTTTCGTGTCACAGCCACACAGCCATTGACGCTTGTTGTACGGTCCAGAGTTAAACTTCCTATTGAAATGGCGACTTTTCGTTTTAACGGTCTGCGAAATTGTTAAAGCAGGGGTCGGCCTACCTAGCCTCCTGATTTCTAATTTTTCTTCAAACTTCCGTGAACTGAAGGGTTCAGACAGCATTGAAATTGCCTGATTCATTATTTCACGTATTCATCTGTCACTTGAGCCGCACAATTCACTGCAGCACACGCTAAAATGACTAACACAGCGCACAGGAAATAGCTAGTTCGCTCGCAGCTACACCTCAACTGGTAAGATGACTCGAGGATCCCACTTTCTTCGAAGATCCAATAGTTCCGTTTCCCTTCGGAAGAGTTCGGGCCAGCTTCCTGCGGCTGGCAGGGTGGCCCGGGTGAGGTGTTTGTACACACAAGGCCGCATACGAGTACATTGTTGCCAAGCGTTGCCCCCGCACCCCGCATCCCCATCAGAGACACCCAAGTCCGCGTTTGCAGCTACAGTGCATACCCGCTGTCGCTTTCGGCACATTCCGTCCAACTCCGCTGCGTTCGGCGTTTGGAGACGGGGCATTTCAAAAGAGCTAAACGGTGCGCTACTTCTCCACTAGTACAGAACGCTCAGAAGGCAAATACAGTTGAACAAAATTATTCCTTGGGGTTAGCGCAAAACTGCAAACCTATACAGGAGCCGCCCCTGGTTGATACTATTTCTTTGAACTTAACCCATATCTGATCTTCGCTTACATAGTCTGGGAGGATTGGAGACTGTCTCTTAGAAAGACGTCAACAGAATTTTTAGATGCTTTTTTTTTTTTTTTTTTTGGTCATCAGTCTACTGACTGGTTTGATGGGGCCCGCCACGAATTCCTTTCCTGTGCTAACCTCTTCATCTCAGAGTAGCACTTGCAACCTACGTCCTCAATTATTTGCTTGACGTATTCCAATCTCTGTCTTCCTCTACAGTTTTTGCCCTCTACAGCTCCCTCTAGTACCATGGAAGTCATTCCCTCGTGTCTTAGCAGATGTCCTATCATACTGTCCCTTCTCCCTATCAGTGTTTTCCACATATTCCTTTCCTCTCCGATTCTGCGTAGAACCTCCTCATTCCTTACCTTATCAGTCCACCTAAATTTCAACATTCGGCTATAGCACCACATCTCAAATGCTTCGATTCTCTTCTCTTCCGGTTTTCCCACAGTCCATGTTTCATTACCATACAATGCTGTACTCCAGACGTACATTCTCCGAAATTTCTTCCTCAAATTAAGGCCGGTATTTGATATTAGTAGACTTCTCTTGGCCAGAAATGCCTTTTTTGCCATAGCGAGTCTGCTTTTGATGTCCTCCTTGCTCCGTCCGTCATTGGTTATTTTACTGCCTAGGTAGCAGAATTCCTTAACTTCATTGACTTCGTGACCACCAATCCTTATAAGTTTCTCGCTGTTCTCATTTCTACTACTCCTCATTACCTTCGTATTTCTCCGATTTACTCTCAAACCTTACTGTGTACTCATTAGACTGTTCATTCCCTTCAGCAGATCATTTAATTCTTCTTCACTTTCACTCAGGATAGCAATGTCATCAGCGAATCGTATCATTGATATCATTTCACATTGTATTTTAATTCCACTCCTGAACCTTTCTTTTATTTCCATCATTGCTTCCTCGATGTACAGATTGAAGAGTAGGGGCGAAAGACTACAGCCTTGTCTTACACCCTGCTTTTATAAATAGATATATTTCGCGTTTAGTTTTGGTGAATTTCTTTGTTACGGAAGTGAACCTCGCTACGACTGTGTGTTCTCTAATCCCTGTATCCGTCGTCATGCTCAGGATTATTTGTGGCTAAGAGGTGTAGCATGTTTTCGTAACCATTTACAATTTGAATGGCCTCGTGAACTGATTCTTCAAAATAATTTTTAAAAAAGCATTTAGAACAATTACGGAAGTTTTTTCTATCTACAGTAGGGTCTGAAAATGTATTTTTGTCAACATACGGAAGGTAGATTGAAGTCACTGCCCACTATAATTGTATGAGTAGGGTACATATTTGCGATGAGACTCGAGTTTTCTTTGAAATATTCAGCAACTGGTTGAATCGAGTAATATGTGGAGACGGGGGTTGGAAAGCGGACAGAGGTAGTAAGAGGAAGGGCGTCCCTTAGCTGAGGGATCGCTACTCAAGCTACCTGGCGAAGGGGCAGGCGTGGCAAATGTCCGGCGTGGCAAATGTCCGGCATTCCTGACATGAGGAAAGTTTCCAACGGATTTCTCATACACAAACAGCTGTTGACCGGCGTTGCCCGGTGAAACGTTGTTGTGATGCCTCGTGGAAAGAGGAGAAGTGCGTACCATCACGTTTCCGACTTTGATAAAGCTCGGATTAGAGCCTATCGCGATTGCGGTTTATCGTATCGCGACATTGCTGCTCGCGTTGGTCGAGATCCAAGGACTGTTAGCAGAATATGGAATCGGTGGGTTCAGGAGGGTAACACGGAACGCCGTGCTGGATCCCAACGGCCTCGTATCACTAGCAGTCGAGATGACAGGCATCTTATCCACACGGCTGTAGAGGATCGTGCAGCCACGTCTCGATCCCTGAGTCAACAGATGGGGACGTTTGCAAGACAACAACCATCTGCACGAACATCTCGATGACGTTTGGAGCAGCATGGACTATCAGCTCGGAGACCATGGCTGCGGTTACCCTTGACGCCACATCACAGACAGGAGCGCCTGCGATGGTGTACTCGACGACGAACGTGGGTACACGAATGGCAAAACGTCATTTTTTCGGATGAATTCAGATTCTGTTTACAGCATCACGATGGTCGTATCCGTGTTTGGCGACATAGCGGTGAACGCACATTGGAAGCGTGTATTCGCCATTGCCATACTGGCGTATCACCCTGGGGTGCCATTGGTTACATCTCTCGGTCACCTCTTGTTTGCGCTGACGGCACTTTGAACAGTGGACGTTATATTTCAGATGTGTTACGACCTGCGGCTCTACCCTTCATTCGATCCCTGTGAAACCCTACATTTCAGCAGGATAATGCACGACCGCAGGTTGCAGGTCCTGTACGGGCCTTTCTGGATACAGAAAATGTTCGACTGCTGCCCTGGCCAGTACATTCTCCAGATCACTCTCCAATTGAAAACGTCTGGTCAATGGTGGCCGAGCAACTGGCTCGTCACAATACGCCAGTCACTACTCTTGATGAACTGTGGTATTGTGTTGAAGCTGCATGGGCAGGTGTACCTGCACACGCCATCCAAGCTCTGTTTGACTCAATGTCCAGGCGTATCAAGGCTGCGTACTGATTTCTCAGGATGCACCCAAATTGCGTGAAAATGCAATCACATGTCAGTTCTAGTTTAACGTATTTGTACAATGAATACCCGTTTATCATCTGAATTTCTTCTTGGTGTAGCTATTTTAATGCCCAGTAGTGTAAATCAATATGAAATTACCTCAATTCTGTTAATTGCCTAGACTCATTTCAGTCACGAATCCCGATAGTGTAAACCTCATTCATTTTCATAAGTCACTTACCTCACAGAAAATCTTCATAACACGAACTACATCAATTACAGCAAGTAGCAACTACACCCAGCTAAAAAAAAAATTCTAACGACTATAGACTCTAACTACAAGAATGCACATGGTACCGAAAGAAAGATTTTGTTGAAGAGCAAACAGTGTATATAGAAAACTACCTTATTTATGTTACATCTAGTTCCGAAAATTGTACAGTTGTCAGCAATCCCACTGCTGAAACATTATCAACCATACGTCCATCCTCGTACATTTCGTTGTGTATTTTCTTATAAACACATCATTTCATCTCACTTCACAATGCATGTCGTACCAACGCAGAGTCTCTAACAAGAATATCGTGTCCATACACTTCCCTATCCACTCGCTAGCTGCTAGTCCGCCCGACCACAGAGTCTCTTGCCGAGGACGCAGAGCGCTGTCAGCGATATTAACAGTCTATAGGCCTGCCAACATACAAACAGGCTATTTACAATCCGTTTAAACGCTCTTCACCAAACGCCGAAGGCCTTTCTGCCCTTGGGAAGTCACTAATGCCAAAACGGTCCTCCTTCAAACGAGAAAACCATTTATTTACCGTGCTCTGTCCAATGGCATCATCCCCACACGCCGCGCAGATCTTTCTGGCAGCCTCCGCCGCTGTCAGCCCTCTGATAAACTCAAGCAGAAGTGTAAGTCTCAAATGTTCCGATTTCTCCGCCTGGCACTCCCATCTTACACCGTCCGCAGATCCAGCCATCGTCTCCATATGACAACATGACAATATTTAAAGTCAAATAGCAACAGCGAATTGCAAACAAAAAATGACAGTCTATAAATAAACCCATAGCAACCGGAATACCAACAAGCAAAACAGAAATGCTACACACTTATGCACGAAACTAATATCTACAATTACATCCATACTCCGCATGCCACCCGACGGTGTGTGGCGGAGTGTATTTTGAGTACCTCTATCGGTTCTCCCTTCTATTCCAGTCCCGTATTGTTGGTGGAAATAAATATTGTCGGTATGCCTCTGTGTGGGCTCTAATCTCTCTGATTTTATCCTCGTGGTCTCTTCGCGAGATATACGTAGGAGGGAGAAATATACTGGTTGATTCCTCGGTGAAGGTATGTTCTCGAAACTTCAACAAAAGCCCGCACCGAGCTACTGAGCGTCTCTCCTGCAGAGTCTTTCACTCGAGTTTATCTATCGTCTCAGTAACGCTTCCGCCAGCACTAAATGATCCTGTAACGAAGCACGCTGCTATCCGTTGGATCTTCTCTATCTCTTCTGTCAACCCTATCTGGTATGGATCCCACACTGGTGAGCAGTATTCAAGCAGTGGGCGAACAAGTGTACTGTAACCTCCTTCCTTTGGTTTCGGATTGCATTTCGTTAGAATTCTTCCAATGAATCTCAATCTAGCATCTGCTTTACCGAGGATCAACTTTATATGCTCATTCCATTTTAAAACACTCCTAATGCCTACTCCCAGATAATTTATGGAATTAACTGCTTGCAGTTGCTGACCTGCTATATTGTAACTAAATGATAAGGGATCTATCTTTCTATGTATTCGCAGCACGTTACACTTGTCTACATTGAGATTTACACTTGTCTACATTGAGATACAATTGCCATTCCCTGCACCATGCGACAATTCGTTGCATATTGAACCGCGATTTATTTTCAAAGAATATTGTTGAGAATTTATTTTATTTACTAGCGATTCATCAAGAACATTAACACATTTAATCACACTATGTGAGCGTGGAAGTAGTTGCCAAGGAGTAACTGATGAAATCATAACCAAATTCCTTTTAACAAACGGGAATTTTATTCACTTTAGTAGTGCCTAAAAGCATTTTTTAAATGAAACAGATTTAAAATTATACTCAGAAAGCACCCTCTAAATATCAAAGTTACAATTTATTCAGAGGCAGAAAGAAACAAGTTCTGACTGTATGAGGTTTCGGGCAGAGAACCTTGCCGCTCCCTTTTGACACGGCCGTAGTTACGACCGCTCACAACAGCCTCTGCAAGACTACACTGGTGCAAATCTGCAACACACCAGATAACTTTAAACAAAGAGTTTTAACAATTTACGCAAGCACAGAAATGGTACAAAACACTAACAACTAAAATATTAACCTTGCCACCGAAGATGCAACTTGATTTTAACTTCTAAGAAAAGTCTTACGCTGAAAGGATGGCAGCTTTATATACTAAAACGATCATTTAAATAAAAGCCCATGAAATGCAATCTTATATAAAATTGTGCAAGGTTGGTCGAACAATAGTTAAGATGCTCTACAGTACACAGATACCACCTCTCAAGATCATACGCAATAATATCAAACTTTCCAAACATCAAAACATATTTCAGGTATTAGGCTGTTACACTCTAAGCAATAAATTCGTTAACACACCAAATTCGACAAACATGACAGAGGCAGTTACTAACGTACGGTAGATTGATAGGGAGATTACCGAACAACCCGAACAGCAGGTTGCTCTAACGTGGCCCTACTCCACAAGGGAAACATGGACCACCCAATTTATAAACAACCACCTTCCCGCGGGTGGGCAAACGGAGAAGAATGGTGGGACGAACCCAAAGCAAAACGGCTGGTGACCTCACCAAGAAAACAAGTAGAATTTAACAAGAGCAAATCAAAGAACATATCATCAATCACTTCACTTCTAATAAACTGCGATTTCTCGAGAAGACCTGGCGCAGAACCCCCCAAATCGCTCTCCCGAACCGTCCGCTGCCAGCCACTTCAACGGACGCAGGAAGGCGCGCCGATCTCCCGTCTCACGGCGTCGCAGCTCGCACCGGCCAGACCGATGTCGTGGGTTGACTCCCGCTGCTCTCGTGTCGGCCGCGAAGCCACTACCCCTCGCTATACGGCGCGGCCCACTGGACTCACGTGGCGACCTCACATGCGCCGACGCTCAAGGCGGACAAGTCGTCTCGTGTCTCAGTGCGCGACCGACCAACCGATCGATCCGACCGCCAACGACCGTTGCCTGAGCAGACTGGCGGCCTAACGCGCAGACTCAGGTGCAGGAACTCAGCCCCGACTGGGCGACCACTCGCTGAGTTCTCTTACAGGCGGAGTGGAAAGACTCTCATTTTGCCGGCTTTAAAGGTTGATCCGAACGACAGACATACTAAAACTCCGAACGACGGACAGACACTAACTGCCTAACAAATGCGGACGAGAAACAGACCCACACTGACTCCAGACTGCCCCCCTGGCGAGCTCATGTTGTTGTTGTGGTCTTCAGTCCTGAGACTGGTTTGATGCAGCTCTCCATGCTACTCTATCCTGTGCAAGATTCTTCATCTCCCAGAACCTACTGCAGCCTACATCCTTCTGAATCTGCTTAATGTATTCATCTCTTGGTCTCACTACAATTTTTACCCTCCGCGCTGCCCTCCAATACTAAATTGGTGATCCCTCGATGTCTCAGAACATGTCCTACCAACCGATCCCTTCTTGTAGTCAAGTTGTACCAAAAGCTCCTCTTCTCCCCATTTCTATTCAATACCTCGTCATTAATTATGTGATATACCCATCTATTCTTCAGCATTCTTCTGCAGCACCACATTTTGAAAGCTTCTACTCTCTTTTTGTCTAAACTATTTATCGTCCACGTTTCACTTCCATACATCGCTACACTCCATACAAATACTTTCAGAAACGACTTCCTGACATTTAAATCTATACTCGATGATAACAAATTTTTCTTCTTCAGAAACGCTTTCCTTGCCTTTGCCAGTCTACATTTTATATCCACTCTACTTCGGCCACCATCAGTTATTTTGCCCCCCAAATAGCAAAACACCTTTACTACTTTAAATGTCTCATTTCCTAATCTAATTCCATGAGAGCCGGCCGAAGTGGCCGTGCGGTTAAAGGCGCTGCAGTCTGGAACCGCAAGACCGCTACGGTCGCAGGTTCGAATCCTGCCTCGGGCATGGATGTTTGTGATGTCCTTAGGTTAGTTAGGTTTAACTAGTTCTAAGTTCTAGGGGACTAATGACCTCAGCAGTTGAGTCCCATAGTGCTCAGAGCCATTTGAACCATTTAATTCCATGAGCATCACCCGACTTAATTCGACTACATTCCATTATCCTCGTTTTGCTTTTGTTGATGTTCATCTTATACCCTTCTTTCAACACACTGTCCATTCCGTTCAACTGCTCTTCCAAGTGCTGTGCTGTCTCTGACAGAATTACAATGTCATCGGCGAACCTCAAAGTTTTTATTTCTTCTCCATGGATTTCAATTCCTACTCCATACTTTTCTTTTGTTTCCTTTATTGCTTGCTCAATATACAGATTGAATAACATCGGGGAGAGGCTACAACCCTGTCTCACTGCTTTCCCAACCACTGCTTCCCTTTCATGCCCCTCGACTCTTATAACTGCCATCTGGTTTCTGTACAAATTGTAAATAGCCTTTCGCTCCCTGTATTTTACCCCTGCCACCTTCAGAATTTGAAAGAGAGTATTCCAATCAACATTGTCAAAAACTTTCTCTAAGTCTACAAATGATAGAAACATAGGTTTGCCTTTCCTTAATCTTTCTTCTAAGATAAGTCGTAGCGTCAGCATTGCCTCATGTGTTCCAACATTTCTACGGAAACCAAACTGATCTTCCCCGAGGTCGGCTTCTACCAGTTTTTCCATTCGTCTGTAAAGAATTCGCGTTAGTATTTCGCAGCAGTGGCGTATTAAACTGATAGTTCAGTAATTTTCACGTCTGTCTACGTCTGCTTTCTTTGGGATTGGAATTATTATATTCTTCTTGAAGTGTGAGGGTTTTTCGCCTGTCTCATACATCTTGCTCACCAGATGGTAGAGTTTTGTCAGGACTGGCTATACCAAGGCCGTCAGTAGTTCCAATGGAATCAGCCTTATATCGGTCCAATTCCCGGTATAATTATTAGAGTGCAAGGGAACCAAAACGGCCTTGCTGTGCTGGTACTGCGAACGGCTGAAAGCAAGGGGAAACTACAGCCGTAATTATTCCCGTGGAAATGGAGCTTTACAGAGAGCTGCATCAAACCAGTCTCAGGACTGAAGACCACAACAACAAGGGAACCAAAGAATATCACGTACGTCCATAGCGTCAAGACAGATGAAAAGTTTGTGAAAGACGTCACAGTACAACTGCCGACATCTGCTTATAAATGCCTGTTTATTCACCAGCAGTGTTCGTCTTCAGTCGATCATTAGGTAGCTTCATGCGGGATCTCACTTTTTCCCGGGGCATTTCTAAGCTGTAGAATTCAGCACCATTCTGTACGGTGTTTCGCCAAGAGCAGTTGTTACCGTCTGGAGGTGCATCCTGGTGGCAGGTACTGTGCACCGTAGAATCAACGGTCCTTCTTCCGCCAAGACAAGTGTTTCGCCCTTCATTAGCAGTAAGGCTGGCGCACCATCAGCGAAATAGGTGCGACACGTTTTCTTGATCTGTCGTACCATTACCTGGAAATCGATTGCGTGTTAAAGTCTTAATGATTTACTGGATGCCGCCTCACGATGCTGTTCGCGGACAGTGCCGATGTTAATGAAATGAGTGACCGTCGGATAGGAAAACAATTGAAATCAGTAGAAAGAGTAAAGGACACAAATCCTATTGTACACAGAGTATAAGACAGAACTTGCTACTCTGCTAGCAACTGTATACTGCAGGTATCTGCAGGACCATAGCGTTCCTAATGATTGGGAAAAAGTACAGCTCATTCACCTTTCAAGAAAAAAAAGTACAACGGACACACAAAATTAGCGACCGGTATCTCTGACGTTGGTCTGTCGTAGAAATTCGGATCATGTTTTATGCTCGCGCGTATGACATTTCTGGAGACCCAGAATCTCCTATGTATACATCAACACCGGTGCCGTAAACGACATCGTGTGAAACACAGCTCTCTCTCTGCGACAACTCAGTCCCGTAGACTTAGAACTACTTAAACCTAACTAAACTAAGCACATGACACGCATCCATGCCCGAGGCGGGATTCGAACCTGCGTCCGTAGCGGTCGCGCTCTTCCAGACTGAAGCGCCTAGAGCCGCTCGGCCACTACGGGAAGCACTAAACACAGGCGCCCAAGAAGGAGCCGTGTTTCTTTGAGTTCTGTAACTTGTTCGATATAGATCTGCAGCTTGAAGAAGAAAGTGCGAGTGCACGGAATATCGCACTGAAGAGTTTCTAGCAAACAGAACACACCATGTCGTTCTCACAAGACGTAAAAGTAGCTTCGGCTGTGCTCCGAGAGAGTGTTACGGACCATTATTTTTCACAACGTATAAAGCTCTACTGTATGGTTAAATGACGAGGGCATCCTGTTGGGTGCCGGCCGAAGTGGCCGCGCGGTTCTGGCGCTGCAGTCTGGAACCGCGAGACCGCTACGGTCGCAGGTTCGAATCCTGCCTCGGGCATGGATGTGTGTGATGTCCTTAGGTTAGTTAGGTTTAATTAGTTCTAAGTTCTAGGGGACTTATGACCTAAGATGTTGAGTCCCATAGTGCTCAGAGCCATTTGAACCATTTGAACCATCCTGTTGGGTAAAATATTCCGGAGGTAAAATAGTCCTCCATTCGGATCTCCGGGCGGGACTACTCAGGAGCATGTCATCATTTCGAGAAACAAAATTGGTGTTCCACGGATCGGAGTGTGGATTGTCAGGTACTTTTCTCGGGCAAGTATGTTAGAAAATATAAAAAGGGAAATGGATAAGCCAAAAGTACGTATAGTGGGAATTAATGAACTGCTGTGGCAGCAGGAACAGAATTTCTGGTCAGGTGAATACAGTGTTACAAATACAAAATGAAATAGGGGTTACGCAGGTGCAGGTTTAGTAGTGAATAAAAAAAATAGGAACGCGGATAAGCTACTTCGAACAGCATTTTGAAAGCATTGTTATAGCGAACATAGACACGAAGCTCACGCCTACCACTGTAGTACAAGCTTATGTGCCAACTAGCTCCGCACATGACGCAGAGATTGAAGAAATGTATGATGAGATAAAAGAAATTATTCAGATAGTAAAGGGAGACGAAAATTTAATAGTAATGGGGGACTGGAATTCGATAGAAGGAAAAGTAAGAAAAGGAAAATTGTAGGTGAATATGGACTGGGGTAAGGAATGAAAGAGGAAGCCGCCTGGTAGAATTTTGCACAGAGCATAACTTGTATGTATCTATTGTACGGTAACCGGGGACATAGAAACGACGGAGAGGCTCCGTCCCCGCCGCAGCCGCAGTGGTCCACAACCCCACGACGACTACCCCAGGCCACTTCACCCCTCCGCCGCCCCACACCGAACCCAGGGTTATTGTGCGGTTCGTCCCCCGGTGGACCCCCCCCCCAGGGAACGTCTCACACCAGACGAATGTAGCCCCTATGTTTGCGTGGTGGTAGAGTAATGGTGGTGTACGCGTACGCGGAGAACTTGTTTGCGCAGCGATCGCCGACATAGTGTAACTGAGGCAGAATAAGGGGAACCAGCCGGCTTTCGCCGAGGCAGATGGAAAACCGCCTAAAGACCATCCACACAGTGGTCGGTCCACCGGGCCTGGACACAAATCCTCCGGGCGGATTCGTGCCGGGGACCAGGCTCTCCTTCCCGCCCGGAAAGCCGTGCTTTAGAGCGCACGGCCAACCAGGGGGGGCGGGCATTAATTAATCATAGCTGCCTCTTGGTTTAAGAATCATGAAACGAGGTTGTACACGTGGAGGAGACATCTGAATTTATGGATTGTATAATGGTTACAAAGAGATTTCGATACCAGGTTCTAAATGGTAAGACACTTCCAGGGGCAGAATGAAATAAATTGCAAAAAGGGCTGGAATTTAAGGAGATTGGACGTGGATAAACTGAAAGAACCAGAGATCGTACAGACTTTCAGAGGGAGCGCTAGAGAACGATTGACGAAAACAGGGGAAACGAATACAATAGAAGAAAAATGGGTAGCTTTGAGAGACTAAATAGTGAAGGCAGCAGAGGATCAATTGGGTAAAAAGACGAGGGCTACTGGAAATCTTTGGATAAAAAAAAGAGATACTGAATTTATTTGATGAAAGGAGAAAATATAAAAATGAAGCAAAGGAATAAGGCGAAAGGGAATACAAATGTTTAAAAAATGAGACTGTCAGAAAATGCAAAATAGCTCAGCAGAAATGAGGACAAATGTAAGCATTTAGAACCATATACCACTAGGGGGAAAATAGATTCAGCCTACAGGAAAATTAAAGGAGGCCTTGGAGGAAAGAGAACCAGTTGTATGAATATCAAGAGCTAGGATGCGAAACCAGTCCTAAACAAAGAAGGGAAAGCTGAAAGCTGGAAGGAATGTACAGAGGGTGTGTACAAGGGACATGTACATGAGAGCAGTATGACAGAAGTTGAAGAGGACGTAGGTGAAGATGAGATGCGAGATACGATATTGGGAGAAGAATTTTTTCGGAGCACCGAAAGACAGAAGTCGAAACAAGGCACAGGGATTAGACGATATTCCGTTAGAGCTGCTCATAGCCTTGGGACAGACAGCCATGACAAAACGTTTTCATCAGGTGAGCAAAATGTATGCACGTGAAATACCTTCAGATTAACTTTAAATGCGAACATTTTTAGGTTAGGCTTTACCGTGACTGTTACTGACATTAAATGAAACAACAAGTTTACTGTTACCAGTCACCGTTTTAATTTTTCCACGACGCGTTTCGAAGGTTTAAACCTCCATCATCGGGTGGATTTACATTAGTTAGTGTTACATATGTGTGTATGTTGTGTTACGACATTTGGAGGAACTTGTGGCACTGCCTAGTGGAGAAACAAGACACTATTTCAGAATATGGTTTTGGATAACTTTTGACAAAAAAATTAAACTGATATTTAATGGTAAACTTTAATAAGTAAACTAGAGTACCTCCAGTGGTTACAGGTTCCTTTTTCGGTCGTAACACTTCACATGTATACTGCCACATTTGTAAACAAATATGGCGTCTGGAATCAGCTGGGTGCAAGGTTCGTACAGCAGAAGAGAAGACATAATCGCAAAGTGCAAAGAATATACATTGTAACAACATTATTACAGAATAATCGTTTAAACCATTTGGAGGTGTTTGTTTTGAGGTGTCAAATATATGTGTGTGTACTTCAGGTGGTATATAAATCCAATTTTGAAAGGTGAAAACAGCTAAACATTCGTACTCGTTTATGCAATCAGGTGAAATGTTAAAATGGCTTAAACTTCATACTTGCTAATAACAATTAGGTAAAATGTTACAGGCTTGAATTACAATGGTCATATTGGCTACAGCAGTAAAATCATACATAGATGACACTCTTTGAAGAAAGAGAGAGAGAGAGACAGAGAGAGAGGAAGGAGTGATTATATGAGAGCAAACATTTACATGGCAAGGAGTCTAATACACTGGTTAATGTTATAAAATATGCAGATAGATATACATTTGTGCCAGTAGTTGATGTACATACAGTTTTAAGCTGACAGGGGGTACAAGTTGTTGGTGTGATGAATTATCTGTGAATGAGGTCAATCTCTTGTACTTTTGGCGGCTGTCAATATTTATGGTAAATATTAGGATATGTGCATGTGTGTGTGTGTGTGTGTGTGTGTGTGTGTGTGTGTATTTTAAGAGTGTAGGCAGTTGCTGAAAACAGAGATGATATCATTGTAAATATTGTCATTTTTGTCATTTAAGATGAATTCTGGTTGTTTCATTTGGTGTTTGTATATTTGGAGTGTTTCAAGGATGTCTAGTTTTCTGCCTTTTGGTTGGATGTGTAGGATGCTAATACTTGTGTTGTTAACATGGTGTTTTGTTTCATGTAGGTGGGTAGCTATTGCTGATGTGTGGTATTTTTTGTTTTTTAGTGCTGCCATGTGTTCCTTGAACCTAATCTCAAATGATCTGCCTGTCTGGCCTATGTAGAAGCAGTCACAGTCCAAACATTCAATTTTGTACACACCTGTGTGATGAAGTGGGTTTCGTGTGCCGATGTTGTGGGGTAACTTCTGTCCAATCTTGTTGTCTGTTGTAATGGATATGCTTATGCCTTTCCGTTTGAAGACATTAGCAATCTGGTACGAAATGTTACCCAGAAAGGGGATTGTATGCAAGACATTATTTTCTTTTTGTTTTTTGTGTTGTGATTGCTTTGCCATTATTGAGTGTTTTAGAGTGTCTATTATGGAGTTGTTATAGCCATTTTCAATAGCAGTTTGTTTTATTATTTCAATTTCTTGATCACGTTTATCTTCTGAGAGTGGTAGTTGGATAGCTCTATTAATCATGTACCGGTATGCTGCCATTTTGTGTGCTGCGGGGTGGCAAGAGGAGTTGTGGATTGTAGTATGTGTTGTGGTAGGCTTCCGATAAATTTCAAACTGATGTCTGTTATTCTTTATTGTAATGGTAAGGTCTAGGAAATTTATACTGTCATCTATTTGGTGTTCAACTGTGAATTTTATGCTTTCATGGGAGTTGTTGAAAAACGGATTCAACTCATTGATGTCATCTTTAGTGCCTTTGATTAAAATTATGATATCATTTACATATCTGTAGTAGTAGATGATATTTTTGAGGAGGTGGTGATTGGAATTCAAGATTTTGTCTTCTAGGTTACTTATAAATATTTCTGCTAACAATCCGGAAAGATTTGAGCCCATTGTTGAAAAACGGATTCAACTCACTGATGTCATCTTTAGTGCCTTTGATTAAAATTATGATATCATTTACATATCTGTAGTAGTAGATGATATTATTGAGGCGGTGGTGATTGGAATTCAAGATTTTGTCTTCTAGGTTACTTATAAATATTTCTGCTAACAATCCGGAAAGATTTGAGCCCATTTCCAGACCATCTGTTTGTTTGTAGATTTTATTGTTAAATTTAAAATAGTTGTGTGAAAGTGTGAATTCAAGCAGGTCCATTAGTTCTTTAATGTGAGTTGAAGGGATTTTTTTGTGTTTATGTAGGTTGGCATTAATTATTTGTAGTGTGGGATCTATTGACACAGATGAATAAAGGTTTTGTATGTCGAATGAGGCAAGTGTGGCTCCATCAGGTACTTGTATGTTTTTGACATATTGTGTGAATTCTGTTGTGTTTTTAAGTGTTCTCTCATTATTGAATGTGTACGCTTGTTTGAGAATTCTGAGGAGTATTTTATTGAGCTTGAATGTTGGGCTGTTCCTACAGTTCACTATGGGTCTGATGGGGGTCCCATCTTTGTGTATCTCAGGTTGTGACCTAAGACAAGGTGTTTGTGGGCTCATTGTTACAATGTTTCTTGCTTCTTGGATGGTGAGTAGAAAGTTAACGTTGTTCGAAATGTGTTTAATCTCCTTTTGTATTCTGGCTGTTGGATGTTTATGTATTTCAGTTATGTTGCTGGTTTGGAAGAAGTCTCTATGTATGTTGTTCTGTCCATTACAACAGTTGTTGCCCTTGTCAGCTTTTACAATTATTGCATTATTCGTGTTTAATTTAGTCTTAATGGTACGTGTAAGGGCTTCTTCTCTTTTCTTGCATGCTGGGAATGGTTTTGCAATTTCCTTTTCAATGATTTCGTTAAATTTGTGGCACGCTGATATTCTGTCGGTTTGCTTCTTAAAGGCGATGGTCGAGATCTGTGTGACACAAGTGATGAGCTTCTCTTGGTTCTTTTGGTCCAGCGGAGCTTGAACATTGTGTTTTAAGCCTTTGCAGAGTACAGCCTCTTCTTCTGCAGTGAATATTATGTTCGTGTTGTTGAGGAAAGGTGTGTAGAATGTGTGCTTCTTTTGGCTGTTTTGGTTCGGTTTGGAAGGTAATTGTTGCTTTATAAGATTGGCCAGTTTTCTCTTCTGTGTAGCTTTCGTTTTCTGTACGATGAACTCGGTGTACTCTTTGACTTCTTTGGTTATGGAATCATATTCTAATCTATGAAGCAACTTTCCCAATTGTAATTCTGCATTATAAAGCTGTATGTTGAACTTTTGTTTTTTAATATAAAGTTCTTTCAGTTCATTTTTCACCCAGAGTTTTCGTGCGATCTCCAGTGTTTTCATCGCAGTTGTTGTGTTTGTTTTGATGTCAATCTTGACATAATTTGGGATGACGTTATTCTTGAGACAATTCCTATTGAAGTGTATGTGTTGTGTCGTCATTGCGACCTTTTCTGCACTGTTCTTGTACTCGAAAAAAGCCTTGATTGCCTGACTGGGCAGATTAACTTTAAATGCGAACATTTTTAGGTTAGGCTTTACCGTGACTGTTACTGACATTAAATGAAACAACAAGTTTACTGTTACCAGTCACCGTTTTATTTTTTCCACGACGCGTTTCGAAGGTTTAAACCTCCATCATCGGGTGGATTTACATTTGTTAGTATTACATATGTGTGTATGTTGTGTTACGACATTTGGAGGAACTTGTGGCACTGCCTAGTGGAGAAACAAGACACTATTTCAGAATATGGTTTTGGATAACTTTTGACAAAAAAATTAAACCTTCAGATTTCAAAAAGAATATATAATACTGATTCCAAAGAAAGCGGGTTCTAACAGAAGTGAGTTATACCGAACTATTATAATAGTTTAATAACTCACATTTGCAGAATACTAACACGAATTCTGCACAGAAGACTGGAAAAACTGGTTGAAGCCGATCTCAGGGTTCCCGAACTAACAGGGGATAGCCTACGACTTGTCATGGAAGATAGGTTAAGGAAAGGGAAACCTGCGTTTCTGGCTTGCGTAGGCGTAGTGAAAGCTTTTGACAGTGTTGATTGAAATACTCTCCATAAATTCTGAGGGTAGCAGGGGTAAAGTACCGGGAGCGAAAAGCCATTTACAACCTGTACAGAAAGCAGATGAGAGTTATAAGAGTGAAGAGGCAAAAATGGGAAGCAGTGGTTGCGATAGGAGTGAGACAAGATTGTAGCGTATTCCCGAAGTAACTGACTCTGTACATTGAGCTGGCAATAAAGAAAACAAAAGAAAAATTTGGAATAGAAGTACTTGAAAGAGGGGGTGAACGGAATGTACAGTGTCTCGAAAGGAAGATATAAGATGACCGTCAACAAAAGCAGAACGAGGATAATGGAATGTAGTAGAATTAGGCGATGCTGAGGGAATCAGATTAGGAAACAGACACTTAAAGTGGTTGATGAGTTTTGCTATTTGGGCAGTAAAACAACTGATGATGGCGGCATTACAGAGGATATTAAATGTATACCAGTAATGGCAAGAAGAGCAATTCTGAAGAAGAGAAATTTGTTAACATCGTGTATAGATTTAAGTGTCACAAAGTTTTTCCTGAAAGTATTTGTATGAAGTGTAGGCATGTACGGAAGTGAAAAATGGACGATAAATAGTGTGGACAAGAAGAGAATAGAAGCTTTCGAAATGTGGTGCTACAGAAGAATGCTGAAGATTAGATGGGTAGATCGCATAACTAATTAGGAGGTATTGAATAGAATTGAAGAGTAGAGAGGTTTGTGGTACAACCTGACTAATCGGTTGGTAGGAGACATCAAGGGGTCACCAATTTAGTACTGGAGGGAAGTGTGGAAGGTAAAAATCGTAGAGGGAGACTAAGAGATGAATACAGTAAGCAGATTCAAAGGGATGTGGTTTGCTGTAGGTACTCGGAGTTGAAGAGGCTTGCGCAGGATAGAGTAGCGTGGAGAGCTGCATCAACTGAAGACCATAACAACATACAAACGACACAGTAAACAACATCGGAATTTCTATAATGCTGTTGTACACAGAGAAGTCGTAAGGCTGGAAAATTGTAGCCAAATCAAGGAGGACATGTAGAGAATCAGGGAGTGGTAAACATAAACAAAAGCAACCTACTATGAGTACACAGGCAGAAAGACCCATTATTGTATGATTAACCATTGCAGAACAATCACTGGAAACAGTTGCTGTACTAAAACTTTCGGGGTATGTGTACGGAAGGATATGAAGTGGAACGATAGGTAGAGCAGGCGGCAGTCTGAGCAGATGGCAGTCTGAGTTTCATTGTAAGAACGACCGCTAAACCGAACTGTGTGCTCGCTCGCACCTGTTACTCTCCCACGATTTTTATGAAGTGGTTTCTGGACGTTTTCGTACCCTCTGTAAAAGCTCATCGGCTAAAGAATGGGAAGAGCGAGAAAACACTACTTCTCCTAGACAATGCACCAACTCATCCGTCATGTGATATTTTAAACGAAAAAGACGAGTTCATAAAGGTAATATTTCTTCCACCTAACGTAACCTCCTTATTACAGCCCATGAATCAAGGCATTATTGACACTTTCAAACGATATTACAGGAAAGAATTGTTGCGTAAGTTATTGTTAGAAAGAGAAGAGGATGGAGAAGAAAGTCTCTTAAGAAATCATAAGAATATTGACTTGAAAGACGCGTCCTACATGATCAACGCAGCATGGCATAGAGTAAAGGAAGAGAATTTGAAGAAGGCCTGGAATAAAATTTTGGGCACAGAAGAAAATTCACAAGGTACGATTGAAAATGACGAACAGAATGACATGTCCGAAATTCTCAGTTTGGTAAAAGAAATAGATTGCCACGAATGTGGTGAAGAAGACGTTCATGAATGGATGAATATCGATGAGGCAGATCCAGGACAGCGAGATTGTAAACGTCGTCACTGATAAAGATGACGCCGCCAGCATCTCGTCAATCAGTGCTCCAGAAAGTGAAGATGAAAGTATACCAACAGCTTCTGAGGCGTTCACTTGTTTAGATACTGCCTTGCGATGGTTTGAGGCCCAAGATGAAAGTGACCAGTTTCAGATATCTGTAATGAAAAAAGTACGTGACTTAGTTGCTCGTAAGCGTGTAGTCTTGCTTAGAGAGACCAAAATAAAGGATTTTTTTAAACGTTAATTTTGTATACTGTGTGTATTGTTCATGCACAATCCGTATGAAATATGTATATATTTTTGTTTAATAAACTGTGCCAGATACTATACATTCCTACTGGAGTTGCCTTTGTATGTTACTTTGTAATACTAAAAGATATGCCTGTTTTTATGAATAAATTTACTTTCTGGCAAACAAACATGTACAGTTCGATTATCCGAACAAACCAGTTTTCCGAACGCCCATGTCCCCCAATTACGTCGGATAATCGACGCTCTACTGTAGCTTAAAAAACAATCGTTCTACCAATTCTCGAATATTGCTTGTCAGTGTGGGATCCGTACGAGATAGGTTTGATAGGCGAAGCAAAGAAGATCCAAAGAAGAGGAGCACGTTTCGCTAAAGGCTCATTTAGTAAGCGCGAAGGCGCCACGGAGATGCTCAGTCAGTTCCTGTGGCAGGAGCTGTAAGAGAGGGTTTCTTCATCGCGGTATTTTCTACTGTCGAAGTTCCGAGACTGTACATTTCTAGAACAGTCGACTAATGTATTGCTTCCTGCTACGTATATCTCGCGGAAAAACTGTGAAGTAAAATTTAGAGACATTCGAGGTCACACGGAAGCTTACGAGCAATTGCTCGTGCCGCGAATCATTCGCGACTGGAAGAGGAAAGGGGCGAAGTTCAGTGGCAGGCAGAGCACCCTCTGCCACACACCGAAAAATGGACTGCGGAGTATAGACGTAGATGTAGAGGTCGACTTGTGGAAGATGTAAGATTTTATTCCGCGTATAGTTCAGATTTACGAAATTTACGTTTTCGGTGAATGATGAGACGCACAGAGGCACATAATTTTGTTGTCTGTTTACGTCAACAAGAACTGCAATGGCAAAAGGAGGATTCAAGAGGAAACAGAAATTACTTTGCGGACCACTAAACAAAGCTCTGAGGAAAAGACTTGTCAAGTGTTACACCTGGAGCGTTCCACTGTATGGTGAGGAGACCTTGACATTGAGGAAGGAAGATGAAAGATGGTTGGAGGCACTAGAGATGTCGATATGGAGAAGAATGGAAAAAGTGAAATGGGAAGACCGAGTAAGGGATGAAGAAATATTAAGAAGAGTTGGAGAAGAAACAAACATATTGAAAGTCATTAGAAAGATAAAACGGGACTGGATTGGACGTTGTTTGAGGAGGAACTGTTTATTGAAGGAAGGAATAGAGGGAATGGTGGAGGGGAACAAGGAGAAGAGGAAAAAAAAGTATCAAATGCTAGACACTATCCAAGGAGACAAATATTCAGAAGTGAAAAGAGTGGCTATGGACAGACAAAAGTGGAAGAGGCTTAACCCATGACCAGACGATCCCGTAAGGCAGAATACCTACTACTACAACTTGTTGTAGCGAGTACGACACAACGATATGGTTTTGCTAATGGCGTTCGAAAACTCGTGAAAAGTCTGCTAGAATGATATAACAGTTGTTCGTATTGTCCTTGAAACTTTTCGCAATAAGTATCCGAAAAATGAGCTGAAACTGAAAGGCAAGACTGTTGCAGTGTAAACGTCCTCGTTGTACATCATGCCTTTCGATTTTTTAGTTGTTTCCACAAAATGTATTCACTTAACTATTGTTTGTTACACACACTGGAAATAGTTTTCCTAAAGCCGTCTTAATGGGCAACGGCGTTGCAGCAGTGGCTACACCGGTTCCCGTGAGATCACCGAAGTTAAGCGCTGTCGGGCGTGGTCGGCACTTGGATGGGTGACCATCCAGCCGCCATGCGATATTGCCATTTTTCGGGGTGCACTCGACCGAATAGTAGCGGCTCCGGTCGAGAATACCATCATAACGACCGGGAGAGCGGTGTGCTGACCCCACGCCCCTCCTATCCGCATCCTCCACTGAGGATGACACGGCGGTCGGGTACTAATACGATGAAATAGTGCATGTCGGTCCATGCAAGACAGTGGGTGGTAGCAGTATGTTCCAAAAAGCCGCGCTCGGAAATGCGATTATTGTGGAGTCACAGCTCGGATTCCGTTGATCACAGAGATGTGAGATCAAGAGTTTTGGCAAGAACTTGGCCTAGCGTCCATTTGTATACCTGTCGGAGCAACGGGTACACCGCAGGTATCCTTCAGTGCAGGGTTAAAATTTAAACGTCCCACACTTCCAGCACCTCAGGAAAACTGAGCAAATTGCTTTGTCGTTTTGCATTAAGAGTGCTTTAGTGCACCTTAGGCGGTTTATAAAAGCACCATTTGTTCATAGGTATTTATGAGAAAACACTGAAAAACCTTGATTTTTCGGCTGCGAAAATAACAATTGAAGGGATGGCCACTTCTATAAGCTCTATCCATGGTAGATCGTTGAAATTTTTACCGTATGTTGTTGAGATGATGTTCTCGGGGAACTCTGAACTTTTTTTTCGGTATCAGTATGTCTCTCGGAGGTAGAGAGGTTCCGAAATTACAGTACTCATGGACGTGAAATATGCACGTAATATCTGGCCTGAGGCGCACAAGTAGCAGTAACTGACCTAGTAAACAGGTGGCAAAGGTTCAGAAGTCATGGCCAGAGCTCTACGGTAATCGCAACGGTGGCCAAACTATGTTTTTAATCAGAATTTTTCCACCAGTAAAACTACACGAGGCGCTGTCGCTGTATAATGTGCATTTCACGCATGAGCAACGTGGTACCGCAGTCTTAACATGGCCGAAAAGAGCTTGTAATCATTGCCAAAAATTGTAAAACTGGAAATTCAATAAATTATTGCTAATAATATTTTTACTCTTTTACGAAAATAAGCGGGCATTTACGGTTAATTACGATCGACAAGGGTAATATCCAGAAAAAATGAAAAGCAAACAATTTTGTCTTAACCTTATACACGACTGGCCATTAAAATTCATACACCAAGAAGAAATGCACATGATAAACGGGTATTCATTGGACAAATATATTATACTACAACTGACATGTGATTACATTTCCACGCAGTTTGGGTGCATAGATCCTGAGAAATCAGTACCCAGAACAACCACCTCTGGCCGTAATAACGGCCTTCATACGCCTGGGCATTGAGTCAAACAGAGCTTGGATGGCGTGTACAGGTACAGCTGCCCATGCAGCTTCAACACGATACCACAGTTCATCAAGAGTAGTGACTGGCGTATTGTGACGAGCCAGGTGGTCGGCCACCATTGACAGGGCGTTTTCAATTGGCGAGAGATCTGGAGAATGTGCTGGCCAGGGCAGCAGTCGAACATTTTCTGTATCCAGAAAGGGCCGTACAAGACCTGCAACATGCGGTCGTGCATTATCATGCTGAAATGTAGGGTTTCGCAGTGATCGAATGAAGGGTAGAGCCACGGGTCGTAACACATCTGAAATGTGACGTCCACTGTCCAAAGTGCCGTCAATGCGAACAAGAGGTGACCGAGACGTGTAACCAATGGCATCCCATACCATCACGCCGGGTGATACGCCAGTATGGCGATGACGAATACACGCTTCCAATGTGCGTTCACCGCGATGTCGCCAAACACGGATGCGACCATCACAATGCTGTAAACAGAACCTGGATTCATCCGAAAAAATGACGTTTTGCCATTCGTGCACCCACGTTCGTCGTTGAGTACACCATCGTAGGCGTTCCTGTCTGTGATGCAGCGTCAAGGGTAACCGCAGCCACACGTTCTCCGAGCTGATAGTCCATGCTGCTGCAAACGTCGTCGAACTGTTCGTGCAGATGGTTGTTGTCTTGCATCTGTTGACTCAGGGATCGAGACGTGGCTGCACGATCCGTTACAGCCATGGGTATAAGATGCCTGTCATCTCGACTGCTAGCGATACGAGGCCGTTGGGATCGAGCACGGCGTTCCGTATTACCCTCCTGAACCCACCGATTCCATGCCCGCATCTCGTGGTCGTGCGGTAGCGTTCTCGCTTCCCACGCCCGGGTTCCCGGGTTCGATTCCCGGCGGGGTCAGGGATTTTCTCTGCCTCGTGATGGCTGGGTGTTGTGTGATGTCCTTAGGGTTAGTTAGGTTTAAGTAGTTCTAAGTTCTAGGGGACTGATGACCTAAGATGTTAAGTCCCATAGTGCTCAGAGCCATTTGAACCACCGATTCCATATTCTGCTAACAGTCATTGGATATCGACTGACGCGGGCAGCAATGTCGCGATACGATAAACCGCAATCGCGATAGGCTACAATCAGACTTTTATCAAAGTCGGAAAAGTGATGGTACGCATGTCTCCTCCTTACACGAGGCAACACAACAACGTTTCACCAGGCAACGGCGGTCAACTGCTGTTTGTGTATGACACATTGGTTTGGAAACTTTCCTCATGTCAGCACGTCGTAGGTGTCGCCACCGGCGCCAACCTTGTGTGAATGCTCTAAAAAGCTAATCATTTGCATATCACAGCTTCTTCTTCTTGTCGGTTAAATTTCGCGTCTGTAGCACGTCATCTTTGTGGTGTAGCAATTTTAGTGGCCAGTAGTCTAGTATGCATACTTATTTGTTGTTTATTTGTGTGAAAGTATACAAATGTGTCGAAGTATGCAAGTAAACTGTCAAAACTGTGAAACTTCCTGGCCGATTAAAACTGTGTGCCGGACCCAGTTCTCGGTCCATCACACCAGTTTTAATCGGCCAGGAAGTTTCATGTCTGCGCACACTCCGCTGCAGACTGAAAATCTCATTCCGTCAAAAGGTGTACTGTCCTACAGAATTCGTTTTAATTAAGCAGCACATCCTGGTCCCCAGTTTTCTGTCAGAGTCTAAAGAGTATTCGCCTCTTCCCGGCTGCGACAGGAACATTTTCCCACTGCCTTGGTGTCATTTGCAGCAATCACAGCTGACCCCGTATCTGTATCGTGTAAAGTAGGGGCACCAAGAACTGCGCTTCGCCGCACTAGCTTAAATATTCTTCCTGCGCACAAAGATGGAACCTCAATTTCGTGTGTTCACAATGCAACAGACTTGCCTTTGAGCTGCAGTACATTTCTGTGACATTTTTACAAAAAGTTTCAACGCCAAAAGGAACAATTGTCCCATCTTTTTGTATGCGTTAAAACGTCTTTCGCAAATTGCAACTGAATGCATTTAAATCACCTAGACGCGTTTTGCCTTGAAGAATAAGGCATCACCGATGTATGTGTCCTGGAATATTACACTGTGTTCGGTTAGAGATATTGATTTTAAATTCCAACATTTAATTGTAGTTAAGATTCAAAATAAATTTACCTCTGACGACAGAAATGAACTTCAGTCTCTTTATATTGCTTCGTGGCCGACGTCGAGACTACGAATCCCATCGGCAGATGCACCTGTTCCCATTAAATTTCTTACAAAAATTTCATTACACCAGTGCACACACTGTGCAGTACTTTTACTCGTTGACCGTGTGTTACAAATTCCGTGAACTTCAATGGCTGTCAGATGAGCTAACGTCGTTACTCTCAAATCTGACTGTACTTGAACGTAACATTCCCTATGGTCATAGGCAAAATCATTAGTGCAGTCATGTTATCTAACTTACACGTACACTCCTGGAAATGGAAAAAAGAACACATTGACACCGGTGTGTCAGACCCACCATACTTGCTCCGGACACTGCGAGAGGGCTGTACAAGCAATGATCACACGCACGGCACAGCGGACACACCAGGAACCGCGGTGTTGGCCGTCGAATGGCGCTAGCTGCGCAGCATTTGTGCACCGCCGCCGTCAGTGTCAGCCAGTTTGCCGTGGCATACGGAGCTCCATCGCAGTCTTTAACACTGGTAGCATGCCGCGACAGCGTGGACGTGAACCGTACGTGCAGTTGACGGACTTTGAGCGAGGGCGTATAGTGGGCATGCGGGAGGCCGGGTGGACGTACCGCCGAATTGCTCAACACGTGGGGCGTGAGGTCTCCACAGTACATCGATGTTGTCGCCAGTGGTCGGCGGAAGGTGCACGTGCCCGTCGACCTGGGGCCGGACCGCAGCGACGCACGGATGCACGCCAAGACCGTAGGATCCTACGCAGTGCCGTAGGGGACCGCACCGCCACTTCCCAGCAAATTAGGGACACTGTTGCTCCTGGGGTATCGGCGAGGACCATTCGCAACCGTCTCCATGAAGCTGGACTACGGTCCCGCACACCGTTAGGCCGTCTTCCGCTCACGCCCCAACATCGTGCAGCCCGCCTCCAGTGGTGTCGCGACAGGCGTGAATGGAGGGACGAATGGAGACGTGTCGTCTTCAGCGATGAGAGTCGCTTCTGCCTTGGTGCCAATGATGGTCGTATGCGTGTTTGGCGCCGTGCAGGTGAGCGCCACAATCAGGACTGCATACGACCGAGGCACACAGGGCCAACACCCGGCATCATGGTGTGGGGAGCGATCTCCTACACTGGCCGTACACCACTGGTGATCGTCGAGGGGACACTGAATAGTGCATGGTATATCCAAACCGTCATCGAACCCATCGTTCTACCATTCCTAGATCGGCAAGGGAGCTTGCTGTTCCAACAGGACAATGCACGTCCGCATGTATCCCGTGCCACCCAACGTGCTCTATAAGGTGTAAGTCAACTACCCTGGCTAGCAAGATCTCCGGATCTGTCCCCCATTGAGCATGTTTGGGACTGGATGAAGCGTCGTCTCACGCGGTCTGCACGTCCAGCACGAACGCTGGTCCAACTGAGGCGCCAGGTGGAAATGGCATGGCAAGCCGTTCCACAGGACTACATCCAGCATCTCTACGATCGTCTCCATGGGAGAATAGCAGCCTGCATTGCTGCGAAAGGTGGATATACACTGTACTGGTGCCGACATTGTGCATGCTCTGTTGCCTGTGTCTATGTGCCTGTGGTTCTGTCAGTGTGATCATGTGATGTATCTGACCCCAGGAATGTGTCAATAAAGTTTCCCCTTCCTGGGACAATGAATTCACGGTGTTCTTATTTCAATTTCCAGGAGTGTATTACATGTGATCTAATCATGATTGAGAGCAATTTCTACTATGAATTAACAAATATTTGCAATGAGTATGTGTGTGTGTGTGTGTGTGTGTGTGTGTGTGTGTGACACAAAGAGAGAGAGAGAGAGAGAGGGACGTTGCACTGTCGTCCCACAATCTCTAAGACGTCCTGTTTTGGTCGTACGGTTTTGAGGTTGTCCTTAGCGCCAAAAACAGGGACGGCAGTGGAGTGTGACACACGGTCTCCTTGTAAATGTTTGCTAATGTGAGATGTAAACTCCAACATCATTAGACTACGGTTAACGTGCGTAAGATAGTTAGTATAAGAGTGCTAATCTTCCATTAATCCTACTTGGTAACTCAAGAATCTGTCGGAGAAGTGTTTCCTAAGCCGCTTCTTTTGCGGTGGAATTACACTTCTGTAAGATTCTCGTAGTCAGTGCAGCCAGGCGTCCGATTTCTCAACGTTTTCTTTTATGTGTTCACCCCGTATTACGTTGCTCGGGTTAGTTACAGAGAATTTACAGTGGTCCCCGTTTCCAGCAATTTGTCATGAGTGCTGTAGGGAAGGGGCAGTAGGGGGAGGGGGTTCCAGACGGCGCTATAGCGACGGCATTTGCGTGTACAAGTAAGACGCGCGTTGATCCGTATTTTGCGACGGTCCAGACACCATTGCTAGTAATGTCGTTTGCGAAGTAAAAAAATCAGCTGTTGCGAACGAGTCATTTTACCATCCATGCACTGTCCATTAAAATATTTTGTACGAGGGTGCTTTGCTTAGTCTGGTAGAAAAGAAAAAACAAATGTCTGTTTCGCACACGACTCACTTCACTTCTCGACGTACCCTCCTTTGAGGTACATGCGCTTGGTCCAGAGATCCTCGAGCTTTTTCATTCCATTTGAAAAACAGCTTCTGTCAAACTCCGCAAAATAGTCGTTGGCTGCAATTTTCTTTTCCACATTTCATGAGAATTTCTTCCTACCAAGCCAAAGTTTGTAGTTAGGGAACAGGAAGAAGTCACTGGCGACTAACAAGAAGATGACTCCAGGAGGTGCTATTGACTTTTTGAAAGTATGTATGCTGTAAGACATAAAATGTAGACTGGCAATGGCAAGGAAAGCGTTTCTCAACAAGAGAAATTTGTTAACATCGAGTGTAGATTTAAGTGCCAGGAAGTCGTTTCTGAAAGTATTTGTATGGAAGTAAAATATGGGCGATAAATAGTTTGGATAAGTAGAGAATAGAAGCTTTCGAAATGTGGTGCTACAGAAGAATGCTGAAGATTAGATGGGTAGATCACATAACTAATGAGGAGGTATTGAATAGAATTGGGGAGAAGAGGAGTTTGTGGCACAAATTGACTAGAAGAAGGGATCGGTTGGTAGGACATGTTCTCTGGCATCAAGGGATCACCAGTTTAGTGCTGGAGGGTAGAGTGGAGGGTAAAAATCGTAGAGGGAGACCAAGAGATGAATACACTAAGCAGATTCAGAAGGATGTAGGTTGAAGTAGGTACTGGGAGATGAAGAAGCTTGCACAGGATAGAGTAGCATGGAGAGCTGCATCAAACCAGTCTCAGGACTGAAGACGACGACAACAACAACATGCTGTGAGGTAGGTTAAGATTCTAGATATGGCAAACTGCAGCAGTTCATATTTGAAGATGGTGGCTGTTCTCGAAAGAACAGCTGCCACTGATGACCGTGCAGCTTCTCTAGAATAAATGATAATTAATTGAAACCCTCAGCTGCCGACAGGAGTTGCTGACATACGTTGATGGGGCACACATTTTCGGCTGTCCCCATCATGGTATGTCAGAAACACCAGTTGGCAGCTGAGGGTTTCAATTAATTATCATTTGCAGCAGTTCACCCTAGCGGGCCCTGTTCGGAGTAATTGACGAAAAAGCAATCAGAATTTTGTGTAACACTCAATAGCGTTAAAAAACGCGGTGTAATTAGAGTGGTTGCTTGGTATAATGGGTAAGATATCAGCTATGCATGCAGGAAGTCGGCGGTTAGGAATTTTGTCAGATATATTATTTTCTTTGTTTTCAAATCTTATTCGAAATTACTTCTATCGTTGTTTTTATTTTATTTTAGTCCTACATCGGACCACTTTAGTCAATATTATGAACGAGGTTCTTCTGTTTTTATTGAGCCGATACTTTCTCAAATGATTCAAATGGCTCTGAGCACTATGGGACTTAAGTTCTGAGGTCATCAGTACCCTAGAACTTAAGAACTACTTAAACCTAACTAACCTAAGAACATCACACACATCAATGCTCGAGGCAGGATTCGAACCTGCGACCGTAGCGTCCGCGCGGTTCCAGCTTGTAGCGCCTGGAAGCTCTCGCCCACACCGGCCGGCGATACTTTTTCATTCTTTCAGATCGTACCCTTCTCTCGTCATCCGAAACCATCCTCCCCATTCTCTGTTTGTTATTTTTATTGGTCGTGTGATATTTGTCCCGAAGTACCTTGACTTGCCTTTCAAATCCTCCATCGTGGTCTGTAATTTGCTCATGTGCTCGTTGATCTCTGCGATCCACCTAATGCCGCTCTTACTATTCCATAACTTCTCAATTATTCTCCTGCTTATTCTGTTTTTTGTTGTACTCATCAAATGCCCTAGGAAAGAGTTCCGTTTCTCTTACTATTTTTCTTTCTACACTCCTGGAAATTGAAATAAGAACACCGTGAATTCATTGTCCCAGGAAAGGGAAACTTTATTGACACATTCTTGGGGTCAGATACATCACATGATCACACTGACAGAACCACAGGCACATAGACACAGGCAACAAAGCATGCACAATGTCGGCACTAGTACAGTGTATATCCACCTTTCGCAGCAATGCAGGCTGCTATTCTCCCATGGAGACGATCGTAGAGATGCTGGATGTAGTCCTGTGGAACGGCTTGCCATGCCATTTCCACCTGGTGCCTCAGTTGGACCAGCGTTCGTGCTGGACGTGCAGACCGCGTGAGACGACGCTTCATCCAGTCCCAAACATGCTCAATGGGGGACAGATCCGGAGATCTTGCTGGCCAGGGTAGTTGACTTACACCTTCTAGAGCACTTTGGGTGGCACGGGATACATGCGGACGTGCATTGTCCTGTTGGAACAGCAAGTTCCCTTGCCGGTCTAGGAATGGTAGAACGATGGGTTCGATGACGGTTTGGATGTACCGTGCACTATTCAGTGTCCCCTCGACGATCACCAGTGGTGTACGGCTCCCCACACCATGATGCCGGGTGTTGGCCCTGTGTGCCTCGGTCGTATGCAGTCCTGATTGTGGCGCTCACCTGCACGGCGCCAAACACGCATACGACCGTCATTGGCACCAAGGCAGAAGCGACTCTCATCGCTGAAGACGACACGTCTCCATTCGTCCCTCCATTCACGCCTGTCGCGACACCACTGGAGGCGGGCTGCACGATGTTGGGGCGTGAGCGGAAGACGGCCTAACGGTGTGCGGGACCGTAGCCCAGCTTCTTGGAGACGGTGGCGAATGGTCCTCGCCGATACCCCAGGAGCAACAGTGTCCCTAATTTGCTGGGAAGTGGCGGCGCGGTCCCCTACGGCACTGCGTAGGATCCTACGGTCTTGGCGTGCATCCGTGCGTCGCTGCGGTCCGGCCCCAGGTCGACGGGCACGTGCACCTTCCGCCGACCACTGGCGACAACATCGATGTACTGTGGAGACCTCACGCCCCACGTGTTGAGCAATTCGGCGGTACGTCCACCCGGCCTCCCGCATGCCCACTATACGCCCTCGCTCAAAGTCCGTCAACTGCACGTACGGTTCACGTCCACGCTGTCGCGGCATGCTACCAGTGTTAAAGACTGCGATGGAGCTCCGTATGCCACGGCAAACTGGCTGACACTGACGGCGGCGGTGCACAAATGCTGCGCAGCTAGCGCCATTCGACGGCCAACACCGCGGTTCCTGGTGTGTCCGCTGTGCCGTGCGTGTGATCATTGCTTGTACAGCCCTCTCGCAGTGTCCGGAGCAAGTATGGTGGGTCTGACACACCGGTGTCAATGTGTTCTTTTTTCCATTTCCAGGAGTGTATTTTGAGTAATCTGCCTATTGCTACTGTGTTGGTTGTTTTAAATATAATTTCGCTAGCATATGTTATTTTCGACTGTGTGAGTGTTTTGTAGTGTTTCTTTTTTGTGGCTACTGAGAGGCAATTTTTGCTATATGTGTTCTTGGTAAGATGATGTGCTTTAATCAGTTTGTTTATTGCACTGTTCCAGGTTGATTTCTCATCCAGGTTGTGTTATTATTTCTCCCAAGTACTTAAATGGCTCTGAGAACTATGGGACTTAACATCTATGGTCATCAGTCCCCTAGAACTTAGAACTACTGAAACCTAACTAACCTAACGACATCAGACAACACCCAGTCATCACGAGGCAGAGAAAATCCCTGACCCCGCCGGGAATCGAACCCGGGAACCCAGGCGCGGTAAGCGAGAACGCTACCGCACGACTGCGAGCTGCGGACAGAACTTAAATTTGCAACAATTTTTATGTGGTGTTCTGAAATTCTAATTTTGTTTGCCAGTGGCGTTTCCGTTAACATTATTTCGATTTTTTTTCAAAAGATATTTTAAGGAAAATACTCTGGGCTATTTCCTGTAATGAGTGTATTTGTTGTTTGGTTTCTTGAATGTTGTTGGCCAGAAAAGCGAGGTCATCAGCAAGCCCTAAACAGTTCAACTTTATAACAAGTTTTTGTGTTCCAACCATAACCTTCTTTGGGTTGTCCTTGTACCATTCCCTCAATACGTATTCAAGGGGACAATTAAAAATAAGTGGTGACAGGACATCTCCCTGCGTTAAACCACTTTTTACCAAGAATGGTTCAGAAAGTTCCCCTCTGAACTTAATTTTCGAATTTGTATTTGTTAAGGCAAGTTCTATCAGTTTAATTAATTTGGATGTAGTCTGAAATGTCTCAAAATTTTTAACAGAGAGTGTCTATGGACAGAATCATACGATACAGAGAGTGTCTATGGACAGAATCATACGATACAGAGAGTGTCTATGGACAGAATCATGCGATTTCTTAAAATGTATAAATGTAGCTGAGAGAGGTTTGTTTCATTTGCAATAATAAGCCATAATTAATTTCAGAGTAATTATTCTTTCCGCACAACGTATCCAAGGTCCGAAGCCTCCTTGGTATTCCCCCAGTTCCTTATCCAGTTGTTGTTCGTTCCTATTGTAGGCACAGCCCAAGGGCGAGATTCCGCTACAGTTGTCTGCATCGCTTTTGTCTCCATTCTTATGAAGTGGGTTAATTACAGTAGTGGGCCATTCTTCTTGGAACTCTTCTGTTGCCTAATTTTTTTGGTGAGATAATATGTGAAGATGTTTGAGTTGTTTTACCACCATACTTCCAAATTTCCACTATCAGCTCATTTTCCTGACGTGCTATATAGTTTCTCATTTCTTTAAGTGCAGTTTCTATCGCTTTTACTATAGATGGGTTTATATTTTCTGGTTTGATTTTTACAAGGGGGCTTAATCTACTGTTGAAAACTTTTCTGGTTCATCACAGATCAAGAACTTGCTGAATGCCTTGTCATGATTGCTGCGCTTTCCCTGTTATTATCGGCTATTCTTCCATCAGCAATAGCGTGGGAGGGTAGTAATTACGTAATTGTTTATCAAAGGCTTTGAAATACTCCCTGACATTGTTTTTATAGTAGTTTTCTTCGGTGGAACTCACAGATCCTTTTGATATTGCCGCTTTGTTTTCCTGATAATTTGAGAGAATTTTTATCTGCTGTTTATGAGATCCGTTGCATTTTCTCCTGTTTTGTGAGTTTGAAAGTTTGTCGAAGCTTGATGTCTTTCATCATCAATTTCATCACGTTGTTTAGTCCACCATGCACATTTTTAATTTGATTTGCTGGGGCTGATTCTTTAGCATGTTGTTATAACATTGGTGTTAGTTCCTCAAGATTATCCGCTTCTATTGTACCTTGCGTGTTTCTCTGATATTTGTCATTTTTGATTAATTTGATTTTTTCCTTAATGGGGTGAATTTGATTTTGACCACATGACGATCTGAGCCTGTGTCTGGTCCTCTCAGTACTTTAACATTTCGAACTTCTTTTATGGAACAATCTGTCCACGCAGACATGCTCCAGCTGCCACTCTCCGCTTGTCCAGTCAGGATGTTTCCATGTCATAAGTTTGCTTGGTTTTCTTTTAACATATGTCGATTTAGAGATAAGCCCACTGCAAATTTCAACTCTTCGTCGGTTTCTGTTAGTCTGTTTATGTGGAGTTCATTATTTTCATTCAGTTGATTGGTTTAACTGTAATTTTTTATTTCTGTTCCTTTGCACATCATTTTAATCACCGTACTAACTTCCTCATTTGTTAGTAGCTGGAGATCAGGAAGACGCAAATTACATGCTCCGCAAATTAAAAGAAGAATATGATAGATGGGGTCTTGTCATAAACGTATCTGAAACAGAATATCTGAAAGTGGGAGACAATACTGTTAACGACTTACAGCTCGGTTCTGATACTATTAAAGGGTGTCATAATTTTAAGTACTTGGGAGTGTCGTCCAATGGTAGAAGTATGGATGATGTAAACAATAAAATAGGCCAGAGCAAGCGAGCTACAAAGCAACTAAATGGTATTCTCTGGAACAAAAACATAACGCTCAGGACAAAACATACCATCTACCACACAATTATTGAAAGAATCACAACATATGATGCAGAGTTGTGGGAACTAACTCAGAGGCAGAAAGATCGCCTGCTGACTGTCGAGATGGATTTCTGGAGACGGAGTTGTGGATACTCCAGACTAGACCATATCAGAAATGATAGGATCAGAGAGGTTATGAATGTCAAAAGCACAATCCTAGACTATATAGAAAGGGGGCGCCTACTCTGGTATGGTCACTTACAGCGTCTGCCAGACACAAGATGTCCAAAACGGGTGTGACAATGGACTCCACATCAAAGAGGAAGGCGCGGTAGACCTGCGAGATGCTGGAAAGACGACGTCAACGAAGCAATGGCGGCGAGAGGTCTTAATGAAGCAGAGTGGAATGACCGTGAACGACGGAGATGGGGATGCGAGAGGCGGCGGCAGCCTTAGAAACCTCGCTCATATTTTTGTTTACTTTTTTTGGGTAATTCTTTTTCCAATCTGAATTTTTGGGAATAAGAACTTAATTATATTTGTCTACTATAATACTCAATTATTTGAAAATTTCTATCCATCAGTTAAAAAACAAAAGGAGAAATAACCTTTTTTCGTTGCCAGGTGTGTAATATTTTTTTGCGCAGTAATCGTGATACAAACATTTTAAACCTAATCTAACTGCCTAGTGCACTATGGGCAAAATAGCTCAGATGAAAATTTAACTGAATGATGGGTTTATAAGTGAAATGAAATACAAGCAAAGTGAAAAATAGGTATAATGAATGTAAACACGGAGGAAAAAACATGGTGATAAAAGAAATTAAATCTGAAATAACACATAAACATAAGTAGAAACACATGAACAAAGAATTCGGTTAGAGAAAGAATGATAGGAAGAAAAATGAGAGCAAATGAAGAAGCTAATATTATGATTAAAATTAAAGGAATGGAATTAAGAAATTACTTTTAAATCAGTTAATTGAATGAAATGATGATGAAAGTCATTTCGGTAGAGATTTAAAGATTGAAAAAAAAGTTATTGCACCTGACAATATTCGAACCCACAACCTCCTGCATGCCTAGCTGTTATGCTATCCGTTATAATACGCAAACAGACTATATAATGCACCTTTTTCAATGCTATTTGTCACGAAATGTTCCGAATTTTTTTTCGTCTATTAGTCGCAAAAGAGGGCCTACGGCGAATGCCTGCAGTGTGCGATAGTGTGCAGGTAGCTTTGAAAAGTCGACTGCACCGCGGGGGTCCTCTCCTTATAAGTCTGGTGAGTAGGGTGGATGAGGAACCAAGTCATTGCCCATCGCTGATGTGTGGGATGGCGCATTATCCTTGTAAAAGAGCACTTTTCTCCTAGCCAACCTTGGTCTTTTTTCAGCCAATACAAGTTTCAAACGATCCAACAATGAAGCACAGTAGTTATCGTTCTGCCTTTTTCCAAGTTATCTATGAGGTTTGTTCCTCGCAATACCACAAAAAAAAAGAGTGATCGTCAACTTACCAGCCGACAAGATGGTCGTTTCCCTCTTCTGTGCACTTTCATCACCGTTTGTCCATTCTTCTGGCTGCAGCTTGGACTGCCGTTTTGACTCTGGTGTGTCGTGATGGATCCATGTTTCATTAACAGTCACAAATCGGCGCAAGAAGTGTTGCGGATTGCGATTTATCGTCTCCAGAGGTTGTCTTGAAAAGTTGTGCCGGATGCGCTTTTGGTCGACTGTGAGACATGGCGGCACCCACCACCTCGTACACAGCCTTTTCGAAGCCAATTCTCCGTGCAGAACATTATGCACTGGCGCAGTTGAGACGCCTACATTCTCAGCAATCCCACGATTTTTTTTTTTTTTTTTTTACTGCAGTCTTGCCTTTCCATATCATGAATATGACAATCGTTTCCTTTGTGGTGACCTCAATTGGAAGGCCAGAGCGCGTTTTAAATTCATTGATGGAAAGTAAATGGCCCTCAATGAGGGCGCATAGTCCGCAGGAAGTACTTACAATTTTGTTCTGATTTGTGTGGCAACCCAACCCTTGTAATGAAAATGTTTCATAACAGCACGAAACTTGGTTTTCTACATTTTCAACCCCAGTCTGCTCATTGATCAGTCCTGATGTCTGTCAACAACGAAGTGTACGCTGTACAGTGCTGAAATTCGGTACACATTCCCTAGAATAATAAAGTTTACCTATCGTCAATGCGCAACAAAAATGTTCCATTCTTTCATGGAAATCTACGAGACTTATGAAACCGCCCCCGTAATTAACATATAGACCTAATTTTGTAAGGCTCATATATCTTACCCTTGTTAATAATGACAGTGAGAGGCAGATTAGTGATTATAAAGAAAAGTGTTTTCATATTTTTACGTCCCAAAAATCAACAAAAGCAAAACGAGGATAATGGAATGCAGTAGAATTAAATCAGGTGATGGTGAACGAATCAGATTAGGAAAAATGGTTCAAATGGCTCTGAGCACTATGGGACTCAACTGCTGTGGTCATAAGTCCCCTAGAACTTAGAACTACTTAAACCTAACTAACCTAAGGACAGCACACAACACCCAGCCATCACGAGGCAGAGAAAATCCCTGACCCCGCCGGGAATCGAACCCGGGAACCCGGACGTGGGAAGCAAGAACGCTACCGCACGACCACGAGATGCGGGCTCAGATTAGGAAATCAGACACTAAAAGTAGTAGATGAGTTTCGCTATTTGCGCAGCAAAATACCTGATCATAGTCAAAGCTGAGAAGATATCAAATGTAGACTGGGAATGGCATGAAAAGTGCTTCTGAAAAAGAGAACTTTGTTGACATCGAGTATAGACATAAGTGTCAGGAAGTCTTTTGTGAAAGTATTTGTATGGAGTGTAGCCCTGTATGGAAATGAAATAAACAGTGTAGACAAGAAGATAAGCTTTTGAAATGGTGCTACAGAAGAATGCTGAGGATTAGCTAGGTAGATCACGTAACTAGTCAGACGGTACTGAATAGAATAGAGGAGAAGAGGAATTTGTGGCACAACTTGACTAGAAGAGGGGATCGGTTGGGAGGACACGTTCTGTGGCATCAAGAGGTCACCAATGTAGTACCGGAAGGAAGCGTGCAGGTTAAAAGTCGTAGAGGGAGACCGGGAGATTCAGAATAGATGTAGGTGGCAGTAGTTACTCGGAGATGATGACGCTCGCACAGTATAGATCAGTATGGAGAGCTGCATCAAAGCAGTCTTTGGACTGAAAGACGACAACAACAACATCTCACACATCGAAGATGTGCCTGTGTGCCGTTAGGAGCGGGAGGAGAATTTTTTGTCGCCTACATACGTGCACAATCCTGGTGGTTTGGTTATTGCCACAACGCATATTTTGTGAGCTACGTTACATGGACCGTATGGTGATTCACAGTAACGACCAAAGAAATTCAGGCTCATACGGATCAAATTTTATTTCAAGTGCGCATTGTCGAGTAGAAGAGACGTTATTCTTTATTTCCGTGTTTGTAATTCAGTTTTTCAAGCTTGTGTTGTAGTTTCTGAAGATCGGGAAATAAGTAAAAATATACGGTCGTACCTTACAGAAAATGAGATAGATTATAGTCACTTGCGTTTGTAAAAGTTTTGGCGTGAACAGCTCCTGTCCGGGCACATCGAGTCCTCAGCAGTACACAAGGGAAGGGCCCTCGGCCCTTGTGCTTGTTGAGCAGGCTGTGGTGTCCGGACAGGGGGATTAGTGGAGCTTTCTCCGCGGCGAACATTTCACAGGGCGCAGCCACAAAGGGCTCCAGCCCTGGCGGCAATTCCAGGAAGTTTTGCCTAGTGTGAGCGGGGGGGGGGAAAGGGGCGACTCGCGACACGTCGGTCGCTCGATGTTGATGGCGGGATGTACAACAAATTAAGGCAGTGGGCGTCACTCCGGAAAGCTTTCGCGGCCCCTGGTACCAGCGTGAGAGATGCACCGTGACAACTGTTGGAATGTGCTCAAGGGACCTGCACATCGGCAGTACTTATTGGCAATACTAGTTTGTCAAACCTTCAGTATGTTGAAACGAACTCGCACCATCAGTAATAATATTGACAAAAATTGTCAGCTGAAAACTTTGTTTTACAAGGTTAAGATGCTGAACAGTCGACAGAAAGCGTGTGCTGCAGTTATATTAGCTATAACTTGCAAGCAATAGAAAACAGCGAATACTTGGGGAAAAAAAGGAGCGAGTGGTCATATATGTTAATTTACTGACAAACCAGGACCCGAAATATTTCGTTAATTATTTAGTGACGAGTCCTGTCATCGAACGACAAGTTACTAATCTTGATACGACACAACATAGAAAAACAAAATTGATTAATGAGAGAGGCAGTCGCCGTCGACATGAGATTATGAGTAACTCTGACATCTGTGGCGACAGGTAGTTCATTTGAGTGCTCGAATGTTAGTCACGTAATACCAGAAAACACAATTTGTGAAATTCTATGCAAATCTACGAATCAGTTATATCTTTTGGGCAAGGATATGTTCAGGCAATTAGCGTAAACCTTTTCTTTTTTACATTTTGGAATAATTTTGGTGACACTGACATACATTTCACAGCTCTCTTACCAGTCATTCCATATATATGTGGCGTATTTTTCGAAGAGGAAGCGTTCTTCCAAACTACTGTGCACTTCACCCACCTATACTATGTTCCGAAATTAAAAAAAGTAAGCACTGTTATACAGAATCCTCCGCCGACCATCGTAAAGTGGTACATCACAGTGATATTACCCTCGCATCCCCATGCTAATTTTTTTGTGGTAAATAGACTTCTTGAAAATCTGAATACGCCGTATGATATGCACAGAGGCGATCTGAAAGGATAAACAGTGCACACTAAAGCCTTGTGGTTGGTCCATGAGGCTCTGTCAACATCTGAACGTAGAATATTGTCAAACCGTCAATACTTGACCTCACACGTTCAGTGTGTATTCACAATACTGACAATAAGATCTGAGACAAGAAAAAGAAAGGGAAAAAAACCACAACCCACCAGAAAGCAATTATCTGATTGGTACGGAAATAGATGTGATATACATGTAGTGCCAAAAGCCTTTCGGAAATCCAGAAATACGGAATCAATTTGAAACTCCTTGTCAATAGCACTCAAAACTTGGTGCGAGTAAAGAGCTAGTTATGTTTCACATGAACGATGTTTTCTAAACCTGTATCGACTGTAGTGTTTGCCAAGTTTGTTGTCGCCTTAAGATGCAATTTTCATGTGAGGAAAACGGTCGGAAAAAGCAAGACCTAGAAGCAAAGACCTAGAAGCAAAGACCTAGGAGCTAGTGCTGCGCTGCCTATGAAAATCTGGAAACGGGCTCGGAACATTCAAAAACGTCTAATTGCTTTCACCAATATATGCATCCTTTTGTGACATCAGACTGTGATAGTGGCCATTGTTTTCGTCTACTTGAGCCACACGTGATGTGTTACCACCAATTTTCCCCTTTACAGCACTTTTTCTACATTTAATGGTAATTTGTACTTGTGGATGTTTGATAGTGTACAAAACAAATCTTCACATATTATTATTTTTCGTGTTACGTTCCAATATAAAGGATGTGAAAGATTAGAAACTATAACTGGTCCATACCGTATGCATTCCCGTTAGAAAAATAAGAATAAAATAGTTTGGTGTATTTATTCCAGCCTCATTTACACGACACCATTTTTCTCCATGTGTAAATACTGAGGGTTAGCCGTTTTCCCGCACATGTCCTCAGTTTCATTTAGGAGTCTGGGGGAGGGGGGTGGGGGTTGTCCGGATCCCAAGGACACCCCCTTTAGTCCTACCTGGCCTTAGCTTCTTACACTTTTAATTGTTGGGTGTAATTTTGCGTAAGGGTTATTTGTTCGTAGTTTCTTTGTCTATTTCAATAAGCTCTTGGTTTCGTATGGGTAAGTAGCCGTAACAGATTACATAGAAGATGCAAAGCTGGTACTTTTCGCCGATGATACAAGTATAGCTACCACACCCAACAGACAAAAATTAACTGGTGAAATTGTAAACGATGTTTTTCAGAAAATCATTAAGTATTTCTCTGCAAATGGGCTCTCATTAAACTTTTACAAAACACAATACATACAATTCCACACACTAAATGGAATGACACCATTAATAAATATAGACTTCGATCAGACATCGGTAGCTACGGTAGAATATTCAAAATTTCTGGGTGTATGCATTGATGAGGGGTTGAACTGGAAAAAACACACTGAAGATATGCTGAAACGTTCGAGTTCAGCTACTTATGCTATTGGGGTCATTCCAAATTTTGGCGATGTACATCTCAGTAAATTGGCTTACCACGCCTATTTTCATTCTCTGCTTTCGTATGGCACCATATTCTGGGCTATCATTGAGTAAAAGACTGTTCATTGCACAAAAGCGTGTAATCAAAATAACTGCTGGAGCTCATCCAAGATCATCCTGCAGACACTTATTTAAAGAGCTAGAGATCTTCACTGTAGCCTCACAATATACCGCGTGATCAAAAAGTCAGTATAAATTTGAAAACTTAATAAACCACCGAATAATGTAGATAGGGAGGTACAAATTGACACACATGCTTGGAATGACATGGGGTTTTATTAGAACCACCCCATATTGCTAGACGCGTGAAAGATCTCTTGCACGCGTCGTTCGGTGATGATCGTGTGCTCAGCCGCCACTTTCGTCATGCTTGGCCTCCTTCCATTTATTGGCTTTGGGGTTACCTGAAGTCGCAAATGTATCGTGATCGACCGACAGCTCTAGGGATGCTGAAAGACAACATCCGACGCCAATGCCTCACCGTAACTCCGGACATGCTTTACAGTGCTGTTCGCAACATTATTCCTCGACTACAGCTATTGTTGAGGAATAATGGTGGACATATTGAGCATTTCCTGTAAAGAACATCATCTTTGCTTTGTCTCACTTTTTTAAAGTAATTATTGCTATTCTGATCAGATGAAGGCGCCATCCGTCGGACATATTTTGAATTTGTATTTTTATGGTTCTAATAAAACCCCATGTCATTCCAAGCATGTGTGTCAATTTGTACTTCTCTATTTACATTATTCGGTGTTTTATTCAGTTTTCAAATTTATACTGACTTTTTGATCACCCAGTATATATTCACTTAATGAAATTTGTTACTAACAACCCGAACGAATTCATAAGTAATAGCAGTGTACATGGCTACAACACTAGGAGAAAGGATGATCTTCACTACTCAAGAAGGGGGTAAATTATGCTGCCACAAAAGTCTTTGGTCACTTACCCAATAGCATCAAGAGTCTGACAGATATCCATATAGCATTTAAAAGGAAATTAAAAGAATGGCAACTCCTTCTACTCATTAGATGAATTTTTGGATATAGTAAGTGGGTAATTTCCTCAACTCCCACCCCAAAAAAATTAAGTGTCATGTAATATTTTGTGTAACGTAATATCTTGTATAGACACCTTTTATTAACCTGACACATTCCACATCATTACGAAGTGTCGTATTCATGATCTATGGAGCAAGTACTAATCTAATATTGTAGAAGAAACAAACATAGCAGAGCTATAAGCTATCAGATTATCAGATTAGCACGTTGTCTGGCGATGACTTATAAAGCCCAAAACTGACAACGAATTATAAAATAAATATTGTTGGGGAACATCAGTACCGTGTATTTCAATTTTTTACGTAGAAAGACTTGAGACGAATAGAGAAATTTAGTTCTAGTACACTCAAACACAAAAGATAAATGACGCACCACGTAGGGAGCATGCGAATGGGACAGAAACCGTTAGGTGCGGTATACGTGATACGACAAATAAATGATAACAATTTCAGAAAAAATGGATGACTTATTCAAGAGAAGAGCATCACAATTTGAGCCAGTCGATAACGCGTTGGTTCACATGTGGCCCTTGTGCAAAACGTAATTCGGCTTGGCACAGATTGACAGGGTTGTTGGATGTCCACTTCATGGATGTCGTGTCGTATTCTCTCCAATTGGAACGGTAGATCGTCAAAATGGCGAGTTGGTTGGAGGGCCCCAGGCCGTAATGCTCCAAACGTTCTCATCTGGAGAGAGATCCGGCGACCTTACTGGCGAAGACAGGGTTTGGCAGGCACGGAAACAAGCAGTAGAAACTCGCTTCGTGTGCGGGTGGGCGTTATCTTGCTGAAATGTAAGCCTGCCATGGGGGGGGGGGGGGGCAACAAAAGAGGGAGCAGAATATCGTCGACGTACCGCTGTCGTGTGAAGGCGCCACGGATGACGATCAAAGAGGTCCTGCTACGAAAAGAAATGGCACGCCATACTACCGACCCTGGTTGTCGGGCCAGATAGCGGTCGACAGACGTTGATACCGCACCGCCGTCCAGGGGGGTCTCCAGACAAGTTTCTGGTGCTCACCGTTGAAGCGAGACTCATCTCTGAAGACAATTCCACTTCAGTGACATTCCAGGTCGCAGACATGTTCTAAAATGCCCCGCACAGCCGTGGGGTACCAACCAGGTTGTCGCCCCCCATACGAGCCGATAACCGGGACTAACGGTCTTGGTTGCTACTTCGTTTCATATCAGGACACGACGACAGTTTTTGCTGGTGGTCTTCGTGCTCGCCAAACCTTACCTTCGCCAGCAAGGTCGCCAAACCTTACCTCAATTGTTAAAGTTTGGAGCATTATGTGCAGGTCTCTCCAACCAGCTGGGGATTCTGATGACCTAACGCTCTTCATCAACTCTGCCAATCAGTGACAAGCGGAATTACTCCTTGCTTAATCAAGAACTGTGCAACAATTTTTGAAAGACGCTGCAGCAATCAGTCGTAAATCGTGTTTATTGCGGCAGATCTAGATTTCTGCCACTGAGTGACAATCTTCAGTGCAACAGACAACACATTTCAGTCATTATTTGGCATAGTCCCTCTTGTGTCACTGATTGAGATAACTCTAAAAAGCGGCGTCATTGCGATTTGAACTCGCGAGGGAGTATGCCAAATGACGACTGATACGTGACAACTTCATCTGCTTCATTGGACATGGTCACTCAGGGACTGAAATCTACTCTGAAGCGCAAAAGAAATTGGTATAGGCATGCGTATCCAAATACGAGGTGCATTCAAGTTCTAAGGCCTCCGATTTTTTTTTCTAATTAACTACTCACCCGAAATCGATGAAACTGGCGTTACTTCTCGACGTAATCGCCCTGCAGACGTACACATTTTTCACAATGCTGACGCCATGATTCCATGGCAGCGGCGAAAACTTCTTTAGGAGTCTGTTTTGACCACTGGAAAATCGCTGAGGCAATAGCAGCACGGCTGGTGAATGTGCGGCCACGGAGAGTGTCTTTCATTGTTGGAAAAAGCCAAAAGTCACTAGGAGCCAGGTCAGGTGAGTAGGGAGCACGAGGAATCACTTCAAAGTTGTTATCACGAAGAAACTGTTGCGTAACGTTAGCTCGATGTGCGGGTGCGTTGTCTCGGTGAAACAGCACACGCGCAGCCCTTCCCGGACGTTTTTGTTGCAGTGCAGGAAGGAATTTGTTCTTCAAAACATTTTCGTAGGATGCACCTGTTACCGTAGTGCCCTTTGGAACGCAATGGGCAAGGATTACGCCCTCGCTGTCCCAGAACATGGACACCATAATTTTTTCAGCATTGGCGGTTACCCGAAATTGTTTTGTTGGCGGTGAATCTGTGTGCTACCATTGAGCTGACTGGCTCTTTGTTTCTGGATTGAAAAATGGCATCCACGTCTCATCCATTGTCAAAACCGACGAAAAGAAAGTCCCATTCGTGCTGTCGTTGCGCGTCAACATTGCTCGGCAACATGCCACACGGGCAGCCGTGTGGTCGTCTGTCAGCATTCGTGGCACCCACCTGAATGACACTTTTCGCATTTTCAGGTCGTCGTGCAGGATTGTGTGCACAGAACCCACAGAAATGCCAACTCTGGAGGCGATCTGTTCGACAGTCATTCGGCGATCCCCCAAAACAATTCTCTCCACTTTCTCGACCATGCCGTCAGACCGGCTTGTGCGAGCCCGAGGTTGTTTCGGTTTGTTGTCACACAATGTTCTGCCTTCATTAAACTGTCGCACCCACGAACGCACTTTCGACACATCCATAACTCCATCACCACATGTCTCCTTCAACTGTCGATGAATTTCAATTGGTTTCACACCACGCAAATTCAGAAAACGAATGATTGCACGCTGTTCAGGTAAGGAAAACGTCGCCATTTTAAGTATTTAAAACAGTTCTCATTCTCGCCGCTGGCGGTAAAATTCTATCTGCCGTACAGTGCTGCCATCTCTGGGAGATATTGACCATGAACGCGGCCTCATTTTAAAACAATGTGCATGTTTATATCTCTTTGCAGTCCGGAGAAAAAAAATCGGGGGCCTTAGAACTTGAATGCACCTCGTACAGAGATATGTAAACAGGCAGAATACGGCGCTGCGGTCGGCAACGCCTATCAAAGACAAGTGACTGTCGCTAAGTCCCATCCCTCGTACGCCGACTATAACAGCACGGTAAAACTCGCTTAAATCTCGATGACCTGCCATTGTAGAAGCAACAACCGGTCTCAGAACTGAGTAGCGACGAGGTGTGGATTTTCCCGTACGGCCATTTCACGAGTGTACCGTGGATATCAGGAATACGGTAAAACAATCTACGATACCGCTGCGGCCGGAAAAACATCCTGCAAGAACGGGACCGACGACGACTGGAGAGAATCTTGCAACGGGACGGAAGTGCAACCCTTCCGCAAACTGCTGCAGATTTCAATGCTGGGACATAACAGGTGCCAGCGTGCGAACAATTCAACGAAACATCATCGGTATGGGCTATCGGAGACGAAGCCAAACTCGTCTACCCTAGATAACTGCACGGCACAAAGCTTTGCGCCTCGTCTGGGCTCCTCAACTGCGACATTGGACTGTTGATGACTGGAAACATGTTGCGTGGTTGGACGAATCTTGTTTCAGATTGTATCGAGCAATCGACGTGTATGGGTATGGAGACAACCTGATGAAGCCATGAACCCTGCATGTCAGCAGGGGACTGTTCAATCTGGTGGAGGCTCTGTAATGGTGTGGGGAATGTGCAGTTGGAGTGATATGGGACCCCTGATACGTCTAGATACGACTCTGACAGGTGACGCGTACGTAAGAGTCCTGTCTGATTAGCTGCGTCCATTCGTGTCCACTGTGCATTCCGACGGACTTGGGCAATTCCAACAGGACAATGCGACACCCCCTGACGTCCAGAATTGCTACAGAGTGGCTCCAGGAACACTCTTCTGAGATTAAACACTTCCGCTGGCCGCCAAACTCCCCAGACATGAACATTATTGAGCTTATCTTGGATGCCTTGCAACGTGCTGTTCAGAAGAGATCTTCAACCCCTCGTACTCTTGCGGATTTATAGACAGCCCTGCAAGATTCATGGTGTCTCCATCACTACTTCAGACATTAGTCGACTCCATGCCGTGTCTATTGCGACACTTCCGCGTGCTCATGGGGACCCTACACGACATTAGGCAGGTGTACGAGCTTCTTTGGCTCTTCACTGTAGATCTGCTACAAAAATCACAATTTACGACTGTTTGCTGAGCCCACTTTCCCCAGCCGAAAGAGATACGGTCGCTAATCACTTCCAGGTTCCAGGTGCAGTCAGATTTAAAAAATAACCGCACTAGTGACAGGTAGAATCTCTAGAGGAGATTCATCTTAAATTTGGACGAGCTATAACAATTACTCAACCAATTAGGGCACCCAACAATTCAGTTTTTGTTGTCTGTATTTAATTATACTATGGCGCACGATGATATATTGCAGAAGCAGTTACAAAAATTTACAGTTGGGCCCACTGGCTGTACATCAGGGGGGGGGGGAGAACATTTCAAAAATGCCAAAGGGATACACGAGTTAGCATCACTGACATGATTTGCTGCGGAGATACAGAGTCAGAAAACGAATTCCAAAGACTGTTCTAGCAAAAGAAGTGCGTGAGACACAATTATCGCCCTGTCGACTTAACAGTTCGACTTTGCAGTGTATTTGTTTAATTTCGAAAAGTTTGTTTCATATGCAAGTAAATTTCCGTAGGCGTTGCTGCAGGGATCTTACAAAAGACGAGTACATCCCTTCTTTGTAGGAACAAGGTGAGAACAGAAAATCAGTTAGTATACACGCGGAATGAGTTTATAAGTGTCACGGGTGCTGTTCCACTTCTGGAATTCCTGTTCGAAAATAATTTGGAGAAGCCTTTTAGTGAATGAATGAAACTCGTCACAGTCATTGTGTTTGTGGGTTAAAAACGTCTGATGCAGAACGATCTTTCCCTACCTGGGAGAGAGTAAAATGTTTGTGAAAAGTACTGCAAGTCAATAGCGGCTAACAGGAGAGGCAGCGCCGAGCATCGAGACAGTAGACACAAGTGAATGCCTCATTGAAACAGTCTCTGTTCTTAACGAGAGGACAATGGATTTTTGATGTGAGCATTTATCATAACGTAAGCGCATTTCTGTAAAGAAATTATTTTTTATTTATTTTTAGCCTTTTTTGTTAGTTATTTGGCACTTCCATCTTCCACTGAACCCAATAGAAAGAACTCGACGAACCGACATTGTTCTGGATGTACTTGGGGTGACCTGTCTTAACTGTCTCGTCCTGTATATACAGGGTGTTTCACAATTCATGTTACACACTTGTAGACGTTAGGACTTAGTAGACCAAGTTTTACATGGGAACCAATGTCCAGAAACGTCATTCAACGATGTCACATAGCCTCAAAGTTATAGGTGGTGGTGCATGTAGATGTGTGTATATACACTGTGATTCTTTGGTGTTACAAAATTTTAAGGATGACGGAGAAGGTTTTGTATCAATTTGACATAATGTTCCCTGTACTGGAAACAAAAGTGTCGAAAGTTATAAGCGAAAACAATTCTGATGTCTGCCACAATGGGATAATGTAGTGATACTGTTTTTGTTAAGTTTGTAGGGTAGGCAACTTTCAGCTGTGGGTCAAAACAAGGAAAAATGACCAGAAAACATGGGTTCTAAAATGTGTACTTTAGGAGTCATGAACATTTATTTAATAGAGGAGATGTGTTTCACACTAGTGAAAATGAACAAGTGCTCACAGTTCTTCAGCTATACATTTTAGAGACGATGTTTAGACTCCACACAGAGTACCATGGCTGGCAGATGTGCAAATGGCTGGGCACGCTTGGGGAGAGCAGTGGGTAGTGGTGGGGGCTGCGGGCAGCTGCCGTAGGGGAAATGCCGAGCGCTAGAGGGGAAGTAGCGTTCTGAACTGAAGCCTACGCTCATATTTCCGTAAATATTAAATGGGCCCTCCACACCCACACTCGTACGGTGACCACTTGAAAAGATCTGTCACTTATGTTCCGGTTAGTATCTAAAAATAATTCCGCCGAAAATGCAGCGATTTGTTTCCACCTGGCTTCTTTGCCATTTGTAACTTTCAGAAAATCTTACACAAATCCTACATATTTCTCTCAATTTGATTGGTATTTTTCCCAAAACTCAGTGGAGTCTCACCTCACTCACATGTTGTTGCAGACGCAATTGCGACATAATTCTGAAAGTGGTTTATGAAACGAGGAACTGAAGAGAAGCACACCCTTCATACAAAAATAAACATGTAAGGGGTTCACTTGTGTTGTTCCAAGCTATCGATGGCCCTTACAAAATTCGTAACCTCCCAGCAGAAAAAATATTTATATGATTATATAACATTCACATTTAGTGTAACCTCCCAGCACAATACTATTCCGTAACCTTGCAATAATAACATGACTAACCTCCCAATAAAAAATGTGACTCATATATAATCTATGAATAATTAACTGACTGTGGATCTAAACTGGTAAATTTGGACGTCAGCAGTGCTGCAACATAGCCCTGAAAGATCATTCTGAACAAATTGAAAATTCTTACCTCAACGAAGTCGCCGGATAACGTGTCTATATCTGCTCCTATAAGAAATGTTTCTGGCACAGCCCAGTGCAATGCCGGCCACTAGATTTGTCATGTACAAAAAGAAAGAACTGATTTTTCTTTACGATAATTGGGATGACCATGGATTGCAGAAATTAATAAATTCTTTAAATTCAAATGAATCATTGTCAAAAAGTTAATTTTATAAGAGAGATTATTATTAAAAGATTTTTTTTAAAAACATTTACATGGGACTTGATATAGCAATCGTACAAAATTAGTTGTAACAAATTAGATATGCGCGAGGCTGTTTTCACCTTATACTACATCGCCCAGGTACAACCGGCCCAACAGCCCGACTGCCAGCTAACACTTAATCCTACTGCTACAGAGTTCCTACTGCTGACAACACTGCTCTCTGGTCTGAGATTCTCTTACAGCTTACATATCGCAGGCGGCGCGTGAGCAATCCATCGAAATTACATCTGCTCCAGTGCACTAGCAATAAATTTCTTAATCATGGACCTCTTACAAAATTACATTCGTTTATCGAACAAGTCTCTAGTTGCTGGATGACACAGAAGATAGTGAAGTGTTGTACAACAACCACATGAAGAAATACTCTCGTCTTTGTGTGCTACCATTTCAGTATCTCTTTATGAAATATGAGGAATGTTGTGGATATGTCACTCCGGTTTTATCGCTGGCGCGCCGCGATCACAAATGAGTGTGCCATACAGAGTGCGTTCCATAAGTAAGGCGACCAATTTTTTTCTGACGCAACGGTACACCACAGCGTGTTGTATGGCTCAAATGGCTCTGAGCACTATGTGACTCAACTGCTGAGGTCATTAGTCCCCTAGAACTTAGAACTGCTTAAACCTAACTAACCTAAGGACATCACACACATCCATGCCCGAGGCAGGATTCGAACCTGCGACCGTAGCGGTCTTGCGGTTCCAGACTGCAGCGCCTTTAACCGCACGGCCCAGCGTGTTGTAACCGGCTGGGCTGAGTGGAGGGGGGTGTTGGCTTCAAAACCCTCTTTGTCTCATTCAGCTGCGAGCTGCCGGAGAGTCAGGACGTGCGTTTCCGTCAACCCCGTTCTGAGTTCATGTAACACGGCACAATGGATCATTCTGTAGAGCAGCGGTACACTATCAGATTATGCGTTAAACTTGGGAACGTTTCCATTACTTCAGCATGCTTTTGGGACTGATTGTCTGTCAAAATCAATAGTTTTCCGATGGCACAAGTCGTTCATGGAGGGCCGAGAGAACATCACCGACGAACCTCGCAGTGGACTGCCATCAACCGCACGTGATTGTTTCAACACTGACAGACGGCTGAGCCTTCAATTGATAGCAGAAACTCTAAACATGTCAAAAACAACCGTTTTCCGCTTTGTGACCGAAGATTTGAACACGAGATAGGTGTGTGCCAAACTCGTCCCGAAAGTGTCGACCGACGAACACAAGGACACGCGAGTGCTTCGGTGCCGAGAAATGCTGTAAATGTCTGAAAACGATCCTCATTTCTAAAACTCAGTAATCACTGGTGATGAGTCGCGCATTTTTGAGTGCGACCCTGAGACAAAAGGACAGAATTCAGAGTGGCACACCCCATCGTCGCCCCATCCCAAGGAGGCACGCGTGAGCAAGTCCAGGATCAAAACCGTGCTTATTGTCTTCTTGGACGTCAGAAGCATTGTCCACAACGAATTCGTACCTACGGGGACTACAGTGAACTCATCTTTCTACTCGGAAGTGCTCAAAAGACTAAAAAGGAGGGTCTTCGTGCTGCCAAAGTGACATCAAGGACACGTGGAAACTTCACCACGACAACGTGCAGAGTCACAGCGCCTTCATTGTCAACGACTTCCTGGCCAGGACCGAGACCCCATTGGTTCCCCGGCCTCCCTACAGTCCTGACCTGGCTCCCGCTGACTTTTTTTGTTTCGTTGGTTAAAAGGAGTCATGAAAGGAAAACAATGGGACACGATTGAAAGCATCCAGGCGCATGTTACATCAGCTCTAAAGGACATTCCGCGGAAAAGGCATTCCAGGATGCCTTCCAGGCATAGAAATACCGCCTCCAGAAGTGTATCGTCGGAAGAGGGTGCTAGTTTGAAAATTTTTGATTATTTGTACAGTATATATTCAATAAATGATTTTTTATGAATTTGATCGCATTACTTATGGAACGAACCTTGTATCAGATCAATTTTCTTGAGATTGGTGACAGACAGAGACCTCGAAGCAAGTCTAAAGAAAAATTCTATATGCTGTCTACATTTCATACGCAGCAACATATTATGTAATATGCACCAGACGCAAAATCATAGCGACCCTTATGTTTCACTGAAATCTTTTTTCGAATTTCATGCAAAGTCTTACTTCCGCGCAAATATCAGAATAACTATGACCATTAAGGAAATGATGGGTACTTGTCATATGCAACTACAAGTGAAACAAAAATGATATCTTTTTGCGGAATTGTCTTAGTAAAACCGTTGGAGAAAGACTGCTGGGCGTGCGCATCGGTTCTGTCATCGCTGACCGGCCGAAAGGTGGAAAAACTTGTCGACCTCCCCTTGCGGACAAGCGCACTGTCAGATGAATCAGAACGATTTTTGCTCGCAGCTTTCGACTCGCTCGTTTCTGGTACAGGGGGCCTTAGCTCAGACTGATACATTTACCCTTCTTCATGATCCCGGAAAATCTGTAACAGCATTACGGAATCACGGAATATGTACACTTACAGGCGCGCCTGTAACTCCAATGCTCTGTATCGTCTTTGGATGACATTTCCGGACAAGCGTTCCTTTGTAAAACTTGATCTACCAAGTTCCGTCTCCAACCTCTAGAAGTGTGTAACATGAATTCTGAAACAGCCCGAGTATAGGTGTGTATACGAGTTCTGATAGATAACCACGGAAGTTCTATTGGGCTGTGCTCGCAGACAATGTTACTCTCCGTCGCAAGGTTGGAACGCCAGAAGCCAAGCGAAATGCACGCAATCCAGGGAGACCAGCACATGACTGCTACAGAGATTGGCAGATGCCACACACACGCAACGTAAATACGCGAAGACATCAATTACTGTCCAATCATGCCATTGGTGAAAATATCAGTGGAGACAGTAGGTACGGTAAAGTACCTGTCAGTAACCGTTCTGGTGCAGTCTAAAGTGGAATGAGCGCGTAGAACCAATAGCACGAAACGCAGGTGCCAGGCTGACATTCGTTTGAACTATCTTACGGCAATCAGTGAGTGACGTGCAGGAGACTTGTTCGACCGATTCTCGACTGCTGTTCATCATCTGGGTGTCGCTCACCAAGTAGCGTTAACAGAAGAAGGATAGGAGATCCACGGAGGAGCGGCGCGTTTCGTCACGGGATGGATTAGTAAGCCTGGGAGCCTTTTCCGGAAATGCCGAAGAAACTCCAGCGGCAAACACCACAACAGAGGCACCGTCAAAGTTATTCTTGAAATTCTAAGAAAGTGCTCTACAAGTAGAGTCGGGCAACATATTCGTTCTTCCCATATCATCATCATCATCATCATCATAAGTCGTTGTGCTCATTGCTAAGCGTCGTGACCCCATGAGCCAAGCGTCTCCATCCCGGACGGTTGCCAGCTTCGCTTAGTGCCTGCTGAAGAGGTAGACCGGATGTCTTCTTGATTTGGTCTATCCATCTGCTCGTTGCTCTTCCTCTTGGTCTTGTGCCCTCGATCTCTCCTTGCAAAATTATTTTTCTCCGTCTCTTCTCACAATTTGGCCAAAGAACTGGAGAATTTTTTCGGTGACTAGAAAAGAAAGACGTTTGGGATATCGAGTTGTTCAATAATGGAATGGTTCAAATGGCTCTGAGCACTATGGGACTTAACATCCGAGGTCATCAGTTCCTAACCTAAGGACATCAGGCACATTCATGCCCAAGGCACGATTCGAATCTGCGACCGTAGCGGTCGCGCAGTTCCAGATTGAAGCGCCTAGAACCGCTTGGCCAAAGCTGCCGGCTCAATAATGGACACATTTGTTTTTCTTTCGGTCCGTTTTATGCGTAGCACCCTACGCCAGCACAAAATCTGAAACGGGTCAATGCGCTGTTTGTCTCTGGCCTTGACTGTCCATGTGTTGAAACCATAAAAGAAGACAGAAAAGACAAGTGCTTCGACTAGCCTGATCTTTGTGCTATTTGTTATTGCTCTGCCAGATCTTGGTGAGCTTCTTGATATCCACTAGCGTGATCCGTGTTCTTATCTCATCTTTACAAATTCCCGTGCTGCAGATGGTTGACGCAAGACAGGTGAAGGAATGCACGACTTCCAGATCCTTTAATCGACCTGTGAGCTGGATCTGTTCTTCTCGATCAGTTATCGTGAGTTTGAACTTGCTGCGACTGATGTCTAATCCATATGCTAGTCCTTTATTCGTGTTGGTGGCTCAGCAAGTTCATCTTCGCTGCTGGCTGAAAGCACAGTGTCATCAGCAAAACGAAGGTTGTTGATAGCATACTGTCAGATCATCTGCAACCATTCATGTCCATTGTGCATTCCGAAGGACTTGGACAATTCTGGCAGGACAATACGACACCCCACGCGCCCAGAATTGCTACAGAGTGCCTCGTGGAACACTCTTCTGAGTTTAAACCTTTCCACTGGCCGCCAAACTCCACAGACACGAACATTATGGAGCATACCTGGGATGCCTTGCAGCGTGCTGTTCAGAAGAGATCTCGTACTCTTACGGATTTATGGACAGTCCTGCAGATTCATGGTGTCAGTTCCCTTCAGCACTGCTTCAGCCATTAGTCGAATCCATGCCGCGTTGTGTTGTGGCACTTCTGAGTGCCCGCTGAGATCCTACACGATATTAGGCAGGTGTACCAGTTTCTTTGGATCTTCAGTATTTCAGGATGGGAGCACTTTGCGACCTCCAACAAACTTTAAGCATATTAATAACTTTACTTATGTCTTGAGTACACTTTTAATTTCCCACAACCTTGCGCATTTCGACTTTCCGTCGTTTCCAAAGGCTTCGAAATACAACACAAAACTGAAAATATGATACATTTCACCATGGATAAGAGACAAATTACAACGATTAGAAAAGCCATATTCCAGTCGTTGTAATTTGTCTCTTGTCCGTGGTGAAATGTGTCACGTTTTCATATCTTCTGATACCAGGTCTGTGATGTATTTCGTAGCCTTTGGAAACGACGGAAAGTCGAAATGCGTAAGGCTGCTCAAAATTAAAATTGTGCTCAAGACATAAATAAAGCTATTAGAAGTTCATCTAAGTGGTTGCGTCGTCTGACAGCACTTTCACGCAAATTGCAGATAATTCGAAACTTTTCAAAACTTTTTCTCTCTTACGTGCTTAAAGTCAAATATTGAACACATGAACTCATTTGCAACGTAATCCGACGCTTAAAGTACACTACTGGCCGTTAAAATTGCTTCACCACGTAGACGACGTGCTACAGACGCGAAATTTAACCGACAGGAAGAAGATGCAGTGATGTGCAAATGATTAGCTTTTCAGAGCATTCACACAAGGTTGGCGCCGGTGGCGACACCTACAACGTGCTGACATGAGGAAAGTTTCCAACCGATTTCTCATACACGAACAGCAGTTGACCGGCGTTGTCTGGTGAAACGTTGTTGTGTTGCCTCGTGTAAGGAGGAGAAATGCGTGCCATCACGTTTCCGACTTTGATAAAGGTCGGATTGTAGCCTATCGCGATTCCAGTTTATCGTATCGCGACATTGCTGCTCGCGTTGATCGAGATCCAATGACTGTTAGCAGAATATGGAATGTGTGGGTTCAGGAGGGTAATACGGAACGCCGTGCTGGATCCCGACGGCCTCGTATCACTAGCAGTCGAGATGAGAGGCATGTTATACGCATGGCTGTAACGGATCGTGCAGCCACGTCTCGATCCCTGAGTCAACAGATGGGGACGTTTGCAAGACAACAACTATCTGCACGAACAGTTCGACGGCGTTTGCAGCAGCATGGACTATCAGCTCGGAGACCGTGGCTGCGGTTATCCTTGACGCTGCATCACACATAGGAGCGTCTGCGATGGTGTACTCAACGATGAATGTGGGTGCACGAATGGCGAAACGTCATTTTTTCGGATGAATCCAGGTTCTGTTTACAGCATCACGATGGTCGCATACGTGTTTGCCGACATCGCGGTGAATGCACATTGGAAGCGTGTATTCGTCATCGGCATACTCGCGTATCACCCGGCATGGTGGTATGAGGTGCCATTGGTTACACGTCTCGGTCACCTCTTGTTCGCATTGACGGCACTTTGAACAGTGGACGTTACATTTCAGATGTGTTACGACGCGCGGCCCTACCCTTCTTTCGATCCCTACGAAACCTTACATTTCAGCAGGATAATGCACGACCGCATGTTGCAGGTCCTGTACGGGCCTTTCTGAATACAGAAAATGTTCGACTGCTGCCCTGGCCAGCGCATTCTCCAGATCTCTCACCAATTGAAAACGTCTGGTCGATGGTGTCCGAGCAATTGGCTCGTCACAATGCGCCAGTCACTACTCTTGATGAACTGTGGTATCGTGTTGAAGCTGCATGGGCAGCTGTACCTGTACACGCCATCCAAGCTCTGTTTGACTCAAAGCCCAGGCGCATCAAGACCCTTTATTACGGCCAGAGGTGGTTGTTCTGGGTACTGAGTTCTCAGGATCTAAGCACCCAAATTGCGTGAAAATGTAATCACATGTCAGTTCTAGTATAATATATTTGTCGAAGGAATACCCGTTTATCAACTGTATTTCTTCTTGGTGTAGCAATTTTAATGACCAGTACTGTAGTTTTATGCACGGTCGTAAATTCTTTAAAGAACAGGAGATTTACAGGTTAACTTCTAAATCGGAAGCAGTGGAATAAACGATCATGCAACCATTGAATTTACGTACGAGAGGCGGTCAATAAGTAATGCAGATTTTTGTTCTGAAAGCATTTTGGTTTTATCGACGATTCCAAAGGCCCATATTTTCCCCATCTGGCTACAAAAAGCTACTTATGAACATAATCTCTGACGGCCTTACGCCGCCTTTCGGGCAGGTCGTGTATGCCCGCACGGTTGCACTCTACTGGTAGATCGGAGCCAGCGGCTTGGTGCATCAGTAACCTCCCCATCACAGTGGATGAGGAAGAACAGTCCAGTGATGTTTTGTGAGCTCCTCTCGGGTGTGTAGGATTGTGCGAGGCCTTGCTTTGTCACAGAGAAGGAGAAGTTCGTTTGCATTTTTGTGCCGCCGCACGCGCTGAAGTCGCTTTGTCAGTTTCCTGAGTGTAGCGCAGCGCATTTCAGAGTTGATCGTTGCACCGTGGGGGAGGACACCGAACAGAACAGCCCCTCGCGTCCCGAGGAGACCTCCGCCATGACTTTTCCCGCTGAGGGTGTGGCTTTGAACGTGTTCTTCGGAGGGGACGTGGTGTGGCAGCACTCCACGGATTGCTTTTATGTGTCCAGTTCGAAGTGATGAACCCTTGTTTCGTCGCGTAAGACGATTTTCAACAAAACGTTGTCGCGATTCCCTCGTAAACCGCGAGCAATTCCGCACAGACTGCCTTTCGTTGCTCTTCGTGGTCTTCTGTTAGTCAGCGAATAAACCAACGGGCACACACCTTCGAGATCCCAACTGGTGGATGAGTGTATCGGCATTATTATGATCCGTCGATGAACTCGAACACCGCAGGTTTCTGGAAACCCAGAATCTACTCTGTACGAATCAACATCGATTCCGGAAACAACGATCGTGTGAGACTCAACTCACTTTATTTGTTCATGAGATCCAGAAAATTTTAGATACAGGCTCCCAGGTAGATGCCATTTTCCTTGACTTCCGGAACGCGTTCGATACAGTTCCGCACTGTCGCCTGATAAACAAAGTAAGAGCCTACGCAATATCAGACCAGCTGTGGCTTGACTGAAGAGTTTTTAGCAAACAGAACACAGCATCTTGTTCTCAATGGAGAGACGTCTGCAGACGTTAAAGTAACCTCTGGTGTGCCACAGGGGAGTTTTATGCGACCATTGCTTTTCACAATATATATAAATGACCTAGTATATAGTGTCGGAAGTTCCATGAGGCTTTTCGCGATGACGCTGTAGTATACAGAGAAGTTGCAGCATTAGAAAATTGTAGCGAAATGCAGGAAGATCTGCAGCGGATAGGCACTTGGTGCAGGGAGTGGCAACTGACCCTTAACATAGACAAATGTAATGTATTGCGAATACATAGAAAGAAGGATCCTTTATTGTATGATTATATAATAGCGGAACAAACACTGGTAGCAGTTACTTCTGTAGAATATCTGGTAGTATGCGTACGGAACGATTTGAACTGAAATGATCATATTAATTGCTGGTAAGGCGGGTACCAGGTTGAGATTCATTGGGAGAGTCCTTAGAAAATGTAGTTCATCAACAAAGGAGGTGGCTTACAAAACACTCGTTCGAGCTATACTCGAGTATTGCTCATCAGTATGCGATCCGTACCAGATCGGGTTGACGGAGGAGATAGAGATGATCCAAAGAAGAGCGGCGCGTTTCGTCACAGGGTTATTTGGTAAGCGTGATAGCGTTACGGAGATGTTTAACAAACTCGAGTGGCAGACTCTGCAAGAGAGGCGCTCTGCATCGCGGTGTAGCTTGCTGTCCAGGTTTCGAGAGGGTGTGTTTCTGGATGAGGTATCGAATATATTGCTTCCCCCTATTTATACCTCCTGAGGAGATCACGAATGTAAAATTAGAGAGATTCGAGCGGTCACGGAGGCTTTCCGGCAGTCGTTTTTCCCGCGAACCGTACGCGACTGGAACAGGAAAGGGGGGTAATGACAGTGGCACGTAAAGTGCCCTCCGCCACACACCATTGGGTGGCTTGCGGAGTATAAATGTAGATGTAGATGTAGAATCACAGCTGAGTGCGGTCGGCCGGCGCGCGGGAGATCGGACAGGTTTGTGCGACCTTTTTGCGATGATGGCAGACGCCTCGCCCAACGACTCACCGTGCTTTTGTTCACTGCCAGGGATCCGTAGGCGCTCTGCAAGCGCCTGGGAATGTCTGTGATGTTCTGGTTTTCAGTCGAAAGAAAGTCAGACAGTTTTATGCTTGGATCGCACCTCCGTTACAGATGCCACTTGGAAGGCTACGTATAATGCCGCCAACTCTCGGACCTTCATCAAACTATAGCGTCTGAAACGGGAGTATTTCAAGATGTGCTATAATAAATTCCGCATTGTTTTCAGTCGAAACTGGCAGAGAAGAAGGTGTGTTGCCTTACCTGTTGAACGCCTGTCATACGGTGCACGCGATTAGTGAAATGATGCAATTCTTGCAGTCACGTATTACCTGTCGAACAATAAATTTGTCCACGCGATACTTTCCTGCGATTGGTAGGGCAAATGCAGAGACAAGCCTGATATACGTAAGGTTTTAAGAGAATGCGTTTCGGTCAATAGAGGTAATAAATTTGGTGATTACGAAATGCGAACGGTTTAGAGAAAATTTCGTTAAGATTTATTCTGGTTAACACGGTTAGAGTGATTCCGTGTGTGTTATCCATTTCGCTTAGCTTTTGTTCTTTGAATAATTTCTGCTGTAACGCTCACAAACGCACTTAAGTTGTCCGCCATGAAGATGAGGCCAGGATAATGGCCTTTCGTTTTCATTTAACTCTTACTGTGCCTCTTCCTTTCCTTTAATCTGTCATTTACTTGTAAGTTACCGGCTAGCCAATGGGCCGATCGTTTTCCTCACTCTCCTACTGTCCCTTCTGCTGTCCTTTCATCTATTATTTTTAAATACTACGGCAGCCAGTCAACTGGGCCGTTCGTTTTGCTGCTTCTTCTACTATCCCTCTGACTATTCTTTCATCTTTAAAAAACAAAAAAACAAAAAAAAACCAGTACAAAGCCAGGTCACAATCAGTACCACCTTTTCATCTCCCTCGCCCCCACTACACGAAGCTAGAAGGAGTAGCGCCCTAGAGGCGCTAAGACTTCGCCACCTGCAGAGGGTCAACCCTCAATCACGTGCGTCTGCGTCTGCACTTAAGTTGTGCTCCTTACTTTCCTTTTGCGATGTAGGTTTGCAAATGATTTGGCTGTCGAAATTCGGTGGCATACACACTCTGAATGTTCCAAACGCTAGAATATTCCCTTCTCATTTCGAACAAACTTATTCTATAATCAGCCTGTCATTACTAACATATGTTGTATGAAATGACCAGTTAATTCGATTTAATTGTTCCTAGATCCACGGGTACGAGAATAATTATTATTTGGCGAGCGAGATCCGTGTCATTAAGGATAAGTGCAATAAAGACGCAGCGATCGTAATGATTCTGGTAGTTACGATAGTTTAATACTCACTTACTTACTCGTTGGCGCTACAGCCCGTGTAGACCCTTGGCCTCTCGGACGATCTCAGCTCAGACCTGGCGATTTTCTGCTCGCTCCCTCCATCTTCTCACTCCCGTCTTTCTCAGATCATTCTCCACGTCCTCCAGCCATCGTTTCCGTTGTCTCCCCTTGCACCTTCTGCCGCCTGGGTTTCCTCTGTAGACTTGGCAGATTTATCCTCCGACATTCGCTCTACATGGCCCAGCCAGTTCAGTCTAACATTTGATTTCCGCAACTAAGTCAGCATTACGGTACACTTCTTCCAATTCCTTTTTCTCTGTATTCTCCACTGCACCGCCTCATTCACAGCTCCAAAAAACTTTCTTAATATTTCCCTCTCCGATCTTCTCAGGAAATCCTCTTCTGCTACCGTCATTGTCCATGTGTCTGAACCATGCATTACCACCGGCCTTATGACTGTTTACTCGTGCTACATGAGTGTAAGATCTTAATCAGAGCCTAGCAAGCTCGATTTCCCGCAGCAATCCTCGCTTTTATTTCTTCTCTTATACTGCTATCCTGCGTAACCAGCACTCCCAGGTTTTGGAAATTCTGACGTCTCTCGTAACTGCCTCCATTGAGCTTAAATACCTCTGTCTTTAACAACGGCACTTTTCCTGGAAGGAAAGAGATTCTGTGTTATGGTGTTATTTACTTTGAGTCCCAACTGTTCTCTCTCCTTTTCTAGTCTGCCACATCCTTCTCCCAGTTCTTTCGACCTTCTAGAGAGCATACACCCATCATCGGCGTCTGCTAGATTTTTGTTCATATGGTTGAACGGAGTGCCACCTGCGTCATCAGTCTCCAGCCTCTGTACCACTGTCACCAACTCTATGTTGAAGGGTACTGTGGATAACACATCACTCTGTCGTAACCTTTGGTTGACCTCAAATTCCTAATACAATTTTTCTTCTACTTTTAGATGGCGTTTCCTGCTGGTTAGGGTCATTCTTACAATACTTATAAGTTCATATGGGAATTCCATCTCCATTAAGATCTGATACAGCTTTTTCCTTTTAACACTGTCATACGCCTGTTCGAGGTCTACAGAAAAGTGATGTACATCCACATTATATTTTTATTATTATGACACTACTGGCCATTAAAATTGCTACACCAATAAAAAATGCAGATGGTAAACGGCTATTCATTGGACGAATATACAGGGTGATTCAAAAAGAACACCACAACTTTAAAAATGTGTATTTAATGAAAGAAACATAATATAACCTTCTGTTATACATCATTACAAAGAGTATTTAAAAAGGTTTTTTTTCACTCAAAAACAAGTTCAGAGATGTTCAATATGGCCCCCTCCAGACACTCGAGAAATATCAACCCGATACTCCAACTCGTTCCACACTCTCTGTAGCATATCAGGCGTAACAGTTTGGATAGCTGCTGTTATTTCTCTTTTCAAATCATCAATGGTGGCTGGGAGAGGTGGCCGAAACACCATATCCTTAACATACCCCCATAAGAAAAAATCGCAGGGGGTAAGATCAGGGCTTCTTGGAGGCCAGTGATGAAGTGCTCTGTCACGGGCTGCCTGGCGGCCGATCCATCGCCTCGGGTAGTTGACGTTCAGGTAGTTACGGACAGATAAGTGCCAATGTGGTGGCGCTCCATCCTGCTGAAATATGAATTGTTGTGCTTCTTGTTCGAGCTGAGGGAACAGCCAATTCTCTAACATCTCCAGATACTGTAGTCCAGTTACAGTAGCACCTTCGAAGAAAAAGGGACCAAAAACTTTATTGGCTGAAATGGCGAACGAATGTACAACTAAATGAAACTTTATAGCTCCCTTAATTCGACGACAGATAGTGCTTAGCTCTGCCTTTTGTCGTTGCAGAGTTTTAAATTCCTAAAGTTGTGGTATGCTTTTTGAATCACCCTGTATTGTACTAGAACTGAGATGTGATTACATTTTCACGCAACTTGGGTGCATAGGTCCTGAGAAATCAGTTCCCTGAACAACCACCTCTGGCCGTAATAACGGCCTTGATACGCCTGGGCATTGAGTCAAACAGAGCTCGGATGCCGTGTACAGGTACAGCTGCCCATGCAGCTTCAACACCATACCACAGTTCATAAAGAGTAGTGACTGGCGTATTGTGACGAGCCAGGTGGTCGGCCACCATTGACCAGGCGTTTTCAATTGGTGAGAGATGTGGAGAATGTGCTGGCCAGGGCAGCAGTCGAACATTTTCTGTAGCCAGAAAGTCCCGTACAGGACTTGCAACATGCGGTCGTGCATTATCCAGCTGAAATGTAGGGTTTCGCAGGGATAGAATGAAGGGTAGAGCCACGGGTCGTAACACATCTGAAATGTAACGTCCACTGTCCTGCTTACACGAGGCATCACTACAACGTTTCACCAGCCAACGCCGGTCAACTGCTGTTTGTGTATGAGAAATCGGCACTTCATACCATCACGCCGGGTGATACGCCAGTATACCGATGACGAATACACGCTTCTAATGTGCGTTCACCACACTGTCGCCAAACACGGATGCGACCATCGTGATGCTGTAAACAGAACCTGGATTCATCCGAAAAAATGACGTCTTGCCATTCCTGCACCCAGGTTCGTCGTTGAGTACACCATCGCAGGCGCTCCTGTCTGTGATGCAGCGTCAAGGGTAACCGCAGCCGTGGTCTCCGAGTTGATAGTTCATGCTGCTGCAAACGTCGTCGAACTGTTCGTGCAGATGGTTATTGTCTTGCAAACGTCCCCATCTGTTGACTCGGGGATCGAGACGTGGCTGCACGATCCGTTACAGCCATGCGGATAAGATGCCTGTCATCTCGACTGCTAGTGATAAGAGACCGTTGGGATCCAGTACGGCATTCCGTATTACCCACCTGAACCCACCGATTCGATATTCTGCAGTCATTGGATCTCGACCAACGCGAGCAGCAATGTCGCGATACGATAAACCGCAATCGCGATAGGCTACAATCCGAGCTTTATTAAAGTCGGAAACGTGATGGTACACATTTATCCTCCTTACACGAGGCATCACAACAACCTTTCACCAGGCAACGCCGGTCAACTGCTGTTTGTGTATGAGAAATCGGTTGGAAACTTTCCTCATGTCAGCACGTTGTAGGTGTCGCCACCGGCGCCAACCTTGTGTGAATGCTCTGAAAAGCTAATGATTTGCATATCACACCATCTTCTCCCTGTCGGTGAAATTTCGCGTCCGTAGCACGTCGTATTAGTGCTGAACCAATTGTAATGGCCAGTAGTTTATGTACGTATAGGCGCTGTCGGAAGACGCATTACGTTTATCCTTCGCCTTTCTAATACCCCGTGTAGCTTTCATTCGTTCGCTATGTGCTTTCTTCCTTTCTTCTGACCACTTGGTCCCTGATCTTTTAGCGACTTCATTCTCTGACTTTACTACCCATCTATTTATCTTCTGACGGTAAGGTTTCCTGTCTAGTGTGTCCGATGTTCCTATCTGTGACTTTTCCAAGTCATATTTGACTTCTTCTATACATGGAATTTTCTTCAGTTTTGCAGTGTATGTCAAAATCTAGTGAGTTAGCCTTGAAGATGGAAGTGTACGAATGTGTCCATAGAATTTCAGCCTTCGTTTCCTGATATCTGCAGCCAGGTTGGACAGTTCTTCTGTTGCTTTGCGCGATTTGAGTCTATACGCCTCTTCTGTTTCATCAGATCCCGGCATTTTCCTCATGATCTTTCTTTCCTCCTTCAAGATGTTCTCCAGATCGCCTTCTCTGTTAAGTACCAAGGTTTCGCTCGCATATAGCACTTCAGGTTTAGTCACTGCGTTATAATGTTTGATCATTGTGTGAATGGACATACATTTCTAGTCGATTTCACGCGTTCTCCCATATGCTCGTTTGAGCTTTTGTATCCGAACTTTCTGTGCTTCCTTTTCCAACACTGTTGGTTCTATGATCTCACCGAGATATTTGAAGTCTGGAACTCGTTTGATCTGCCCGTATTTTGTGTTAATTTCCTGAATGTCGAATTTAGCGCAAATGAACTAAGTCTTCTCGAATGAAATTTGTAGTCCAGTTTTCTCAGCGCATTCCCTAAGGACTTAATCTGTTTGATCGCTGTATTTTTGCAGGCCGCTAGTATAGCTAGGTCGTCTGCGAAAGCTAAACAACTGACCCTGATGTCATTATTATTTCGCCCGAGTTGAATGGGTTTCCTTCCAGTGGTCCTGGGTTTTCAATTCTTTCTCCTATTCTCGGATGACTTTATCCAGAAAAAGGTTGAAGAGCAGTAGTGACAATCCATCACCTTGTCGCACACCGGTCTTTATCTCAAAGGGCTCTGACAATTCGCCCACGAATTTCACTTTTGACTTCGTGCCCGTGAGTGTTTCTGTGGTGTCACCGCCAGACACCACACTTGCTAGGTGGTAGCCTTTACATCGGCCGCGGTCCATTAGTACATGTCGGACCCGCGTGTCGCCACTGTCAGTGATTGCAGACCGAGCGCCGCCACACGGCAGGTCTAGAGAGACTTCCTAGCACTCGCCCCAGTTGCACAGCCGACTTTGCTAGCGATGGTTCGCTGACAAATTACGCTCTCATTTGCCGAGACGATAGTTAGCATAGCCTTCAGCTACGTCATTTGCTAGCAAGGCGCCATTATCATTTGCTATTTATCTTGTGATGCATGTACCGTCAGAGCGATGTTCACCAATTATGGATTAAAGTTAAGTATTCCAGCAGCTACGTACTTTTCTTGATAGTATAATTACTTTACCTGTTCCAGACCTCACGCCAGCCTGTGTGAGCTTAAACGCGTGCCTTTCGGCTACCTCCCAGTGGCTTGGCTGTCTGGCCAAGTCACAACAGTTTGGCGAAGAGAATTTTGCGTTCGTATCTGTACAGACTAATTTACTTGTGTCATGGCTTCGCCACCATCTCCAGATGTACTGTCCGAATTTTATCGCTTACAGAATCAGCAGACGCAGGCCTTAGTGGATGCCCTTGGACAGCTCGTCAAGGGTCAACGTGCGCTGCAAAACGATGCGGCAGCCGCCGCTCCACCGCTCCCGCAGCCACAACACGCAGTTGCACCACCTTTTCGTCCTTTTGATGCGGCACTGGAAAGCTGGACGGAGTGGTCACGCCAATTTGGATTCCATCTCGCCGCCTACAGAATTCAAGGTAATCAGCGGCAGCCTTTTCTCCTCTCTTGCGTCGGAGTGTCCACGTACCGTGTGATAGTGAAATTATTTCCCTGGCGCGACGTAGCAACTCTGTCCTACGACGAAACTTTGTCTGCATTAGATGCATATTTCAAAGAATCAGTCAATGTAGTGGCCAAACGGTATGCTTTCTTCCGTACAAAAGTACGGCCGGACAGGCTAATCAGGAGTGGGTTGCAACCTTGCAAGGCCTTACTAGGGATTATGCTTTTGAGTGTGAATGCGGACTCGCTTATTCAGATACTATGGTACGTGATGCTATTGCACAGAACGTTTCTGATGTTCGTATAAGGGAACAGATTTTGAAACTAGTCAATCCCTCCCTTCAACAAGTGATGGACATATTGGATCGGCAGGACACACTTGACTGTGCTCAGGAATCATTTCAAACTTCGCCAGCCGTGTGTCATGTTAACCGGCCCGCCGGGTGAGCTGCACGGAACAGTAAACAGTCTTCGCGCCCAGCCGCGCCAATGCCGCCAAGCTCTCCGCCACGTGTGCCGCGCAAGCAAGCAAATGCAGTGCTAAAATCATGCCCGCGGTGTGCTACTAGACATTCGCGTGAGAATTGCCCGTCACGCCAAGCTATTTGCTTTTTCTGTAATAAAAAAGGACATGTTCAAAGTGTTTGCCAGAAAAAGCTCCGATCGGACGCTCAAAACCATTCCAGGCCCTTTGCTTCGCGCCAGAATCGGAATGGAACCAAGGATACTCCAGCTCGTGAACCGTCGCCCATGGAAATTCATGTAGTTCATTCCACTCCGCCCAGTGCCACTCTCTCTAACAGTGACTGTGTTCGTCCCACAAATAGTGTGCGTCGACATCGCTGGAAATCCCGTCCAGTTGCAAGTGATTCTGTACCAGTGTCAGTTCACGTTGCACGAGACAGTCGCTCTTGTTGTCAGCAGGACAATAAACTTTTTGTAGACTTGGACATTCATGGCAACGTGATCCCATTCCAGCTCGATACCGGAGCTGCAGTTTCGCTAATCAATCAAGACACGTACCAGCAGCTGGACACACCTCCGTTGCATGCCGCAAGTGTTAAGCTCAATAGCTATTCCGGTCAGCATATCCCTATGTTAGGACAGTGCAGCCTTCTTGCAACATACAAGGGACAAACAAAACTTGTGTCATTTTACGTACTTCCTTCTTCTTCTGCAGTGAACTTGTTTGGTTTAGATTTATTTCAGTTGTTTAACTTGTCTATAGTCAATCAGGTCCTATCAGTGAACCAGACTGTGCCTTCAGCCAGTGTTTCTCGTCTATGTGAAGAATTTGCAGACATTTTTGCACCGGGCCTTGGTTGCACTAAGAACTATAAAGGACATTTGGAACTGGAAGTAAACGCGCAACCAAAATTTTTCAGAGCGCACAATGTTACCCACGCATTGCGTGATGAGGTCGCAAGAACATTACACGATTCGGAATCACAAGGTGTAACTGAACGTGTGCAGGCTTCTCTCTGGGCATCACCCTTAGTAATTTTGCAAAAACCTTCTGGAAAATTGAGACTTTGTGTGGACTTTAAGGCAACAGTGAATCCCCAACTAGTGACTGCAACTTTTCCTTTACCCCGTCCGGAAGATCTTTTTGACAACCTGTGCCCGGGTGATTATTTTTCGAAGTTGGACTTAGCAGATGCGTACTTGCAAATACCGGTGGACGAAGAATCCCAGCGCGTTTTGGTGGTTAATACGCATCTTGGTTTGTATCGATTCAAACGACTGCCATTCGGGTGTGCATCCGCCCCTGCCTTGTTTCAGCAATATCTACAAACTGTTTGTGCGTCGGTCCCTACTGCAGCAAACTATCTGGACGATATTGTGATCTCCGGAAAGACGGAAGGAGAACATTTAGCCAATCTCAGAACATTATTTCAGGTCTTGCGACAAAATGGTCTTCGCTTGCGGAAGGACAAATGTGTGTTTTTTGATCGTGACTTACCATATCTGGGACATGTAATCAATGCCCAAGGCATACATCCCAGTCCAGAGCACCTCCGTGCTATACAAGACTTGCCTTCGCCGCAGAATTTGAGGCAGCTACAGAGTGTGCTGGGAAAAATTAATTATTATCACCGTTATATCCCACACGCCTCTTCCATTTCAGCTCCGCTTCATCGCTTACGCCGTAAAGGTGTTCCGTTCGCCTGGACGACGGAATGCGAACGTGCTTCGCCAGTTGAAATCGGCGTTGCTTTCCAATACTTGCCTTACGCCATTCGATCCCCAGAAACCCCTTTTGTTGATGGTGGATGCATCGGATTTCGGGATCGGTGCTGTGCTTGCACACAAAGATGGATCACATGATCGCCCTATTGCCTTTGCGTCCAAATTGCTCTCGTCTGCGCAAAGAAATTATTCTCAGATCGAGAAAGAAGCATTGGCTCTCGCATTTGGTGTTACTAAGTTTCATGATTTCTTGTATGGTCGTCACTTTACCATCATCACAGACCACAAACCTTGGACGTCGCTTTTTCATCCGACCAAGCCTGTACCTCCACGTACAGCGCAGAAATTCATTCGCTGGTCTATTTTCCTCTCGCAGTACCGCTACGATATCTTGTATCGGTCCACTGCTAAGCACGGAAACGCCGATGCGTTGTCCCGTTTGCCTGTTGCTGAGGATAAAGCATTCGATTCTTCCGAACTTGCTTGCATGTTCATTGATTCGGAAACCGATGACGTGGTAGAATCGTTTCCGATTGGTTTTCGTCGTGTAGCTACAGCCACAGCCGCTGACCCTGTCCTTGCTACCGTTTTGCGTTTTGTTGTTACGCAATGGCCCTTGTCAAAGTCCCGGATCGAGGATCCGTTGGTTCGCCGATTTTTTGCTCACAAGGAGAGACTTTTTGTTCGACGTGGTGTTTTGCTGTTGCGTTCTGATAATGATCAGTCCAGGGTCGTGGTCCCACGTTCGTTACAGTCCTCTGTCTTACGGCTTCTCCACAAAGGACATTGGGGTATAGTGCGAATGAAACAACTCGCTCGTCAGCACTGTACTTGGTTCGGAATCGATGCTGCGATTACGAATATGTGCTCTTCTTGCATGGCGTGTGCCGAACAACAATCCGCACCGCCGCGGAAATTCTTTGCATGGCCAAAAGCCACTTCCCCTTGGCAACGCTTACACATCGATTTTGCTGTTCTGGAATGCTCGATGGTTGGTTCTGGTCGATTCCTTCAGTAATTTTCCTTTTGTTGTCCGGATGTCTTCCACGACGTCATCTGCCACCATCCAAGCGTTATCCGCTATCTTTTGCATTGAAGGTCTTCCACAGACTATTGTTTCCGACACTGGCCCACAATTCATGTCCGCAGAATTTCAGTCATTCTGCAAGGCCAATGGTATTCAACATCTGACATCCGCACCGTTTTCGCCTCAGTCAAACGGTGCCGCTGAACGATTGGTCCGGACTTTCAAGTCTCAGATGTTGAAGTTGAAAGAGTCGCATTCTCGGGAAGACGCATTATGGCTCTTCTTGTCCTCGTATCGCTCTCAGCCCCCCGATGGTCGCTCGCCGGCTGAGTTGCTCCACGGTCATCCTCATCGAACCTTGATGTCTCTGCTACATCCGCCGCATCAGGTTCCTGTGCAGCGGCAGCCACCTGCTTTTGCTCCACGCGACGTTGTATACTATCGCAACTATCGAGGTTCACGGCGTTGGCTCGCAGGGCGCATTCTTCGCTGCCTCGGCCGCGCTATGTATCTGGTTTTGGGGGCCTCTGGTGAGGTGCGTCGGCATCTCAATCAGCTGCGCCTCTGTCGTCGCACGGGTTCTGCCGCTCCCCGTCTGCTTTCAGCGACGGTGCCGTCCAGTCAGCGCCCTGGGGACCCATCTACTGGCTCGCCTCATCCCCAGGTGTTACCGACGATGCCTTCCATTTTGCCCCATGGCGACGCGCCGCCGCAGCAGCCGCCGCCGCCGCCGCCGCCTGTTCTCCCGCCGGCGCCGCCCGCATTCGACGCCTCGCTGCAACCGCCGGGCGCCTCCCTGGGTCACGCGCCGCCGATCGCTTCCCGTGACCAATTGTCCTCCGCCATGGACCTCTTGCCCGCTCCGGACCACATGACGTCATCGCGCGTCGGGTACCCCGACGCAATGGAGGTCGACCCTTCGGCCCCTCCTGTCTCTTTACGGGCGCATACACCGCATGTTGGCGTCACCCTGGACTAGGTTTTCAGGCGTTTCCTAGCTCCCCTCGGACCGAATGGCCGGGTGCGGGTGGCACAGCCTCGCCTGTTGTTAGGCTCCCCACCTCATCGCATACGTCAACATGGGGTCCTCCCCACGGCGGGCGGAAGCCTTATAACACGACCGTTCGCCGATTTGCGGGGGAGGAATGTGGTTTCACCGCCAGACACCACACTTGCTAGGTGGTAGCTTAAATCGGCCGCGGTCCATTTAGTACATGTCGGACCCACGTGTCGCCACTGTGTGATCGCAGACCGAGCGCCACCACAAGGCAGGTCTCGAGATACGGACGAGCACTCGCCCCAGTTGTACGGACGACTTTGCTAGCGACTACACGGACGAAGCCTCGCTCCTTTGCCGAGAAGATAGTTAGAATAGCCTTCAGCTAAGTCCATGGCTACGACCTAGCAAGGCGCCATTTGTAACATTGCATGTACCTCAAGATAGAGTCTCACTTGTATCACCAAGAATGCTGTATACCAAAGGACGATATAAAAGTTAAGTTCTAGTAGCTACATACTTTTCTTTATAACATTAATAAGTATCCTGTTTCAGACCTCTATCTAGCCTACTTGAGATTACACGTGCCTTTCGGCTACTTCAGTGTGGCGTAGCTGTCTTGTTACGCCACAACAACCTCAATGACTGTATTATCTCGGAAATTGCTGCGGGTACTTCCTGGATTAACCTATTCCCCCCCCCCCCCCCCAAGTGGGTTCACTGGATGCGAAAAACCGGGAATAAAACCGTCCAAGGGGCTTCAAGAAAATACAGACACCTACTTTTAACAGTCAGGCTTGACATGATTGTAATAAAATATGCTGGAAAATGCAAATTTATGACTCTGTTGTAAGTATCTGAGATAATGAATGTTTTCTCATGGTGGTATGTCACTCTTTTATCGAATGTCATAAGAATTTGCTGCTGACGTCGTAAGACCGCCCCCGTGTCGAGCCGTTGGACCGCAGACAGGTAGTGGCTGCTGCAGGACCGCCCCCGGCCGAGTCGGTGGTGCGTCGGTTGCCGTCGGCTGCATCGTGGTTTGGATCTGCTGCTGGCTAGAAGTCGCGCTGCATCAGGTCTTGCTTCTCCTTTCCCACGTCCCTCAGTTTAAGACGGGTACATGAAATGTCAAAATATAAGCATCAGTGACAAGATAATTACTATTCTCATCCTGTGGAAAAGTTTATTAGTGTCCACATCACTCGCATTCACACGGATGGAATTAGACTGTTTTTGGAGTATGTTCTGTATTTTGACACTGTTCAGCACAATGCAGTGATTCACATGTAAGTTTATCACAATATGCTCATTTTAAACACTGCACCGTTAATCATACAAGTGTCCGTAGTGTGCTTCGTTCACTTAAGCGGAATGTAAATATTTTCGCAACGCGCTGCGTAGTCAACGTTGCATTATTGTTTTGCCGCGCGGCTGGCTGTACAGTTTGTCACATTAAATTTGGCACGCGGAGACGCTTCGTATCAAACTACTAATGGTCATCAGTTCAAGTTAATTATTAATACAGTCAACAGTACTCAACGTTCATAGCGTTGCTGCTAACTTTGACACTCCAAGAGCGTTCATAAGGTTACGTGATCACAGTTTTTATCACTGTTCGTCATTATGCACAATGTAAATCACAGTTCTTCACGCGTCCACTAGTTCCCGCGAAACACGTTTCACTGTTCTGATTGCTATCAGTAGTTTTCCACAGTACTTATGAAACGTCCCCTTTGAACAATTCTACACGACTGAGCTTAAACTGACACACAATATTTTGTTAGCGCAACGCAATCTGACTTTCAAAATTCCCTACAAAAGAATGGCCCTGACTAACATTAAACTATACCTTTCACAAATCACTTACCTCACAAAAATCTTCGCTGCTCAAGCTACTGCAATACAGCAAGCGCCACTACTGCCAGCTAAATAAAAGATTCAAACTACTGAAGGCACTAACTACTGATAGGGATAGTTAGCAAATGAAAGATATTAATAGAGAACAAACAATGTATTTACCTTGATATCATCATATATAAATATAGCAGTTCATGAAAAATTACAAAACTCCGCCATCTCTCTCCCCACATCCACCACTGCTGGCGGCTCACCTTCAACTGCGCAACGCTACGCGCTGTTCACAGCCAGCTGCCTAACACTACAATGGCGAGTATTACAACAATGCAAAGCAGACACAGACTGCCCACAGCACAGCCAGTGATTTTCATACAGAGGTGGCGTTACCAATAAAAAAAACCCAAACAGCCTACTTACATAGAGAAAACATAAACAGCCTACTTACATAGAGAAAACATAAACAGCCTACTTACACTTAAGAGACAATCTATATGCAAATGACACTTTTCAAGTAACGAGGTCTGATACACTTGGACATAAGATCATATTACCATGACTGAATAACAAAATTTAAAATTTTACACTGTCACATGAACATGAGACAATATAAAACTTTCAGAATCTGCTACATTATCTTGACCATGAGATCATTACTGAACTGTCCAGATAACAGTACATTTCCATCTTTATTATAGATACATATATTTATATATTTCTATTTTTTTTAATTGGGATTGTTATTTACCATGTTTTTGGGACAGATGTCCATGTTCGGTTTATCTAACCGGAATGTTGCTCATAAGAGCATTTTAAATGACTTCGTAATGAACCCGTGTACGTAAATCAGTACACAGCATTTTATTTATTTATTTATTTTTTTCTCAGTCACACAGCTCACACACCACGAACACTCGCTGCGTGTGTGGAACTACATGACTTAATCTTATGAAAATATTTTTTTATTTTTTTTTTATATCCATTCTTACACACAAACAAATATATTATTTAAGCATTTTAATCATTTCTATGCTACGTATAGAAAGGTAAAATTCCTCACATTTAATGCAATAACACTCAAGTGTTTATCAAGTTATTTATCCCTTTTAAAGTAAAAATATCCCTTTTAAAGTAAAAATACACTTATTATGGGGATTCTCTACTCCTTGTTCAAATAATTCAACAACATTACAGTGTAATACTTGACATAAAAGCTTATAAACTAATACATACATCATATTATCACATTATTACTGCTAATTATTTTACCATAAACATTATATTTAAAGTTATGTGGTAGTGAACGTGCACTTCTGATTGGTCCTTTGTATCACTTCGTTTTCCTTAGTCCAGGGGACCGAGTAAGATGCTCTGCAATAGGTGTTGTGCGGATATACTTTCATATTATACTGGCAATCTTTTATGATTCCAGGGCGTTTAATGAATACTTCGAGGTATCCGGATAATAATTCTGTTAATTGTCTAGCCTCTGAAGCATTAATGCAAGTCGCCTCCTGTACTTTCTCTTCTATTGTTTTGACGATGTCACTCATGTTGCTGGGTGCATCGTTATTTCGCTTTTTGTGACACATCTGTGGGTGCTTATGATCCAACACTAACAACTTCTGATTGCTGACAGAAATATTCATTTTTCGCATCAGCGGAAGGTTCACACCGAACTCCCGATTCAGCGTGGGTCGCTGTTGGTACTTAAGTGCACATGTCCCACGGGCGAGATCAATTACAGCTTCTCTTTCCCGAAGGAAGTCAAGACCCAGAAGCACCGGTACTGGCAAGTTATCCATTAGTAGGAACGTGCGTAATAAGCGATCATTTCCCAAGGAAATTTGCACCTGTGTCTGGTATTTTATACTCTGTGCCTTTTTTCCCGATGCCCCTATAACCTTACAGTTTGCAACCGGCAAAATCGGCAATCTCCTTATCTCCGATACCTTCCTGAAAAACTGCGTGTTCATAACTGATACATTAGCACCTGTGTCAAGCAGAATAGCAGTTGTTACACCATTTACAGCTCCGGTGACACTTGCTTGGATATTTTCCCTTTGTGGCTTATCAGAGACAGCAGGTTCCTGATGTAGCTCATCTTCGATCCTGTTGCCATCCTGATACCGTATCATGTTTATTTTTTGTTCTGTCGACCTATTGCCTTCATTGTTGTCCTCGGTCACCTGGCGAAGGCCTACAGGAACCGAAATTAGTTTGTTGGCTTCTGAGTGTTTTGTTTTGTTTCCGAAGGTACCTCCACTATTCTAACATTTTGTGAGTTTTCAGTCGGAGGAGGCCTGCTTGGATCCCACCACGATGGATATTGATTGCTCGGTATAGGTATAGCCTGTACATAATTTATTGGCTGACCTGAATTGATAGAATTTTGCTGCGGCTGCCAATGACTTGGCCCTGGCTGTCGCCAGTATTCACTGTCACCCCGCATATTTTTAGGCTTGTCTTTATATGGACTGTCTGACCTGGTGTCATTTCGTCTCTTTCGGTTGCTATTGTTATTGTTTGGGTTTTCATTGTGGTACGGCCTCTGATTACCATTCGGTTGTTCCGTTGTTGGTGTTCACCGGCCTTTTGATAATTACTGTTATTATTATTAGGATAACCAAAATTTTGGTTGTAGGGATTCCTACTACTATTATTATTATTGTATTTTGCGTTACTATAAGCTTTACTTTTATTTTTCTTTGGACTACCTTCGCCCCTATTTCCATTATTTCCATTCGATGAATTTTTTCTATTAGGACTATTATTATTGCTGATCACGTCAGAATTTTTTCTGGCGTCTTCTTGCACTAGATCCAGAGAATCAATTACAGACAGAAATTCTTTCAGATCGGTGTCTGTAACATTAAATAATTTTTCTCTAATATGTATGGGTAATCTAGCTTTTAACACTCGCAATAAGTCTCTGGTGGTTACTGGCTCATCCCAGTACCGGGTGATGCTAATGTATTTTTCAAAGTACTTTCTTAAGGAACCTGACTTCGGATTGTACATTTCTGCATTGTAAACAATTTTACGGAGTCGCTCTTGTGTAGACGCTGACCAGAATTGATCAAGGAACGCTTTCTCAAAGTCGTGGAAAGTCTTGCAAGTTTCTGCTGCATTTAATGCCCAGAGCGACGCATCACCAGAAATATGTGAAACCACAAACTGTATTTTCTGTTCTTCCGACCATGATTTTTAGGAAGAACACTTTTGAAGTTTCGAATGAAAACTACTGGATGTATGTTTTTCTTGCTTTCTTCGTTAAATATTTGAAATTGTCTATGCTTTATCAGGCTTTCTTCATGCATCAAAATAGTTAAATGCATGAAATTGCTATCATTCGCAGGTGGTGTGGTTACTTTATTACAAGTACATTATATTCCACTATTATTGTTCCTTGGTGTCACATATTGCTCTGGTAATATCGGTTGATTACCAAAATTTGGCCTTCCTTGTGGTGCATTAATATTCGCCGTCAGATTATCTGCGATCTTTTGCCTGTCAGTACCAGTGTTGTCATTACTGCTGAAAGGGTACAGTACCGCCCAACATTGAAAATAGGTACGAAATTCTTGTCAGAACAACACATTTTTTGTGTAAAAGTAACTCAATTTCAATTAATACAGCGAAGCCGGATACCAGTGTGGGAAAGAATGACAATTTATTTATTTAATTGATCACATGTGCACTCCCTCCAAATAAATCCCTACATCCAGTTTGGTGAGATCTGTGAAAGGAATGAATGTATGGTCGTCTGCTAACCACAGATAGTGAATCGGAATATATGATCATCTTTGAGTCGATCCTTTGGCTACCTTTGGTGAGACCAAAGAGATGGAAGTTACCAGAGCTTTGAGCGTCTGAAATGTGGCTGACCAATAAGGTAGCAGGGTGCTTCTCCCACTTCGAGAGAGGTGAGAGAGAATCGAGAATACGGCCATGTTTCAGCACTCTGCCGCTGAACCTTCTGCTGTAAAGACCTGTTTTTTTTGTTGTGCTCCGTAATGAAAGAGTGGAGGCATGGTATGGATGTGGAATATTTAAGAGTAGTTAGAATTAATAATTTCTCTTTCACAGGACCTTTTGTGGGGAAAATTACAAAGTGAGGCAGGTAATTTTAAGGGGATTGTAGTAAACCAACGGTCACAAAGAGCCCACGTGTAGTTATAAGTTGAGATACTTCCGTGAGCTTAAGCTGAAATATTTAAGAATTAGCGTGTGTATCATAAGTTGAAGTATTTAAGAAATATCATTCCGTGTGACGCTAAATTTAAACTCTGAGAGAGAATCAAGGTGAGTCGGCCGTTTTTCCAGCAACGCCACTTGGCTTGCATTGCACAGGAAGACGTGCGTTTATCTCCAGAGTTCACAGTAGGAAAGTAGAATTACAAAGTGGGGCAGTGTCGTGTGAAACTGGGATAAATATTGATTGAAGTGGGAAAGCGGAAAGTGATGAAGTTGTAACCGTTCTTTGTGTAATATTTCATATTGTTGTGTTGTGTATGTCTTGTAATTTGGGTATGTGTGTTTTGCATGCGAGTAGCAAGGTAGTTTCGAAAGATTTGTGGGTATGCCTGTTCCTTCTGTATCGCTCGATCTGGAGGAAAGTTTCGTGAGGATTATTGTGAGAGGCGAAGTGTGAGGTATAATAAAAGATCCACCATCCGATCCAGGGAGTGCACTGTTGCGGTAAATAGATTACGAGACCATAGTATAGAGATTCACTAACGTAAAGCCATGCCCACTGGGCGGAATTTCTCATGTGATTCTGTTGTAGGTTGTAGAATTTGTGTGTTTAGGAATAAATCAAATAGTGAAAAGAAAGAGATTGGTGGCCTTTTTCATTAAATTGTATGTTATCGTAATGTCCCGAATTTATATAAACGCCGTTAAATCAAAGACAAAAGGTAAATGTGGTATTGCCAGTGCGTAGTGTACAGTCTGAGTTCTATAAATCACTGATAGTCAGATGCGTGTTTCCGTTGCGTATTATTCATACAGGAGGATAATTTGTAACTAAATGGTAAGATACGAGAATTCATGTTGCTCGATAAATTAAGGAAGAATCCACTCGCTTGGCAAACCACTCATCTTGCAGGCCTGACTGCTTGATGCCACAGTATGAGAAAGGCAAGTGGGTGCCTCTCATAATTTCGACCCTGCCAGGATTCCGTTTTTTGCCACGATAATTTTGTTACCTGGATATTTAATTTGATGCCAGGATCCCGTTTTTTGCCACGATAATTTTGTTACCAAGATATTTAATTTGTTGCCAGGATTCCTTTGCCAGGATCGTTTTTGTTAGGATATTTTGTTGTTAGGGTTTGCTGTTAAGATTTTTTTTATGGAATGTATTGTGATAGCGCTAAGAAGTAAAATTTTTTCTGTTTGCAAATTCTTTCTGGATTGGTGAGGATCTTTTATTTTATTTTATGTAATTAATTGCTATATCGCGCAAGGCTGGAAGATCGTTTCATAATTTTTTTTGCGTAATGTCCGTAGTAACTAGGTCGCAGTCGAAAAGTGTAGCCACCATGGAGAATAGCGATTCTGGGGTGGACGTAGCAGTGCAGCAGGAAGTAGCTGTTGACCATGGGTTAATGAGCGAGAAAGACAAACGCTCCGAACGGGCTGTATTGTTCAGTGGACCGCTGCAAGGGGAACCTTTATGCGGTGGGCTTTATCCACAAACGCGGGCTTTTCCCGACGACGCGGGCGAGCCGAGACTAGGCCAGGTGTGCGGTGAAAGTGCAGCTACCCTTAGCGAAGCTACGGTTTCTCAGGCGAACGAGGTGAGCGCGTCGAAAGTAGGAAATAACGATGTGATACTGCAGTTTTTACAAGCGATGAGTAGGGAGACTAAGGAAAGATTTGAAGCAACTAACGAAAGATTAGAAGCAATCAATAGAGATAATAAGGAGAGAGATAGGGAGAATAAGGAGAGAGATAGGGAGGCTAAGGAGAGATTGGAAGCAATGGATAGGGAGACTAAGGAGAGATTGGAAGCAAATAAGGAAAGATTGGAGGCAATTGATAAGGGAAATAAAGAGGCAATGAGGAAGCTACACACAGTTATCGATGAGCGTCTGTCCGCAGTTAATAATCGGTTAGATGAGGGGGAGAAGAATCTGGATGCGGTGCAGCAAGAATGTGATGCTGTGAAAGAAAAAGCCAATAATTTGGAGGTACGAATAAGTGCAATAGAAAGCGATATTACAGAACATAGGGGCGTGTGGCCGGATGAGCGAATCAAAGAGATAGTGGGGGACTTACTGGCAGATAAACAAGGGGCATTAGACAGCGTGGAAGCTCAAGTCACACGGCAGGAAATGGCGCTAAATAAACACAGGGATGAAGTTGCGGAGGTAGTGGTCAGAATGAATACGATTAGCGCAGATGTAGAAAAGATCAGTATAAGAGGCGAAACAGGCTCTGACAGTACGCAGCGAAAGGTTTATGCCGACCAGGAGGAGATACAATCACTATTACGGTTTAAAGAGGCACAATTGGAAACAAATAGGAAACATAGGGAAGAACTAGCACAGTTGCAATTAGCGTGCAGAAGCGAAGGTGAAACACCACCAGGTAGACTGCGTAGGGAGAGTGAGATAAATTCAAAAATCGAAAATAGGCAGAAAGAGGATGACGAACTCAGAGAGTTAGAAGAACGGTTGTGTCGGATAAAACAGGTGGCAAACCCAACTGGGTATAGCCCAAGGTCGGAAAACATAAATGCGGAAGAAGAATGTAGGAGACACTTCGTGTCGGTACAAACGTACACTTGTTTTCCGGATCCTGATAATTACCAACATCCATGCCTGTGGCTGTCTCAATTTCAAGATTCATTACCTTCATCGTGGGGACCGCTCCTAAAAATGAAGTTTGTGTGTAACCATTTGAGGGACGAGGCTAGAGCGAAAATGCAGGAAGTTATTAAAGACTGTAGTAGCTACAAGATGTTTTGTGACAAATTTTTAAATGAATTCTGGTCGAAAAGTAAGCAGGACCAGGTTAAGCAAAGCATATTGATGATGCCAAATTGTAACGAAGGTGGTATAAGAGATCCAGTGTCGTGTTATCAGGAAATGCTGAGACGAAACAGGTATTTGGATGTGCCATACGAAACTGGGGAGCTCATTAGGATCTGTATAACGAAGTTGCCAGTGAGATTGCGCAGAGATATAGTGATAGCAGGCAGAGGCTTGAACGATTCTGCGTCATTTCAGCACTTATTACAGGAACTGGGTAACGAGAGCAACATTGTGAACGGCGACATGACTCTTAGGTCAGACAGAGTTGAGGATAGGAACGGTAGAAACTATCAGAATGACAGGAGAGCATGGAATCAGAGGAATGACGGAAATGGAAGATGGCGAGGAAATAGGGGGCAGAATTCATGGGGATATCGACCAGCAAACCGGGAAGATAGAAGATGGGACAGAGATGGAAGAAGAAGGGAAAATGAAAATGATGGGCGAAGAGAGGATAGGCAATTATTGGGTTCACGACAGGACAATCATTGTCACAATGACGGAGGGACAAGAAGGTGACTACTTGATAGACGGGTACAAACCAGGACTATTAATGATGTAAATATTAGGTATATCGATTACGGAAAACTAAGGGAGAATCTGTTAGAGGAGGTAGGAGATGTGGGGAGTGAAGTCCACCCAATAATTAGCGTAGAAATAAATAATATAATCGTACCTTGTGTCATCGACACAGGCAGTGTAATGAGTGTTTTGAGGGAAGATGTGTTCAAGTGTTGTAGCCTTACGAAACCATGGCCAACGTTGCCATTGCAAAGGACAACAGTGAGAGGGGCAATTACAGGAAAGGGAATTGAGGTGAAGTTACAAGCGCAGGTAGACTTCGTGTGCCAGGCGAAGAGGTTTAGTACAGTGTTCATGATTGTGTCATCTCTAACTGTTGAAGGGATATTAGGGGTTAATTTTTTGAACCAATATAAAGCAGTCGTTAACATGAGAAATGGTTCGATGGAGTTGAAACGAGATTCGGAGGAAATTACATTAAGATTCGACGATTGCTTGCATGGTAAAGATAACGCACACTTAGCATTATGTCTGGCGGTAAAGTCCGGTAAACAGGCACAGAATACGGGGTTCGAACAAGAGAAGAAGGAAATTCATAAATGTTTGGAGGAGGAGATCAGGGAGAAAATCTGGCATTTACGAGGGACCACGGTCTACGGGGAATTGCAGAAAATTTTATACGAGAATAGAAAGGTATTTAAACATGCTGTGGGAACAATAAGAAATTTTGTGTATAGATTCAAGGTCAAGCCACATAAACAGTTTAGGGCCCAAGTGTACCCGATACCTGTTGTGTACAAAGAAAGAGTGGAAGCTGAGATCGAAAGCATGCTACAACAAGGGATTATCGAACCAGCATCCAGTCCGTACAACAGTCCTTTAGTTTGTGTTGAAAAAAAGGATGGGTCAATTAGATTAGTTTTGGACGCAAGAAGGATTAATAAGATAATAGAGCCAGAGACAGATCGGCCGCTGACACTTGACGAATTGCTACAAAAGTTCCACGGGATCAGAGTTCTCAGCTCAGTTGATTTGAGAATGAGTTTCTGGCAGGTGGAGTTAGACAGGGGGTGTAGAAAATACACTGCTTTCTTGTGCTACGGGAAATCGTATCAGTTCCGGAAACTACCATTTGGGTTAAATGTATCATCCGCGGCATTTATCAGAGCGCTAAATACTGTCATTCCTAATGAAATAAAAGATAAGGTAACACAGTACGTGGATGATGTCCTGATAGCCGAAAGAAACTGGGAAGACCACAATAGAACGTTAGGCATATTGCTCGGTGCACTGGAGAGACATGGGGTGACCGTGAATTTGGGAAAGTCAGAATTTGGACGAAAAGAAATCGAGTTTCTAGGTCACATTGTGACACCAGAGGGAATAAGACCAAATCCAGACAAACTCGAAGCAATCAGAGATTTTCCGGTGCCAAGAACAAAACGTCAGCTACGGGGTTATTTAGGATTAATAAATTTTTACAGGAGGTTCATTAAGATTGGGGGTGCAGCGACACCCAGACTATGTCAGCTGACTGGAAAGAAAACGGTATGGAATTGGGACCCTGTTGCGCAGGAAGAGTATGAGGCGTTAAAGAAGGCACTGCTATCGGCACCTCTTCTCGGGCATCCAGACCTAGGGAAAGAGTTTTGTATGGCCACGGACAGTTCCCGTAGTGGACTTGGGGTAACATTGTTCCAAGAGCAAGAGCAAGGAGGAGAAGTAATACAACAACCTATTGCATTTGCGAGCCGAGTGCTTAGCAAAGCTGAGAGAAATTACACGGTAACTGAGCTTGAAGCTTTGGCAATAGTATGGGGTTTTAGTAAGTTTAGATACTATTTGTATGGAAGGCATACTAAAATCTATACTGACCACAAGTCACTACAGTTTCTGATGTCGGCCAAACTTAACCATAGACGACTCGCTAGGTGGGCACTCTATTTACAGGAGTTTCAGTTTTCGGTCATGTATATTCCTGGGCCACAGAATATAGTGGCAGATGCGTTGTCAAGGAATCCAGTAGGTCACGGTCAATGCTTTGATGAGGAGGTAAACGAGAACAGATATGATATATTGTATATGCAGGGCGTGCCGTTCGAGAAATACATAGGGACGGTACTCACAAATATCGCGAAAGAGCAGGATAAAGACGCGTCATGGAGAATGGTGAAGGACAGAGTTACAGCGAACTTAGATGCCAATATAGCACGTTTTTATACAATTCAGAACGGGGTCCTTTTCTACCGTAGAAATCCGAACACACAGGACTGGGTGTTGTGTATACCAAATGAAATAGTCAACAAGCTGATCTGGTACACTCACCTAAGTTACGGGCATTACGGGGCAAGGAAATGCTGTAAGAAGTTAAGGGAATCAGTTTATTTCATTAGTATGGAGAGGAGGATCAAGAACGTGCTTGGTAGTTGCAAATTGTGCCAGAAGGCAAAATCGTTAACTATCTCATGCAAAGCACCGCTTTTTCCGATAGTGCCAGGTAGATTGAGGGAATTCGGAGCAACAGATTTGTTTGGCCCGCTACCTAAGTCAGTGCAGGGATATAGATATGTTTTAGTAGCAGTGGAATTGGTGTCAAAGTATGTGACTTTTACCGCATTGAAACGTGCGACGGGAAGGACAGTGGCAGCAGCGATCGTTAAAAACTTTTTGCGAGAAGTAGGAACTGTAGAAAAGTTCATAGCTGACAATGGACCGCAATATAGATCCAGACAATGGCTAACCACACTGAAGAGAAGAAGGATAAAACCGGTGTTCATATCCCGATACCATGCTGCAAGTAACCCCAGTGAAAGAGTGGTAAAAGAACTGGGAAAATTGTGTAAGATCTATCGCCATAGGCAACACAGAAGTTGGAGTATTTTTCTCAAAGATTTTCAGGACATCCTCAATGAGCTACCACATGGAGCAACTGGATTATCACCAATTACGGTACTAAAGAATGAACCACCACCAGATCGAGTCAGGGAGCTGGTAGATTTTCCGCGATCAGGAAAGCAGAGGCACTCAGAAATTGTCAAGGTTGCGATAGAGCGTATTAAGAAAGCAGCTAAGGATAGGCAGGAGAAGCAGAAAGGAAAGATCCGTAAGATCGAATTGGCAGTAGGAGACAAGGTTCTAATTAAAACTCACCGATTATCAAAGAAGCACAGATTCCTAACTAGCAAATTCTTTACTGTGTATAGTGGACCATTCAGAGTGAGGCGGATTGTCCATGAAAATGCTGTACTGATTGAGACGATCAAGGGAAAACAGTCTCGTGGGCTTCATCACATTTCTAACATCAAATTATGGAAAAGTTAAGGATAGATCTAAAGTAGGCAATTTATGGTAGATAGTCAGTGTATTTATTTGTGGTGTGTAACGTTGTGCAGGGTCAAATCGAACATAAGAATTTTCAGGCGGGATGTCAGGAAGTATGACGGAATAGACTGGTCAAATGAGTCATGAACAGGAGTCGACAGAGTGGTGTATGTACGTATTTTTTGTCGTATGAATAAGGATCAAGCAGAAACGACGTGATTATTTATGAGGAAATAAAGATGGTAGATAGAGAAGCGACGTGATAAATAGTAGTGGATAAAGGTGATAGGTAAGGGAAGAAGCGACGTGAAGCAGTGTGATTAATAAATAGAGATTCGACGAGATGAAACAGTGGTAAATAAAGGTGAGTAGAATTGAATAATGTGGAGATGTCTTAGATGTATGTTACAGAGAGACCTGTGTATGCTGCAATAGAGATTGATGCGAATGGCGAAGGAAGACCAGGAAATGATGGAGTAATGGACGGACGGAGAGCCGAAATACGAATGAAGAGATGAGGACAACTGCACAATGTGAAAGGACATAAAGGGAGTATGAGAACCAGATGGTGAACGTTGTGGAACACTGACGTAAGATGTAATATAAGTGTAAGATCTAATTCTTAGCATAACATTTGCGATTTGGCAAAAATAATATTTATTGTTGTTGTTGTTGAAGCCTGGTACCAGGATAACTAATCAAAACGGTACCAAGAATGTGTACAGTTATTTTGCAGGTTGAATAATTTGTGTATTTTTGTTTCTTAGATGAAATGTCGCAATTCTAAGTTGATATTTAGCATGAAGTGAATGCGGAGGTAAGTCGATAGAGAGAGGTGCCAGAGTGAAAGGACGAATTCGGAGACTGGAAAGCTATCTCCGGAACAGCTTCATGTGTTATGTGGTTGAGTATAAGGGAGCAAAGGTATGGTATGTTGTCGTGAGTGTGGTGGTGTTATAAGTATAAGGGAGCAAAGGTATGGTATGTTGTCGTGAGTGTGGTGGTGTTAAGGTTAACTGACTTCTAGACCTATTCTGTTAGTGTATTAATGGATTGAATGAGAAGGAAAATGTGATGTCTGGTGAGTGAGAGTCGTAGAGTAGTGTGATCAATGCGCCCACTCCTGTAAAGGGGATCCTACCGATCTGTAACTAAAACATTATTGTGTATTGTTTGATTTGGATGAACCTCGATGGAAGGTCAGGATTTGACATCATGTGGATGGTTCATACGTGTCCTAGAAATGTTGTTATATATAATAAAATGTAAAATGTATAAAGAGATACTAAGTTCAGTCTGTCACAAACACAAAGGTGCATTGTATGTTGTAGATTTAGAGTCACCAGTTTCTAAAATGTTTATTGTCTTGGGATGTTAAAGTAGTTTAATATTTAATAACCTGTGTTAGGTAATTGTGAGCTGTATAGATTATTTCTTATTTTTTTATTAGAACACTTTCAAGTGGTATTAATTTCAATCTGTCACAAGCACAAAGGTGCATTGTATGTTGTAGATTTAGAGTCATCAGTTTCTAAAAAATGTTTGTTGTGTTAGGATGTGAAAGTAGTTTACTATTTAATAACATGTGGTAGGTAATTGTGAGCTATGTAGATTATTCTTATTTTTTGTTAGAACACTTTCAAGGGGTATTAATTTCAGTGTGTCACAAGCACAAAAGTTCATTGTATATTGTAGTTTTAGGATAAAGTTTCTAATATTTTCACTGTGATAGGATGTTAGAGTAGCCTACTATTTGATATTGTAATTATGAGCTGTATAGATTGTTTATTATTCCTTTTGTTTTTTTTTTACACTTTCATGTTTTGTATGAGGGACGACAGGTACAATGAATAGCACGAGTGTGGGCTGTCTATAGAAAAGAGATAAATGTTGATGTTGTATGTGTAGAAAACTAGGGTGTATAATTTTAATGTAAGAATTTCCTTTTGTCTGTAATGTTGCGAGATGCACGGAAGGCTAAATGATTGGGTGTCGTAACGCCCATACCGCTAGCGGGCCGAGCTGACGATGCCATGGCGACAGGCGACAGAGCCGCGGCACTCCCCACTCCACTGTCGGACGGGGTACACTCCACGCGCCCGCTACAGCAGGTCAACGGCCGGGGGCGACACGCACGTACCACTGGCCATTCATGAGTTCCGCCACCCTTACGACTGGGGAAGGTATCCCGCGGAGGCAACAGCGGGTGGTTTCTTCTGCTCAACGGCGCGCGCAGCGGCGCTACTGCAAAATGGACGAGGCGCGGCAGAGCCCGGCGAGCATTTTTTTTACCAGCAGCTAATAACTAGTACTGGACTGTGGAGCAGTGAAACAAGATGACTGCGACTTTCCATAATGTGGAAAGTGAAGGACTGGTGTTTCCACGTTGTGAGTGGTGGAAAAGATTTTGTCTTTAGCAGACAGGACGATCGTTTTGTTTTGTCTTGACCACTGAATGGTGGGATCCATAAACTTTTGGCAGTGACTTGTTAAGTGTGCTTTGTGAATTGCATGTGGGACACTTGGTATACTTAAAGAGGACAGTTGTCGTTTGGTGAACAATTATTGTATGAAGGCAAGAAACTTGAGTGGGACATTGACATTTGCGTCTGTAGTAGGAGACATTTCTTGAACTGGTGCGGGAATAAGTGCTGTTTGTTGAAACTTACGACTTTTAATTACACCATGAACTGAAAGGACAGAACCGTGGGTAATAGTAGTTGTAGGGCCATTTTTTTGGACGAACAGATTCGTGTGGATGGTACTCTGACAGTGACTATGACATTTGTGTTTAATGTGAGATACAGTTTACTGTTCGGTGCGTGTTCAAAATGCCGATTTGAGTGACTTAAAGACTTTCGTCCGGGTAACCATGGGAGAGCTTTGACACCGAGACAGTGTTCCTAGGAAAACTATCAGCAACTTTTTGACCCCAAGAAAATCACAGAATGAAAGGTTTCCGTGTGACTCGCAAGATAGGGAATAATGTATTTGTAATTGTGTAAATGTTTTTTTTATGTGTTTCATTCCTGAAGGGACAGCAAGTGTAATTCTATTTCATCAACATTTGTGTTTAGAATAGTTAGTGTTTGTTTTTTGTCTGTTCTGGGTTATCAAGTTCACGTAGCATGTTTATTAGAATATTTGGTACAATGATGCTCTAATTATAAGCCAGTGGCGTAATACTAACGTAGAGGTTCATGTAGCAGTGATCAGTAAGATTGTCACAGGGGACAAGAGTTTGCATTGCACAACAAATATCGGAATTAACTGATGTATTTTGATGTCGTCCATAGTAATAATCTTGTTGGTGTTTTGACTGAAGCCACTTATTTTTATTATCACAGTGGTGACATTTCACATTAAAGTCTAACGAAGGCTAGTCGAAATGCAAGTTCTTGTCGTCTATATGTGTGACAACAGAAAAAGTATTTTTTATTTGTTTTAGAATAATTGAAATTTGGATTACTCATAAAAATAACGAAGATCCCAGTAACTAAAGCAAAATTTTATCTCAAGATTATTTTTTCATTTCTATGATGTGATGTTTTATTTGTCATGTAGATTGTTGTAAATTAGTATGTGTACGTTACTCCGGATTGTGGAGAGTACAATAATGCAACAACTGTCAATTTGGTAAAGTAACAACATTTGGTCGTCAATTTGAGGTCACCAGGGGCTAAGGTCTCCTCCTGGTTATTTTGATGAATTGCTACGTTTGTTTTAATACAGTTTTCTTAAAAAAATGTTCGGAACTACCCTCGCATTGCAAGGATAGTACCGTGCCATTTTTTTCTGCATGGGTAGCCGGTGGTGAAAGGGTACAGTACCGCCCAACATTGAAAATAGGTACGAAATTCTTGTCAGAACAACACATTTTTTGTGTAAAAGTAACTCAGTTTCAATTAATACAGCGAAGCCGGATACCAGTGTGGGAAAGAATGACAATTTATTTATTTAATTGATCACATGTGCACTCCCTCCAAATAAATCCCTACATCCAGTTTGGTGAGATCTGTGAAAGGAATGAATGTATGGTCGTCTGCTAACCACAGATAGTGAATCGGAATATATGATCATCTTTGAGTCGATCCTTTGGCTACCTTTGGTGAGACCAAAGAGATGGAAGTTACCAGAGCTTTGAGCGTCTGAAATGTGGCTGACCAATAAGGTAGCAGGGTGCTTCTCCCACTTCGAGAGAGGTGCGAGAGAATCGAGAATACGGCCATGTTTCAGCACTCTGCCGCTGAACCTTCTGCTGTAAAGACCTGTTTTTTTTGTTGTGCTCCGTAATGAAAGAGTGGAGGCATGGTATGGATGTGGAATATTTAAGAGTAGTTAGAATTAATAATTTCTCTTTCACAGGACCTTTTGTGGGGAAAATTACAAAGTGAGGCAGGTAATTTTAAGGGGATTGTAGTAAACCAACGGTCACAAAGAGCCCACGTGTAGTTATAAGTTGAGATACTTCCGTGAGCTTAAGCTGAAATATTTAAGAATTAATAGCGTGTGTACAATAAGCTGAAATATCTAAGAATTAATAGCGTGTGTACAATAAGCTGAAATATTTAAGAAATAGCGTGTGTATCATAAGTTGAAGTATTTAAGAAATATCATTCCGTGTGACGCTAAATTTAAACTCTGAGAGAGAATCAAGGTGAGTCGGCCGTTTTTCCAGCAACGCCACTTGGCTTGCATTGCACAGGAAGACGTGCGTTTATCTCCAGAGTTCACAGTAGGAAAGTAGAATTACAAAGTGGGGCAGTGTCGTGTGAAACTGGGATAAATATTGATTGAAGTGGGAAAGCGGAAAGTGATGAAGTTGTAACCGTTCTTTGTGTAATATTTCATATTGTTGTGTTGTGTATGTCTTGTAATTTGGGTATGTGTGTTTTGCATGCGAGTAGCAAGGTAGTTTCGAAAGATTTGTGGGTATGCCTGTTCCTTCTGTATCGCTCGATCTGGAGGAAAGTTTCGTGAGGATTATTGTGAGAGGCGAAGTGTGAGGTATAATAAAAGATCCACCATCCGATCCAGGGAGTGCACTGTTGCGGTAAATAGATTACGAGACCATAGTATAGAGATTCACTAACGTAAAGCCATGCCCACTGGGCGGAATTTCTCATGTGATTTTGTTGTAGGTTGTAGAATTTGTGTGTTTAGGAATAAATCAAATAGTGAAAAGAAAGAGATTGGTGGCCTTTTTCATTAAATTGTATGTTATCGTAATGTCCCGAATTTATATAAAAGCCGTTAAATCAAAGACAAAAGGTAAATGTGGTATTGCCAGTGCGTAGTGTACAGTCTGAGTTCTATAAATCACTGATAGTCAGATGCGTGTTTCCGTTGCGTATTATTCATACAGGAGGATAATTTGTAACTAAATGGTAAGATACGAGAATTCATGTTGCTCGATAAATTAAGGAAGAATCCACTCGCTTGGCAAACCACTCATCTTGCAGGCCTGACTGCTTGATGCCACAGTATGAGAAAGGCAAGTGGGTGCCTCTCACTGCATACTGTCAGATTTTCAAAGTTTTGATTTTCAGAGCTCAGCACCCTGGCTACTTCTGTTCGGACTTGCTTTGGGATTTCCGAGGGAATGTCCTCCTGCATTGTTTCCACAGCGGTAGCCAAGGCTTTGAATTGGTTCTCTAGTCTATCTACTTCAGTCTGAAGACTATTGACCTGAATTGGAATGTTTGTTAACGGTTCAATAGTGGTTCTTACTGCATCGATCTCCTGCTTAAAATGGGTAGTAGTAGTATTATCACATTCTACCAACACTTGATTTATCCTACCGACAGTTTCTTTATCTCTTTCCAGAAAAATGTTGTTTATATTTTCCATAAATTTCTTTTCCTTTTCTTGGTCCCTGAGCTCCTGTTGCTGTTTTTCTATAAGCTTTTCCTGTCTACGTTTTTCCTTTTCCTGCTGACGTTGTCTTTCACGCTCCTGCTCTTTAAGCTCGCATTGTTTTTCACGCTCCTGCTCTTTAATAGTAAACTTTTCAAATAATGGTGTTAGCATATCCTGTATGGACATAGCTTGAGCATTGCTAACTTCTGCCCCTTGCCCAGAAGAAATACTGTCATTAATTCCTAACTGGTTGAATCCAGGAGTGTCAGTTTGTTTTGGCAACTCCTCGGTTTTACTATCACTCGGGACATCAGTTTCTAAATTATCATTCATAATTAAATTTTCTAATAATTCGACAGAAATATGGGTAGATTGTTCTCTGCATCAGTATGCTCATTCGGTTTATTTTTCTTTTGTTTAACCATTCTATCACCAATATAGAACAACAAATATATAAATCACTGACAAGCACCAATTGACACAAAATAATCTTATAACTGATATACACAAATAACACTCAAAAATATTATTCTCACAATTGTAAACGCAGTGAATATTGTTCCTATGCTGCTGCTCAGTTACTGAATATGCATTATCTGTTCCTACCGGAAGTGACTGACAGTACTGGACTGCACTGCTTATGTGAAGCTACTCGTGTGTCTGCCACCAGTGCAGATACAGATTCGTACAGCAGTTCGGTAGGAAGATGTCAATGCTCATGAAACAAGTAAATAAATAATGATTAATAGTTTCTTATGGTACTCCGTACCTGAAATAGATCACAATTTCAATTATTAAAATGAATAAATGTCCATTGAGGGCCCCACGTTGGGCGCCAGTGTGGCGTTCGCTGTGTTATTCAGTGGTTTGGTATTTAACTAATTTGTAAATGGAAATGATAATCTTATTTTATTACATTGATTAATTACTAAAGAATTTTTCTCCCGGCTAAAGATTTGATCAAGATGCTAAAGAACTCCAAGTTAGCGTCGTGTTAAAGTGTAGTCTGTAAGTTGTGTAAGTGTCACTAAATCACAGTTCATACAACAGGTTCTATATAATTATGGATTATGATGGAAATTGTTATCTTCAGCAAAATGATCATTGAAACCACCGAATATCAGCCGCGCACAACACTGACGTATGTTACCTGAAACAATATTCTTCGCAACTCGTGCGTAATTAATTTCGGATCCATACATCAGCTAGAAAAGTTTTGTTATATCGATCGTGCTATGAGCACTGTTTTTAAAGAACCAATATGATTCGAATTACTTTCATTAAAATGAGTTCGGGACCACCGGTGCACATTTATTTTTACACATTTGTATTACGTTCGGCATTTATGTCTGCAGAGTTGCGCAATTTGAATTTGCCGCTGTGATAATTGTTAAGATGGCGGCAGACAATTGATAGAGACTTTCTATTGTTAGAGCAAATAAGTATTTTAACTGCTTATTGAACTTTACACAAACTCTACTTTCGTATTGTGCACTATTTAGACTTCATCAAGCAAACATTTCATTTGTTTCTAAGGAAAACACAGAGAAACACGCGATACAAATCGCTATCATCAATGGCTGCGCTCCTTGCAGCGGAAAGCAACAATTAACACAGATAACGCTTACTGAGAGAGGAATTACAGTTACAAATAATTATTCACGCATGTTTATAATAATAATGAACTCTAATTTCAAGTAATAATTAACAAATAATTAGAATTTCTTAACAGACCACAGTTTGATATGCGTCTTGCGTGTTGAACCTACAAAAGCCAACCAACAAAAGGTAAAAACAAAGGAAGACAAACGCAGATCATAAAAGCACTTTACAATTATCATTTGTCGTTGTATGCTACACATCGATATGTCCAATTACATTTTTTCATATGTCGAATAGAAAATGTTTATAACTGTTACAGGCATAGTTTCCTCTCGTCGCACTGTAGCCAAAAATTTATCACGTGGATGTTACAACCGTCATGTCGCCAAACACGGATGCGACCGTCACTATGATGTAAACAGAACCTGGATTCATCCGAAAATTGACGTTTTGCCATTCGTGCACCCAGGTTCGTCGTTGAGTACACCATCGCAGGCGATCAGGTCTGTGATGCAGCGTCAAGGGTAACCGCAGCCACGGTCTCCGAGCTGATAATCCATGCTGCTTCAAACGTCGTCGAACTGTTCGTGCAGATGGTTGTTGTCTCGCAAACGTCCCCATGTGTTGTCTCGGGGATCGAGACGTGGCTGCACGATCCGTTAGAGCCATGCGAATAAGATGCCTGTCATCTCGACTGCTAGTGATAGGAGGCCGTTGGGATCCAGCACGGTGTTCCGTATTACCCTCCTGAACCCACCAATTCCATATTCTGCTAACAGTCATTGGATCTCGACCAACACGGGGAGTAATGTCGCGATACAATAAACCGCAATCCCGACCTTTATCAAAGTCAGAAACATGATGGTACGCATTTCCCCTCCTTACACGAGGCATCACAACAACGTTTCACCAGGCAACGCCGGTCAACTGCTGTTTGTGTATGAGAAATCGGTTGGAAACTTTCCTCATGTCAGCACGTTGTAGGTGTCGCCACCGGCGCAAACCTTGTTTGATTGCTCTGAAAAGCTAATCATTTGCATATCACAGCATCTTCTTCCTGTCGGTTAAATTTCGCGTCTGTAGCGTGTCATCTTCGTGGCGTAGCAATTTTAATGTCCAGTAGTGTAGTTTAATGATAGTATGCTACATGACAAAAATCGTTTTTGTAGACATAACCGATAACGATTTGGTCTTAGTGGCCGTCAAATCCAAATCAAAGAACCTACACAAAATGAAACACAATTTTTCTCTTATTTAACGAAACACAATATAATATAAAGTAAAAATGAAATTTTTCTAGAAATAGAAAGGCATATGGTATATCTGTTTCCTCAACAGAATCATCACTCACACATCTAACACACAATACCCTTTTATGCTCACCACATACGCATGAACTGCATTTGACACAAGATTCATTTCCTTTTCTGTCTTTCGAAGGATCACACAAGTTACATGTTTTCTTCGTTTTGTCCGCAAATTCTGTTTGTGTGTATGGTAGTGGATTGATTCTCTTCTTTTCTTAACACCGGTGTGGTCAAACCCACCGCGAGATGTTTTATGAACGTGGCCCGTGCACGTACTGTGAGTGAATCTTGGTTCGTATTATATTTGAATAATAGGAAACTGTTCAGAGCTGGGGTGTCTACCACTCCGAAGAAGTATCTGAATGGCCACCGTCGGATTTTTCGTTCGGTAGCCTTGCCTTTGCAAAGTTTGTCCAACACGTCCACTCCACCTCTTGTTAGCTTATAGAGTTCAACGATCTCTGGCTTGCTTGATTCATCGCTTATTGTTCCACTGCGGTGCGTGGATGACATTAGGATAACTTTGTTATTCTTTGCAGTTGTGAAAGCAACCAAAATTTTGTTGTCTTGATAGACGAACTTTACGAGTCCAAACTTGGCCCGGTGACAACATGGATAGTGATATCACACGCCTATTTCTACGCAGTGTACCGACTAACGTAAGTTTTAGCTCAGGCAATTTCTCTGCCACCTCACATGAAGTGAACCTCTTATCAGATTTCACATTGCGATTGCTCCCTCTCACTGAGTCCCTAAGTCTAACAACATACTAAGCTGATATGGATAAATTATTCTTGTTCTTTGTTTGCGCTTTTCCAATAGACGGCGTGCCTAAAATGAAACAGAACGCTCTGGCGTCACACAGTGAAACTATTTTCAGACCGTACTTATCAGGTTTCGATGGTATAAACATTCTAAAGGGACACCGACAGCGGAAACTCAGTAATGTTTCATCTGCCATCAGATACTCTGAAGGGCTGTAGTACTGACCTTTATTATCAAATCTCAAATTTTGTAGGACGAATGTAAATCGTTTCTGCGACATAGCACAGCGAAAGATCGGTGGTCCATACATATCAGAAAACATCTTGGCATAAGCCAGAATCTTTCAAGACACCGTTCATAAACAAGAGACCAATACAATCCTTTATCTCAGTTACGTCTGTCGGGTGTAAAAATGTGATTCATCACGAACATCAACACATGTAATCACACTAGGTGAGCGTGGAAGTAGTTGCCAGGAACTAACTGATGGAAAATGAAATTACTTTTAACAAATGTGAGTTTCATTCCCAAAAGCCTTTTCAACACAGATTTAAAATTATAAGCAGAAAAGCACCCTCGAAATATCAAGTTACAATTTTATTTAGAGGCAGAAAGAACAATATTAACAGTAGGAGCCTTCGGCCTCAGAACCTTGCCGCTCCCTTTCAACACGACCGTAGACATGGCCGCTCACAACAACCTCTGAAAGAGTACACTGGTGAAAATCTGCAACACACCAGATTTCTTTAAACAAAAAATTTTTAACAACTCACACAAACACGTAAACTATGCACCTCGTATGAGGGATGGAAATGGTACAACACTCAAATTATTTGCAATTTTTTAAGGACTCGTACGATGGGAGCGTGGCAACCTTATAACCCAAAATGACTATTTAAATAAAACCCATAGAATGCAGACTTACATAAAACGTACAACATGCTCTACATTACACATATACCACCTCGCAAGATGATAGGCAAAATAAAAAACATATTTCAAGAATTCGGCCTTTAAGCAATAAATTCGTCAACACCGAATTAACGTATGGCAGATTGACAGGAAGGGAGGGGGGGGCGGGGTTACTAAACAACCCGAACCGCAGATTGCTCTAAACCTCCCCAGTTCCACAAGGGAAAAACGGACCACCCAATTCACAAATAACCACCTTCCCGCAGGTGGGCAAACGGAGAAGAATGGTGGGACGAAACCGCAAAACAAAGTGGCTGGTGACCTCACCAAAAAAACAAGTAGAATTTAACAAGTAAATGAAACAACATATCTCAAATCACTTAACTTCTAATAAACTGCGATGTCCGGTGAAGACCTGGCGCAGCACCCCCAACGCTCTCCCGAACCGTCCACTGCCAGCCGCTCCAACGGACGCAGGAAGGCGCGCCGATCTCCCGTCTCACGGCGTCGCAGCTCGCGCCGGCCAGACCCTTGTCGTGGTTTGACTCCTGTTGCTCTCGTGTCGGCCGCGAAGCCACTACCCCTCGCTATACGGCGCGGCCCACTGGACTCACGTGGCGACCTCACACGCGCCGACGCTCAAGGCGGACAAGTCGTCTCGTGTCTCAGTGCGCGACCGACCAGCCGATCGATCCAACCGCCAATGACCGTTGCCCGAGCAACGAGGGCGGCCTAGCGCGCACACCCAGATGCAGGAACTCAGCCTCGACCGGGCGACCACTACCTGAGTTCGGTTACTGGCGGAGTGGCAATACATTTTCTGGCTTTAAAGTTTGATCCAAACGACAGACATACTAGCACTCCGACGACAGACAGACACTAACTGCCTCACAACTGCAAACTAGAGGCAGACGCGCGACTGACCTAGCCTCACTCCGACTGCCTCCTAGCGAGCTCATAGCGCCCTTTAAATGCACGTGAACTGGCAACCTTTCCCCTTTCCCACCAGAGGGAGACACCAAAGCTGCGACTGCCACAGCGGCGCCACCGCCAGAAACGGAGGGCGACTGCTTCACACTACGCTACAGCAATTTTTTACCACGGCTCAACGACATTCCTCTCAACAGTGAGTAATTCGCCTTATGTTCGCACATGCATTGACAATGCGCTTACGCATGTTGTCAGGCGTTGTCGGTGGATCACGATAGCAAATATCCTTCAATTTTCCCCACAGAAAGATATCCGGTGACGTCAGATCTGGTGAACGTGCGGGCCACGGTATGGTGCTTCGACGACCAATCCACCTGTCATGAAATATGCTGTTCACTTCAACCGCACGCGAGCTATGTGCCGGACATCATGTTGGAAGTGCGTCGCCATTCTGTCATGCAGTGAAACACCTTGTAGTAACATCGGTACAAGTTTACGTAGGAAATCAGCATACATTGCACCATTTAGACTGCCATCGATCAAATGGGGGCCAATTATCCTTTCACCCATAATGCCGCACCATACATTAACCCGCCAAGGTCGGTGATGTTTCATTTGTCGCAGCCATCGTGGATTTTCCATTGCCCAATAGTGCGTATTATACCGGTTTACGTTGCCGTGTAAGTAGGCTGTTTAGGTTTTTATATTGGTAACGCCACGTAGCGCTCTATATGAAAATCACTGGATGTGCTGTGTGCAGTCTGTGGCTGGTTTGCATTGTTGTTGGCCATTGTAGTGTTGGCCAGTTGGCTGTGAACAGCGCGTAGCGTTGCGTAGTTGGAGGTGAGCCGCCAGCAGTGGTGGATGTGGGGAGAGAGATGGCGGAGTTTTGAGAGCGGATGATCTGGACGCGTGTCCATCAGAGACAGTAAATTTGTAAGACTGGGTGTCACGAACTGATATATATGATGACTTTTGAACCCTATTAAGGTAAATACATTGTTTGTTCTCTGTCAAAATGTTTCATTTGCTAACTATGCCTATGAGTAGTTAGTGCCTTCCGTAGTTTGAATCTTTTATTTAGCTGGCAGTATTGGCGCTCGCTGTATTGCAGTAGTTCGAGTAACGAAGATTTTTGTAAGGTAAGTGATTTGTGAAATGTATAGGCTAATGTTAGTCAGGGCCATTCTTTTGTAGGGATTATTGAAAATCAGACGGCGTTGCTCTAAAAAATATTGTGTGTCAGTTTAGTGTTGATCAGATTAGGTAAAGAGCGAAATGTCTGAGTAAGTTCAGTTTTGCTCAGCAGTTTGAAAATCAAATAACGTAAGGCATTTACCAGCACAGTAATTCACTAATTTTTCTAAGGGGACGTTTCAACCGCTGTTGGTGAATGACGCTTCGTCGCTAAGTAGTACGCGTGCAAAAAATCTCTCATCGTCCCGTAATTTCTCTTGTTGCAAGTGGCAAAACTGTACACGACGTTCAAAGTCGTCGCCATCCAATTCCTGGTGCATAGAAATATGGTACGGGTGAAATCGATGTTGATGTAGCATTCTCAACAACGACGTTTTTGAGATTCCCGATACTCGCGCAGTTTGTCTGCTATTGATGTGCCGATTAGCCGCGGCAGTAGCTAAAACACCTACTCGGGCATCATCATTTGTTGCAGATCGTTGTTGACTGTCACATGTGGCTGAAGACTTCCTGTTTCCTTAAATAACGTAACTATCCGGCGAACGGTCCGGACACTTGGATGATGTGGTCCAGGATACGGAGCAGCATACATAGCACACGCCCGTTGGGCATTTTGATCACAATAGCCATACATCAACACGATATCGACCTTATCCGCAATTGGTATACGTCCCATTTCAACAAGGGCAATGTATCACGAAGCAAATACTGTCCGCACTGGCGGGATGTTTCGTGATACCACGTACTTACAAGTTTCTGACTATTAAAGCGCCATCTATCACAATGGGAAAAAAGTGGTCCAACTAAAACATTCATATTTCTTTACGTACTACACGAATGTGTAATAAAAATGTGGGCTCCTATTTTTAAAAACCCAGTTGATATCCGTTTGACCTATGGAAGCGCCATCTAGCGGACCATCCATAGCGCCAGCTGGTTTCCCCCTTCAAGCTAGACGAGTTTTGTTCTTTGTACTTTTTTCGTTTGATGCTTATTTCGTGAGATATTTTTCCCGGTCACTATGAATGGACCACCTTGTAGACTTTAAGGTACGGCCTGTGTGTGGCCTTGTTTGCCGCCCTATCATGTCTGCGAAAGCAGCCAACGCTGGAAGGACTTTCAAGAATGGGTGCGCTGCGCTGCGTCGTTACGGTGTGACTGATACGCCCATGAACTATAGACCTATATCTCTAACGTCTATCAGTTATAGAATTTTGGAACAAGTATTACGTTCGAGTATAATGACTTTTCTGAAGACTAGAAATCTACTCTGTAGGAATCAGCATGGCTTTCGAAAAAGACGGTCGTGTGAAATCCAGCTCGCGCTATTCGTCCACGAGACTCAGAGGGCCATAGACACTGGTTCTCAGGTAGATGCCGTGTTTCTTGACTTCCGCAAGGCGTTCGATACAGTTCCCCACAGTCGTTTAATGAACAAAGTAAGAGCATATGGACTATCAGACCAATTGTGTGATTGGATTGAGGAGTTCCTAGATAACAGAACGCAGCATGTCATTCTCAATGGAGAGAAGTCTTCCGAAGTAAGAGTAATTTCAGGTGTGCCGCAGGGGAGTGTCGTAGGACCGTTACTATTCACAATATACATAAATGACCTTGTGGATAACATCGGAAGTTCACTGAGGCTTTTTGCAGATGATGCTGTGGTATATCGAGAGGTTGTAACAATGGAAAATTGTACTGAAATGCAGGAGGATCTGCAGCGAATTGACGCATGGTGCAGGGAATGGCAATTGAATCTCAATGTAGAGAAGTGTAATGTGCTGCGGATACATAGAAAGAAAGATCCCTTATCATTTAGCTACAATATAGTAGGTCAGCAACTGGAAGCAGTTAATTCCATAAATTATCTGGGAGTACGCATTAGGAGTGATTTAAAATGGAATGACCATATAAAATCAATGTTCGGTAAAGGAGATGCCAGACTGATATTCATCAGAAGAATCCTAAGAAAATGCAATCCGGAAACAAAGGAAGTAGGTTACAGTACACTTTTTCGCCCACTGCTCGAATACTGCTCAGCAGTGTGGGATCGGTACCAGACAGGGTTGATAGAAGAGATAGAGAAGATCCAACGGAGCGCAGCGCACTTCGTTACAGGATCATTTAGTAATCGCGAAAGCGTTACGGAGATGATAGATAAACTCCAGTGGAAGACTCTGCAGGAGAGATGCTCAGTAGCTCGGTACGGGCTTTTGTTGAAGTTTCGAGAACATACCTTCACCGAAGAGTCGAGTAGTATATTGCTTTCTTCTACGTATATCTCGCGAAGAGACCTTGAGGATAAAATCAGAGAGATTAGAGCCCACACAGAGGCATACCGACAATCCGTCTTTCCACGAACAATACGAGACTGGAATAGAAGAGAGAACCGATAGAAGGTACCCTCCGCCACACGCCGTCAGGTGGCTTGCGGAGTATGGATGTAGATGTAGATGACGAGACCTAGACGACAGGCGACGTCCGAGCGGGGAGGGAGGAGGGGGGGGGGTGAAGGGGGCAGTAATATGTAATTCATGTCACACAGTCTCATACGGAACCTACACCCGCTTTCTTTTATATACTGTATATGATAAGATACTGTCATCCCCCTTCCCTTCTGTGTGAAAGAATGAATGAGCAAATGTATTTCTAGTTGGATGCTGGACGGTAGCAGACAAGCCTGTCTGCTAGAGAGCAGTAGGACCAACGTCTGAACAGGCAGCTACGCTTTCTAAAAGCAGAGAGGTTTCTGTTCTTAGTATGGTCCTGTCCGTCCCTTGTCATGTTGGTATAGGAAGCTGCCTCTCTGGTCACATACGTTTGTATTTGTGAAGCACCCTCATGAAGGGACCATGGCAGTCTGTCCGCGGCGAGCGTCTGAAGTGGTAAGATCTCCGGCTAAGCGCGTCTCTGCTAAGTCCGTAGGACAATGGATTTCTTAAGTTCAGCCTAACTGAAAATTTAATCACCTTTATTTCAGGTTTAGCTCTAAAATATCTAATGTTATCTTAAATTGGAACGCAGTGTAATTCGAGTGTGAAGTTCAGAATATATTCCGGTAGTTGCTTTGTCATTACTTTCTGAGTAAAGTGGAACCACGTGTTGATCAGTAACTCTAACTAGCATCATCAATCGTCAATGAGAATGTGCGTGAGATTATAACGTCTCGTCTTGACAATATTTTTCTTTATGTTCAACCCACGTGGGGTGTACTTTGTGACACCAGTACCACGTGCTTATACAATAGTTTGACCCATCAGGTTAATAGTAAGACGATAGTAACCAGTTCGAGGTTTTTCTCTTGTAAACTGCTTTTCAATCTAATTTATTTTAATTATCAAAATTATTGTGGAGTTACATTCTTTGTGTAAACCAAGTTGACCACGCGAAGCATGTAGAGTAATCATCAAGGTATCCCTCAGCTATTCCTTTCGGGAAGATTTCACAGACAGTTAGTATGAATTTAGTATACCAGTGTGTGGTAATTACATGACGGACAGGATTGTGCTACGAACGTAACTTCTTTGGGTGAAAATTGAACCGGTTGGTTGTGGTTAATTTCCTCTTGCATATGTTTCAACGTCCCTTGTGTGTTATTGTATGAATGGAGTGTTGTATGCAGTCTCCCAATCTTGGCTCCATATTAGATGTGTTTACAAACTCACATTTTCACAATCCTAAATAAGGCACCAGTTTAGTTATGACTCACATTTAATATGCTGAAATTTCAGTGATCAATGTTAAAATAGATTTCCAAATATAAACTGATTTATTTCTTTTTATTTAAATTCTCTTATATATATATATATATATATATATATATATATATATATCACCGGTTGTCGTATGACTATTAAAAGATTATAATTAATGTTAGTCTGGTTGAGAATTTGGTAAGCTAGACTGGATACCTGGTGAAACAGTTGCTCAGTAATGCAAGGTTAACTTCCCCAGTCAGCTCACAGCTTTTAACCCGCTTTTATTGTCTATCAGTACCGCTTTCATAGCAAATTAAAGCAAGAACGTTACAATTGGACAGATATATTATACTACAACTGACATGCGGTTATATTTTCACGCAATTAGGGTGGATAGATCCTAAGAAATCAGTACCCAGAACAACCACCTCTGGCCTTTATAACAGCCTTGATACGCCTCGGCATTGAGTCAAACAGAGCTTGGATGGCGTGTACAGGTGCAGCTACCCATGCAGCTTCAACACGATACCACAGTTCATCAAGAGTAGTGACTGGCGTATTGTGACGAGTCAGTTGCTTGGCCAACATTGACCAGACGTTTTTAATTGGTGAGAGATCTGGAGAATGTGCTGGCCAGCGCAGCAGTCCAACATTTTCTGTATCCAGAAAGGCCCGTACAGGACCTACAACATGCGGTCGTGCATTATCCTGCTGAAATGTAGGGTTCCGCAGGGATCGAATGGAGGGTACAGCTACGGGTCGTAACACGTCTGAAATGTAACGTCCACTGTTCAAAGTGCCGTCAGTGCGAACAAGACGTAACAGAGACGTGTAACCAATGGCACCCCATATTGTCACGGCGGGTGATACGCCAGTATGGCGATGACGAATGCACGCTTCCAATGTGCGTTCGCCGCGATGTCGCCAAACACGGATGAGACCATCGTGATGCTGCAAACAGAACCTGGATTCATCTGAAAAAATGTTTTACCATTCGTGCACCCGGTTTCATCGTTGCGTACACCATCGCAGGCGCTCCTGTCTGTGATACAGCGTCAAGGGTAACCGCAGCTGTGGTCTCCGAGCTGATAGTCCATGCTGCTGCAAACGTCGTCCAACTGTTCGTGTAGATGGTTGTTGTCTTGCAAACGTCCCCATCTGTTGACTCAGGGATCGAGACGTGGCTGCACGATCCGTTACAGCCATGCGGAGAAGATGCCTGTCATCTCGACTGCTAGTGATACGAGGCCGTTGGGATCCAGCACGGCGTTCCGCATTACCCTGCTGAACCCACCGGTTCCATATTCTGCTAACAGTCATTGGGTCTCGACCGACGCGAGCAGCAATGTCGCGATACGATAAACCGCAGTCGCGGTAGGCTACAATCCGACCTTTATCAAAGTCGGAAATGTGATGGTACGCATTTCTCCTCCTTACACGAGGCATCACAACAGCGGTTCACCAGGCAACGTCAGTCATCTGCTGTTTGTGTATGAGAAATCCGTTGGAAACTTTCCTCATGTCAGCACGTTATAGGTGTCGCCACCGGCTCCAACCTTGTGTGAATGCTCTGGAAAGCTAATCATTTGCATATCACAGCATGTTCTTCCTGTCGGTTAAACTTCGCGTCTGCAGCGTTGTGTAGCAATTTTAATGGCCAGTTGTGTATTATGCCGCGATCGTTGGAACGCGCCGCCAACTGCGCAACGTGATCAACCAGACTCTCAGAACCGGGGGGCTTGAACCGTTTGTTGTTGCCAAGTGAACGGGTTGAGGTCGCGCTCGTGGTACTACCACAGTATCTTGCAGTGCTTGTAGCAAGTGTTCCATCGTTTGTTCCTGCAGTTGTATAGCTTATGTTAAAGACACGTCCGGAAAAGACATCGTCAACACTCAACACAGGGTCTGTAAAAAAGAACCTTCCGATTTTTAAAAAAATCACGACTGTTATGTTATTTGAGATACGTGCATGAACAACGAACTGTCGGGAAGAGCAATCTCTCGAGCTTGTCATGGTTCCCGCTAGGTAGCAGCAGTGTGCGCCCACTTCAGTTCTATCAAAAATGGTGTTGGAGCAACAGTAAACGTTTTGTGTTCTACGTTTTGCGCAGTGGGGCTCAGTAATAGCTGTACAGCGTGACTGTCATACTAGCTATGGTGTGGATCCTTGTACAGCACAGAGCATTAGACGACGGCGAGGAACAGTTTCGAGAAACAGGTTGTTTGTGTCGCAGCAAATCGCCGGACCGTCCCCGAGTGCGTGACACTGATGTTGAACGCATCCGCCATAGCCTCACAGGGAGTCCGCAGAAATCCATTCGCCGTGCAGCTCGGCAGCTAAACGTGGCCCCGATGCCCGTCTCGTCTGTGTTTCTTCCACGTTTACACGTGGAACCGTAGAAAATTCAGCTACTGCAAGCTCTTCGTGAAGGTGACAAACAGCGACGTGTGGAATTCTGTTTTGTTTTTCTTTTCTTTTTTAACTTGTGGAATCTTATGGGTCTTAACTGCTAAGGTCATCACTCCCTAAGCTTACACACTACTTAACCTAAATTATCCTAAGGGAAAACACACAAACACCCATGCCCGAGGGAGAACTCGAACCTCTGTGTTCTGTGGAAATTGTGCAAATGGCTCTGAGCACTATGGGACTTAACATCTGAGGTCTTCAGTCGCCTAGAACTTAGAACCACTTAAACCTAACTAACCTAAGGACATCACACACGTCCATGCCCCAGGCAGGATTCGAACCTGCGACCGTAGCGGTCGTAGCAGGTTCGAATACTGCCTCGGGCATGGAGGTGTGTGATGTCCTTAGGTTAGTCAGGTTTAAGTGGTTCTAAGTTCTAGGGGACTCATGACCTCAGATGTTGTCCCATAGTGCTCAGAGCCATTTGAATTTGAGTAATTTAAGGGATGGCCATGTGCCAAAACCGTCGTTATCCCGCTACCCCCAGGCAAGGAATGTGTGTACGCCAGCTGCCTGTGTATCGCGTGATTCATTTGAAAGGGTTCCAGAGTTCTCAAAACGTCTGTGAACCTTGTAACAGAAGTGGGACTTGGGTGCCTGCCCCGATATTCACCCACCATCCGATTAAAATTACTTGGTGGTTTACACTTCACGCGCTGTAGCTGGTTTCCTCTAATCACAGTACTCAGCGTCACGCCCAAACCGTTCGCAGCTGCCAAACTGCCGCAAATGTTCGTCAGTTCACTTGCAATTCCTCGTCCGTCATTGTTTCTTCATGTGCATGGGTCCGGAGCGCCGCGTCTGGTCGTTTTATTTGGTATTTCAACACACATGATAACCACAACAAAAACTACACACCCATACACCCCCCACACCCCCCCCCCCCACACACACACAACCACTCACGCACACACACACAAATGATGCTGACGAAATACACTGTTCTCATACTCAGCACTAACCAAACACTTCTGGACCCTTCCACACAAAACGCGTTTCAGCGTCATTTGTACAGTTATTATAATCACAGAGATGTCGGCTCAAACACTAGAGAAGCTTCGCACAACATTGCGTGAAGTTGAATTTCTGAAGGGTGCAATTAATCATTGCGACTGGTACATGAGAGCCACAAATGCATCAGTGTTGCCGGCCGAAGTGGCCGTGCGGTTAAAGGCGCTGCAGTCTGGAACCGCAAGACCGCTACGGTCGCAGGTTCGAATCCTGCCTCGGGCATGGATGTTTGTGATGTCCTTAGGTTAGTTAGGTTTAAGTAGTTCTAAGTTCTAGGGGACTAATGACCTCAGCAGTTGAGTCCCATAGTGCTCAGAGCCATTTGAACCATTTTTTGCATCAGTGTTCTGCAGTACAGGGTGATTTTTTTCCCAACGTGTACAAACTCTAGGGTTTGATCGATGAGAGAATACGGAACAAGAAAGGCCCTATGAACTTATCTCTGGAAATGCATCGCTTCCATGCTACAGACAATCATACATTGTTACACAGACTGCGGTCTAATACGGGCTGCACGATGGAGCCACAATTACAGTATGTGTTGAAAATGGTTTCCGTGTGCCTCAACGCATGCTTGTACACAGCGTAGCATGTTACGTCTCACACATTCGTATCGGTCAGGCTGCATGCGCACTGTGTCAAGGGCAGCGTGAATACGCGTCTCCACTGTATCCACGTCTGGGATGGGCTCTGCAAACACAATTGACTTTCGAGATCAGAAATCGCACAGGTTGAGATCTGGTGAACGAGCAGGCCGCGCAACTGGACCCCCTCGTCCGATCCATCGACCACGGAAGACGCGACTGAGATGCGTCCGGAAGTTAACGGCGAAGCGGGCTGGAGCGCCATCACGTAGCAGCCACGTAAGCCTTCCGATTATCATTGGTACTTCTTCCAGCAGGGGAGGCAAAGTCACCCGCAAGAAACGCCGATAGTTTCGGTCTATTGGGCGACGTGGAAGGAAGACTGGTCCCAAAATACGGTCGCCAATTATCCCGGCCCACACATTCCGGCTGCACCGATGATGATGATTCGCTGTCGCCATATCTTCGGCCTTCTGCATACTATCCCAGTCCGCAGCTCGTGGTCGTGCGGTAGCGTTCTCGCTTCCTGCGCCCGGGTTTCCGGGTTCGATTCCCGGCGGGGTCACGGATTTTCTCTACCTCGCGATGACTGGGTGTTGTGTGATGTCCTTAGGTAAGTTAGGTTTAAGTAGTTCTAAGTTCTAGGGGACTGATGACTGTTAAGTCCCATAGTGCTCACAGCCATTTGAACTATCCCACAGATGACTGTTATGAAAGCTGAAGATACCACTCCGCCTAAAAGTGGCCTCATCTGTGAATATGAGGATGACAGAAATCCCGCAATCGTGGCTGCCTGGTGAAGAAACCAGTGACAGAACTGATCCCGATGCGGGAAGTCTGTCGCTAGTCAGCCATGCACTCGCTATAAGGGTGATAACAATTGTGATGGAGAATGTTCCAACCGGTGGTCTGGCTTACCCTGTACTGGCGGCGGTCATCTTGCACAGTGTTAACCACATGTTCAAATTCAAATGTGTGTGAAATCGTATGGGACTTAACTGCTAAGGACATCGGTCCGTAAGCTGACACACTACTTAACCTACATTATCCTAAGGACAAACACACACACCCATGCCCGAGGGAGGACTCGAACCTCCGCCGGGGCCAGCCGCACAGTCCATGACTGCAGCGCCTTAGACCGCTCGTAACCACACGTTCCTCCGAGTCTGGTGTCCGAACATTTCGGGTACGTCCTTTATGGGTTTCCTGATTCCTGAAGCGACCCTGTCTCAGACAGGTGAAACACTGTTGCAAACATTGAATGATGTGATTGTTGTCAGCGGGGTTAGATTTCCTGATGCAACCTCGCTGCCCGCCGCCCGTTGCCATTTGTTATAAGTAAACACCACGTCGCCAAGCTGTCGATTCGATTACGGAACCGTTGTGTGCAACGTTGTATCGCATCCACTTCGACGTGACTCAGGATGGAAACTGAATCGGACACAACATTAGCAACTGTCATGGCAGGCAACGTTGTATCGCATCCACTTCGACGTGACTCAGGATGGAAACTGAATCGGACACAACATTAGCAACTGTCATGGCAGGCAACGTTGTATTGCATCCACTTCGACGTGACTCAGGATGGAAACTGAATCGGACACAACATTAGCAACTGTCATGGCAGGAGGGCATGACGTATGAGGAACAGTGCCCCACACTCTGGGAGGAAACCATGCGAACTATAACTCTGGCTGCACGGTACAGTGCATATTAGACCGCAGTCTCTGTAACAATGTCTCTATCCGGCAAACTACGCATTCTGGACGTAAGTTCATTACATCCTTTTACGTTTCGTATGCTGTCGTCTATCACTCCCTAGAGTTTGTGCACGGTGGAAAAAATAACGCTGTACAATGCATGGCGTAGAGTGATGGTCAGTATGTTAGACCTGACTAGTCGAAGATCTTAGGTTCGAATCTCGTAAAATGCATCGAAGATTTTTACCTTTCTACATTTAATCAAAAAACCTCGATTACTAGTTTTAATCAAGTAATTGGTTAAAATGCATTTTTTATTTCTAATCCTTTGCCTCGCCATTTTCATCACCGTATTAATTTTTATTTTTTCGCTATTGTTCTGGTTTCGTTTGGAATCAGCTTGTTGTCGCCTATAATCTGTAGCCTAGTGCCGACAAGGACTGCTCATCCGTAGCTAACGCGTCGTCCCGTATAGTCAGTGTGAGGGTGGTTTCCGCTAACCAATGACAGCGAAATATCACAGTTGTTACGGAAGCCGGCTATGTAAGTTTTCCCTCAGATACTATAGCCTTAAACGCGAAACATATTCGCATTAAAAAACAAAACAAAAAAGAAAAACTGAAAATCTGGTTCCATGTATTAGTGCTACAAGTCCTTCTTTTCCACTGGATTATTAGCCGTCACCGACGCAAATTATAGGTTTGTCGTGGTGAGTATAGCCTTCTACGCAAAGACGACGACGCAGGTGTGTTTGATGAATGCCCCTTCCGAGATGCAATACAAAAGGCGAGACTATACCTGAAGAAGAATTTTTGGCAGGATCCAGCATCAAGTGTCCGAAAGTGTTTCTAGGTGATGCAGCATTTCCGATAAAGGAACATTTACTGAGACCTTTTCCGGAATGAAGACTACAAGTGACGATAAAGAGATGTACAACTAGCGGCTATCTCGGGCAAGAATGGTGCTAGACTCGTTCAATAACATCTAAATTTAGAATTTTGCATAAGCGTATCGAAACCAGTCCGGCAAATGCAATACATGTTGTTAAAGCTACAACTTTATTACACATCATCCGTGATCTTGAATCAATAAATGAGCCAGAGGTGGCATTGATGTACGCCGAAATATACCAAATGCAGCACAAGACAATTTACAAAAGAGATGCAATGCATCATCATGAGCAGCTGTGCATGTTAGGAATAATTTTACATTGTATTTCGAACAAATTCCTGTACAAAGAATGTAGAGTACACTGCTTAAAAATGTGTTATGTGCACTTACTTGTAGTATCATTTATATTGGCAATGAACAAAAATTTTAAATTCTATGTTGAACAAAATCCTGTGCACAGAGGTAAACAACACTGCCTAATGTATGTTACACATGTACGAGAGACGTTTGAAAAGTCCGTGCAAAAATAAAAACTACTTATGCGTGTGGGTGAAACCTTTTTTATTTTTCGACATTGTCTCCTTTTGGAGTTACATACTTCGTCCTATGCTGTTCTAATTTTTTGATCCCTTCCGAATAATAGGAATTGTCCAAGTCTGCAAAATAGCCATTAGTAGCTGAAATCACCTCCTCGTTTGAATAAAATTTTTGTCCCACCAGCCACTTCTTCAAATTGTGGAACAAATAGTAGTCCAAGTCTCCAGAATAGGGGGGATGTGAAACGAGTTGGAATCCTGTTTCCATTAATTTTGCGACCACAACTGTTCAGGCGTGTGCTGGTGCATTGTCGTAATGGAAAAGAACTTTTTTTGCAGTCCAATTTTCTTGCAGCTCGGTTTTGAAACGGTCCAATAACGATGCATAATATTCACCTGTAATAGTTTTACCCTTTTCCAGATAGTGGATGAGGATTATCCCTTGTGAATCCCAAAAGACAGGCGCCATAAACTTTCAGACGGAAGGAATTGTCTTCGTCTTTTTTGGTGCAAATTCTCACTTATTGTTTACACTGCCGCTTGGTCTGTGGAATATAGTTATATATCCACAATGCCAATATTAAAGTCCTCCGGATTCTTCCTGAACAGCTGCAAACCATCCTTGCAATACTTCACACGATTCCGTTTTTGGTCAAGCGTGAGCAATCGCGGAACCCATCTTGCGGATAGCTTTGTCATGTTCAAATGTTTGTGCAAAATATTATGTACCCGTTCATTCCAGACGCTCACAGCACTAGCAATCTCACGCACCTTAACTCTTCTGCCATCCATCGCCATATCACGGATCTTATCAGTGATTTCTGGAGTCGTAACCTCCTCAGGGCGTCCAGAACGTTCAGCATCACTTGTGCCCATATGGCCACTCCGAAAATTTTGAAACCACTTATAAACTGTTCTAATCGAAGGTGCAGTCACTATAATGTTTACCAAGCTTCTCTTTAGTGTCCTGAGGCGTTTTGCGTTTCGTAACGTAATGTTTATGTTTAATCACCACACGAAATTCTATTTCATCCATTTTTTGACAAGCACTCGACTTCCTTGATTCACACGAACGCCAAACACAAAGAAATAGGCCAATATGGCTGAAACTTGGTGTGCGTTCTTTCCAAAGATGCTAGTAACTAAATATCACCTCGATAAGCGCCGGTGGTGCCATCTCTCGGACTTTGCACGGACTTTTCAAAAGCCTCTCGCACTTAATTGCAGTACCAGTTATTTTCTCAACTTCACCAAACCATTTCATCGCGTCCGCTTCGCCACACCTCGCGTCGCACACTGCCCCGCACGTGCGCGCTCGCCTGGGACAATCTGACCGTCGGTCGGCCATTGTTTGATATTTCCGCGCTGTCACCGCACCGTAGAGACTTCGCAACAGTTCGCTCACATTGGACGCCGCCTAACAGCAGCAGTGAATAGCTATCCCGAACAGGCATCATGGCGACGGTATTGCGCCCATATCAACGCCCCCTAAGGGGTCCTCAAAAATTCAACAATATCGTCAAACAGTCAATATACTGACAATATACTGCGCGCATTTACGTATTGTCAATAATAGAAATTTTGAAGACCATTATTGATGGACCTCAAAAAATTCTCAGTATTGTCAATACTTACTGAACGTGTGACGTAAGTATTGACGGTTAGACATCGTTCTTCGTCTAGATGTTGCGCGAGCTTCATGAGCCAGCCACACCGCCCTGGAGCGAGCTGTTCACTTCTTCACTTCACAGCTCAGACACAATTTTTCAAGTAGTGTTGCAACACAAAGCAAGTTTAGTAAGCCTATGCAGGGGTGATAGTTGTTCGAAGGCGTCATCACAAGTAGCGCCTCCCATTTTTTTTAATGTGGAACTCTTGAGACCTTTTTAAATCAAACAAACGAAGTTAACTCTCTACATCTTTATTCTCCACGTCTGCATCTTTGTTCGTCAACTTAGTCACCTTCGCGGCGTACGCGTTTCTTCCGCCGAGAGACCACTTTGTTGAAACCGTCACTGTAGAACGTTTGACTCTTTTTGACAGAGTCACAATCTCACCTCTGCTTCATCACTATAAAAGTGAAGTCTTTCGAAGGTGTTGTTCAAGTTTTGGAAAGAGATAAAAATCTGACGTGGCCGGTTCGGTACTTTATGGGGGATGGTCGGTGACAGAGAACCCGAGACGTCGGATTGTTACAGACGTCGCAACGCTGGTGCGTGGTCTGCATTGTCATGCTCAGGGGGTGCTTCGAGTGTGGACGAACTCTTGGAATCAAATGGTTCTGAGCACTATGGGACGTAACTTCTGAGGTCATCAGTCCCCTAGAAGTTAGAACTACATAAACCTAAGTAACCTAAGGATACCACACACACCTATGCCCGAGGCAGGATTCGAACCTGCGCACGTAGCGATCACACGGTTCCAGCCTGTGGCGCCTGGAACCGCTCGGCCACCTTGGCCGGCGAACTATTAGAATAAAAAATTCATTGATTACAGCACGCTCTACAACGCCATACACTAATGATCGTTAAAATTGCTACACCACGAAGATGACGTGCTACAGACGCGAAATTTAACAGGCAGGAAGAAGATGCTGTGATACAGAAATGATTAGCTTTTCAGAGCATTCACACATGTTGGCGCCGGTGGCAACACCTACAACGTGCTGACATAAGGAAAATTTCCAACCTATTTCTCATACACCAACAGCAGTTGACCGGCGTTGCCTGGTGAAACGTCGTTGTGATGCCTCGTGGATGGCGGAGAAATGCGTACCATCACGTTTCCGACTCTGATAAAGGTCGGATTGTAGCCTATCGCGATTGCGGTTTATCGTATCGCGACATTGCAGCTCGCGTAGGTCGAGATCCCATGACTATTAGGAGAATATGGAATCGGTGGGTTCAGCAGGGTAATACGGAACGCCGTGCTGGATCCCAACGGCCTCGTATCACCAGCAGTCGACATGACAGGCATCTTATACGCACGGCTGTAACGGATCGTGCAGCCACGTCTCGAACCCTGAGTCAACAGGTGGGGACGTTTGCAAGACAACAACCGTCTGCACCAACAGTTCGACGACGTTTGCAGCAGCATGGACTATCAGCTCGGAGACCGTGGCTGCGGTTACCCTTGACGCTGCATCACACACAGGAACGCTTGCGATGGTGTACTCGACGATGAACCTGGGTGCAGGAATGGCAAAACATCATTTTTTCGGATGAATCCAGGTTCTGTTTACAGCACAATGATGGTCGCATCCGTGTTTGCCGACATCGCGATGAACCCACATTGGAAGCTTGTATTCGTCATCGCCATACTGGCGTATCACCCGGCGTGATGGTATGGGGTGCCATTGGTTACACGTCTCGGTCACCTCATGTTCGCATTGACGACACTTTGAACAGTGAACGTTACATTTCAGATGTGTTACGACCCGTGGCTCCACCCTTCATTCGATCCCTGCGAAACCCTACATTTCAGCAGTATAATGCACGACCGCATGTTGCAGGTCCTGTACGGGCCTTTCTGGATACAGAAAAAGTTCGACTGCTGCCCTGGCCAGCACATTCTCCAGATCTCTCACCAACTGAAAACGTCTGGTCATGGTGGCCGAGCAACTGACTCGTCACAATACGCCGGTCACAACTCTTGATGAACTGTGGTATCGTGTTGAAGCTGTATGGGCAGCTGTACATGTACACGCCACCCAATCGGTGTTTGACTCAATGCCCAGGCGTATCAAGGCCGTTACTACGGCCAGAGGTGTTTGTTCTGGGTACTGATTTCTCAGCATCTATGCACCCAAATTGCGTGAAAATGTAATCACATGTCAGTTCTAGTACAATATATTTGTCGAATAAATACCCGTTTATCATCTGCATTTCTTCTTGGGTAGCAATTTTAATGGCCAGTACTGTAGTTACACCTCACACCGTCGTCTTATACTCTACAATTGGGAGCCATCTAGTGACAGAGAGCTGCAAATATGTAGACATGACGAATAAAGGTGCAGAATGTTAATAACGTTGGTCTTATTCGAATGAGCTTGTGGTGTTTTTTTTATTTTTTTATTTTCTTTTAATATATTTTGATCAAATTGTTATTCTCTTGAGAAGATTCAGAAATCTGTTGTGAGTTTTGCACCACTTCTTGGCGGGAAGAGCAAAGACTTTTCAAAAAACGTAAGTACTGTAAGTTATAGTTTATCTATATTTCACCTGAAATCGTTTGCAGAAGGCGTAGCGCTCTCAAGATCAAGAACACAGTTCGCATTGCCACTTAATTTACTTGTGTCGTGATTTATGTTCGATCACGACCGGATACGAGATATAGCAGCTACGAGCGGAGTAACCTATGGGACCAGACAGAGCTGGAAATTTAGCATTTTCGACGTTTCATCTTAGCTGCACACATAAACTCTCACAATAGTAATATTTTATAATAACTAATTAGTGATTACGGACCACGCCATATACGCGACCGCCGTCTTTAAAAAATATAGCAGGACTGTGGTAACAGGAGAGGATTACAATTCTTCAGCTGTCAAAAAATAAGAAACACGAATGATCTCTATCGATACAATTTATGAACAATTCGTATTCCGCGCCGTGGCGCGTAAGATATTCTTTGAAATATCAGGTGGTCACTGCTTAGCGACGATCTAAGAAATTTGTACACATATTGTATGGTTTTTATGCGCCTGCATGGTTAGATTCTCTAAGGAAAGTTTATTTAAGCTATCGAAGCAGATACAAATATTACACTGCCTCCCATGAGGGGGAGAGGAATACAGGAGGTATTGCTTCCGTCCCCATGTCGCCCGTAATATTGGTGGCATTAAATACATGTCCATTGCTGCAATTGAGTAGTTATGTAGTGGTATACACTTGACATTTCCTCAAGTTACCATAACTGAGAAAATATTCATTGTTAAGATCATTAGTAAAAATTGTCTCTGTGCAGTTCATCTGCATCTGTGTTTTGGTCACAGCGTTTCTTAACATCTACGTCAACATGGAAAGTATTACTATTCACAATAAAGAGCTATATACATTAAGTGGACATGACAGGCACTGTCGCAGAAAAAAATACATACACACAGAAGTACCTACAAAATCCTAAAATGCTACTAACTATGAAATTGACACGACATTTTCATTATTCTTTCACACGTTTTCCAAATTTTCGATGTGTCTACAAGCTCGATAGGCCCGTGTTTATTTCATCGTAATATTCTTTCTTATTTTACACACATTGTACATTGGTTTGTGGATCACACTGTGCCGTCGTATTGTTTGTCAAGAATTTCTCACGATGGGAGTCCCTTTTCTACCACTTCACTGAATGGAATTTGCCATTCTCCGTCAACTCATGGAATTTGGAACATAAATACAGAATTCTCTGCATTAGTATTACTTAAAATTATCGGTTTAATTACAATGGGTTCATGATGGGTAAGGATCATTTCTTTCTTTTCACACTGGCTTCTGCTCTTGTTTATGACAGCGGTTAAGGCAAATATCAACGTCGTTCTGACCGTGACCAATTATTTATTCTAGTCGTGACCATTTTATTCTTTGCTTAATACAAATCGTTCTCTTTCAGTCCCTAAAACATGATGTTTGCTACGTACATATAGAACAATGTCCTTCAAAGTAGTATGAAGTCTCAGTTATTGTCGAGCGAGCCACGCGGACTCGGCCATTAAAGTTTCAAACATCCATTACTTCCTCATACGCCGCCGCGCGGCAATGTTGACAGACTAACACTGGCCAGCATAACGCGCGCTATCGTAGATTGGTCGTGTGTTGTGTTGTCCGCCGATAACGTGCTGCGTTTAAAGCACGTTGTTTGAGGATTGCTGCTGTTGCTTCACCGACGAAGCCTGGACGAAGTCATCTCGTCGTACCACTCGTCAGCTGTCCGTGAAGGACTCACAGGTGAGTGAGAAGAAGTTATTTTGCTGGCTTGCGAGGGCTGCATGGCGGACTATACTTATTCACTGGCCGTTGCACACGTTAAAAATAAAACTGATACACACAAGGTGTGGTATAAAGAGTCGTGAAAAAAACTCGCTTTTCGACGCACAAAGTTTCACTTTCACCTTGATAGGCGTTCGTGAACTAAACGTCGTCCTTCATCTCACTTTCTCTTTGCAAAAATAACACTATCACAGAAGGATAACAAGATACCTTGACTAATAATATTTACATCATTTGCTTATATATATATATATTCTTAATCTAATGGTCACGTCCCGTACAGAACTACTGGCGATCATTTTCTTTATGGCTCTCTCATGCTTAGCAGTTAAAATTTACGTCTTTCACTTAAGACTATTTCTCAATCTCCTCTTATAAACTCAGCTACCAGTTTCCTTTATTCTTTACTGTCAAATTCTTATTACATTGTTTAATTGTCTCAAACTAATTGCCTTCCTCTTTGAGAACACACTTCTTTTTATCACTCTTTTCATTTACATGTCCATTTAATTGTGTTTACTGTGTTATTTAAATTGAGGACAACCTCCAGACAAGGAGACTGCCTCCTTTTCCATGCTGAATACTATTCGCTTCAAAATATACCGGCGATGACTAACCAATCGCGCGTTACAAAGACAACAAACTCAATTGCATGCCAAACAAGTCGCTCGACTCTAATTCGCTTCAGTAAGCAAAATTTAACTGATCCCGTCGCGAAGCTACATGCTTTTCATGTGAGTTGCTTCGCCCAGACAGTACAAGTAAATCTCTACGACGTGATCCTTGGAATATGATGTCTGAAGGATCATCAGGGGTCGGTATTTTGGATAAGATTTTATAAAGGAACACACAAATCACCTTTTAAATAATCTGGACATTATAAAAATTATCATGCTAAACAAGAAACATTTGTATGCGAGCGCTTATGATGCTGCAGTTGCTTTTTGCGTGTCATTCACTTAGAAAATATAATTGATTCATTTACATGCCTGTATGTATGTGTTTGATTGACCAATTATTTACATGGTTACTTGACTCTGTAATCTTTTACAAGAAGCTGTCATCCATTCATTTTATTTATTTATTTTTTATTATATTTCTTTTTTGTGGCATCACTCTTTAAAACTTTGTGGACTCCTGTTATTAATCGTGTAACCTCCCCACAAAAATTTTCTAATGACAATACTTAATAGAAATGGGAGTCAAACGTAACCTCCCTGCAATTAAATTTAATGACAATAAAAGTGAGAATCGCAATCTGACTCAAATATAAGTTCTTCAAAAAAAAATTAAAGTCCATTCAGTGATAAGAAAATCTCAGTGATAATAATGATTCAATTAAACCGAAATATCGGTCTTTGGCCCTGTGCAAAAAAAAAAAAATCAAAATTAAATTCTTACCTCATTGCAACACCTAGTCAAATTTTTGCTCTTGTTGTTGCGCACCGCTTGGAGGAACTGCATTGCAAATAACAATATTCCCCTTTTTTATTTTTTGTAATCTAATTGAAAACTGAAACTTTTTTTTAAGGGAAGTGGAACGAAATAGTTACTTCAATTAAATGAAAATTTTATGTAAAATTGCTTTTGAAATCAAAGTTATTATTGGGGGCACTTGTTGAAAATTAGTTACAATAATTAAACTTTACATTATCCGATGATTATCTTAATTAACAGTATACCTCATTCAGCATCTTGACCAGTGTTGTCGCCAGACCACATCACGCAATCCCACTGGACTGCTACCACTGACCGACCGCTCTGCATGACGACTACTGGCGTACTGCACGCGACGACTACTGACAGAGTACTGCCCTCAACTAGACAGAGCTACAGACTCGCAACGACTGACCGACAGACTGAGAACCGCTCGCAACACTCGCGCGGTCAAGCGCATACTCTCTGGTCGCAGATGCTACAATGCCTCGCCATCGCTGCTATGTTACATACGTGTTTCATAACCCTCCACTGGGGGGGGCAAAAATTTGGCAGCGATGGTGAGTCATTTGGACTTGCCAAGCGCGGCAAAATTTTTCTTTAATTAACAAAATTCTACAACTTACAGAATATTTAAATGTTGTGCACACGCACTAAGTACAAAATATATCAGACAAAGACAAAATGTGAGTACAAAACATAGTAGCAAATCAAAAAAATGTATATACAAATTATTTGACAGATAACAAAGTGCACAGGCACTGAAAGAAAAAAGAAAAAAAAATTCTTTAGCATATTCAGAACAAATAAACAGACTGGCAAAATATATTATGTTGACAAGTGACATGAGTGCACATGCACTGCAGTTGAGAACATATCAGTAATTGATGAAATGTATGTACAATTAGTAACAAATGACATAAGTGCATACGCATTAAAGTATTGAATATACGGAATAGTAGAAATCATATTGAAAAATGAGAAAAGTGTACAGGCACTGAAGTTCAGTAGAAAACATATTAACACCTAACAGAAGTGCTCATGCACTGTAGTTCAGAAAATAAAAAATGTATATACAATATAAAAGACAAAAGTGCACATATACTGTACTTCAGAACAAATAAAAAAAAATGTCTTTAGCATTTTGGCAATAAATAAACATAATAGCAAAAAAAATCATGTCGACCGGTGACATAAGTGTACTCGCACTGGAGTTTAGCGAATTGAAAAAATGTATAGCCATGAACATAAATAATGTTAGCAAAAATGATTTTCACTATGTGACAAGAATTAGGATAGGAAAGGGAAGGATTGCATCATGGTTGTAGCACTTTAGATTGCACACAGCTGTTTTGAAAGTCCATATCATTCCACAGATGTACAACACCAAGTGACACAACTTGAAGTTCTTTTCCCCTCAGAATTTATCAGCGTAGCCAAGACACTGAACTGTCGTAGTAATATTCCAATTTTTTTTTATTTTGGCAGTATATTAGGTACACCAAACAGTGGGACCATAATAACGTCTTCATCGCTCACGGTGGTGGACAGCATGTCGTGTCAACACCACGCTCTTACACGGCACATCAACGTAGAATTAGTGCAAAACCAAATATAGTGCTCCATGATCACTAGGATAAACAGGACAAATGGACATTGCAGTAATTCAGGGTAGTTAGCTCATAAGGTGAAGGACATTAAGTCACATAATATTGTCAATTACAGTAGTAGTTTGCGGCATTCATAGCCCAGTTATTGAACATTTCTGTACCATGTATGTAGTATTACAGAAAAATGTTCATTAATTGTTTTACATAGAATCAGTAATCTTCTTTACAAAGCATTATTAAATAATCGCATTCTTTTCCAGTTACAAAGTATAGCATAGTTAATTAATCATTTGTCATTCCAATATAGTATTAATCATTAATCTTCTCCTAATTACAAAGCATCATGAAACAATCGCATTCTTTTCCAGTTACAAAGTATGGCATAGTTAATTAATCATTTGTCATTTCAATAGTAATAATCATTAGCTTTTTTCTAATTACAAAGCATTATTAAACAGTCACATTCATTTCCAATTATAAAGCATAGTTAATTAATCATTTGTCATTTCAATATAGTAAGAATCATTAGCCTTCTAATTACAAAGCATTATGAAACAATAGCATAGTTAATTAATTATGTGTCATTCCAATTTAGTAAGAATCATTAGCCTTCTTCTAATTACAAAGCATTATTAAACAGTCACATTCATTTCCAATTATAAAGCATAGTTAATTAATCATTTGTCATTTCAATATAGTAAGAATCATTAGTCTTCTAATTACAAAGCATTATGAAACAATAGCATAGTTAATTAATTATGTGTCATTCCAATCTAGTAAGAATCATTAGCCTTCTTCTACTTACAAAGCATTATTAAACAGTCACATTCATTTCCAATTACAAAGTATGAACATTGAAAACAAGAGCTAATTAATGGCATAACTAATAACAATTCATTAAGTGACACTAATTATTGGCACTCAGTGGCCATCAGGTATCGAATAGTATAAAGCATTGTTCCTCATTCAGTATTATTCAGATCATTACGAAGTCATTATTAAAAATCAGTTAATTATAGTCATAGCATTAATAATCATGGGGATTATAAGTAGTCTCATTACAATAACAGTGGCAATTACTAGCCAGTTACTAAGCATTATTTTATATATATGTGTATTTTTGTTGTCTCATTAAGAAGTCATTACTCAAGTGACATACTATTCAGAGCTAATCAGTATTATTCAGAATTTTCTCAAACTGGTATCACTATTTGGGACTGTTAATACATTTTTTTTGTTAGCAATGCATTGCGTTCGGATCGATAATTAATTGCTGAGGCATAACACTTTTTGCTTTTGACCTATTGCTGCAAATGAGGATAGGTAACGTCATTCGTCATGAGTCAGCTGTAGCAAGGTTATGTAACAAGGCAGTATATGTGATTACATTTATAAATGATAGATACAAATGGGTAAAAAAAAAAATGCAAGTACTAGAACAGGTATAATAAGTAACAGTTTTAGTAAGTATCATGACAAGCATCTCCTGGAAAAAATACAAAATGGATTATTGACCTGAAAGAAGAAACGCACACTATGCTGAAAAGCTGAAAAGTAGTGAACTTCGAATTAACAAGTAGTGAAATGTGTATAAAATGTGTTCCATAGCTGTCCTTTCCAAAACTTTCCGTCATCCTACTATGCAATATAACACCTGCTGTCAAAACAAACTGCAACAAATACTTAAATAACTACATAGCATAAATATAAAACTCCAACATTATCCTCATCTATAAAGAAAAAACTTCATTATCAATCACTTCATTATCCATATTATCATAACTTCACTATTATCATCACCTGTAAATAAAAACTTCATTATTCATAATACCATATCCTTCATCATTATTCATCAGTATTCATTATCATCTGCAAAAAATCACTTCATTACTCATTATACAACTATTCCTTATCTCTAGCATATTTCATCACTAATACTAAGATGTGTAGTTCAGTCTGACAGCCTGCATCAATCACCTTGTATTCTGAAAGAAAAAATTAGTTAAGACTGCTATTCTACGATGAGTATAGTATATTCTTATTAATGCTTGTTAATCCTGATCCATTTACTCTTCCTCATAAAGTTATTGCATCTTCTATCGTTTATTCCGTAGGTGAAATTCCCATTTCTGTTGAATTTATTTCTTACACGCATCATTTCTTTCTGAAATTGATGAACAGAGATTAATGTCTTGCATTTAAATCATGTACCCATTAAATAATGACTGGTTTATGGTGACATAATTAAGTATACAGCATAACATGACAGAAAACGTAATATGTCAAAGACATTGACAGTGTTCAGATGCAAAAATGTACACAGAATAATACAATGCAGCAGCAAAAAATGTAAAACAGTCACGATGTTGAGATGTCATAAGGCAAAAAATGTCAAAGTCAACTGGTGTGTGTTATATCTTAACTATTTCACAGTGCATACAAACAAAACTGGAGTACAATCATATACACAAAAAAAGTGGAAAATGTGCACGGTCTGATGTGTAACGACAAGAAAAGCGACCTGCTAACCTTACCTTGCCGGGCACTTGCCAAGAAAAAATGCGATAATCATCAGTAATTAGTCAAGTGAAATAATTGCATTAATAAATGACATCATAGTGTGTTGAATCATAAAGTGTCTTCATTCAATAAACGGTTTAATGTTTGAGATATGGTGGTTGCCTTTCGATTCTCTAGTTCTCAAAGTTTCGACGTGTACAACATTGGGGTGAGGGATGCTGCGAATCCGATATGGACCTGCGTATAGAAGTTCAAATTTACTGCACTTACCTTTTAATTTACTGGATAAATAATGTGTACGTACTAATATTTTCTGTCCAACGTGAAAGTCTCGGTGTCTACAAACCTGTTTTTGCCGTCTTCTCCGGCGCTCTGCGGCACGTCTGATGTTGTTCAGCGCAATGTCAATTATTTCGTGGTGTCTTAGTCGACGACATTTAGGGAAGTTTACTAATTCTTTAATTTTGTTTTATGGTTCAACGATTTTGAGTATAACAGACGGAGATAGCATAGTGGATTCATTTGGAATGGAATTAATTACGTCTTGGAATGAGAGTATGTGTGTATCCCAATCAATATGTCTTCTGTGGCAGTATACTCTACACAGTTTACCAATTTCTTTCATTAATCTTTCACAGGGGTTCGAAGAAGCGTGGTACTTGGATATATAAATCAGAGAAATGTTTCTAGCTCGTAACATGCGTGTCCATACGCTACTACGAAATTGAGATCCATTGTCAGAAATTACTTTCATCACATGCCCTACATGAAATAGAAAATGTTTTACAAATGCTTTCGAAACAGTTTTAGCAGTAGCTTTACGTAACGGAGTGAAAGTAACAAATTTTGAAGCGAGCTCAACAGCGACAAAGATGTAACAAAAACCTCTGTTAGTTCTCGGAATCGGACCAAAAATATCTACTGCGGCCATGTGTCTTAATTTAACAGGTATAATGGGATATAATGGAGGAATATGTGAAGTGGTGTCTGATTTAGCTTTCTGGCAAATTTTACAAGACGCTAAAACTCGTCGTATACGTTTCTCCATGTTAGTAAAATAAGAGTTCTGTTTCAGTATAAGAAAACATTTTCGTGCTCCGTAATGTGCGTAACTTAAATGAGTGTACCAAATTAATTTGTTAACCAGTTCGTCAGGAATGCATAATAACCAATTGTTGCTGTCAGGATGAGAGCGGCGAAACAGAATGTCATTGCGTACAGTGTAGTGGTTCCTAATCGTAACATTTTTTCTATCTTGCCAAAGGTGTTTAATTTCTTTCCACACATTGTCCTTATTTTGCTCTTGCGCTATGTCCTGTAGTGACGATGAAATAAAGTTTTCAAATGCAACTTGCTGAATGTACATGACACTGAAATTTGTTTTGCAGAAGTTGGTTGCTACGTCTTGCTGTTTGTTGCCGAGAGAACGCGATAGTGCGTCTGCTATAACATTTTGTGTGCCGGGAATGTGAACAATCGTAAAATTAAATTCTTGCAAATAAAGTTTCCATCTGCTTAATCTGTCGTGAGCAAATTTAGCTGAAAGCAAAAATTGTATCGCTCTGTGGTCTGTGTAGACGATGGTATGTCTGCCATAAAGAAAGTGCCTAAATCTCGTAAAAGCCCATACAACACATAATGTTTCAAGTTCTGTGACGGAATAATTTCGTTCAGCAGGTGACAAAATGCGACTTGCAAACGCGATGTTTTTAATTACTGTAGAACCATCTTCTTCAATTTCCTGGAAAATATGTACGCCTAAAGCGGTGTTAGAACTGTCGGTGGCAATGGAAAAATTTCTGGTAAGATCTGGGTGCGATAAAAGTGGAGCATTCAACAAAGCATGTTTCAGGTTCACAAATTCAGAATGTGCTTGCTTATCCCAAGACCAAATACTGTTTTTACCTGTTAATTGACATAATCTAGGCGTGTCTAAAGCGGAATAATGAATAAATTTACGAAAAAAGTTAATTAAGCCCAAAAAACTGCGTAATTGCTTCTTCGTCGTAGGAACAGTAATGTCACGTAGAGCTTGAAGTTTTTCCGGATCAGGTCCAATGCCTTCTGCTGAAATTACGTGTCCAAGAAATTTTATAGAAGTTTTGCCAAAGTGCGATTTACTAAGATTAACTGTAAGTCCTTGTGCATGAAAGGTTTGTAACAGTTGTTCAAGAATCAGATTGTGTTCAGACCAGTTAGCTTCTGCGATAAGAATGTCGTCTACATATGTCGTAATTCTGTCCTTAAGTTCTATCGGAAGTATTGTGTTCAAATCGCGAATAAAAGCTGCAGAAGAAATAGTTAAGCCGAACGGTAATTTGCAAAATTGATAACAGTCGCCGAAACAGAGAAAAGCTGTATATTTTCTGCAATTCGGATGAAGTTGAATTTGCCAAAATCCCGATTTCAAATCTAGTGTAGAATAAATAGCTGTACCATGAAATTTCTGTAAAAGTTCCTCTAATGTCTGTGGTCGATCTGTTTCGTTAATAATAATGTCATTAATGTGACGTGAATCAAGTACAAGGCGAAGTGAGCCATCCTTTTTCTTAACAATATGCAGCGGGTTTATGTACGGACTAACTGCTGGTTCTATAATTCCTTGATCAAGCATATCCTGCAATTCTTTTTTAACTTGTTCTCTGTGAATATATGGAATGGGATAATGCTTTGCTTTAAATGTATCGTGCTGTTTCACTTGAAATTCATACATAAAGCCGGACATAGTACCAGGAATGTTGTCGAAAACTGGAGCTTGCTGTAAAAGAATTTCGTGTAATTGCGTTCGTTCGTTGTGTGTAGTTGCACTGCTCTCTTTAACCTTATCAGAAATCATCTGTATTACGTCGTAGTCAGCTTCGTCTGGAGTATTATAGTTGTGTACGTACGTATCCGTGAACAATGCAGAATTACAGTCTATGTTGCGTGTTGCGGAAATGACCTCTGTGCGGTTAATTGTTTGTTCTTCCGCAGATAGTGAGTGCTGAAATTCTAAAGCCAATTGTACATTTTCATCCTTTAACATTAAATAAGAATTTTGAAAATCGATAACTGCGTCGTGTTGTACCAGAAAATTCGTACCTAAAATAATGTCTGTTGTCAATAAAGGAACAATCCAAAAATTAGAGTGGAAAGTATGACCTCCAATACAAAATGATAAATGCGTCTGTAATTTAACGTCTACACCTTTACTCGATACTGCTCCCTTCACTTTGGTTTTGCCTAAAGGTAATGTCGGATAAGTATTCTCTTTGTTACACTCGTTAAAAGTCTCCTCATTTATTACTGATATAGGTGAGCCGGAATCGATTACTGCTGAGAATTTCGATGAACCAATTTTAATTTCGATAACAGGATGTGAAATGGTTTTCTGAATAACTGGTCTTTCCTGCAAGAGAGTGTCTCTGATATCGTCAAAAGTAATTACATTTTCGTGAACAACATTTTGCGTGTCAAAGGTAGTGCTTGTGTCATTAGAAGATGCGTCCTGTGCAGTATTTAGTCAGATTCTATCTGACGTGTTATTGTTATTAGGAGGATTCTGTGGCATTTCTACTATTTGAACTGTCCTATTACTTCTTCCAGACGTGTTACGCTCTGGATGGTACCTACTGTCGGGTTCATTCATGAGAATAGGTTCTCGTGCATAATTTTGCTGTTGGTATGACCGACTGTTGTTAGATGTATGCTGAAAATTGTCCTCATTATTTTTACGTCTGTCGTAATAGTCATTCCTATACGGTGCATTACGATAGGAATTGAAATACTGCCTTCTTTGTACGTAGTTGTTTCCTTGCTGCCGTACGTTACTATTTCTTGCATCAGGGACTATACGTGCACGCGGCGGAACATTAAAGCCTGGTTGACCTTGTGCATTCCATTGTTGGTTAGGTATGCTAACCGGCTGGTTTTGATGTTGTTGTTGTGAAATACCTCTATTGTTACTAAAGTGTGGTTCCTGCTGCTGAAAATTTTGACGATATTGATAATTAAAATTTTGGCTGTTATTAGAATTTTGGTAGTTGCCGTTCCTAAAGCGTCTGTTATCTTTCCTATTGAAATTACGTGTCTGATCATAACTGCTGTACTTTTGTTGACCTTGGTTATTATAAGAAAAGTTTTTGTTTACAAAAGAATAATCAGATTGCTGTACTTCCAAGAGCTGTAAAAGATCTCTGAACGCTGAAATATTTTCCTTTTGCTGACCTGTTAGAAGTGACACTCGTAATGACCGTGGTAATTTGGAAATGCATAATTGTATAAGTGCGGATTCACTGTACGGCTCACTTAGGTACTGGTTTTGTTGGACCATATGCTCAAAAAATTGCGTCACACTGGGAAAATTTGAGTTCTCGTAATTCGGCAAACTAATTAACTGATCTTTAATTCCGCGCTGTGTCGTCTTCGACCAGTACGCTGACAGAAAAGCATTCTGAAACTCTTCTACTGAATAGCATTGCCTCGCGATCGGTCTCATACGAGTTGCTGGTTCGCCTTCCAAAAAACTGCAAATAAATTCAAGTTTATGTGTTACAGGCCAAGTCGGTGGAAGAGCAAAGCTAAATTGTTGAATCCAATCCAGTGGGTGAATCTGCGTTCTATCGTTTTTGAAAACCTTAAACTTTCTCACTGACAGAAAATGTTTGTAGTCGAAATTATCATCTCTGTGTAATGGAACAGGTTCAGGATCGTAAGAGAATCTATTGAACTGTGGTTGATCGGAATCTAAGTCCCGTACTCTCTGTAGATTACCCAAATTATACGCGCTGCGTGAGTCTGACACATGTTCATAAAGTGGCGTCTGTTGTGGTATGTTATTAACTGAAATGTTTTTCATCTCTGTTACTTCTTGTTGTAAATTTGACAACTTCCTACGTAACGTGTTGTTAGATGAATCGATCTCATTAATTGTCTGCTGTAAATTTTGAAATTCAGGTGTTTGGATAAATGAAACCGGTGCAGTATCGTTTGATTTATTGTCATTATTATTTTCGATAACATCAATACGACTGGCCAATTCATCACATTTTTCAGTCAGTATTTTAACCTGATCATCGGTTTTAGAATCAGACGCATTAATCTGTTTTTGCAACTTACGCGTAGTTTCGCTTAGTTTTTTAACATCAGCTTTGATGACATCGCAATCCTGTGTTAGATCTAATTGTTCGAATCTATCTGTCACTGTTTGAATATTTACTGTGTGTGTATCTGTTTTTGATTTAAGATCAGAAATTTCATCCCTTAATTCCGCGTTCAATTGTTCTATGGTATTAATTTTGTCGGACACTGTAGTAATATTATTGTCTACATACGTTTTTGCTTTCGCGAACTTTTTACGTTTGTCCTCTTGTCTTTGTGCAGTGATTGTTTCCATGACTTGTCGTTTTACTTTGTTTTGATCTTGAATAAATCTGCGGAAACGCGTATCACTGTTCTGTATGTGCTGATTAAAGCGCTCGTTAATCTGAGTGTTCTGCTGTTCGAATTTCGCGTCTATCTTTGCGTCCATAGTGCGCGAAAGTTCTACCGTCATTGCTTTAAACTCATCCCGTAATTGTGTAGCTTTTTCAGAGCATTGTTTAGCGACTCCGCTAATTTCGTCTCTGAGTGTTTCTGTTGCGGCTGTTTGCATTTCCCTTAATTCTTGCGCAACAGACTTAATTTCTTCGCTATTTTTTCGTGAACAAGCCTCAATTTCCACGCGCAACTGTTCCTTAGTGTCATGGCACTGCGCGGCAACGGCTCTAATTTGTTCACTAAGCTGTCTGGAATTGTCGTCTAATTTTTTATTCTGTTGTCTGACCTGTTCACTAAGTTGTTTGAGATTTTCGTCATTATTGTCAAGTTTCTCATTTAAGTGTTTGTTATCTTCCCTAAGTTGTTTGAAATCTTCACTCTGTTTGTCTAATTTTTCATTCTGTTGTTTGTTTGATTCAAGAATTTGTAGCAACAATGCCTTAAGTGGATCCGACACAAAATTAGCATTTCTATTCTCCGTGCTATTTAATGGTGGATCTGAAATTGTCTTGTTTTGCGTGACCATTTGGTCATTCTGTAATTTACAGAAAGGTTTATCAGTCGGATGTACACTGTCAGACACTATTTCGGAATTAAATAAATCCGTCGTACTTTCACTACACTGACCATTTTCATTCGAAAAATTTGTCTGTACATTGCTTGGATTTTCTAAATCGGGTGTGTTAAGCTCGGCAGCGCTCATTACTATAGACCGCTCCGCGTCATCAATTGTCGTCAAATTAACAGACGAGACAATTGAGTTCGTTTGTTCATCATTAAGGTAAAAGTCATCATTAGTGGTTGGAATGCACTGATTGTTAGTGAACGCAGGATTGTCATCATTACACTGCGTGTCACAATTACTATCGGTCACGCTGTTTAAGTCGGTAATTTCATTCAAAATACCTCGCGATACATTATTCATAGTCTTTCGCGGCATTTTCACAATAGTCACAATTATTCACAAAAGAAATAAGCACAATGCAAAAGCAACACACAAATACAACAAAGCAACAAATTGCCGTTGACCTGTAGAAAGAAAGTCACAATATTATTAAAAGCGTTGCGCTAAATCCTAATTATATCTAAGCAAATAAGAGCATATATCTGACTGTCGCTCAAAAGACTCTCAACGAAATACGATCCTGGACTGGGTGTCGCCAAGTGTAACCTCCCCACAAAAATTTTGTATGACAATATTTAACAGAAAAGGAGCCAAGAAGCAATATCGTCCCCTCAGAATTATTTAAATAAAAAATATAATAATAAACGGGACCCAACAATAACCTCCCTGCAATTAAATTTAATGACAATAAAAGTGAGAATCGCAATCTGACTCAAATATAAGTTCTTCAAAAAAAAATTAAAGTCCATTCTGTGATAAGAAAATCTCAGTGATAATAATGATTCAATTAAACCGAAATATCGGTCTTTGGCCCTGTGCAAAAAAAAAAATCAAAATTAAATTCTTACCTCATTGCAACACCTAGTCAAATTTTTGCTCTTGTTGTCGCGCCGCTTGGAGGAACTGCATTGCAAATAACAATATTCCCCTTTTTTATTTTTTGTAATCTAATTGAAAACTGAAACTTTTTTTTAAGGGAAGTGGAACGAAATAGTTACTTCAATTAAATGAAAATTTTATGTAAAATTGCTTCTGAAATCAAAGTTATTATTGGGGGCACTTGTTGAAAATTAGTTACAATAGTTAAACTTTACATTATCCGATGATTATCTTAATTAACAGTATACCTCATTCAGCATCTTGACCAGTGTTGTCGCCAGACCACATCACGCAATCCCACTGGACTGCTACCACTGACCGACCGCTCTGCATGACGACTACTGGCGTACTGTACGCGACGACTACTGACAGAGTACTGCCCTCAACTAGACAGAGCTACAGACTCGCAACGACTGACCGACAGACTGAGAACCGCTCGCAACACTCGCGCGGTCAAGCGCATACTCTCTGGTCACAGATGCTACAATGCCTCGCCATCGCTGCTATGTTACATACGTGTTTCAATCGCTACATTTAGTATTGCAGCTGGCATTTCCTAAGTATAATATTTCCATGGAACTTATAATATAGCGTTATCTCTACCCCTTCTTTTACTTGCTACACCTTCGAATTGGCGTCAGCATAACTTGTCTGCCATAGACTTTAAAACTCTGTTCCTAATGAAGTTTCCCACATACATTACTTCTTCTAAGCATCGGATCTTACACATGTTCTTGTCGCTCTCATTACGATATCCTCTGTTATTCTTTGATTCTAGTCACGAAAGGTGATGACCCTTTATTTTATACAGGACTAAAACTTGTACTCCGAGAGACTTTAGTTTTAAAAAAAAATTCCTTCATTAACAGACCTGAGTGGAGGGCACTGATCACTCCTTCCTCTTTGATTCATACATACCGGGGGCTGATTACCACACGAGCATGCATCATATACTTATATATTAACTTAAAGCTAATGCCAAGTTCTCTCTTTAAGATTTTCCTTTACCTGTATTCAATTAACAGATCAGTACAAACTTTCCTCAGACCTATTAACTGCTGGCTTGTCATTTTTCTTGAGTTATCATTCGACGACGTCGACGACTTACCTTGTTCTCTGATGGTGCTTTGAAATTGCCTCGTACTACAAACACCTGTAAATTTCTTTCTTGTGTTACCACTGTGGAATTTTCTTAGGTCACTATGGTGGAACAGACCTTTAATCCTTCCAGTCACGGGGTCGGCTAGCAAGTAACTTCCTGTGTGCGGCTTCCTGACAACAACGTATGGGCCTTCGTAAACGCGCTGCCACTTACGATGGTTTAAAGTGAGTCCTTAGTAGGATTCTCTCACCTTCTGTGTGTTCAGTAACCTTATTTACCTTGTTGTGAAATGCTTTCTTACAAGGGGTTTGCATACGTTGTCAGTGAAGTCAACGCCTGCCTGATTTTGGTACCAGCTTCTTATGGATGTTAAAAAATGCTGTTTCTAGTTTTCCTGATGGTGGTGGTTCTCCCTATCGGATATCGCCCTTAACGTCTCCTCTGTTTCGTGTTGGTGTTGTGACTGTGGCACGAAGGGTGGGGGGCAAGGTTCTTGTCCCGTGTTCGATCCACGTTGCGCATAATAGATTCGTGAAGTCTTTTGCAGTTTCGGCTTCAGATTTCGTGCATAATCACTTGAGAGTCCGGAAGAAATTATGTTTGTCGGAGGTCAAAATGTATTCTGAGCCATGTAGTGTATTGTGTTGTCATTACTAGCAAAATGTTGTCGTCCTGCACTTGTCCCGTGCCATTTATTTGACTTCCACTCGCGCGTCCTGTTAAAGACTGGTCCGCTCTGATAATTTCCTGGCTGTGGTGGTTTGTTTCCGTACTGATTTTGTGGATAATTGTGTGCCGAGTTCCCGTACTGTGGCCGTTGTGTGCTACCCGCTGTTTATTATTACCCTCCGGTCGACACCTGTTGGTTTCTGCAGCCGCCGGACGGTCGGCAGTGAGCGTCGCTTCCGCGCGCTCTTCCCTCACTGCCATTGTTGGCCGCGCAACCTCCACTGTTCCGCCTGCCCACTCCACCCGGAGCGCCACCAGCATTTGCTACCGCGTCTTCGCGAATCGAATCCAATGAGTCCAACATGGAAACAAGTGCCTCGGTATCGTCCTCGGAAACTTTAACTACTTTCACCCTTATAGATTTGGGCAATTTAGTTTTCAAAATCATGATCGCGTCTTTATTTGTAATTGGCGAATCCCACAATATAATTTTTGCTAAATATTTTTCGAAATATCTTCTCAGACTGCTGTGTTTCGAATTGAACATTTCGGCATTGAACACTTCTTTTCTTAAGCGCTGCTGAACACTAGTACTCCAAAATTTGTTCAGAAACATCCGCTCGAATTCAGTATAGGTCCTGCACTTGTCTGTCATTTCAATTCCCCGTAAGGCGGCATCTCCTGTTATATATCCCGTTACAAACTGTATTCTTTGTTTGTCTGTCCAACTGTTCGGAAATACTCCAGAGAAGTATCGCAAAAATACGATCGGATGTATGTCACGTTTTTGCGGGTGAAAGGTTGGAAATGTTTCGTGTTTCAATACACTTTCTTCCTGCATTTGGGTTATGAGTGTTGGTGGGCTGTTCTCTTCTGTGTGGTTACGCACTGCGTCTGTCGGACTGTGGTATGACGTCATCAAGTGGAGTGCTGTAATGAATTTGCCTATTGTCATTTCGGTATGGGGAGTGATTCCATTCGCTACCCATCAGATGTGAGGGACTTCCCACTTTGTTCTTTAGTGTCTGCACCTCTTCAGTGACCTGCTGCTTCCATTGAGGAAGGTCTTGTGCCAACGTTCGCCTTATCTGTCCTAGCTCAGATAACACGGTGTCTCCCGATTTTCCTGGTTTCGCCAAAAGATCACAAGTAACTTCCCTTACGACTTCCTTCAGTTCTGTCTTTACCTTTTTTTCTATCAGATGGTCTTTGGTTTTTATCCACTCTGTGTTGTGGTCGCATAACGCTTCGGCGTGAGCCTTTACCTTAACTTTTACCTGCTCCTCTATGTCAAGTGATTCTACTTGTTTCGTCAAATCATCTATCTCCTCTCCCATATTAGTGACAACCTGTTTCGCGTCGCAGACCTCCTTTGACATGGTTTCACAATTGCCCTTTAATACTACAGTTTCGCTATGGTATGCTTCTATCGTGGTATTAATTTCACCCTTGACAGCTCCTAGTGCTGCATCAAATTTACTAAATCTCAGCCTCAACCTGTTTACGGATCTCAGATTTTACTGCTTCGCCGGCCGTTGGTGGCCGAGCGGTTCTAGGCACTTCAGTCATGTGCTGTCCTTAGGTTAGTTACGTTTAAGTAGTTCTAAGTTCTAGGAGACTGATGACCTGAGATGTTAAGTCCCATAGTGCTCAGAGCCATTTGAACCATTTTTTACCGCTTCGATTTGCCCACTCATTTCCGATTTGACCTCGACCGGGCCGGCCGAAGTGGCCGTGCGGTTAAAGGCGCTGCAGTCTGGAACCGCAAGACCGCTACGGTCGCAGGTTCGAATCCTGCCTCGGGCATGGATGTTTGTGATGTCCTTAGGTTAGTTAGGTTTAACTAGTTCTAAGTTCTAGGGGACTAATGACCTCAGCAGTTGAGTCCCATAGTGCTCAGAGCCATTTGCCCATTTTTTGACCTCGACCAATTGTGTATTCAAATCAGTTTTCAAATCGGTAGTTATTTCAGTTTTTACTGTGTCAAATTTTCCATTTACCACTTGAAATTTTTCATTTACCTCATCAAATTGTTTATTTAAATCGGTAAAAGCTCGCATTAGTTATTTTTTGTTTTCCTCCTCTCTTTCAGCTCTCTCTCTTGCTTTTCGTTCCCCTTCTAACCGCAATTGTTCCTTTTCCCTATCATTATTTGTCATCCAATTGTGGATCTGAAGAAGCATTGCATTCGTATCCACAGTCGGGTTGCTACCCGCGGGAACCGTTTGAATTGTTTGGTCTGTGTCAATCATATCACCGGCGTTAGCCTCCGCCTCCACTCACATGCTAATAGCACGTGAGCGCAACGAATATTGAGTGCTGTTCATATCGTCACTGCCACCTGCTGTCGGGATTAATTTCTGTTTACCCTCCTCCATGTCGCGGTGTCTGTTTGTCAACAGTACTACGTCAGTTTCACCCGGTCTGCAACGCGGTTCGTCTGTCCTTTGCTTGTGACGTCAGGTCACGTGCTGTCTGTCAAGTATGGGAGTTGCACTCGCCTAACAAACGCCTGTGCACTGAAGCGGAGACGACAAGATGGAAGACGGGCACACTAAACAACTGGATTAGCACACAGCGCTAGCATTTTACATGTAACACGACGCCATATTTACACATTGAAATCAAGACTCAACAATGCGACTTAGACGCTACGTTGCGAATAGTACTAAATTTTGACTAAAAAAATAATTTTAAGCTGATTTTTTAAATGTTCAGATTGAAATAAAAGGAAGAATGGTAATGTACCTCGAAAGACAACTGTACTAGTGAAGCGTCACAAATGCATATGAAATTACGTTTGATGTCTTGAAAGTCGGCAACTGGGTATAAAATTTCTCCGTTTTCCACCGTCGGCTCGTCTTTCCTCTTTGAAATTTTCGTCCACAATTTTTTAAGCGCGTAGCGTGCACATGAAAAATATATGTATTGTTAGATACATCTATATTAGCAGCAAATACAAGAGGACTGATTTTCGTGATTTCAGTCAGGTCCCTGTTCGGGCACCAAGTGTGGTGTTTTTTTTTTTTTTTTTTTTTTTTTTTTAATATATTTTGATCAAAATATTATTCTCTTGTTAAGATTCAGAAATCTGTTGTGAGTTTTGCACCACTTCTTGGCGGGAAGAGCAAAGACTTTTCAAAAAACTTAAGTCCTGTAAGTTATAGTTTATCGATATTTCACCCGAAATCGTTTGCAGAAGGCGTAGCGTTCTGAAGATCAAGAACAGAGTTCGCGTTGCCACTTAATTTGTTTGTATCGTGATCATGTTCGATCACGACCGGATACGAGACATAGCAGCTACGAACGGAGAAACCTAAGGGACCAGACAGAGCTGGAAATTTTCTTTGCTATACTACACCACACGTTAATAGAAATTGGATTTAAATCACAAACAAGGTAAATGACAATGAGCCTCCTGCCTTAACTACGACGTTTGCCGATATGCAGTCGGTCCCTGGTAGCTGTATGAAAACTATAAAAACACCGTGATTTCTGTTGCCATTAATAGGAGTTGGATAGTATAGAAATACTTTAATTAATAAGTAGGCACTACCGTATTTGAGAGCATAATAACCAATTTAACTACCTTAGTCAATATTTCTAACAATAGGCTCCGTACATTTCAATTTTATATCATGCTGGCTGTTTCTTTAAACAAAGACCTTTAGCATTTTCGACATTTCATCTTAGCTGCACACATAAATTCTCACAATAGTAATATTTTATAATAACTAATTAGTGATTGCGAACCACGCCATATACGCGTCCGCCGTCCTTAAAAAATACATCAGGACTGTGGTAACAGGAGAGGATTACAATTCTTCAGCTGTCAGAAAATAAGAAACACAAAATATCTCTATCGATACCATTGAGTAAATATTTCTGCAGTGAGCATTCACATGCGCCGAGCAGATTTTGCCGGCCTGATCACGTGTTCTCGGGACGTCGTGTGTTTGTCCGTATATTGTCCCTGTATATTTCGAATGTCACTACATCCCTAGTACAGACGGATTCTTTTCGTACGTGCCGTGGATTATTTATATATGTTGCGCAGACATTTTACCAGTATCCGTTTGATACCGGGAATAAACCAGCTACGTAACTTTTAAGGGCAAGTGATATTGCATTCCGCTTCTTTGCGATAGGTGTTACAGTTCAGATGCACTCGATTTTTGGTAGTTTTCGGTATGATACGGCACTTAATAGTATTACAGAGCCTGACGTACATTTTTGCTGTGATAGTCTTGCAAAACGACTTAACAGTACGCTAGTACTTTTGCAAGTGTCCGAAAAACACCGAATTTGCTACACATTAGCGATTATATCCCTGGTAATTCGCCCTTTCTTTCTGCTATTTCTGCGTTTTTATTTTCTCGTTTTTGCGACCTAAAGCACAATTTTTCTTACTGGTGACACTTTGAGGTATTAATTTAACGCATTTACATACTTGCTCCCAGTTTATTAAATAAATAGTAGACTGAGTAATCTATATACATAATCGAAAAGTCACCGACAAATGCATGGAGTATAGTATTTGCTGAAACAACTAACCATTCCCCTTCCTGTTCCACTAGCAGATTTACGAGAGGAAGCGACTGTAAACTTTTGTACGAGCCGTAATATCTATTATATAGTCATAAAATTGTAGAAAAATAGATCTACAGAATCAAGCCTTAATTATAATGCGTCTCGAAATTTTTAACATGTACAGTGTCTCTTACTAATATGTTGTTGTTGTTGTTGTCCTCAGTCCTGAGACTGGTTTGATGCAGCTCTCCATGCTACTCTATCCTGTGCAAGCTTCTTCATCTCCCAGTACCTACTGCAACCTACATCCTTCTGAATCTGCTTAGTGTATTCATCTCTTGGTCTCCCTCTACGATTTTTACCCTCCACGCTGCCCTCCAATGCTAAATTTGTGATCCCTTTATGCCTCAGAACATGTCCTACTAACCGGTCCCTTCTTTTTGTCAAGTTGTGCCACATACAACTCTTCTCCCCAATTCTATTCAATACTTCATCATTAGTTATGTGATCTACCCATCTAATCTTCAGCATTCTTCTGTAGCACCACATTTCGAAAGCTTCTATTCTCTTCTTGTCCAAACTATTTATCGTCCATGTTTCACTTCCATACATGGGTACACTCCATACAAGTACTTTCAGAAACGACTTCCTGACACTTAAATCTATACCCGATGTTAACAAATTTCTCTTCTTCAGAAACGCTTTCCTTGCCATTGCCAGTCTACATTTTATATCCTCTCTACTTCGACCATCATCAGTTGTTTTGCTCCCCAAATAGCAAAACTGATTTACTACTTTAAGTTTCTCATTTCCTAATCTAATTCCCTCAGCGTCACCCGACTTAATTCGACCACATACCATTATCCTCGTTTTGCTTTTGTTGATGTTCATTTTATATCCTCCTTTCAAGGCACTGTCCATTCCGTTCAACTGCTCTTCCAAGTCCTTTGCTGTCTCTGATAGAATTACAATGTCATCGGCGAACCTCAAAGTTTTTATTTCTTCTCCATGGATTTTAATACCTACTCCGAATTTTTCTTTTGTTTCCTTTACTGCTTGCTCAATATACAGATTGAACAACATCGGGGAGAGGCTACAACCCTGTCTCACTCCCTTCCCAACCACTGCTTCCCTTTCATGCCCCTCGACTCTTATAACTGCCGTCTGGTTTCTGTACAAATTGTAAATAGCCTTTCGCTCCCTGTATTTTACCCCTGCCACCTTTAGAATTTGAAAGAGGGTATTCCAATCAACATTGTCAAAAGCTTTCTCTAAGTCTACAAATGCTAGAAACGTAGGTTTGCCTTTTCTTAATCTTTCTTCTAAGATAAGTCGTAACGTCAGTATTTCCTCACGTGTTCCAACATTTCTACGGAATCCAAACTGATCTTCGCCGAGGTCGGCTTCTACCAGTTTTTCCATTCGTCTGTAAAGAATGCGCGTTAGTATTTTGCAGCTGTGGCTTATTAAACTGATAGTTCGGTAATTTTCACATCTGTCAACACCTGCTTTCTTTGGGATTGGAATTATTATATTCTTCTTGAAGTCTGAGGGTATTTCACCCGTCTCATTCATCTTGCTGACCAGATGCCAGAGTTTTGTCAGGACTGGCTATACCAAGGCTGTCAGTAGTTCTAATGGAATATTGTCTACTCCGGGGGCCTTGTTTCGACTCAGGTCTTTCAGTGCTCTGTCAAACTCTTCACGCAGTATCGTATCTCCCATTTCATCTTCATCTACATCCTCTTCCATTTCCATAATATTGTCGTCAAGTACATCGCCCTTGTATAGACCCTCTATATACTCCTTCCATTTTTCTGCTTTCCCTTTTTTGCTTAGAACTGGGTTTTCATCTGAGCTCTTGATATTCATACAAGTGGTTCTCTTTTCTCCAAAGGTCTCTTTAATTTTCCTGTAGGCAGTATCTATCTTACCCCTAGTGAGACAAGCCAATACATCCTTACATTTGTCCTCTAGCCATCCCTGCTTAGCCATTTTGCACTTCCTGTCGATCTCATCTTTGAGACGTCTGTATTCCTTTTTGCCTGCTTCATTTACTGCATTTTTATATTTTCTCCTTTCATCAATTAAGTTCAATATTTATTCTGTTACCCAAGGAGTTCTACTAGCCCTCGTCTTTTTACCTACTTGATCCTCTGCTGCCTTCACTACTTCATCCCTCAGAGCTACCCATCCTTCTTGTACTGTGCTTCTTTCCCCCATTCCTGTCAATTGTTCCCTTATGCTCTCCCTGAAACTCTGTACAGCCTCTGGTTGCTTCAGTTTATCCAGGTCCCATCACCTTAAATTCCCACCTTTTACAGTTTCTTCAGTTTTAATCTACCGTACTACTATGAGAACTATAATTAAAGCTACATGGTATGTACCCATGAAAAATTACTATCGCTCTTTTCACATATTGTTCTTTGTATCCGTAGCAACAACAGTAATTCACCATCGCTATTACACTATCAACAAACGGTGAAAACACAACAAAAAACTCTTGATATTACCAACTTCAAACGGTGCGTAATGCACACTCGCGCGGTGAAGTACCGAAAACACGTGACAATCCTGGTTTAATGTTGACAACATGCGCAGAACGCAGTGCTCACTCCAGATATATTTACTCTATGATCGATACAAATTATGAACAATTCGTATTCTGCGCCGTGGCGCGTAAGGTATTCTTTGAAATATCAGGTGGTCGCTGCTCAGCGACGATCTAAGAAATTATGCACCCAAATTGCGTGAAAATGTAATCACATATCAGTTCTAGTAAAATATATTTGTCTAGTAAATTCCCGTTTATCATCTGCATTTCTTCTTGGTTAGCAATTTTAATGGCCAGTACTGTAGTTACACCTCACACCGTCGTCTTATACTCTACAATTGGGAGCCCTATAGTGACAGAGAGCTGCAAATATGTAGACATGACGAAAAAAGATGCAGAATGTTAATAACGTTGGTCTTATTCGAAAGAGCTTTAAGAGTTTTCGCATAAAAAGTATGGAGATATTACTTTTTAGCTAGTCGTCATGCATATCACTTTAGGATCGTCACGACACTGCTTACTGCACTAATTTGGAAATATCATATTGATTGGTGAATTACAGAGCAGTCTGGGAAGGAAGCTTCCACTTCGAAATATACGTCACACACTGAAGTACCAAAGAAACTGGTACACGGCATACTATTGTGTAGCGCCGCGCGACCACACAGAAGCGACGGAACACGACGAGGCATGGAATCGACTAATGTCTGAAATACTGCTGGACGGAACTGACACCGTGAACCCTACAGAGCTGTCCATAAACCCGTAAGAGTACCAGGGGTGGAGATCTCTTCTGAACAGCACGTTGCAAGGCATCCCAGGTATGCTCAGTAATGTTGGCGGCCAGCGGAAGTGTTTAAACTCAGAAGTGTGTTCCTGTAGCCACTCTGTAACAATTCTTGACGTGTGCCGTGTCGCATTGTCCTGCTGGAATTCATCAAGTGCGTCGGAATGCACAATGGACGTCAATGGATGCAGGTGATCAGACAGGACGCTTCCGTACGTGTCACCTGTCAGAGTCGTATCTAGACGTCCCAATTCACTCCAACTGCACACGCCGCACGCCATTACGGAGCCTCCACCAGCTTGAACAGTCCCCTGCGGGGTTCATGAAGTTCTCTCCATTCACTCGATACAATTTGAAACGAGACTCGTCCGACCAGGCAACATGTGTCCAGTCTTCGACAGTCCAATGTCGGTGGTGACGGGTCCACGCGAGGTGCAATGCTTTGCGTCGTGCAGTCATCAAGGGTACTCGACCCGGCGTTTGGCTCCGAAAGCCCACATTGATGATGTTTCGTTGAACGGTTCACACGCTGACACTTGTTGATGGACCAGGATTGAAATCTGGAGCAATTTACGGAAGGGTTACGCATCTGTCACGTGGGCGATTCTCTTCAGTCGTCGTTGGTCCCATTCTTGCAGCATCTTATTCCGTCCGCAGCGATGTCGATTTGACGTTTTACCGAATACCTGATATTCACGGTACACTCGTGAAATGCTCGTACGAGAAAATCCTCACTCCATCGTCATGTCGGGTGTGTGTGTCCCATCGCTCGTGCGCCAACTGTAACACCACGTTCAGACTCACTTAAATCTTGATAACCTGCCATTGTAGCAGCAGTAACCGATTTAACAACTGGTGATGCTGTGGCTTTTCGCTCGTGTGCCGGCCATAACACCACGTTCAAACTCACTTAAATCTTGATAACCTGCCATTGTAGCAGCAGTAACCGATTTAACAACTGCTCCAGACACTTGTTGTCGTATATTTGCGTTTTCGACCGCAGCGCCATATTCTATCCTTTTACATATCTCTGAATTTGAATACGCATGCCTGTACCAGTTTCTTGTCACTTCACTGTGTATCTCCAACGATTAGTAAGAGGCCTGCGAAATGCGTGTGAGTCTGACCAGATCACCACAAAACGTGAGAGAACTTTTCAATCATCTCAACATGTCCTTAGAAGGAATAGATAATGGCTTCAAAGATTTCCATACCAATTACTACTTGCTGATATTACAGACTCAACCTTCAATCGTTCTAATGACCTGTCTGTGCATGTAGTCTCGAAGTTACTCCTAACCTCTCATCGACAGCGATTGATCCCTTATTAACGAATTTTCTTCTCTATTTTATTATGTATAGATATTAATAATTTTACGATGCAAGATCGATCCAAAAATAGTTTTCAGTCGGTAAATTAACATGCGATACGTCGCTCCATTTTCCACCCATTTTCTGACTAATTTCGCCTTTTTCGTTGTTTTCTACATCTACATGGTTAGTCTGCAATTCACACTTAAGTGCCTGGAACAGGGTTCATCGAACCATTTTCATACTACTCCTCTACCATCCCACTCTCGAATGGCGCGCGGGAAAAAGGAACACCTAAATCTTTCCGTTCGAGCTCTGATTTCTCTTATTTCATTATGATGATCATTTCTCCCTGCGTAGATGGTTGTCAACAAAATAGTTTCGCATTCGGAAGAGAAAGTTGGTGACTGAAATTTCGTAAATAGGTCTCGCCGCAAAGAAGACCGCCTTTGTTTCAGTCACTGCCACCCCAACTCGCGTATCATTGCGCGATAACACGAAACGAGCTGCCCTTCTTTGCACATTTCCGATGTCCTCCGTGTATCCTACCTGGTAAGGATCCCACACAGCGCAGCAATATTCCAGCAGAGGACGGACAAGTGTATTGCAGGCTGTCTCTTTAGTGGGTTTGTCGCATCTGCTAAGTGTTCTGCCAACAAAGCACAGTCTTCGCTTCGCCTTCCCCACAATATTATCTATGTGGTCTTTCCAGTTTAAGTTGCTCGTAATTGTAATTCCTAGGTATTTAGTCGAATTGACAGCCCTTAGATTTTTGCGATTTATCGTGTACCCAAAATTTATCGGTTTTGTTTTAGTATCCATGTGGATGACCTCGCACTTTTCTTTGTTTAGTGCCAATTGCCATTTTCGCCCGTACAGAAATTCTGTCTAGATCATTTGGTAATTGTAATTGATCGTCTGATGCTTCTACTAGACGGTAAATTACAGCGTCATCTGCAAACAATCTAAGGGGGCTGCTCAGATTACCACCTGGATCATTTATATATATATTGGGAACAGCAGAGGGCCTATGACACTACCTTGCCGAGCGCCAGATATCACTTCTGTTGTACTCGATGATTTACCGTCTATCACTACCAACTGTGACCTCGCTGAGACAAAATCGCGAATCCAGTCACACAACTGAGACGATACTCCATATGCACGCAATTTTATTAATAGTAGCTTGTGAGGAACGGTATCAAAAGCCTTCTGGAAATCTAAACCGATCTGAGATCCTTTGTCGACAGCACTCATTACTTCATGGGAATAAAGAGCTAGCTGCGTTGCACAAGAATGATATTTTCTGAATCCGTGTTGGTTATGTATTAATAAGTCATTTTCTTCTAGGTGATTCATAATGTTCGAGTACAGTATATGCTCCAAAATCCTACTGCAAATGGAGGTCAGTGGTATGGGTCTGTAATTCAATGGGTTACTCCTATTTCCTTTCTTGAATACTGGTGTGACCTGTGCTACTTTCCAGTCTTTAGGAAGAGACCTTTCGTCAAGTGAGCGGTTGTATATGATTGCTAAGAAAGGCGCTGCTGTGTCTGCATACTCTGAGAGGAACCTGATTGGTATACCATCTGGACCGGAAGACTTGCCTTTCTTAAGTGATCTGAGTTGTTTCGCAACACCTACCTACTTTCATGTCACTCATGCTAACAGCTGTTCTGTTTTAGAATTCTGGAATATTAACTTCGTCTTCTTTCCTGAAGGAATTACGGAAGAGTGTATTTAGTAACCCCGCTTTAGTGGCACCACCATCCGTAACATTTCCATCGCTATCGCGCAGTGACGGTATTGACTGTTGTTACAGGTAATATACACTCCTGGAAATTGAAATAAGAACACCGTGAATTCATTGTCCCAGGAAGGGGAAACTTTATTGACACATTCCTGGGGTCAGATACATCACATGATCACACTGACAGAACCACAGGCACATAGACACAGGCAACAGAGCATGCACAATGTCGGCACTAGTACAGTGTATATCCACCTTTCGCAGCAATGGAGGCTGCTATTCTCCCATGGAGACGATCGTAGAGATGCTGGATGTAGTCCTGTGGAACAGCTTGCCATGCCATTTCCACCTGGCGCCTCAGTTGGACCAGCGTTCGTGCTGGACGTGCAGACCGCGTGAGACGACGCTTCATCCAGTCCCAAACATGCTCAATGGGGGACAGATCCGGAGATCTTGCTGGCCAGGGTAGTTGACTTACACCTTCTAGAGCACGTTGGGTGGCACGGGATACATGCGGACGTGCATTGTCCTGTTGGAACAGCAAGTTTCCTTGCCGGTCTAGGAATGGTAGAACGATGGGTTCGATGACGGTTTGGATGTACCGTGCACTATTCAGTGTCCCCTCGACGATCACCAGTGGTGTACGGCCAGTGTAGGGGATCGCTCCCCACACCATGATGCCGGGTGTTGGCCCTGTGTGCCTCGGTCGTATGCAGTCCTGATTGTGGCGCTCACCTGCACGGCGCCAAACACGCATACGACCATCATTGGCACCAAGGCAGAAGCGACTCTCATCGCTGAAGACGACACGTCTCCATTCGTCCCTCCATTCACGCCTGTCACGACACCACTGGAGGCGGGCTGCACGATGTTGGGGCGTGAGCGGAAGACGGCCTAACGGTGTGCGGGACCGTAGCCCAGTTTCATGGAGACGGTTGCGAATGGTCCTCGCCGGTACCCCAGGAGCAACAGTGTCCCTAATTTGCTGGGAAGTGGCGGTGCGGTCCCCTACGGCACTGCGTAGGATCCTACGGTCTTGGCGTGCATCCGTGCGTCGCTGCGGTCCGGTCCCAGGTCGACGGGCACGTGCACCTTCCGCCGACCACTGGCGACAACATCGATGTACTGTGGAGACCTCACGCCCCACGTGTTGAGCGATTCGGCGGTACGTCCATCCGGCCTCCCGCATGCCCACTATACGCCCTCGCTCAAAGTCCGTCAACCGCACATACGGTTCACGTCCACGCTGTCGCGGCATGCTACCAGTGTTGCGATGGAGCTCCGTATGCCACGGCAAACTGGCTGACACTGACGGCGGCGGTGCACAAATGCTGCGCAGCTAGCGCCATTCGACGGCCAACACCGCGGTTCCTGGTGTGTCTGCTGTGCCGTGCGTGTGATCATTGCTTGTACAGCCCTCTCGCAGTGTCCGGAGCAAGTATGGTGGGTCTGACACACCGGTGTCAATGTGTTGTTTTTTCCATTTCCAGGAGTGTAGATATTGCACACGCTTTCTATTGCGTGTTCGACATCATATCGTTGTAAAATCGCGTTCCCAGCTGGCCATATTAACAATAATATTGAAGGTTTGACAAACCAGTATTGTCAAAAAATAGTTCAAATGGCTCTGAGCACTATGGGACTTTACTTCTGAGGTCATCAATCCCCTAGAACTTAGAACTACTTAAACCTAACTAACCTAAGGACATCACACAAATCCACGCTCGAGGCAGGATTCGAACCTGCGACCGTAGCGGTCGCGCGGCTCCAGACTGTAGCGCCTATAACCGCTCGGAGACTCCAGCCGTCCCAGTATTGTCACTAAACACTGAACCTGTGCAGGCTTCTTTAAGGAGAGGCCATGTGGCAGAAAAGAAACGAAGATTGGGTTTAATGTCCCGTCGACATCGAGGTCGTTAGAGATGGAGCGCAAGCGCAGACTATGTGAAGGTTGGGGAAGGAAATCGGCCGTGCCCTTTCAAAGGAAACATCCCTGCATTTGCCCAGAACGAGTTAGGAAAATCACGTAAAACCTACATCTGGATGGCTGGACGTGGGTTTGAACCGTCGTCCTCCCGAATGCGATAGATCAGTAAAGTCGCTGTGTTAACTACATCATCATCATCATCGTCATTAATTGCATTAACGAGTCTTTAAAGCCTTCAGCGGATTATACAAAAGTCATAACCCACTACATATGGAAGTAAAAAAGCACAGTATAGAAGATTATAAAAGGACGCGTTAGAACGGTCGTCTACCAGTCACGACACGGGGTGTAACTACAGTGGACGGTAGCTCAACGCTCCCGGCCCTTAGGCCGATGTTGCACTACCAAATTTACTGGGCGAAGCTGATGTGTACAATATACTTGACGTAGTGTAACAGGGAAATTATGTCAAATGCTTCCTTTCGTCAAATTTATTCGATCAAATCTAGCGCCTCGCCTTGGATTTCGATCAAAGAATCCGTTTGTCTACTGTTTGCTGCAATGTAATACGTAACCGTTGTTGTTGTTGTGGTCTTCAGTCCTGAGACTGGTTTGATGCAGCTCCCCACGCTACTCTATCCTGTGCAAGCTTCTTCATCTCCCAGTACCTACTGCAAGCTACATCCTTCTGAATCTGCTTAGTGTATTCATCTCTTGGTCTTCCTCTACGATTTTTACCCTCCACGCTGGCCTCCAGCACTAAACTGGTGATCCCTTGATGCCTCAGAACATGTCCTACCAACCGATCCCTTCTTCTTATCAAGTTGTGCCACATACTCCTCTTCTCCCCAATTCTATTCAATACCTCCTCATTAGTTATGTGATCTACCCATCTAATCCGCTAGAAGCGCTATAATCGATGCAGCTGTGTGAAATCTGGTGTTTTTCTTTCGAAATTTGCATGGTGCGTCGCATTTACAACGAAATTGAAATGAATGTTCGAGGAAAGTGAATCACTGTGCAACTTGCGGTATCCCGAATACAAAAATAGAATGAGAAGGAGCGAGAGCTATAAAAATATGGCGGATGCCGTTAGTCGCCAAATACGGCCGGCGTGTACCCCCGAGGATATGAAGGAAAAAATCTACAACTTTTGGAGAAATAAGAATTTTTCGTAGTGGCCATTGTCTGTGCTAAACAGGCTTCATACATTTCTGGTATTGTTTTTGTCAATGCGCACTAGAGCAGGTTTCTGCTGTTGCAAGAAATCGTAGCCTTAAGATAAGTCTGTCTTTTGCGGATATAGCATTTCTGAGGTGAATGTTTTAATATGAGGAGCAACTTTCCCGACCACATATTGAAATGTAGTCTCGTCTATTCACCGTCTACTTTCATACCACTTTACGTCCTCGACTTGCAGCTCTCGTTGGCAAATTTTGATTTATACATTGTTGATCTCGCTGTGAAATCTACAGCTTCACCCAACTACGTTTCCTTTCGCTTCCTTTCTGCCCCGCTTCGAAACACAAAAACACTGCAATTCTACTACATTTACATCTACATCTACATGGATACTCTGCAGATCACATTTAAGTGCCTGGCAGAAACTTGATCGAACCATCGTCACAATAGTTTTCTATTATTCCAATTTCATACAGCGTGCGGAAAAAACGATCACCTATATCTTTCGGTGCGAGCATTGATTTCCCTTATATTATTAAGGTGGTCGTTTCTCCGTATGTAGGTCGGCGTCAACAAAATATTTTCGCATTGAGAGGAGAAAGTTTGTGATTGAAATTTCGTGAGTAGATATATCGTGAGAAGAATCTACCACAACAGAAAACGCCTTTGTTTTAATGCTGTCCACACCAAATTCTGTATCATTTCAGTGACACTGTCTTCCCCCATTTCGCGATAATACAAAACGTGCTGCTCTTCTTTGAACTTTCTCGATGTACTCCGTCAACCCTACCTGGTAAGGATCCCACACCGCGCAACAGTATTCTAAAAGAGGGCGGACAAGGCAGTCTCTTTAGTGGATCAGTTGCATTTTCTACGTGCCCTGCGAATAAAACGTCGTCTTTGGTTTCCCTTCCCAACATTTTCTGTGCGTTCTTTCCATTTTAAGTTGTTCGTAATTGTAATTCGTAGGTATTTAGCTGAATTTACGGCCTTTACATTTGACTGATTTATCGTGTGAGGTTTAACGGATTCCTTTTAGCACTCATGTGGATTACCTCACACTTTTCGTTACTGAGGGTCATTTTCCAGTTTTCGCACCATACAGATATCTTTTCTAGGTCGTTTTGCAATTTGTTTTGTTCTTCTGATGACTATACTTGACGAAAACGACGTCATCTGCAAACCTAAGACGGCTGCTCAGATTGCCTCCTAAATCGTTTATATAGATGAGGAACAGAAAAGAGACATATCAGTACCCTCGGAAACGCCAGGAATCGCTTCTGTTTTACTCGATGACTTTCCGTCAATTATTACGAAGTGTGACCTCTCTGGCAGGGAATCACAAATCCAGTCACATAACAGAGAGGTATTCCATTAGCACGCAATTTCACTACAAGCCGCTTGTGTGGTATTGTGTCAAAAGCCTTCCGGAAATCCAGAAATGCGGAATCGATCTGAAATCCTTTGTCAATAGCACTCAACACTTCATGCGAGTAAAGAACTAGTTGTGTTTCACAAGAACGATGTTTTCTAAAGCCGTGTTGACTGTGCGTCAATAGACCGTTTTCTTCGAGGTAGTTCATTATGTTGAAACACAATATATATTCCAAAATCCTGCCGCATATCTACGTTAATGATATGGACCTGTAATTTAGTGGATTACTCCTAGTACCTTTCTTGAATATTGGTATTACCTGTGCAACTTTCCAGTCTTTAGGTACAGTACACATAAATACAGAGCATAGTAACAAGTTGTTGTGCGTCATTCTGAAACTTTGACGAAAAACTGGATGACAAAGTAATAACATCTTCCTGCATCACGCCAAAGATCTTTATCAAAGATCTTTGTGCAAAGTTTGGTCAAACTTCTTTGTATAATAAATTTGATAAGGCAATAGCCCCATTTGCTTCATCTTGCACCGCTATAGGGTCCACTTCTTTAACTCTAAAAGTGTACACCAGGGTTCACTCTGACCCTGGAGTTCTGTGTTTGTTACTGATAGTGCGCCACTGCAGAAAACACACAGCCCGCTGTTACCGGTGTAAATTCAGCGTTGCCAGAGACCTAGTAGAGGGTGGACATTCAGAGTTGTGCGACTGTATTGTTCAATTAAGTTGAGAGGAATATTTATTGAAGGATCGCTGTGACCCTGGAGTACACATAGTGTAACTATTCTGCCGCTGAGTGGTAATTACTATTACCCGAAATTGGCACATTATGATGACATTTTACTGACAGAAGATCTTATGCATGAGGTATTTTTAGAAGAAATCAGTCCTGAAACTCGCGTTAAGTGATTTTCGTGATGAATCTGATTGTGGACCAAACGCTCCCGCAGCAGTTAGGAACAATGGCGAAACTGACGAATTTGCCGAAATTCGGACAGCGACGAAGAAGATACAGTCGTCCCCGGAAGGAATGGTCATTGTTGGAACACAGTTGTCCCTAGCAGAACAGGTCATCCAGTTGCCGGAAGCAGTGTAGTCCATAATCTAAGAGTGTGGAAATAATGAATGAATGGATTTACGAGTAACTGAGAACACCTCAAAATATTTGCGTAGTTTGCGCATTTTATGTAATGAGTAACGTGTTCACGTAATTAAATTGCAAATTTGTTGTTGTGGTCTTTAGTCCAGAGACTGGTATGACGCAGCTCTCCATGCTACTCTATCCTGTGCTAGCTTCTTCACCTCCCAGTACCTACTGCGACCTACATCCTTCTGAATCTCCTTAGTGTATTCATCTCTTGGTCTTCCTCCACGATTTTTACCCCCACGCTTCCCTCCAGTGCTAAATTGGTGATCCCTTGATAACTCAGAATATGCCCTACCAACCGCTCGCTTCTTCTAGTCAGGTTCTGCCGCAAATTTCTCTTCTCCCCGATTCTGTTCAGCGCCTCCTCATCTGCCCACCTTATCTTCAGCGTTCTTCTGTAGCTCCACATTCTACTCCCCTCTTTTCTACTGTTTATCGTCCACGTTTCACTCCCATACATGGGAACACTCCAGATAAATACTGTCAGAATAGCTTTCCCAAAACTTAAATCCAGTGCTGTTTTTGTGGGGGGGAACGCTGGTAATGCGTACCCCTAAACGTTTTCGTCGACAAAGTAATTTTTTCACGATATTGATAACTTGGAAGAGGCCAAAGATTTATTTCACGGACGTAAATTTTTTATTTCATTTTTTCGTGTTGGTAATTGCAATACGAACGATACCAGTGCAGATTTTGGTGGGAAAATCGGTGTCATTCATTTCGAAGTTGCGGCTACCGTTCTCGACAACTGAATCGCTCGCAGTCAGTTCGACAAGCATGTAGTGCCCTCGCCCGCTGATAGTGGGCGGTGGTAGTGCCAAACGGATATGCGTACGCTCAAGTCGCATGCTTCATTTGAGGTGATGAAAACTGAAGTGTTCGATACCACTTTCTCTTCAATGTTTGTGTTTCTCGTTATCGCCTGCTTCATTTCAGCTGCAAAGTCAACTGAAGAGTCCGATACCATTTTTTGTAGTCGACATGTTGATGACGTCATGGCTAAAAGCAGACGGATGGTATCCCATGCTTCAGTTACAACTAATCTTCGCTGCATTATATCCCATGTCGGAGTACCCCAAACTTCTTTTTTTTTTCAGAAAAAAAGCGCTGCTACTCGATGTAAACAAATTTCTCTTCTTCAGAAACTCTTTCTTCCCATTCCATCTATATTTTACATCCTCTATGCATCGAGTCTCATCAGTTACTTTGGCGCCCAAATGGCAAAACTCATATACTTATTTAAGTGCCTCATTTCCCAATCTAATTCCCTCAGCATCACTTGATTCGACTACGTCCCATTATCCGCCTTTAAATCCGGATCACTTTGAAGTTTTATCATAGAAAAGCTTCGACGGCAATTTTTACCTAACCTCGAAGTTTGGATGTATTAAGGCTAATACTGATTGGAAAAGTACCTGACAGAGGTGAAACAAAATGCGTGTCGTATGTGGGAGGTGAGTTACATTCTAAAATATTCGAGCAGTTTCTCCAGAAAATAAGTGAGATTCTCTATGACCCTGGCGTACAATTCGTGTGGCAGTTTCAAGAGACGTACGCAAGTAGGGTGAAGTACGCCAAGTGACTGAAATACGGCGCTGTTTTTCGGAGTTTCTCGTAGACTCCCGCCGGACGGCCTAGAGTGCCATTTCTCGTCGGTGGTGCAATTAAAGACGTTCCGGTGTCGTATTGTCCGCTGCGGCGGCGGCGACAAACAGAACCTCGGCAAGCGTTCCCTTTGTCGCTCTGGGGGGCGGTAGGCCTTTGTACCTGTTTACCGGCGCCGCTGCTCTCTGTCCGGCAACACAAAGGCGCGTGATTAGCGCTCCGGGGAAATCCCGCAGGGGTGGGCAGCTGCCTCGGCAGAAAGCCTCCACCCCTCACACCTTCCTACGTATAGCGTATAGCCCACTGCCGAATGGCTCTAGACCAAGGTTGCCACCCTACCGCAAAACGTAGCGTTGTAAATAGTACGGACAATTGTTCCGTGCCAACTTTCAAAACCCAAAAATAGGGAGGTTCAGTTTCAGAAATCGGCAGGTGCGAATGCCTAAAACGACGGTACATTTTTGATATTATTTACAGACAACAGGTGCATTTTCTCATGACGTCACAAAGCTAATCACTTCCCTACAGCGTACTTGCGCGTGGTGTTCAGGAACACGTAACAGCGAACAGTAAGCCTACGTTATTAAACGTCGGCCAAAAGTCCATCAGAATGTTAAGAAAGAAGTGCTGTGCCTATGTTCACACCAGTGGAATTCCTGTTTATAAGTTGTTGAGACGTAATACGCTGCTTCCCATCTTTTGGGTCGTTTTATTATAAACGGTAACAATTACGAGCCATAAATTAGAATCCCCTCCGTTATCGCCATTTGTTGAAACAGAAAGCGGCCGACCTACGATTTCTTCTTCGTACTTCTTCGCAGTTTCTGCTATAATTGCGACATTTCTTGTTCCTGGGCAGCTGCCTTTTCCGCCTGATTGCTACCCGGGAACGTTTTCCTGAACAGGTTACTCATATTGTAAGTACATTTCATCGGCAAGTAGTGTGAAAAATCTCGATGTTAACAAGTATCCAGCATTTACCACCTCCCGTCATTTCCACCTTTAACACCAAATTACATTTTTTTTTTTTTTAAATTCACACACGTAACGTTTTCTGGGGGCTTACTTGTTTTCACATGTTTCGAAACATCGTTTTTTCCACCGTATGATATACAAAGTTCATACCGGCCAAGAGTACAAAATGCTTACATCGGACATTTTCCTAGACTCGATAATGCAAGGGAAACGTTCCAAAAAATTGCTCCAAGAAAACAGCGCTATATTTTTTTGCCACAGTGGCAGATAAAACTTCACTTAAGCACAATGACAGAAGTCCAGACAGAGCACAGCACTCAGCAATACGGGTAAGTATCCTACAAAAGTAGGGTTGCCGTATCTAGGGTTACCATATTTTGGATTTCAAAAAAGAGAACACTCCCTGTATTTTACGATGAGAAAAAGGACGCTTTCACTATTTTAAATGTATTACATAAGAAACAAACAAAAATAGTCACAAATGGTTCAAATGGCTCTGAGCACTATGGGACTTAACATCTGAGGTCATCAGTCCCCTAGACTTTAGAACTACTTAAACCTAACTAACCTAAGGACATCAGACACATCCACGCCCGAGGCAGGATTCGAACCTGCGACCGCAGCGGCAGCGCGGTTTCGGACTGCAGCGCCTAGAACCACTCGGCCACAACGACCGGCTGCAAGCCACAAATACGTAGATTACTTTAGGACCCACGTCCTATGTATATTTTTCATTCTACCGAATTTTTTTCAAAAATGCTTTCTGTTGATACAAATATTTAAAGAAGCTTTTGCAATTCAGATATGTTAAACAAAATTTCTCCGTTGCAATCCCTTTTACAGATTCATTTGCCAGCCTGTTTTTTCTCCTTCATCCACTGTGGCTGTATTAACGAAGGCACCCTCTCAATACAAGTGTTATGGGCCGGCACTACAAAGTCGTAAATGATTCACTAAAGTGTTCCTCGGAACTGTATGGCTCACTGTACTTGCAACATTTCTTCTGGCTCCGTACGGATTTGCCATCATATCTAGCTATAAATTATTTTTTTTTTTTTTTTAAGTTTGAAAGTTGATCAAAACACTTCTCAACATCAGTTTCAGTATTTTCATCGGACAAAAACTTGTGATTCTTCCACATAAGTCCGTGATACATATGAAATATCAGGCCACTTAAAACAAGAAAATTACCTTAACGGTTGCATCCAGATATTGAGATACTCAAAATATCCAGATCTAAACGATGATGCTAAGCAATATAAATCAGTATTTTCGGTTTTACTAGCATACAAGATCGATTACAAGCAAATAAGAAATGATGTAATTCAGTAACTGAGTTAAAAATGTATATAAATTGTTGATGACACGAGATGATTACAAAAGTCAAAGATCTTAATTCCCAAAGCGAAAAAATGCGGACATTAACAGAAATCTTAAAAATATATGCGGACGCTACATTAAACGTCGAAAATGCGGACATGTCTGCATAAATGCGGACGTACGGTAATCCTAGCCACATCTACCTGGCACCTCAATATACATATTCATTACTGTAGTTTCTTGTTAACAATACCAGCTTATTCCCAATAATAAGCACCTTTCACTCAGTTAATACTAGGCAATAATCTAATCTGCTTTGAATGGCAGAAAGGTGTGCAGTATACAGGTGCATCCATTTTCAATAAGCTAACAGAAGAATTCAAAAATCTTTGTAATAGTGCACACTTTTTCAAATCGAAACTGAAGGATTCCCTCATGGGTGACTCCTTCTATACCGTCGAGGAGTTCCTTGGAAAATTAGACTGATTCTTATGTTATATTGTTGATTGTGTTTAATGAAACCTATGGATTGTAATTTTTTGGGTTCATAAACATTTTATTTTATCTGTTATTACTTTTATGCTGTAATTTTATGTAGTGACACGTTCCATGACCTTTTAGATTTGCTCCCCAATTAGGTCCTGCGGAACTAATGTTTAAAATTTAAAAAAGTCTCGTTGGGACACTTTGAGATAGGAGTGTAGAAACGAAGTAAGCAATTTATTTAACATTACATAATACATTACATATGTAATATAATAATACAAATTTCTACTTAGACCATAACATGGAACTTGTTAGGGCAGAAATAGCTGGCACATCATATTTTTCGGCAGATTTCACCTATTTCGGCAAGCTTTTTTTCCGCTTTACGTATTTATAAAACTCCATGCAAATCAGGTTATAGTTAAACTGGAGCTGTAAGATTAGTCCCACGGTTTGTGGCGGCAGTGGGTTTCTCTCATGAGTCCACTGGGTCGCCATCGGCGAAAATATTCTTTCCGCAGGGGCGTTGTGTGCGGGGAATGGAGAAAAAACACAAGCAAAATTTTAGCAGTTGACATTTGCGTTCAAGATTTTCGGTTTCCTTAAGCTAATAGATTCACCTTTCTTCCGCGGAGTGTTTAGACATCCATTCTTACGAGTCACGTTTAGTTGCTAAACAGCCCTTCACATACATATACAGGATGGTCCATTGACAGTGACCGGGCCAAATATTTCACGAAATAAGCACCAAACGAAAAAACTACAATGAACGAAACTCGTCTAGCTTGAAGAGGGAAACCAGATGGCGCTATGGTTGGCCCGCTAGATGGCGCTGCCATAGGTCAAACGGGTATCAACTGTGTCTTCTTAAGTAGGAACCCCCATTTTTACTACACATTCCTGTAGTACGTAAGGAAACATCAATATTTTAGATGGGCCACTTTTTTCGCTTTGTGATAGATGGATGGCACTGTAATAGCGTGGTATCAAGTAACATTCCGCCAGTGCGAACGGTATTTGGTTCGTGATACATTACCCGTGTTAAAATGGACCGTTTACCAATTGCGGAGGGTCGATATCGTGTTCATGAATAGCTATTGTGATCAAAATGTCCAACAGGCGTTTCCTATGTATGCTGCTCGGTATCCTGGACCACATCATCCAAGTGTCCGGACCGTTCGCCGGATAGTTACGATATTTAAGGAAACAGGAAGTGTTCAGCCACATGTGAAACGTCAACCACGACCTGCAACAAATGACGATGCCCGAGTAGATGTTTTAGCTGCTGTCGCGGCCAATCCGCACATCAGTAGCAGATAATGCGCGAGAATCGGAAATCTCAGAAACGTCTGTGTTGAAAATGCTACATCAACATCGATTGCACCCGTACCATATTTCTATGCACCAGGAATTGCATGGCGACGACTTTGAACGTCGAGTACAGTTCTGCAACTGGACACAAGAGAAATTACGGGACGGTGACAGATTTTTTACACACGCTCTATTTAGCGACGAAGCGTCATTCGCCAACAGCGGTAACGTAAACCGGCATAATATGCACTATTGGGCAACAGAAAATCCACGATGGCTGCGACAAGTGGAACATCAGCGACCTTGGCAGGTTAATGTATGGTGCGGCATTATGGGAGGATGGATAATTGGCCCCCATTTTATCGATGGCAATTCAAATGGTGGAATGCATGCTGATTTCCTACGTAATGTTCTACCGATGTTACTACAAGGTATTTCACTCCATGACAGAATGACGATGTACTTCCGACATGATGGATGTCCGGCACATAGCTCGCGTGCGGTTGAAGCGGTATTGAATATCATATTTCATGACTGGTGGATTGGTCGTCGAAGCACCATACCGTGGCCCGCACGTTCACCGTACCTGACGTCCCCGGATTTCTTTCTGTGGGGATGTTAAAGGATATTTGCTATCGTGATTCACCGACAACGTCTGACAACATGCGTCAGCGCATTGTCATTGCGTGTGCGAACATTACGGAAGGCGAACTACACGCTGTTTAGAGGAATGTCGTTACACGGATTGCCAAATGCATTGATGTTGACGGATATCATTTTGAACATTTATTGCATTCATGTGGTGTTTACAGGTAATCACGCCGTAATAGCATGCGTTCCAATCTGGGGTTTCAGATAGCGTCATCGCCGGCCGCGGTGGTCTAGTGGTTCTAGGCGCGCAGTCCGGAACTGCGGGACTGTTACGGTCGCAGGTTCGAATCCTGCCTCGGGCATGGATGTGTGTGATGTCTTTAGGTTAGTTAGGTTTAAGTAGTTCTAAGTTCTAGGGGACTGATGACCACAGATGTTAAGTCCCATAGTGCTCAGAGCCATTTGAACCATTTTTAGATAGCGTCATCCAATCAAATGCTAACATTTATTAAAAGAAATAGGTCATTTCTTTAAGTTATCTAATGCTATGGTGTAGACAGCCATATAGCCTCTTCCTCAAATTGCGAAATCAAATTAATTTTTTCTTGGTTATGGTTCTTATTCTTTAATTTGTTCAAATTCATCTAGGTTTGTATGCCAATAGAATTGGCAGTCTTTCTTTCATTCAGACATCTTTGAGCGTCAATTGAAAAAATGGTTCAAATGGCTCTGAGCACTATGGGACTTAACTTCTCAGGTCATCAGTCCCCTAGAACCTAGAAGTACTTAAAACTAACTAACATAAGGACATCACACACATCCATGCCCGAGGCAGGATTCGAACCTGCGACCGTAGCGGTCGCGCGGTTCCAGACTGTAGCGTCTGGACCCGCTCGGCCACTGCGGCCGGCTCTTATTTCGATTATCGAGTCTTTATTCTCCTTCATGCTTTTTATATTGCACTCGTTGATCGTATTACGTTTACAAGGAATCGCCTTATGAGATCGCTATTCAGATGGGAGCTGTCCGATTTTGCGCTTGGCGGCGCTTAGCTAGTTCCAGCCCCGTACTACTGGAGAATTCTGGTATTTTCTCGAATGATGGCGTCCACACAGGACGTGCGATGTGCGACGCCACCTGAGAGACCACCTTGTCAACACAAACTTGGTGTCACAGATAAAACTACGTGAGGCTGCACTTGCACGTTGCCCTAACGGATGGCGATTTTGCAAAATCGGGACAAAGTTGAGTATTGTCGGAATATCGGGACTAGAAGGTCCATAACGGCGATGGGTGGCAACACTGATAACAAAATGCGTGGCAACGCGGAAAAATATTCGATATACAGGTCGCTCGCGACTTCCTGATTTCTATCAACTCCGATACTTACTACTGGCCATTCCGTGGTGGCCAAGCGGTTAAAGGCGCTACAGTCTGGAACCGCGTGACCGCTACGGTCGCAGGTTCGAATCCTGCCTCGGGCATGGATGTGTGTGATGTCCTTAGGTTAGTTAGGTTTAAGTAGTTCTAAGTTCTAGGGGACTGATGACCTTAGAAGTTAAGTCCCATAGTTCTCAGAGCCATTTGAACTGGGCATTAAAATTGCTACACCACCAAGATGATGTGGTACAGACGCGAAATTTAACCGACAGGAAGAAGATCATCTGATATGCAAAAGTTTAGCTTTTCAGATCATTTAGACATGTTGGCGCCGGTGGCGACACCTACAACGTGCTGACGTGAGGAAAGTTTCCAACCGATTTCTCATACTCAAACAGCAGTTGACACGCGTTGCCTGGTGAAATGTTGTTGTGATGCTTCGTGTAAGGACGAGAAATGCGTACCACCACGTTTCAGACTTTGATGAAGGTCGGATCGTAGACCATCGCGATTGCGGTTTATCGTGTCGCGACATTGCTGCTCGTGTTGGTCGAGATCCAATGACTGTGAGCAGAATGTGGACTAGGTGGGTTCCGGAGGGTAATACGGAACGCCGTGCTGGATCCCAACGGCCTCGTATCACTAGCAGTCGAGATGACAGGCATCTTATCCACATGGCTGTAACGGATCGTGCAGCCACATCTCGATCCCTGAGTCAACAGATGGGGGTGTTTGCAAGACAACAACCAACTGCACGAACAGTTCGACGACGTTTGCAGCAGCATGGACTATCAGCTCGGAGACCGTGGCTGCGGTTACCCTTGACGCTGCATCACAGACAGGAGCGCCTGTGATGCTGTACTCAACGACGAACCTGGGTGCACGAATGGCAGAACGTCATTTTTTCGGATGAATCCAGGTTCTGTTTACAGCATCATGATGGTCGGATCCGTGTTTGGCAACATCGCGGTGAACGCACATTAGAAGCGTGTATTCGTCATAGCCATACTGGCGTATCACCCGGCTTCATGGTATGGGGTGCCATTGGTCACACATCTCGGTCACCTCTTGTTCTCATTGACGGCACTTTGAACAGTGGACGTTACATTACAGATGTGTTACGACCGTGGGTCTACCCTTCATTCGACCCCTGCGAAACCCTACATTTCTGCAGGATAATGCACGACCGCATGTAGCAGGTCCTGTACGGGCCTTTCTGGATACAGAAAATGTTCGAATGCTGCCCTGGCCAGCACATTCTCCAGATGTCTCACCAACTGAAAACGTCTGGCCAATGGTGGCCGAGCAACTGGCTCGTCACAATACGCCAGTCACTACTCTTGATGAACTGTGGTATCGTGTTGAAGCTGCATGGGCAGCTGTACCTGTACACGCCATCCAAGCTCTGTTTGACTCATTGCCCAGGCGTATCAAGGCCGTTACTACGGCCAGAGGTGGTTGTTCTGGGTACTGATTTCTCAGGATCTATGCACCCAAGTTGCGTGAAAATGTAATCACATGTCAGTTTCAGTATAATATATTTGTCCAATGAATACCCGTTTATCATCTGCATTTCTTCTTGGTTCAGCTATTTTAAAGTCCAGTAGTGTAATACCAAGCGTGCTCCGTAATCAGGGATTTGCAAAACCATTCGTCTGTCGTGCAAATGACAGTAACAGGAAAACCGTACTGCCAAAGTCGTAAAAGCTGGAAGCAATGGAAGAACGTTATTTGGTCGAATGAGTCTTGTTTCTGACTGTTCCCAACTTTGGCCGAGTTTAGGTCCTAAGAGTGGAGCACGGCGAGTGTTCGGTTGTGACGTTGTGCTAATCCACGGTCCCCCCGGTTACTCTGCAAGGTTGCATTACTGCCACAGTTTATGTGACCATTTTGGGTGACCGCGTCCGTCCCATGGTCCAGTGTCTGTTCCACAGAGGTGATGCAGAGTTCCCAGACGACAGCACCCCTGTTCACACACCTCGCATCACCCAGGATTGCTTTAGGGACCACGAGGATGAAATGCCACGTTTCCACGGGCCACCACAGATCTCAGTGTTGTTGTGACTTTTCAGAGAGGAACGCCCGATCGCCATCCACCTCCATCGTCGTCACCTCAACTTGCAGCTAGTTTGCAAGAAAAGCGGAACACGACTCCCTTGGAAAGCGTTTCAACATCTGTATTTATCCATTCCGAGACAACTGGAAGCTATTTTGGTCGCGAACTACTTTCCTGCGCCGTTTTGGGCACGGTAATGTGCTGCGTTTGGTGCACCCCCTGTATACTCGAAGAACACCGTGCGACCATCATGCTGTCACCATCATACGTCTCACGTAAGGATCATGAGAATAAGGTGGCAGATTTGAGCCCGTACAAAAGCAAACATAGGCTTATTTTTTTGTCTCTCAGCCGCACACGGAACAGGGCAGAAAATTACACAGAAGTGTCAAAGAAACTGGTATGGGCATGCGTTTTCAAGTACATAGCTATGTAAACAGGCAGAATACGACGGTGCGGTCGGCAACACCTATAAAACAGGGTGAAATGTATTTAAACCGACAAACTCTGGGAGGCTGTAGGGGACATCAAACAAATATTTTTCCCTAATGTTGAAAGGGTACTGTACCGCCCGACACTGGTTCAAATGGTTTTTAGTACTATGGGACTTAACATCTGAGGTCATCAGTCCCCTAGAACGTAGAACTACTTAAACCTAACTAACTTAAAGACATCACACCCATCCATGTCCGAGGCAGGATTCGAACCTGCGACCGTAGCCGTCGCGTGGTTCCAGACTGAAGCGCCTAGAACCGCACGGCCTCACCGGCTGGCGGCCGACATTGAAAATAGGTACAACATTCTTCGTTATTCTTGTCAGAACAACATATTTTTTGTAATAATAACTCAATTTCACTTAATACACCGAAGCCGGATACCAGTGTGGGAAAGAATGACAATTTATTTATTTAATTGATCACATGTGCACTCCCACAAAATAAATCCCTACATCCAGTTTGGTGAGATCTGTGAAATGAATGAATGTATGGTCGTCTGCTAACCGGAGATAGTGAATGTGAATATATGATCATATTTGAGACGATCCTTTGGCCACCTTTGGTGGGACCAAAGAGATGAAATTTACCTGAGCTTTGAGCGCCTGAAATGTGGCTGACCAATACGGTAGCATGGTGCTCCCCCACCTCGGCGGAGGTGCGAGCTGACCTGAAGAACGGCCATGTTTTCGGCACTCTGGCCCTGGATCTTGTGTTGGTAAGACCTGTCTTACGTGTGCTCCGTAAAGACAAAAGAGTGGTGACATGGTATGCATGTGAAATACTTAAGAGTAGTTTGGAATAATTATTTCCCTATTTCAGGAACTTTTGAGGGGAGAATTAAATGTCAGGCAGGTAATATTAATGGGATCGTAGTAATTTTCAGAAGTGACCAACGGTCACAATGAAACCACGTGTAGCAATAAGTTGAAATACTTAGGTGTGCTTAAGTTAAGATGAATTACTAGCGTGTGTACAATAAGTTGAAATATTTAAGAAATAGCGTGTGTACCATAAGTTGAAATATGTAAGAAATGGCGTGTGCAGGACTTGAAATTAGAGACGATTACTTCCACGTGGTGAGTACTGTGTGAGTCTCAAACTGTGTATGAGACAAAAGATAAAGAGAAGTACTCGTCCATGGTATCAGTTGAGGACTCGCGTGTGTGATGAATATGATCTTAATATTACTTTGCATGTTATGTTTCCGTGTGACGCTAGATCCGAACTCTAATACTCTGAGAGACAAGCAAGGTGAGTCAGCCGTCTATCCAGCAACGCATTGCACAGGAAGACGTGGATATATCGTCCAGAGTTCGTAGTAGGAAAGAAAAGTTACGAAGTGGGGCAGTGTCATGTGAAACTGGGATGAATACTAATTGAAGTGGGGAAGCTGAAAGTGATGTGATTACAACGTTGTGACTATTCTTGGTGTTGTATTGTATGTTGCCAGTGTGATGTATTTCATGTAATATAAGTATGTGTGATTTGCATGGGAGAGTGGCAAGAAATGTTCAGAGGCTGTGGGTTATGCATGTTCCTTTTTGTACCGCTCGGTCTGGAGGAAATTTTCGTAATGATGGGTGTGAGAGTTGAAGTGTGAGCTATAGCAAAAGATCCACCATCCTATCCAGAAAGTGCACTGTAGTGTTAGATAATTACGAGACCATAAGATAGAGAATCACCAATGTAAAGCCATGCCCACTGGGCGGAGTTTCTCGTGTGTAATGGTTATATAAAATGTAATGGTGTGTTTAGGTTATCTCTGAACCATAATAGAATTTATCGGAATAAAAAAGATAGTGAAAAGAATAAGATTGGTGGCCTTGTTCTTCGAGTAGTATGTAGTCATGATATCCAGAATTTATAATGTGTGCGCCATTCATATTCTGTGCGATGGCCACGTGTTGGTCAAAGCCGTTGGGTAAGAAAGAAAATGTGGTATTTCCAGAGCGTAGTGAACAATCAGAGTTGTGTAAATTACTAATAGTCAGTTTGCGTTATGTGGTCCGTTGCGTAATATTCAAACAGGAGAATAATTTGTAGCTTAATTGTGGGTACTAGAGATCATAATCAGTCATTGATGTTACACGAGAAGTAACAACAAATCCACTCGCTTGGCAGACCACTCATCTTGCAGGCCTGACTGCTTGATGCCACAGTATGAGCGAGGCACGTGGGTGCCTCTCAATGTCACTTTTTCCTATGAGGAGTGTTTACACCGGTATAGCAAGATTTCTCTGTCGGCAAATTAATTAAACCAACAAACACTTTTCCATTTTTTTTATGACCAAGAGACAACACATTAACACAACCCAATTTTAATTACAGTAGGTTTTCAAAAATGCCTCCATTGACATGTAGACAAAGGTTACACCGTCGGATCATGTTCTGTCTGACACGGGCAAAAACCCCAGGAGTATCCTGAATTGTTCCTGCTGCTGCTACTATCCGGGCAACCAGATCCTCTTCTGATGCAACAGGGGTTGCGTAAAGAAGTTTGTGCGTCTCTCCCCACACAAAAAAGTCCAGAGGTGACATATCTGGGGATCGAGCAGGCCACGGTACAGGACCACCTCTGCCATTCCACGTTTCTGGGAACCGTCGGTCCGGGAATCGGCGCACACGACGACTGGAATGTGCCGGCGCCCCGTCATGTTGGAAACACATGCGTTGTCTTGTAGGGAGCGGGACGTCTTCCGGCGAGAAAATTGTAATAGTGCCTGCCATTCAATGGCCTAGATAGCAGGTACGGCCCGGTTAAACAGTTCCCAACAACACGTGTGGCATTATCCTCACTCCAAACACGCGAATTGTGCACGTTGAAGGCTCCATCACGCCCGAACGTCGCTTCATCGGTAAACAACAAAGAGGATGGAAATGTAGGATGCATTTCACACTGTTTCAGGTACCACTGCGAAAACTGTATTCTGAGTGGATAATCAACTGGTTCCAGCTTGTGGACACGCTGCAAGTGAAATGGACGTAACAATTCCTCTCGAGGCACTGTTCTTACATTCGTCTGATTCGTCCCCATGTTACGTGCAATTGCTGATTAAAGGATCCCGCTCCAAATGCTGCTAGACAGCTTCCTCAAATTGCAGCGTTCTTACCGTGCGACGGCGTCCCTGTCCAGGTAATCTGAACCGAGCGAGGTGGCGCAGTGGTTAGCACACTGGACTCGCATTCGGGAGGACGACGGTTCAATCCCGTCTCCGGCCATCCTGATTTAGGTTTTCCGTGATTTCCCTAAATCGTTTCAGGCAAATGCCGGGATGGTTCCTTTGAAAGGGCACGGCCGATTTCCTTCCCAACCCTTCCCTAACCCGAGCTTGCGCTCCGTCTCTAATGACCTCGTTGTCGACGGGACGTTACACACTAACCACCACCACCACCACCACCAGGAAATCTTCTAAATGACCCGGTCTCACGCAGACGTTGGTACATAGCAGCAAAGTCCGTATGATGCGGGATACAGCGTTTAGGATGTTATTGTTGATAAACCCGCTGTGCAGCTCGTCCGTTGTGGTGCGCTACGTAGTACGCACCAGCCATATCAGTGTACTCACTGCAGGTGTATCGCTGCATTAGTAAACAGAGACAATGCTTTACTACACTGGTGGACAGCAGTTGCCTACAACGGAAGAGCGTAATACGGCCTCCACCGGCTTAAATAATCCTCATAGGAGAAAATGACATTAGGGAAAAATATTTGTTTTGATGTCCCCTACAACCTCCCAGAGTTTGTCGGTTTAAATACTTTTCACCCTGTATAAACCAACAAGTGCCTGGTGCAGTTGTTAGATCGGTTACTGCTGCTGCTACGGCAGGTTACCAACATATAGACGAGTTTGGACGTGGTATTATAGTCGGCGCACGAGCGATGGGACACAGCATCTCCGAGGCAGCGATGAAGTGGGGATTTTCCAGTACGACCATTTCACCGTGAATATTAGGAATCCGGTGAAACACCAAATCTACAACATCGCTGCGGCCGGAAAAAGATCCTCAAAGAAGGAGACCAACGACTAATGAAAAGAATCGTTCAACGTGATAGGAGTGCAACCGTTCCGCAAATTGCTGCAGATTTCAGTGCTGGGCCCTCAGCAAGTGTCAGTGTGAGAACCAGTCAACGAAACGTCATGGATGTGGCTTTCCGAGCCGAAGGCCCACTCGTGCTACCTTCATAACAGCACGGCACGAAGCTTTGCAGCTCGCCTGGGCCCGTCAACACTGACAGTGGACAGTTGATGACTGGAAACTTGTTGCCTGGTAAGATGACTCTCAAATTGTATCGACCGAGTATGGAGACAACCTCATGAACCCATGGACCCTGCATGTCAGCATGGGACTATTCAAGCTGGTGGAGGCCCCGTGTGCAGTTGGAGTGATAGTCTGATAGTCTGGATACGACTGTGGCAGGTGACACGTGCGCAAGCATCCTGTCGGATCACCTGCATCCACTCGTGTCCATTTGTGGGGCGGCTGGTAGATTGGTTGTTTAATAAAATGTAGAATTGTAATGTAGAAAAGATGCATTTCCCGGCCGATGCACCATATGTGGGGCGGCTGGTGGGAATTATATTTGTTATATAATGTTTGGCCTGTAATGCAGAAAAGATGCACTTCCCCGTCGATGCACCATATGTGGAGCGGCTGCTGGAAATTAATGTTTATTGTTTAAAATGTTCCTATTATTTATTGTTGTTTTGCCGTTCTCAACACTGGCTCTCTAACTACAATTTTGGCAGCCAGAAAGTGATTAGCAAAACGTGAAGCCTGTAATTAGAATTCCCAGTGCCCACTTCATCTGAGAAATACACTTATAGCTACAGCTTATAGCTCTGAGGAATTAGGAGATTGTCTGGGATTTATAATCAAAAACGATCGTGAAAAAACGTTCTCTGTATTCTGAAAGTCACAGATGAAAAAAAAAAAAAAAAAAAGAATCCACACAATCTGACTAACAGAGCAGTTCAGAGTCTAATGCGCTGATGCAACTATAACTGTCCAAATTAAAAGTTTAAGTGAATGCTCGCCATAATTTGATGATTAGGTTCATCAAACGCCACGCTAAATAAATGGTAGAATGTTTGTCCCGCGACGTGAAAATACGACATACGCAAACTGAAGATAGTTAATTAAAGTCATCCCAGAATTAACACTTCACTCGAAAATGATTTCATGGATACGCGTATCCCGAGTAACTTAATACGGCATCCGAGGCTGTTTATAGCAATGATACCGACGCGACGCGACTTCCGACACAGATGATGTGTTATTCAGCGTCTGGAGAGAACTGGGGCCTTTCTTCCTCGCGCAGCGTTCTTATGTATAAACCCGCGGTGCGGACGGCTAAGGGAACGCCTGATCAAATCGGCTCTCCCGACTAGCCGCTGGGCTAGTAATGCACCACATTAAGTTATTGAATAAATCGTAGCTTCTTTTACTGATGGCCGATGAAGCTCTCAATTTAAATGTGCATTCAACACACAGGTAAGTAATCATAATAAAAGTTTGAAGTGGCTAAGTTAAATATTTTGGACGAGAGAATTAATTTAATTACACTACACGCAGTAGACGAGCTCTGAACTTGCCCTTTGGAGATACGCTATCGCTATAGTTTTATAGTCATTCACTTGAAATTTCTCACAGCTTTATGATTATAGCGAATCTCCCTTATACTTAAATTTAAACATCCTAGCCTTATTTATTAGCCTACTTAATCTATCTTGCTTCCTTAAAGACAAAAACCAGAAAATCGTGAATTTCCACAAAAATTTTAATTTGTGAGATCCAAAGTACTGTTTCTATTAAATAATTATGAAAAAGGAATCTAAATATAAATTTTTGAGTCTCTAGCTCTTTTCCGTTGCGCCAATGATTTTTACAGAAAAACGTCCAAATTTTGAAAATGGTTAAAGTTATTCAACTGGTATTCAACACATATTGAGCCGGCCGCGGAAGTCTCGCGGTTCTAGGCGCGCATCCGGAACCGCGCGACTGCTACGGTCGCAGGTTCGAATCCTGCATCGGGCATGGATGTGTGTGATGTCCTTAGGTTAGTTAGGTTTAAGTAGTTCTAAGTTCTAGGGGACTGATGACCACAGCTGTTAAGTCCCATAGTGCTCGGAGCCATTTGAACCATTTGAACACATATTGATTTAGTATTATTCCTGACACGCTAGAAACGTTTCAGGTTATTTACTTGATTTTTAAAGTATTGCGCAATATTATGACGTCAGAGCTAGTTACAGCGGACTAGGCTGGCACATTATGGAAAGACTGATGAGAATTTTATAAGGCGTGAGTAGGCTGCTTCCCTACACATTGTGGAGCAGGACAATGGCACACTTCCACAATTACTACAGGAACACTCATCTGAGTTTAAACACTTCCGCTTTCTACCAGACATGAAAATTATTGAGCGCATCTGGGATACCTCGCAGCGTGCTGAAGACATCTCCACCCTCTCGTACGCTTGCGGATTTACGGACAGTGCTACAGGATTGATGGTGTCAGTTGTCTCCAGCACTACTTCAGACATTAGTCGAGTCCACGGCACGTCTTGCTGCGGCGCTTCTGCGTGTTCGCGGGGTCCCTACACGATATTACTCAGGTGTACCAGTTTCGTTGGCTGGTTTTGGAAATGAAACCCGTAATGTAGTGAAATAGGATCAGACTGGTTCACTGACTCTTCATCGCGCAAAGCGCTAAGGATAGGAACTTGAAGTATGGAGAGGATGTGGGCCTTATACTGTAGGCATCGTTTACGAAAGGATCGTCAGAAAATTCGCTCCTAATGGGGTAAAATAGGAGATTAAAGACATTCTCAAAGTACGTCGCTATTAAGGGAATTTAGGAGCTAGAACAAGGAGAACTCGTATTTGATTTGTCAATCATAAATAAATACGTGATTCAGCATTTTTGGAAATTCCACCACTAAGGGGGTAAAATAGCGGATGAGAGGTTTCTTGAAAATAAATAATTTGTGCTTGACTTCTCGGTCAGAAAGCAAAAAACAAAATACGTGTTTCAGTGTTTCTGGAAGATCAACCCCTGAGGGAGTGCAATAGGGGATGAAGATTATTAAGAAAACATTTCGTTAGATTAAAAATTTTTAGAAATTTATGAAAACTGGTTGTTTCACATCTCATTTAGATATAAAGAAAAAAATGGTTCAAATGGCTCTGAGCACTATGGGACTCAACTGCTGGGGTCATTAGTCCCCTAGAACTTAGAACTAGTTAAACCTAACTAACCTAAGGACATCACACACATCCATGCCCGAGGCAGGACTCGAACCTGCGACTGTAGCGGTCTCGCGGTTCCAGACTGTAGCGCCAGAACCGCGCGGCCACTTCGGCCGGCAGATATAAAGAAATATTTGTTAGGGGATGGAAGTTGCTGAAGAAACATCTCCACTAGAACTCAAAAGGCGTGATTAACAACCAGAACTGCCTTTCCGTGACAAGTAAATTTGGAAAAGACTATGCTTATATGGCCTCAATTATCGGGTAAAGCTTAGAAGGTGTTGCAATTTGTAAACAATATAGTAGTTCGAATAAATAAAAAGATACAAACTCTCTGCAGGCCATACAGTGTGCGCGAGCGTAGCAGTTGGCGGGGGGGGGGGGGGGGGGGCTAAGCAAGTCGTAAACATTAGTACGGTGTACCCCCTGCCACGCACTGCCGAGTACGTCTGTAAATGTACGCGTAGACAGGTGGAAGCGATCGACCGCGCAGGCGTAAAAATGGCACGCGGGACAAGGTGCAGAGGGACCCACTGCACAGCGGCATAGCGCGGCACTGCAGGCTGTCGGCGATGTGGTTTACTGAACGGCGCCACGGCAGATAGCTCGGAGGCAAACAGGGTGGGGGGAGGGCTGGTGATATAAGAAGAGAGATAGGGAGGAGAAAAACGAGAAAAAAGAAAACCACGGAGCCCACACATCAAGCCTGTAGTCTGCTCTCCGAATGATGGGTCGACGACAAACGGAAATGTAATGCTGAGTTTGGGGTTGACGCACGTGAGGGTTTAGTGTAACAAGGCTGAATTGAAAGTGACTAGTTGCTGACTTATTTTCTTATTCTTCTTTATTCGTATAAAAAAAACATCGATACAAAGCAAGAGAGAATAGTGATTGTTCCAGACTTCAGTTCGAAGACTGCTACTCTATCCTGTATAAGACTCTTCATCTGCAGGGTCCTGCTTTCTAACCATCTGAAATGTTTATCACGCACGCTTCACTTCCCTACAAGGGTACACTCCGTACAAATACCTTTAGAAAAGACGTCCTGACACTTAAATTTACATTACATGTTAATTAATTTTGTTAATTTAATTTCCTCAGTGTTTCCTCATTCAATCCGATTACATACCATTATCATTCTTTTACTTTCGCTGTTGTCCATATTATGGCCAACGGCCTTGTCACACCGGTTTCCGTTAGATCACCGAAGTTAAGTGCTGTCGGGCAGTTGGCAAGCGGCGTCTGCCGAACGCTGTTGGCAAGCGGGATGCACTCAGCCCTTGTGAGGCAAACTGAGAAACTACTTAATCAACGAGGCGTGTGTTTTTTTTTTCAAAGTAAGTACCGTTTTGAAATTAAAAAGAGACGTGCTAAGATATCAGAATAATTTTATTTTTGCATGAAAGCCTGTACATAATTTCCGTCAATATTGAGGCACTTGTCATAACGCTGTGCCAGTCTTTGAATACTCTCCCCATAGAAGTCTGCCGCCTGACTTGTTAACCACTACACCACCACTGTTTTGACTTTGTCATCGTCTCGAAGACGCTGACCGCCCAGGTGTTTCTTCAAGTACAGGAACAGATGGCAGTCACTGGGCGCAAGGTCGGGGCTGTACGGAGGATGATCCGGAGTTTCCCATCGAAAAGATGTGATGAGATCTTTGGTCTGATTCGCCACATGCGGACGGGCATTGTCTTGCAGCAAAACGATGCCCTTGCTCAACTTCCATGGACAGTTGCTTTGATTCTGGTGTGACGTAGGCCAGCCATGTTTCATTGCCCGTAACAATTTGGCTTAAGAAATCGTCACCGTCGTCGTGGTACCGCTCAAGGAAAGTCAATGCACTGTCTAAACGTTTGGTTTTGTGCACATCCGTCAACATTTTCGGTACCCAACGTGCGCACAATTTTCGGTAATTCTAGTGCTCGGTCACAATGACATACAAAACACTACGATAAACATCAGGAAAGTCATCCCGCAAGGAGGAAATCGTAAAGCGTCTGTTTTGCCTCACCTTATTGCCCACTTCCTGCACCCAACTTTCGTTAACGACCGAAGGACGCCCACTCCGTCCTACATAATGCACATTTGTGCGGCCATCTTTAAATGCTCTCACCCACTTCATTACCATTCCATCACTCATAATGTTTTCTCCGTAAACTGCACAGATCTCACGATGAATATGGGTCGCTTTTAGGCCTTTAGCCCAAAGAAACCTTACTACAGCCCGTACTTCACAGACGCCGGAACCTACGATTATAAACAAGGAAGAATCAGACTGTAATGGCGTCAGTGCGTAGATTAAGGGACAGGCTTACACGTAAAAATAAAATTATTGAGATATCTTAGCACGTCTTTTTTAAATTTCCAGACGGTACATACTGGAAAAACACGCCTCGAAGTAGCGGCTCCGGTCCCCTAAACTGACATACGGCCGGGAGAGCTGTGTGCTGACCACATGCCCCTACGTATCCGCATCCAGTGACGCCTGTGGGTGAGGATGACGCGGCGGCCGGTCGGTGCCGTCGGGCCTTCCAAGGCCTGATCGGACGCAGCTTAGTTTGTTAGTTAGTTGTCTCTTCTCGAGAAAGGATCCATTCCGTTAAATTTATCTTTCAGGTCCTTTGTCCTCTTAGACACATTTACAGGGTTGTAATACAGAAGTAAAACCATCAACAGCTAAGATCGCCAGCTATAAATGTGTCTTGGACGACCTGTTTCAGCATTCATCGGTGCTTATACAAATACACCTAAATGAATCTCCACCATCTGTACGATACGCCGATGGGGATTCACTGAGGTGTATTTGCGTAAGATTCGACGATGGTAAAAATAGATTGACGAGAAACAGATCATCAGAAATAAAGTTATTGTTAGCGATCTGGGCTGCTGAATTTAATGCTTCTATACTTCATATCATTCTAGATCGCCCCAGTAATAGAACAACGTCAAACATATAAACCACTAGCTTAGCGCCTGCTGCTTACAATTTGTATGTTGTTCACAAATTGCAACACCTTCTATGCTTTTCATGCTAAGTAAGGGCGTACAAGCATATTCTTTTCCGAATGTACTTCTGACCAAAAAGCGAAGTTTTTGTTAATCAAGCGTTTTGCGTTCTTGTGCAGATATTTCCATAGCAACTTCCCCCAAGAAATGTTTCTTTATATCTAACCGAGAAGTGAAATACCTGTTTTCATAAATGTAGCATTTGAAGTTTTTTAATGTAACGAAATATTTTCTTAAAAATTTTCATTCCCAGTTCACCCCCTTGGGGGTTTAACTTCCAGAAACACTGAAACATGTTTTTTATTTCTAACTGACAAGTTGTCATAGACGTAGGCTTAAAAAATCCTTAGCAGTTCTTTACCAATTATTTCTTAAAAAAAAAAACTTTCCCCCCTCTGTTTTATCCCCTTAGTGGTTGAAATTTCAAAAATAAATCAAATATCAGTTTGCGTAGTTTCAGCTTCTAAACTCCCTTAGTAGCGGCATACTTTCAAAAGCCTTTCATCCCCTGTTTCACCCCCTTAGGAGCGCAATTTCGAAAAATCCGATCTTAAGCGACGTCTGCAGTGCTAGATCCACACATTCTCGAAAAGTTAAGTTCGTGTGCTTAGCAGTGTGGGCTGGGCCTCGATTAGTCACTCAGTCAGTCGGTCATTGCCTATTACGCACAGGAAAGGTTACAGGGGTCGGATAAAAATACGGAAACATGGTTTAATGTAGAGGCAGATAGTGTCCAAGCAGGCAGGTCGTGCTGCTGTACTTGGCCGCCACGGCGCGTGTGCGATTGCCTCACTAAGTTGCGAGTAGCACTCGTGACCACGTCAGTGTTTTATGAAGTTATGAGTGCATTATGTAGGAGCCAGGTGAGTTCGAACGTGGGCCAACTGCTGGTGCTCGTATAACGACTGTGAGCTGTTCTGAACTCCGTCCGTTTTGCTACACGGTATTAAGCGTGGCAGTGTGTCGTAGTTTTGCCGTTTCCATGCTTTTCTTTTTCCACCCCCTAAACGGTGTCACCAGACAAACTCAACGAGTTCTCTTTGTTTTCCTTGAACGTCAACGCGTTTTAGATCTGAGCACTATGGGACTTAACTTCTGAGGTCATCAGTCACCTAGAACTTAGAACTGCTTAAACCTAACTAACGTAAGTGCATGAGACACATCCATGCCCGAGGCAGGATTCGAACCCGCGACCGTAGTAGCGGTCGCGCGGCTCCAGACTGAAGCGCCTAGAACCGCTCGGCCACTGCGGCCGCTTTTCCAAAGTTTTCTATGTTTGCTTCAGTACTTATACAAAGTACGCACTGAGTAGCTTCGGGAAAAGGCTACAACCCTGCCTCAACCACTACTTCCCTTCCATCTCCTTCGACTCTTACAACTGCAGTCTTGTTTCTGTACACTCTGTATACGGGGTGTCCATTGATCGTGTCCCGGCCGAATATCTCAAGAAATAAGCGTCAAACGAAAAAACTACAGAGAACGATACTCGGCTAGCTTGAAGGGGGGAACCAGATGGCGCTATGGTTGGTCCGCTAGATGGCGCTGCCATAGGTCAAACGGATATCAACTACGTTTTTTAAAATAGGAACCCCCATTTTTATTACACATTCGTGTAGTACGTAAACAAATATGAATGTTTTAGTTGGATCACTTTTTTTCGCTTTGTGATAGTTGGCGCTGTAATAGTCACAAACATATGGCTCACTATTTTATACGAATATTTGGTAACAGGTGGGTTTTTAAAATTAAAATACAGAACGTACGTACGTTTGAACACTTTATTTGGGTTGTTCCAATGTGATACATGTACCTTTGTGTACTTATCATTTCTGACAACGCATGCTGTTACAGCGTGATTACCTGTAAATACCACATTAATGCAACAAACGCACAAAATGATGTCTGTCAAGGTCAATGCATTTAGCAATACGTGTAACGACATTCCTTCAAGACCGACGTTTTTGAGATTCCCGATTCTCGCGCAGTTTGTCTGCTGTTGATGTGCGGATTAGCCGCGACAGCAGCTAAAACACCTACTTGGGCATCATCATTTGTTGCAGGTCGCCGTTGACGTTTCACATGTGTCGGAAAACTTCCTGTTTCCTCAAATAACGTAACTATCCGGCGAACGGTCCGGACACTTGGATGAAGTCGTCCAGGATACCAAACAGCATACATAGCACACGTCCGTTGGGCATTTTGGTCACAATAGCCATTCATCAACACGATATCGACGTTTTCCGCAATTGGTAAACGGTCCATTTTAACACGGGTAATGTATCACGAAGCAAATACCGTCCGTACTGGCGGAATGTTACGTGGTACCACGCACTTACACGTTTGTGACTATTACAGCGCCATCTATCACAAAGCGAAAAAAGTGGTCCCACTAAAACATCCATATTTGTTTACGTACTACACGAATATGTAATAAAAATGGGGGTTCCTATTTAAAAAAACGCAGTTGATATCCGTTTGATCTGTGGCAGCGCCGTCTAGCAGGGCAACCATAGCGCCATCTTGTTTCCCCCTTCAAGCTAGACGAGTTCCGTTCTTCGTAGTTTCTTAGTTTGACGCTTGTTTCGTGAGATTTATGGCCCAGTCACGATCAATGGACCACCCTGTATAATCTTTCGCTCCCTATGCTTTATACACTGAAAAGCCAAAAAAAAGAACTTGTATGGGCATGCGTATTCGGATACAGAGATATGCCTGTATGAGACAAGTGACTGGCGCAGTTGTTAGATCGGTTACTGCTGCTAGAATGGAAGGTTATCAACATCGGGGCGCAAACTGAGACTCGTACAGAGCGTGTGGCGCGGCGCACTGTAGCGCGCATTTTTGTAACTGCACTGGTTCAAGTGGTAGCGCGAAAACCGAGATGCGACGCGACTGGGACGCGACGAGCGTCTGCGCCAGGTCGCGCGGTGGTGTGGTTGCCGCACAGTTCCCCGCGCCGCGCGGCGACCTCTGGAGGGGGGAGGCGGGGAGGGGGAAGGCACTCCTGCCACATCCTCACTTCGGCATGGCGCATATGGGCAGCGGAAGCATCGCTCATCGGAAAATACGGCCTAATCATAAATCTGAATATTTTTTTTGTTTTGTTCATTCTTTTGTCAAGAACAGTGCACAGTTCAATAACTGGTGAGCCATCAGCCGCTGGGATTGTATCTTTCGCCTCCACAATGTTTTCCGATCGTAAGAAGGGCAAGACGATTCATCTTTAGGGTAGTAAATAAGGAAGTAAGGAATATTACGAAATCATGCGAGCTAGAAGCAAGAGAGGAAAGTAAAACAAGGTTATCTACTTGCTGCCTGTTATGATGACGTATGCCTACGATTTGTTCAATTGGTTCAAATGGCTCTGAGCACTATGGGACCCAACTTCTGAGGTCATTAGTCCCCTAGAACTTAGAAATAGTTAAACCTAACTAACCTAAGGACATCACACACATCCATACCCGATGCAGGATTCGAACCTGCGACCGTAGCGGTCTCGCGGTTCCAGACTGCAGCGCCTAGAACCGCACGGCCACTTCGGCCGGCTACGATTTGTTACAAAAAGTCGGAAAGGCGTAATTTCCAGAGGTATGACCCCTTTCTGCTTCTGGTAAAAAGCGTCCGAGATATGAAGTACAAAAGTGTCACTATCGTTACTTGGATACGGATGTAATAAGAGCCATTATACTACGTACATCTGGACATCACATTTCCACTGCCAGTTACAAACAGTCGACAAGTCCTCAACAATGTTTTAATTTTATCAAAACTAGACATGATTGTCTCAATGGGGTAAACTTGTGCCTAGTCAGGCTGAGGGAGATGTGAAAACATTTTTTAAAGCTAAGCTTAATGTAGTGAAAGCTAATTTAAAAATACATTTCAATAAGAACTGTTTGCAATTAGGTGTTGTACCGAAGTACGCAAGGGTAAAGATAAATAACAGCAGTATCTCTGCCACAAAAGTTAAGAAGAGAGCAGAACAGTCATGGAAAAGACAGGAGATCAAATCAGGGTACATCGAGAAAGACAAACTCAATAAGCTTGCGTACGATTTACATGTGAAGTTAGGTAACCTATTGTCGCCACTGCAGCTTAGACAAACTGAATATGAGATTGAAGCAAGAATCGAGGTACAATGGGACGAAATCATAGAGAGACACAATAAGAAAATTACTAATCTGTGTAGAGCAATAGCAAAGGCAGAGAAGGAAACAGATAAAATACAGTATGTACATAAGTTTTATGACATAATCGTTAACCTAACAGATATTGTCTTTTCTAAGGAAGAGCAGAAGCTTTTGGATAAGGGGCATAAGCATAATCCGTGAACGAACTTGCAAGATCGACACATCAAGAGAATGATCGCAGAAGTTGAGGTAGCATGTAGGGACGCTAAGTTAACTAAATTCCAGGAGACATGTATCGTGATCAAAGCCAAAGAGGCAATTGAATGCCAGAAAACATTACATAACGGTAAATATAGTGAGATGAGGTTAGTGAAAGAAATTAACTTAAAACTGGATTCTAACAACGCAATCGTGATTAAGTCAGATAAGGACAGTACCTCAGTTGTGATTTACGAAACGGACTATATAGATAAGACAATGCGGTTTTTTCAGGAAAATGGAACTAAAGAAGTCAAAAAAGATTTAACAAAGAAGTATCAGACAGATTTAAAGGAAAGGATAGAAGCAATACAATTTTTATTCACTTTAAATGAAAAAGCTAAATTAGTAAAGACGAATCCAAGAACACCAAAAGCAAGAGCGCAAATAAAATTGCACAAGGAGAACAAACCAATGCGTGTTATTTGTAATGGGAAGGAAGCCGTCAATGAGCTCTTGAATAGCGCATTGCACCGTAAGTTAAAATCTGCGTATAAATACGAGCAAGTTTACAACGTAAAAAATAGTGTGTGTTTCGCGAACGAAGTGAAGGACATTTGCAATCCCAGAGGATGCAGTCCTAGCCTCAATGGACGTCGTGAACCTCTACACTAATATACCAATACCGGAAACTTTGCAAATTATAGGGAAAAACCTGATAAAAATTAGGTCAATGAGCATGGGTGAAATCGTCGAACTCGTGGATATGCTACAGTTCACATTGAGTTTTAATAGTTTCATCTTTAACGATAGAGTTTTTATTCAAGATGAAGGTTTAGCTATGGGAAACAGTCTACCAGGCATTTCAGCTGAAATTTTTATGAATGACTTTGAGAACAAAGTTTTTAGCTCGTTTCCAGAAATTAAGGAGAAGTTAATTTATTACAGACGGTATGTTGACGACACTATTTTATTATTCAGAGGGAAAGAAGAAGACGTAAAGGATATGACTAAAGTTTTAAACGAGCAGCATCCAAAAATTCACACTAGAAACGGAAAACAATGGGGCGATTAAGTATTTAGATTTGACCGTCAGAAAGGAGGGAGGCAGGCACGTTTTCGGCGTCTATAGAAAGGACACTTGTTCCGACAACATCGTAGTAGCGACGCCGCACCACCCGGCACAGCGTAAAAGAGCGTACTTTCCTGCAGTGTGCAACAGAGCCCTCAGATTGCCACTACAGGAAGATGAGTTGCAGAAAGAACTAGGTATTATTAAGCAAGGAGCAGCAGCTAATGGATACAGGACACAAGATGTTACACGTATGTTTAACAAGATCAAAAACAAATCCGCGGGTATCAGTAGCGATTCTAGGAAAATTAAAGTTAAGAAGAAGTTTGTCACCCTGACATACAAAGGGCGTGTGTCGGAAAGAATTGCTAAATGCTTTCCAAAAAACATCGCAGTGGCATTTCAGAATGGCACATAGACTAAGACATGAACCAGCAACGACAAAACAAATGAAATACAATAATTCCGGAGTGTTAATGTTGTTGTTGTCTTCAGTCCTGAGACTGGTTTGATGCAGCTCTCCATGCTACCCTATCCTGTGCAAGCTTCATCTCCCAGTACCTAATGCAACCTACATCCTTCTTAATCTGCTTAGTGTATTCATCTCTTGGTCTCCCTCTACGATTTTTACCCTCCACGCTTTCCTCCAATACTAAATTTGTGATCCCTTGATGCCTCAGAACATGTCCTACCAACCGAACCTAGCAAGTTGTGCCACAAACTTCTCTTCTCCCCAATCCTGTTCAATACCTCCTCATTAGTTATATGATCTACCAATCTAATCTTCAGCATTCTTCTGTAGCACCACATTTCAAAAGCTTCTATTCTCTTCTTGTCCAAACTAGTTATCGTCCATGTTTCACTTCCATACATGGCTACACTCCATACAAATACTTTCAGAAACGACTTCCTGACATTTAAATCTATACTCGATGTTAACAAATTTCCATTCTTCAGAAACGCTTTCCTTGCCATTGCCAGTCTACATTTTATATCCTCTCTACTTCGGCCGTCATCAGTTATTTTGCCCCCCAAATAGCAAAACTCCTTTACTACTTCAAGTGTCTCATTTCCTAATCTAATTCCCTCAGCTTTTGTTGATGTTCATCTTATACCCTCCTTTCCATTCCGTTCAACTGCTCTTCCAAGTCCTTTGTTGTCTCTGACATAATTACAATGTCATCGGCGAATCTCAAAGACTTTATTTCTTCTCCATGGATTTTAATACCTACTCCGAGTTTTTCTTTTGTTTCCTTCACTGCTTGCTCAATATACAGATTGAATAACATTGGGGAGAGGCTACAACTCTCTCTCACTCCCTTCCCAACCACTGCTTCCCTTTCATGTCCCTCGACTCTTATAACTGCCATCTGGTTTCTGTACAAATTGTAAACAGCCCTTCGCTCCCTGTGTTTTACCCCTGCCAACTTCAGAATTTGAAAGAGAGTATTCCAGTCAATATTGTCAATAGCTTTCTCTAACTCTACAAATGCTAGAAACTTAGTTTTGCCTTTCCTTAATCTAGCTTCTAAGATAAGTCGTAGGGTCAGTATTGCCTCACGTGTTACAATATTTCTACAGAATCCAAACTGGTCAGCCCCGAGGTCATCTTCTACCAGTTTTTCCATTCGTCTGTAAAGAATTCCCGTTAGTATTTTGCATCCGTGACTTATTAAACTGATAGTTCTGTAATTTTCACATCTGTCAGCACCTGCTTTCTTTGGGATTGGAATTATTATATTCTTCTTGAAGTCTGACGCCATTTCGCCTGTCTCATACATCTTGCTCACCAGATGGTAGAGTTTTGTCAGGACTGGCTCTCCCATGCCTGTCAGTAGTTCTAATGGAATGTTGTCTACTCCCGGGGCCTTGTTTCGACTCAGGTCTTTCAGTGCTCTGTCAAACTCTTCACGCAGTGTCGTATCTCCCATTTCATCTTCATCTACATCCTCCTCCATTCCCATAATATTGTCCTCAAGTACATCACCCTTGTACAGACCCTCTATATAATCCTTCTACCTTTCTGCTTTCCTTGCCGGCAGCGGTAGCCGTGCGGTTCTAGGCACTTCAATCCGGAACCGCGTGACTGCTACGGTCGCAGGTTCGAATCCTGCCTCGGGCATGGATGTGTGTGATGTCCTTAGGTTAGTTAGGTTTAAGTAGTTCTAAGTTCCAGGGGACTGATGACCTCAGATGTTGAGTCCCATAGTGCTCAGAGCCATTTGAACCAACTATTTTTCTGCTTTCCCTTCTTTGCTTAGAACTGGGTTTCCATGTGAGCTCTTGATATTCATACAAGTGGTTCTCTTTTCTCCAAAGGTCTCTTTAATTTTCCTGTAGGCAGTATCTGTCTTACCCCTAGTGAGACAAGCCTCTACATCCTTACATTTGTCCTCTAGCCATCCCTGCTTAGCCATTTTGCACTTCCTTTCGATCTCATTTTTGAGACGTTTGTATTTCTTTTTGCCTGCTTCATTTACTGCATTTTTATATTTTCTCCTTTCATCAATTAAATTCAATATTTCTTCTGTTACCCAAGGATTTCTATTAGCCCTCGTCTCTTTACCTACTTGATCCTCTGCTGCCTTCATTACTTCATCTCTCAAAGCTACCCATTCTTCTTCTAATGTATTTCTTTCCCCCATTCCTGTCAGTTGTTCCCTTATGCTCTCCCTGTACAACCTCTGGTTCTTTCAGTTTATCCAGGTCCCATCTCCTTAAATTTCCACCTTTTTGCAGTTTCTTCAGTTTTAATCTACAGTTCATAACGAATAGATTGTGGTCAGAGTCCACATCTGCCCCTGGAGATTACAATTTAAAACCTGGTTCGTAAATCTCTGCCTGATACCTTCTAGCATCTCCAGGCTTCTTCCATGTATAGAACCTTCTTTCATGATTCTTGAACCAAGTGTTAGCTATGATTAAGTTATGCTCTGTGCAAAATTCTACCAGGCGGCTTCCTCTTTCACTTCTTCCCCCCAACCCGTATTCACGTACTATGTTTCCTTCTCTCCCTTTTCCTACTATCCAATTCCAGTCACCCATGACTATTAAATTTTCACCTCCCTTTACTATCTGAATAATTTCTTTTATCTCATCATACATTTCATCAATTTCTTCGTCATCTGCAGAGCTAGTTGGCATATAAACTTGTACTACTGTAATAGGCGTGGGCTTCGTGTCTATCTTGGCCACAATAAGGCGTTCACTGTGCTGTTTGTAGTAGCTAACCCGCACTCCTATTTTTTTATTCACTATTAAACCGACTCCTGCATTACCCCTATTTGATTTTGTATTTATAACCCTGTATTCGCCTGACCAAAAGTCTTGTTCCTCCTGCCACCGAACTTCACTAATTCCCACTATATCTATATATTCCGGAGTATATAAGATTAAATGTGCTGAATGTGACAGTTATTATATAGGACAAACAGGGCGGAATTTTGAAATTCGATACAGGGAACATTGCAGTCATAGCAATAGAACAGCATTTGGAACACATGTAACAGAGAGTAGACATGAAGTGAGTAATATAAATAACAAATGGAGGTGCTACATAAAGCTCCAAAAAGTCTCTATCTCAAGGTGCACGAAGAGATTGAAATATACGCTCATCAAAGAAAAATCTCAGGCCTACTAGTTAATGAGCAAAGTGATTTTACGCACAGGAATTATTATGAGATTTTGCCGGGGAGGTGACTTGGGCGCGGCGGAAGAGGACTCTGCGTGGCGTTGTATACGTTCTGACGTAGGGACATCCACTCCACCACCAGTCAATACAAAGAAGAGGAAACGCACATTTTCGGAAGAATATCTACATTTTTATTATATTTCATGTTTCTTTATAAAGAAATTTTAAATTAGTGTAAATTTTTCGTTTCATGGTCCACTCAAAAAAGATTATTCATATGTTATTGCCTTAAAAATTGTTTTATTAAAAAGAATATTCGCCATTAATATATACGGTAAAATAATAACAGATGCACAATTGTTATAGGTAGAGGACACTTTTTACTGTTACTAATCAGGTTACTCTTAAAAACTGCGATATAAGGTTTTAACAGATTGAAATTTACTTTACTTATGACAGCGAACCGAGTGTTCTGTACGGACAAGTTACTCTGTAACTACAATATATGGTGTGTTGGCATTTAATACGTTCCAAAATTTCTTTTTGTAAACTAAGATATTTCTATCACTAACTGTATCTCTCTTATTAATTATATTTTTAATTTTGTCTAACAGATCTGAAAATGGGCAGCTGGCCCGAAACCGGTAATTGAAAATAAAGAATAGCGATCGAAGACTGAAACGCCATATTTTATTTAATGTTTTAATTGGTTCGCCGTGACGAAAAAAGCATTTTAGTGTTGCATACACATTATCAATATTAGTACAGCAGACTAAACAAACGGTAAAGTGGTTGGTGTTTTCCGAAATTATGAGTATCCTGAAAGAGTGTGGTGATTTGATATGTTTAATTTTCAGTTGCCACACCAGACTGTCCAACAAGGGAGTGAATGGAAGCCCTAGACCCGCTGAGCGATTTTACGTGCGACCAGAATTTCGTCGGGTTCTCTGCCAGTTCTTTTGCTAAGGTGTGACGCTGATACTTCTGCATTCTTCGCTCATAGACGTTTTCACAGATTCACGAATCTCCTCTGTTAACCTTCGCTTGTCGTCGCCTATGCCTTCCCTTTGAACAGAGCTTCTCCTTCCTCGCCATATACCGAACTTCGTTGTTAAACCACGGTCGGTCTTTTCCATCCTTTATCCACATACTAGGCACATAACTCTCGAGACCACGATTTACAATCAGCTTAAATTTTGCCCATGATTCTTCTAAATCCATCTTACTGGGACTAAGTGATGCCAAGATCATAAGATAATAAATGAGTACTTTCTCTGCAGAATCGGTTAGGAAAGGAATATATGGAAGACACTGACAAGAAGAAGGGACAGGATGACAGAACGTGTGTCAAGACATCTGGGAATAAGTTCCCTGTGTAAGACTATGGCTGAGCAATTAGCATGCCAGTGAGATGTGAAGCCGGTGACTTACATAGTGAGTGGTCTGCTCCCCGTAAGGTTACAACGGAAACTAGTACATATCTCAACATAAGTAGGTGTAACCCATATGGCAAGAAATACGGGTACCAGAGCCAACATAGATGTGATGACAAAGGAGCTTTGGAGAACAACGGGATGAAACGGGAGGTCGCAACTAAATCATGTTTATTACTAACATAAGTTAAGTTGATAGCGATCACACACACAAAGAACAATGAAGTACACGTGGGTTAAAACGAATTATAAAAGAAACACGACAGGACAGGTGGGCGAAGTGATACAGTTAGGTATGTGCACGTAAATCCACAATGACTGCTGAATTAGTAAACAGATTAAAGGAAACGGCAAAAACGTGGACGTGTCAGTAACAGGGACCCTCGGTTAAGCGCGTGTTGAATACAACTAGCTGACTGCGGGAATTAATTTGGAAGAGCAAGACTCCGACTTGGCGGTCGCATCGTCACGACGCACGCAGCTCAGAGTTGTAAGTTCCACGGTCCCAGACGAAGTAGCTCCCCCTCTGTAGATCTCAGGCGAAGTGTCTTCTGCCTGTTCCCCTACTCACAATACTGCTACGTCAGCAACCCCGTCAGCATCATGGAAAAGGCCGCTTCAACTATGTACAAATACACTCCTGGAAATGGAAAAAAGAACACATTGACACCGGTGTGTCAGACCCACCACACTTGCTCCGGACACTGCGAGAGGGTTGTACAAGCAATGATCACACGCACGGCACAGCGGACACACCAGGAACCACGGTGTTGGCCGTCGAATGGCGCTAGCTGCGCAGCATTTGTGCACCGCCGCCGTCAGTGTCAGCCAGTTTGCCGTGGCATACGGAGCTCCATCGCAGTCTTTAACACTGGTAGCATGCCGCGACAGCGTGGACGTGAACCGTATGTGCAGTTGACGGACTTTGAGCGAGGGCGTATAGTGGGCATGCGGGAGGCCGGGTGGACGTACCGCCGAATTGCTCAACACGTGGGGCGTGAGGTCTCCACAGTACATCGATGTTGTCGCCAGTGGTCGGCGGAAGGTGCACGTGCCCGTCGACCTGGGACCGGACCGCAGCGACGCACGGATGCACGCCAAGACCGTAGGATCCTACGTAGTGCCGTAGGGGACCGCACCGCCACTTCCCAACAAATTAGGGACACTGTTGCTCCTGGGGTATCGGCGAGGACCATTCGCAACCGTCTCCATGAAGCTGGGCTACGGTCCCGCACACCGTTAGGCCGTCTTCCGCTCACGCCCCAACATCGTGCAGCCCGCCTCCAGTGGTGTCGCGACAGGCGTGAATGGAGGGACGAATGGAGACGTGTCGTCTTCAGCGATGAGAGTCGCTTCTGCCTTGGTGCCAATGATGGTCGTATGCGTGTTTGGCGCCGTGCAGGTGAGCGCCACAATCAGGACTGCATACGACCGAGGCACACAGGGCCAACACCCGGCATCATGGTGTGGGGAGCGATCTCCTACACTGGCCGTACACCACTGGTGATCGTCGAGGGGACACTGAATAGTGCACGGTACATCCAAACCGTCATCGAACCCATCGTTCTACCATTCCTAGACCGGCAAGGGAACTTGCTGTTCCAACAGGACAATGCACGTCCGCATGTATCCCGTGCCACCCAACGTGCTCTAGAAGGTGTAAGTCAACTACCCTGGCCAGCAAGATCTCCGGATCTGTCCCCCATTGAGCATGTTTGGGACTGGATGAAGCGTCGTCTCACGCGGTCTGCACGTCCAGCACGAACGCTGGTCCAACTGAGGCGCCATGTGGAAATGGCATGGCAAGCCGTTCCACAGGACTACATCCAGCATCTCTACGATCGTCTCCATGGGAGAATAGCAGCCTGCATTGCTGCGAAAGGTGGATATACACTGTACTAGTGCCGACATTGTGCATGCTCTGTTGCCTGTGTCTATGTGCCTGTGGTTCTGTCAGTGTGATAATGTGATGTATCTGACCCCAGGAATGTGTCAATAAAGTTTCCCCTTCCTGGGACAATGAATTCACGGTGTTCTTATTTCAATTTCCAGGAGTATATTTATTAACGAACCAACTAGTTTCATGCCGTTATAACCACATCTGTATTCATCATCATCATCATCATCATTTATCGCATTTACGGGCCTTGAAGGCCCACAGGAGAATAAAAAAGGATACAAACCACAATATAAAAAGAATACAACAAACTGAAGATTATAGTTTGCAAACGTTGTAAGGAGTGTGTCAGAACTCTCCATTACATTGATTAAATATTCCACTGAGTATAGAAAACAATATAGCCAACTTATCCCATTGTGTAAGATTCTGCGATTCTCTATGGAAATAAATAAGCACTCACATATCGAGAGTAACAATCTGAGGGCCAAACCTGGGAGCGCGATTCCAAGCGTTGTTGTGAGACGAGGTCTGTCTGCGAGAGTAAAACTTCAAGGTATCACTCTCACTCCTATGACGTATTCAAAAGTAAAATTTCAGCAGTGTCGGTCCAGAGTTCGGAGACAGGAGACGTGTCACGCTGCCGTCACGTCGGTGACGCCAGATCTCACCACGCTCCAGGCCTGGCTGGTTTCATTTATACAGCCAGGGGAGATTTAGATGGCTCAGCTACGTTCCAAGATGGAAGCCGAGGTAAAATTCGCAAGCATAGCGCAAAAGCAACTGCAGGGTTAGGCTCGTTATTGTTAGTCCGACTTTGCAATAATCCCATTTTTTGCGTCAGTTAAAGAAGCATTCTTACACTCCAAATAATAATAATTATTCTCCACAGCTAATTAATAAAAAATGCTGTCGTTATTAAACGTTAATGTAACTTCGAAATTGAAGTAATTTGCTAATCTGGCACTCAGCCACCATTGATAATTACCAATTCATTGCCATGCATTTCGCCATTATTAACACTTGTCGAACTATTATTTGTCACGATGATTTCCGAAGTCTTAAAATAGACTTAATTTATGAAATCCCGTCTTACAAGTTGTTTAGTAGCTAACAGGACCCAAGCAAACTCCTTTTTATTAAATTCATCGTTAGTAACAATAAGCTTTAGCCGCTGCTGCTGAGAATTGCTGTAAACCACATGGAAAAAGGCAGTCATATAAAACGGTGAGTCCAAAACTTAGGGCCAAAACACGGACACTGACACACCACAACATGTCATGTACTGTAATCCAGTGAATTCCGTTGAACAAGTCAAATTCCGTATTCAAAAACGCAGTCAGGTAGCTTATACAAATGATAGTTTTAAGTTTTTCTTGTAGCAATCTGTTGAGGGCTTCACTTAGCTCGTTGCTGTCGCAAAGCCTGTGCCTATCTCCAATCTTCATCACTCGCCGGGTCAGTCTTGTTTCTTGCATTGCTGGCACTAGCCATTGATATTTAGCGAGTGTTTTTCCAAGTTGTTTCATTCACCCCAACCTTATTTGGCCCTTTCCTCAGTCCTAATTATCTATTATGCCCAGCGGGTTTAGCAGCCGTATCACAACCATACACATTTCTCTCTTAGAGTGGGCCAGAAAGCAGAGTTTCCCTTTTGCTGGGAGAGCGGTTTCACATATCAGCCGACGAAAGGGGCTGCACGTACACAATCGTAAGTTTTCGTCCGCGGTAAGAGAATAATCCTAGTGAAGCAACCAGTGACTCCCTCACAAAATTTAAACACCGTCTCCTGGTGACTCCCTTTCAGTCCAGTGATTTCTTCTCGCTCTGAGTGCGATGTGCTTTCCACCCCCTTGCAGATGCCTGTCTCTTTTGGAAGTATTCTTTACTGGGCTTCCCACAATGTAAGTTTACAGCCCGGCGAATGCCGGTTTCATGCCTCTGCGAGGCATCCTTCCGGAACAGGGACGCCGTCCGTAATCAGCGCTTCTCGCTCCAGGGTGTTTGGCTCTGGACGTTGTAACCTCCCCACAAAAATAAAAATAAATATGGATAATGATTATAATTTTTGTGTAACTTCAAAACAAAATTCTTTCACAGTGTAACCTCCCCACAAAATTCTATTCACATTAACCCCAACACAAAATTCTTTCTGATTTTATCTAAGCTCAAAATTCATTCACAATTAGCGTAACCTCACAACAGAAAAATTCCTAAACCTCTCAACAGTAAAAATTATAATTATGTCGTTCACATTCAGTATAACGTCTCAATAAAAAAATAAATTCAGTAACCTGGTAATAAAACAATGTAACTAACCTCTCAATTAAATTGTCGCTCACTTATGACTTTTCAATAATTCACTGTGAATTTAACCTGGTAAATTTGGGACAACAGCGGCGCTGCGTCATGGCCCTGAAAGATCATTCTGAATAAAGAAAGGAAAAAAATTCTTACCTCATTGAAATCGCCAGATATATCTGCTCTTACAATAAATTTTTCCGGGATAGCTCTGTGCAATGCTGGCCGACCTATCTGTCATTTATGAAAGGGAGCAACTGATTTTTCTATTGCAATAATCGGGATGATCACGGATGGGAGAAATTAGTAAATTCTTTAAATTGAAATGAATGGTTGTTAAAAGTTACTTAATTCTTTAAATTGAAATGAATGGTTGTTAAAAGTTACTTTTTATGGGGAAGATTATTATTACGAGAGTTTTAAAACATTTACATGCGACCTGAGATAACATTACTAGATATGCGCGAGGCTGCTTTTTACCTTATACAATAATACTCAGGCTCCGGCATCGCTGCACCGCGATCGGGCCAGCCAACACGATACACCAGACCAGACCAGAGCAGACTCCAGACTAGCAACAACTTACTGCTACAGCTACACAGTTCCTACTGCAGTCAACACTGCTCTCTGGTCAGCGATTCTCTTATACCTTGCATATCGCAGGCAGCGCATGAGCAATACTTCGAAATTACAACTGCTCGGACCACTTACATAACCCTCCACTGGGGGGGGGGGGGGGGAAGCAAAAATTTGGCAGCGATGGTGAGTCAATTGTACTTGCCATGAGCAACAAATTTTTCTATAATCTACTTAATTAACTAAGTCTACAGTCACAGAGTATATACATATATATAAGTGCAGAACATGAAATGAAATAGAGTGCACATGCACTGAGTACAGAACATATCAAGCAATCACAAAATGTATATGCAATGAGTACAAATCATATTAACAAATGACATAAACTGCACACGCACTGTATATATTTTTTACCATTTTACAGGAACTAGGAAAGGAAAGGGAAGGATTGCATCATGGTTGTAGCACAGTAGGTTGCACGTAGCTGCACTGAAAGTCCATATCTTTCTACAGAAACACAACACAAAGTGAGACAATCTGAAGTTCTCTTCCCTGAAGTATTAATCAGTGTAGCCAAGACACTGAAATGTTGTATTAATATTCAATGTTATCATTTTGGTAGTATATTAGGTACACCAAACAGTGGGACCATAATAACATCTCCATCGTTCAAGGTGGTGGACAGCATGATGTGTCAACACCACATTCTTGTAGAATCCACACTCTTTCACCAACGTAGAATTAGTGCAAAAACCAAATATAGTGCTCCATGATCATGAGGATAGACAGGACAAACGGATATTGCAATAATTTCTGGTAATTAGGTCAGATGGTGAAGGACATTAAGTCTTATGCTAATCATCATTGAGAATTACACTAGTCTATTGCCTAGTTACTGAACATTTCTGTACTATGTATGGAGTATTACAGAACATCATTAATAAGTCATCTGATTACACTAAACATTGGCACTCATTGGCCAGTTACAAACCATTTTTATGCATTATTCAGAAGTGATCATTCAAAACAAGAGTTAATTAATGGCATAGTATTTACATAATTCATCTAATTATAGTAATCATTGGCACTCACTGGCCAGTTACAAACCATTTATATGCATTATTCAGAAGTCCTCATTCAAAACATGAGTTAATGAGTGTAGCATCAGGCTACTGGTATTCATATATAATAGCATGTAAGTGACATAAAACAAATTTAAAATATAAGAAACAGTGGCATTCATTGGCCAATTACAAAGTATTCATATAGTTTTATAAAACATTATTCAGTATTATTCAGAAGTCATCATTCAAAATGAGAGCTAATTATTGGCATAGCATTTATAGAGTATAACAAAAATATTATTTACAGGAATTATTGGCATAGCATTTATGCATATTTACAAAACATCATTCAGTATTATTCAGAACTCATCATTCAAGTGACATAAGCCATATATATAAAATGTAACACACTATAACTATTACTCAAGGTCTGTGGTCCAATAATACATAGATATGATGGATTCAATACATCTAACAAATCTGCATTGTATTTAGTACTATAAATATCTCTTAAACTAGTAGCATTATTTGGGACTGGTAATACAATTTTTTTTGTGCTAGCAATGCATTGCGTTGGGATCGATAATTAATTGCTGGGGGATGAAAATATTTACTTTTGACTTATTGCTGCAAATAAGGATTAGTAACGTCATTCGTCATGAGTCAGCTGTAGCAAGGTTATGAAACAAGTAGAGTATATGTGATCACATTCATGAATGACACACACAAATGGGTAAAAACAATGCAAGTACTAGAACAGGTTTAATGACTAACTGCTAATAGCACATTAATTTCATGAATAGCTTCTCCTAGAAAAAATACAAATGGATTATTGAGCTGAAAGAAGAAACGCATATTATGCTGAAAAGTAGTGAACTTCGAATTAACAGGTAATGAAACATGTACTCAAATGTATGTACTCTACCTGTTCTTTCCAAAACATTCAGTCATTATACCATGCGATATAAGACATACTTTCAAAACGAACTGCAACAAATACTTAAATAACTACATAGCATCTCTTCACTAATAGTAAATATATAAACTTCATCATTATTCTCATCTCCAAAGAAAAACTTACAAGTGGTGCGTTAAGTGGCCACATAAAATTCATCACTATCATCACCTGCAAAGAAAAACTTCATTATTCATATCACCATAACTTTATTATTATCATCACCTGCAAAGAAAAAACTTTATTATTCATATTACCATATTCTTCATATAACTATTCATCATCATTCATTATCATCTGCAAAAAATACACTTCATTATTCATTATTCATATTACCATTTACTTCATACAACTATTCATAGTATAGAGTTTCTTATTTCTCACATAGTTCATAACTAAAACTAAGATGTGTAGTACTGTCTGACAGCCTGTATCAATCGCCTCATATTCTGAAAGAAAAAATTAGTTAAGACTGCTATCATACGATGTGTATAGTATATTATTGTGAAACATCCCCTTAGTACAATTTATACACGACTGTGCTTAAACTGACACACAATATTTTGTTAGCGCAACGGAATCTGACTTTCAATAATCCCTACAAAAGAATGGCCCTGACTAACATTAAACTATACCTTTCACAAATCACTTACCTCACAAAAATCTTCGCTACTCAAGCTACTGCAATACAGCGAGCGCCACTACTGCCAGCTAAATAAAAGATTCAAACTACTGAAGGCACTAACTACTGATAGGGATAGTTAGCAAATGAAAGATATTAATAGAGAACAAACAATGTATTTACCTTGATATCATCATATATAAATATAGCAGTTCATGACAAATTTCAAAACTCCGCCATCTCTCTCCCCACATCCACCACTGCTGGCGGCTCACCTCAAACTGCTCAACGCTACGCGCTGTTAACATCCAGCTGCCCCTCTACAATGGCAGACAACAATGCAAACTAGCCACAGACTGCACACAGCGCAGCCAGTGATTTTCATATAGAGCGCTACATAACTTTGCCAATAAGAAAATATAAACAGCCTACTTACATAGCCCCCATGCTCCCCACAAAAAATTTTACAAATGTTTTTGGCCAGTGGCCAATAATGATTTGATAAAATTTTTCATAATTACACTAACAAAGATATCCAATGCACACACTTATTGATACAATGTTGGTCAAAAGCTAAAATTTTCTCACAGTCCATAAAGACAGTCCTGATCATTCATCACAATAGTAATTACAGTTTTTTTCACATTGTCTCATTAGTAAAAAAAATTGCACACAGAAGTAGTGGATTTCCATGCAGTCTTGAAGAAGTAGTGTTGTCCTTCCAACGGAAAGACAGTGCTGACTCTTGACATGCTGACAGGTAATGGGCCACAATGGAGCAAACCCACAGCAGAGTCATTCGAAGTTCTGACGAATATTGGTAGGTAGGTCATCACAGAGCAGACCCACTGTAGTCCTGGTAGAGAGTATTGGTACTGGTGGGCCACCAGAGGTGCAGACCCACTGCAGTCCTTATAGAAATAATGGCATTGGTGGGTCATCAGAGATGCAGACCCACTGTAGTCCTTGTAGAGAGTATTGGTACCGGTCGGCCACCAGAGGTGCAGACCCACTGCAGTCCTTATACAAATAATGGTATTGGTGGGTCATCAGAGATGCAGACCCACTGTAGTCCTTGTAGAGATGGCCAGCAGCCATCTGTTGCGACTGTGCAGGTGCACAATCACCATCGAAGAGGCTTGCAGAGAAGATAGCAAGTCCATATACCCCCACTTGTGCACTCACAAAGTTTGTGGAATTGTCCTTAGACCCAGCAATGCTGTTGTCCAGTCCCTTGCTGAATTATTAACACACGTGCAAACACGATCAGTCCCTACTTCTCACATATTGTCCATATACTATGACCAACAGAAACGTGTGCAGTGAAATGTAACGTACAAGTTACTTAATTAGATGAACCGGTGTCAATTACAATTTTATAACAGAAGAATACAGTAACAAAGGTACAAAATACATCATGAAAAACATAACAATACAGATAACATTTGTAGTACAGGCTTTACAACAGAATAGAAATAAACATATACATCAGTGTTACAGGAATTATGATATAAGTAAATACATAAACGATCGGAATAACTTTTGAAACATCAACTTTACACATGAGCATTAAAACAAAACAGAATAAATAATGTCTAAGCATCTTTACAAAGAAAATAACAGAGTATTAGAAAAATTCTACAACATAGCTCTCATCAGCTAAACACATAAAGACAGGAAAAACACAAATACACAAGGGTACACAAACATATAGCGGAATAATAGAAGGAAAGGACAGGGTTTGTTTTACTGCAGTATTTTGCAAACAAAACTTTCTTTACTTCTCGGAGATCGCCCTTCATTCATCATTATTCCCAAAAAGTCCTATCTATACCTCCTTCCTGTATTCTATTCATATTTCTTTCAAAATAATTATTTCTGATTGTACGATACTCATTTGGGCCCAAATCTTTTTCATATAACTTCGCATTGCATTCTTTACCTATTCTCTATAATCAGTTTCTTATATAGTCTACCCCCTCTTAAGCTAACTTAAATCTATTGAGCTCAGAGATATATATACCAAGGGACGAGGCAATGCAGCATCACATAACAAATTAACACAAACAGCAATGACAAAAAATGCAAATTGGCAAAGCTAGCAACATAAATTAGCAAAAGTCAAATTCAATAACACTATGCCTGGCAAACAGCAGCAACTTATACCTAAACATTACATAGTGCAAGCAGAAAAAATATTATACTAAAGACGATAATGCAGACAAGGGAAATGTATATTCACATCTTAATGTCTATGTAATTAAAGTGGTGCACCATAAGAACTTATTGTAAAAAAAATATTACCATGTACTTGAAAAGAAAATTATGTGTTACTGTTACTAGTTCCTTCTTGTTGTTCTTTCCTTTCCAAGTGCTCCTTTTTTAAAGAATGTGGATTATAAAATAATTATTTAATAGATCTGTTGACAGAAAGTGTTCACATTAGCAAATGCATTTCATTTTATAAAAGCAATGCTGCAACACAGCTGGAAACCAGACATCAAATGAAATAAGCAACTATGAAAAGCAAAGCATAAAAATATCATTCAATAGTCATGTGGCATTTCGTAAGTCAGTAGCACTCAACTCTCGGAAAAAGACACTTGTCATAATCAGGTGTGCAGATGTATGAATATTTCCCATCAATTCATAAGCATTTCAGTAATTAGCACAAAGTGCGAGTAATCATATGTTTTCAAGTAACGAGCGTGTCGCATTAGCGATGCCCTCTACAAAGGAATGTCATTAGCGGGGGTATAGGCTTCCGGAAAGGCACACCCTAATGGCTAGTTCTCCAGGTGTCTGACACAGCTGTGTGCCGACGACGCACGTGCAGGTGGTCACTTTCTTACGGAAATATTTACGACACCAGTTTCCGCTACAGTGACAGTCTCATATGAAAATTTAACAGGTCGAAAATTTACGTCACAAGTGTGTAGAAACAAAATCCTATGAATATAACAGGTCCAAAAAATTTTCGCCGGCATTGTGATACATTCACGCATTTACACGCACATTTCATAACTCTTAAAGTACGATTCTCGGTTTCCAACATCCTTTTTCACAAGTCATGAGTCCTTAACTTCTTTCATTATTCATATACATATAAACACGTAATCATATTCCTCATATATGGTAGCATCATCTTATTGACATAAACATACCTCAACAGCATAATACACATCATCGTCGTAAAAATAACATCATAACACCTCAGTCAAATCTCAAAAAAGTCGTACCTTTCTGCAATAATTTCAAAATCTAAAAAAAATTCTCTGCTCATTTAAATAGCGTCATCTACCTCAAACGTACTTTAAAATCATTCTCCCTTACCAAATACATCATTCAAAGCTCTCATAGTATCACAATGGTTCTGAAAAAATATGAACAGTTCACAAAGTACAGACAAAATACAATTTCTTAAGTGTGAAGTTATCCAACGGTGTAATCACGTAAAGATCTGTCACTGCCGTAGTAAAAAAGTTTGTCTCTCTCAGTTCAATGATCAGATAGCTGTGTAATTATGTGTTAAGAGAAATACGGTACCGATGTGTAAAGTTGTGTAAGCAAATACCATATTAGCTAGGGCTCCTTGCGCTTGCCAAACACATGGTACACAAAGTAAGCGTGCACCCCCCTGAGGTTTATTGTAATTATACCCTCAGGTGTTACAGATTACAGCAATGGAATGAAATGTACCACGAAAAACTTTCTTTGTAATTCAAAACTCTTTAAAAATAAATGTTTTAAGTACAAAATTAATCACTCAAATACGTGTCCTGTAGCGTTAAATGTGCGTCTTGCTGTAAGATAATCTCTGTGGAAGTGTTGTAGTTATTGTCGTCCGAAAGCTAAGTTCTGCAGAAATCAATGTACTTACCTCATGATAAACAAAAGTGAAATGCTTTGCGTATAGATTTCTTAGTTATTACGCTTATTGTTGTGATGAAGAAATTACTGTGCTGTAACGTATTGTTGTCCTACGGAAAAGGCTGTCTCCTTGTAGCAATAGCACAAAAGTCACCACTAAAACATGTCTCACTTTATAGAAGAATTCAGAAAAAACTGTGCAGATATAAAACAGATACACCGCAAAAGCAACATTGTAAATTGTCATGCATTAGCAGCGTCGTGATAAAATCGTGTAGCTGTCACATAAACTAACCACTGTGTCATCTGGCATTTCACAGAAAGCACCTCAAATCCAGAATCCACTCTCAAGCAAACCAAAATGTTGCATGAATATTTCATTAGCAGTGCTGGTATATGTTCTAAGTATGTAAGCCGTATATTTGTTATGTAATCGTGCAACTAACAAGGAGGAATGTATAAATAACAACACTGTGTTGTCTGTTCGCAATAACAATGCATTCGCAATTACTTGTCTAAGTTACCTATGTTCTTGACTGGATAGTTAGTTAGCTTTAAAACATAGTTGCATGTTAACAGTTTCTCAGTGTGACAAATTGTACAAGTAGCGTGAAGTGAAAATTGCAAAGACTAAGTTAAAAAGCAGATTATCTGTAAATAAATGGTTTTACATGAGAAATGTGGTGTAAACCTTTACTCTTCCTAGTACGCAGAGTTTCAACTTCAACGCAATTATCATGTGGTATACGTCGGATTCTGTAAGGTCCATTGTAAACTAGAAAGAATTTGTGACTCAAGTGTTTCTTCTTATGTGACAATGAATGAGCTTTAATGAGAACTTTCTGACCAATATATAATTTCTTTGCATTTGCTTTACCGTGTAGTTTTCTCCTTTTGTCTGCTGCAGATTTTATATTTTTAAGAGCCAAATCAATTATGTCTTTGTGTCGAAGTTTATGTGTATTCGGGAAAGGTACAAGCTCTCTGATTCTGTTCGGAGGTTCTACATTCTTCAGTACAAGAGTAGGTGGTAAAGCAGTGGAATCATGAGGCATTTCATTCAGCACATTTTGAAGACTGTCAATCCTAATGTCCCGGGTTCGATTCCCGGCTGGGTCGGAGATTTTCTCCACTCAAGGACTGAGTGTTGTGTTGTATTGATCGAAATAAGGTTCCTGATAAATTGTGCTGAACAAAGGCGAAAGCATTTTCCTATGTAAGTAGGCTGTTTATATTTTCTTATTGGCAAAGTTATGTAGCGCTCTATATGAAAATCACTGGCTGTGCTGTGTGCAGTCTGTGGCTAGTTTGCATTGTTGTCTGCCATTGTAGAGGGGCAGCTGGATGTTAACAGCGCGTAGCGTTGCGCAGTTGGAGGTGAGCCGCCAGCAGTGGTGGATGTGGGGAGAGAGATGGCGGAGTTTTGAAATTTGTCATGAACTGCTATATTTATATATGATGATATCAAGGTAAATACATTGTTTGTTCTCTATTAATATCTTTCATTTGCTAACTATCCCTATCAGTAGTTAGTGCCTTCAGTAGTTTGAATCTTTTATTTAGCTGGCAGTAGTGGCGCTCGCTGTATTGCAGTAGCTTGAGTAGCGAAGATTTTTGTGAGGTAAGTGATTTGTGAAAGGTATAGTTTAATGTTAGTCAGGGCCATTCTTTTGTAGGGATTATTGAAAGTCAGATTCCGTTGCGCTAACAAAATATTGTGTGTCAGTTTAAGCACTTGTTTCTAGTGATATAATTAAGCATACAGCATAGCATGACTATTACGTAAAAAACACAGTGTGTGTTAAGGTCAAAAAAAAATGTACACAGAGTATCATAATTTAGTAGCAAAAAATGTAAAATAGTCAAGCTGTTGAGATATCATAAGGCAAAATGTCAAAGTCAACTGGTGTTTGTTACATCTTAAACATTTCATAGTGCATACAGACAAAACAGGAAAACAATCATACATACACGAAGAATGGAAAATGTGCACCGTCTGATGTGTAACGACAAGAAAAGTGACCTGCTAACCTTACCTTGCAGGGCACTTGCCAAGAAAAAATATGATAATCATCAGTAAGTAGTCACATAACTATAATTGCTTAAGTGGTCATAAAAAAATCAGAAAATGGCATTACAGTGTGATAAATTATAAAGTATGTTCATCCAATAAAGAGTTTAATATTGGAGACATGGTGATTGCCTTTACTTTTTCTGGTTCTCAGAGTTTCGACGTGTACTACATTGGGGTGAGGAATGCTGCGAATTCTGTATGGACCTGCATATAGATGCTCAGATTTACTGCATCTACTCTTTCCTCTGTTGGATAAATAATGTGTGCGTACTAATATCTTCTGTCCAACGTGAAAGTCACGGCGTGTACAAACCTGTTTTTGCTGTCTTCTCCGGCGCTCTGCGGCACGTTTGATGTTGTTCAGCGCAATGTCAATTATTTCATGGTGTCGTACTCGACGAGATGTAGGAAAGGTTACTAATTCTTTAATATTGTTGGGTGGTTCAACATTTTTCAGTATAACAGACGGAGATAGCATAGTAGATTCATTTGGTATCGAGTTAATTACATCCTGGAATGACAGTATGTGTGTGTCGCAATCAATATGTTTCTTATAGCAGTATATTCTACATAGTTTACCAATTTGTCTCATTAGTCGTTCACAAGGGTTCGAAGAAGCGTGATACTTGGATATATAAATCGGAGAAATGTTTCTTGTTCGTAACATACGGGTCCATATAGCAGATCGAAACTGTGATCCATTGTCGGAAATTACTTTCAATACATGCCCTACATGGAATAAAAAGTGTTTTACAAATGCATTCGAAACAGATTTAGCAGTAGCTTTGCGTAACGGAGTGAAGGTAACAAATTTTGAAGTGAGTTCAACAGCGACAAAGATGTAGCAAAAACCTTATTAGATCTGGGAATCGGACCAAAAATGTCTACAGCGGCCATATGCCTCAATTTAACAGGTACAATGGGATGTAATGGAGGAATATGTGAAGTCGTATCTGACAGCTTTCTGGTAGATTTTACATGACGCTAAAACTCGTCGAATACGTTTCTCCATATTGGCAAATTAACAGTTCTGTCTCAGTATAAGAAAACATTTTCTGGCTCCGTAATATGGGTAATTTAAATGAGTATACCAAATTAATTTGTTAACAAGCTCGTCAGGAATGCATAATAACCAACTGTTGCTGTCACGGTGAGAGCGGCGAAACAGAATATTATTGCGTACGGTGTAATGGTTTCTAATGGCAACGTTATTCCTATCTTGCCAAAGGTGTTTAATTTCCTTCCATACGTTGTCTTTACTCTGCTCTTGTGCTAAGTCTCGTAGTGACGACGGAATGAAATTTTCAAATGCAACTTGTTGAATATTCATGACGCTAGAATTTGCTTTGCAGAAGTCGGTTGCGATGTCTTGGTGATTGTTGCTGAGAGAACGGGATGGTGCGTCTGCTACAATATTTTGTGTACCGGGAATGTGAACAGTTGTAAAATTAAATTCCTGTAAATAAAGTTTCCATCTGCTTAATCTGTCGTGTGTAAATTTAGCCGAAAGTAAAAATTGTATCGCTCTATGGTCTGTGTAGACGGTGGTATGTCTGCCATAAAGGAAATGCCGAAATATCGTAAATGCCCATACAACACATAATGTTTCAAGTTCTGTAACAGAATAATTGCGTTCAGCAGGTGACAGAATGCGACTTGCAAAAGTGATGTTTTTAATTACTGTAGTACCGTCTTCTTCAATATCCTGAAAAATGTGTACGCCTAAAGCGGTGTTAGAACTGTCGGTTGCAACGGAAAAATTTCTAGTAAGATTTGGGTGTGATAAAAGAGGTGCGTTCAACAAAGCTTGTTTCAGATTGACAAATTCAGACTATTGGTTTTTCATGTAAAAGTGTGTCTCAGATGTCGTCAAAAGTAATAACATTTTCGTGAACATGATTCTCTGTGTCAAAAGTATTGCTTGCGTTGATGGAAGATGCAATCTGTACTGTATCTAGTCAAATTCTTTCTGACGTGCTGTTATTTTCGGGAGGATGCTGTGGCATTTCGACTATTTGTACTGTTCTGTTATTTCTTCCTGACGTATTACGTTCGGGATGATATCTACTGTCTGATTCATTCATGATAATCTGTTGTTGCGGATGACTCTGCTGCTGGTAAGACCGAGTGTTATTAAACGTACGCTAAAAAATGTGCTCATTACATTTACGTCTATCATAATAATCATTGCTATACGGCGCGTTGCGATATGAGTTGAAATGGTGTGTTTTCTGTACGTAGTGATTTCCTTGTTGTTGTGCGTTACTTTTTGGTAGGGCCGACGCTATACGTGTAGGAGGCGAAACATTAAAGCTTGGTTGACCTTGTACATTACACTGTTGGTTTGGTATGGTAACCGGCTGGTTTTGTTGTTGTTGTGGGGAAAAAAGTCTATTGTTACCAAACTGTGTTTGCGGTTGCTGAAAATTTTGACGAAACTGATGATTAAAATTTTGTCTTTCATTAAAATTACGCTGATAGTTCTTGTCATTTCAAGAGTGTCTAATGAAAATTGTCACTTTCGATAAAACTTGTCATACCGGGTTTTCTTCACTCATTCTTAATCCTAGATAGATCGATAGTTGAAGAGTTGTTTTGACAGATATAAAGGATAGTAAAAGAGAAGGCAGCAGTGCAGAAAACTAAAAATGAAACAGCACTACTACGGCTCGGGGCCCTGTGCACGCTACGGCACATATTCATCGAAGTGTAATGAATCCCCTGAGGTCAATTACATGCTGCAAATAAATTTTAGTTTCTGCGTTACAGGCAATGGCGGTGAAAATTCAAAAGCAAATTGTTGTATCCAATCCAAGGGGTGAATCTGTGTTCTGTCATTTTTAAATACTTTAAATTTTCTCACAGATAGAAAGTGCTTGTAATCGACGTTATCGTCTCTGAATGTGTGAACAGGTTCATGATTGCATGAAAATCTGTTTGTCTGTGTCTCTTCGGATTCTAAGTCGCGTGGCCTCTGTAAATTACCTAAGTTACACTGAACAAATGTTCAGAATGTGACATGCTGTGACGTTTTAGAGACTGAAACATTTTTCATTTCTGTTACTTTAATATGTTCGTCAATTTGACTGATCTGTTGTTCAAATTTCTTATCGACTTCCGTATCCAGAGTGCGTGAAACTTCTGCTGACATTAATTTAAACTCGTCGCGTATCTGCGTTGCGTTTTCTGAACATTGTTGAGTGACTGCACTAATTTCATCTTTAAGTAATTTTGTTGTGGCTACACGCGTACTACTTAATTCTTGTGCCACAGATCTAATTTCTTCACTACTGTTCCTAGCACAAGTCTTAGTATCCTCACGTAATTGTTCTTTAGTATCATGACGTTGCACGGTAATGGCTCTAATCTGTTCACTAGGTTGTTTGTTCTGTTCATTAAATTGTTTATAACTGTTGTCTTGTTTTTCATTAAGTTGTTTGAAACTGTTGTTTAGTTTTTCACTCAGTTGTTGGAAATAGTTGTCTTGTTTTTCATTAAGTTGTTTGTGCTGATTATCTATTTTTTCATTAAGTTTTAGCAATAATGCCATAACTCGATCCCAGCCAAAATTAGCGGCTCTATTCTCTGTACTGTGTGTTGGTGTACCTGCATTTGTCTCGTTTTGTATAACCATTTGGTCATTTTCTGATTCTTGAAAAGGTTCGCCAATCGGATGTGCACTGTTGGTCATTACATCGGAATCAAATAAACTTGACGTGTTTTGTGTATATTGTTCACATTCGTTAGAAACAATTATCTGTTCGCTACGTGAATTTTGCAAATCAGGCGTGTCAAACTGGGCAGCGTTCATTGTATCGGAACGTGCCGCGTCATCAATTGTCGTTAAATTAACAGAGGACACAATTGAATTTGTTTGCTCATCACTAGCATTAAAATCATTACTGGTGGTCGGTACACACCGATTGTCTGTAAATGGAAGATTATCATTAAGACACTGAGTGTCGCAAGTATTATCGGTGAAATTATTCGAGTCAGCTTTTTCACTCACTGCACATCGCGATGTACTGTTAACAGTTTTTCGCGGCTTTTTTCACAAATCAAAATTAAGCACAAAAGTAAACAAAGTCAAAGCAAAAATGGAAAAAATATAATTACAACAAAGAGCAATAAATTGCCGATGATCTGTGAAAGAAAGAGTGACAAATTAGTAAATGCGTTGCGCCAGATGCAAACTACATTTAAGCAAATAAGAGCAGATATATGACTACTTCTCAGAGATTCACAAAGAAATACGATCCTGGCTGGTTGTCGCCAAGTGTAACCTCCCCACAGAAATAAAAATAAGTATGGATAATGATTCTAATTTTTGTGTAAGTTCAAAACAAAATTCTTTCACAGTGTAACCTCCCCACAAAATTCTATTCACATTAACCTCAACACAAAATTCTTTCTGATTTTATCTAAGCTCAAAATTCATTCACATTTAGCGTAACCTCACAACAGAAAAATTCCTAAACCTCTCAACAGTAAAAATTATAATTATGTCGTTCACATTCAGTATAACGTCTCAATAAAAAAATAAATTCAGTAACCTGGTAATAAAACAATGTAACTAACCTCTCAATTAAATTGTCGCTCACTTATGACTTTTCAATAATTCACTGTGAATTTAACCTGGTAAATTTGGGACAACAGCGGCGCTGCGTCATGGCCCTGAAAGATCATTCTGAATAAAGAAAGGAAAAAAATTCTCAACTCATTGAAATCGCCAGATGTATCTGCTCTTACAATGAATTTTTCCGGGACAGCTCTGTCCAATGCTGGCCGACCTATCTGTCATTTATGAAAGGGAGCAACTGATTTTTCTATTGCAATAATCGGGATGATCACGGATGGGAGAAATTAGTAAATTCTTTAAATTGAAACGAATGGTTGTTAAAAGTTACTTTTTATGGGGAAGATTATTATTACGAGAGTTTTAAAACATTTACATGCGACTTGAGATAACATTACTAGATATGCGCGAGGCTGCTTTTTACCTTATACAATAATACTCAGGCTCCGGCATCGCTGCACCGCGATCGGCCCAGCCAACACGATACACCAGACCAGACCAGAGCAGACTCCAGACTAGCAACAACTTACTGTTACAGCTACACAGTTCCTTACTGCAGTCAACACTGCTCTCTGGTCAGCGATTCTCTTATACCTTGCATATCGCAGGCAGCGCATGAGCAATACTTCGAAATTACATCTGCTCGGACCTCTTACAACGTGACCTCTCAGTTAGGGACATTTACTCACACGACTCGCTTGCCGATCTACCTCCGCATTCTTCAGCTTTCCACAGGCAGCCAGCGGGAACGACTTACAGGCAAATGTTTGACGTGTCTTCCACTAATTAAAAAAGAGACTGACATGCACTTGTTAGAATCACAGTAGTTGGTGTTTCTTTCAGCGACATTCACATTTTCATATGTCACTGGTATTTTTAATTAATTTCGTAGTCTAACTTGAATAGTAGGTTATTAATTAGGTTACACAGCAGTTTTAGGAAAACCTGTCCTGTAACACATCGTACTAGAGGAAGCTGTTGAAAGTAAAAGCTGGAGGCAAATATGGAGGTGGGAATATATCCAATTGTATAAACTAGTATTAAGTTTAAGCTACATTAAGTTGTCAAGACGAATTTATAGGCCACCTGAAATATTTATTCCAAGGCATGTTTTCGACACCTCAAAACAAACATCTAAAAATCCTTGAAAATTTGTTCTGTAGTAATGTTGTTACGATGTATATTCTTTGCTCTTCGTGACAATGTTTCCTCTTCTGCTATACGATCCTTACATCCAGTAGTTTCCAGACGCCATGTTTGTTTACAAAATATGACAGTATACATGTGACGTGTTACGACAGTGAAAAGAACCTGTGACCACTGGAGGTACTCGATTTTACTTATTTTACTTTTACCGTTAGATATACGTAGCTTTTTGTCACAGTAAACCCCGAAACCATGTTCTGAAATAGTGTCTTGTTTCTGCACTACACAGTGCCACACGTCCCTCATACTAACAAATGTAAATCCACCTGATGATGGAGGTTTAAACCTTTGAAACGTGTTTGTTTTCTTTATACTGACAACAACCTCACGAGCTTCGCTGGGGACTCAACACCTACCGGACGATATTCCGTACCTTGTCCAGCAGTAGAGGCCGCAGGCATTCGGTGATAAACCTGCGGGACTCATTCACCGGCTTTTCAGTCGTATTGTCGTGAGCAACTGAGAGCCCAATGTACTGACTATTACTTTGCTAAGAATATTACTTCTCGTTTCCACATTCACTCTTGTGCTATGCCCATACTGGTTCATGATCAAGATACGATCCACTTTATTTCAAATATGTTGAAATATCCAATTGTACTTCTTGCCAACCATACTGAGTTTACGGGGAGCCTCTCTACACGAATTTTAGCTGAGTCGTCAGTCTGAAGACTAATTGGATACGACCTGCCACTACTTGCTCTCCTGGGCAAACCTTTCCATATCAGAGCAGAACTTGGACGCAAAGTCCTCACCTGTTTGTTGGATGTATTCCAATGTGTACCTACTTTTGCCCTCAACAGATCTCTCAAGTAACATGCACGTTATTCCCTGATGTCTTAACCCAAGTCCTATCTGGCTCTCACTTCTTCTTGTTTCTATTTTCCACAAGTTTCTCTCCTTGCTGATTCTGCAAAGGGCTGCCTCATTTATTATCTTTCTGTTGAGCAATTATGGGTGACAATGACTCTTCGACCCTCTCGATGTCTCTCAGAGTCTGTACGAGTTGTCGCAGACGAAACCAGGGCCAAAGGGAGTAGTATTTGCTGCTAAGTAGCTGTCTCTGATTCAGTTACCCATGGTTGTTTTCTCTTACGTAGTTTCTGCGGTGATGAACTTTTTTTAGCGCTAGTGAATATATGAAAATTTTTATATCTAAGACGTACTAAACAGAAGAGACAACCAGATGAAAAAGCCAGGAGACCAAAAAATAAGAAATTATTGAAGGAATAGCAAATGGGCACATCCTACCTCGCAGTTTGGGTACAGAATCACAGTAACAGTGACAAAAGTGGGTAAATATGGAGGCAAATTGCCACGCAATTTATGCCATAGGCGAAATGATCCCAGTGGAAAAAGTGGACTTGTAACAGTGTCAGCAATAAATAGCGAAGCGCACCATCGATCCTTAGGTCAGAACTGCAGTAGAGGACAGCAGGCGACTTCAATGCCCGCATGGAAGAGCAACTTTTTCGATGACTACGTGTTTTACTCACACAGTTCGACGCCTGTTCAAAACGTGGGCACGACGTGAGAGGTGTATGCTATTTCATTTAAGCTTTACGTCACATCAAGTACATGTGTTGTGGAGTAGAATCTTTTACCATCAGCCGTAATCTAATGGTAATTTTATGGCTTGGTTTAATCTTAAAACTGGTTAATTAGCTATTAGATAGCTCAAACACTAAGAAAAATCAATACAACAGTGGAAATATGAAAAAAAAACAATTACGGAAATTTAATAACTGAACACACCTTGCCTTTCAAAAACCCTGACCACTGTTGGTATAAGGAAAGAAGGCGACTGAATGACTTTATTTATTAATTTGGCTACCAGTTTCTATCTCATGAACATAAAACGAGTGCTGAGAAACACAGTCCAAACCGATGGAAATCTCACAGCTTACTGTTTAATGGTAATCAAAACAATAAATATGGAAAGCATTTAATTTTGATGGAGACTTATGGATAGTTTGTTGTTTGTTCCTTATTCCGAATAATCCTTTTGCAGCCTACGAGGAAATCAACATTTTTTCTTCTTCTTTGCTTACATCTTGCAGTTTAAATTGGGCCCACGTTTCACACATTATTTCAGTTCGTCGTTTTTTTTTTTTTCTCTCTCCTAAAAGTCTGAATTTTCTATTGCTTCTCTAAGAGTGTCATGTTTCTTACTGTAATCAAGTCTGCTCCCGCATTTTCGATAACTCTTCCTATTTCCCTCAGTAATGTGATTTGGGATTCGTAATTTTCAGTTTGTCAAATATTTGTTTCATTATTCTGTCATTCACTATACTGCAGATGTGTCCATAGAATATTAACCTCCGTTTCCAGAATGAGATTTTCACTGTGCAGCGGAGTGTGCGCTGATATGAAAATTCCTGGCAGATTAAAACTGTGTGCCCGACCGAGACTCGAACTCGGGACCTTTGCCTTTCGCGGGCAAGTGCTCTACCAACTGATCTACCGAAGCACGACTCACGTCCGGTACTCACAGCTTTACATCTGCCAGTTTCTCGTCTCCTGCCTTCCAGACTTTACAGAAGCTCTCCTGCGAACCTTGCAGAACTAGCACTCCTGAAAGAAAAGATACTGTGGAGACATGGCTTAGCCACAGCCTGGGGAATGTTTCCAGAATGAGATTTTCACTCTGCAGCGGAGTGTGCGCTGATATGAAACTTCCTGGCAGTAGGAGAGCTTCTGTAAAGTTTGGAAGGCAGGAGACGAGAAACTGGCAGAAGTAAAGCTGTGAGTACCGGACGTGAGTCGTGCTTCGGTAGCTCAGTTGGTAGAGCACTTGCCCGCGAAAGGCAAAGGTCCCGAGTTCGAGTCTCGGTCGGGCACACAGTTTTAATCTGCCTGGCAGTTTCAACCTCCGTTTTGTCAGTGCATCTATCTTTGAGATAGAGTTCTGTATTATATACACTACTGGCCATTAAAATTGCTACACCAAGAAGAAATGCAGATGATAAACGGGTATTCATTGGACAAATGTATTATACTAGAACTGACATGTGATTACATTTTCACGCAATTTGGGTGCATAGATATTGAGAAACCACTACCCAGAAAAACCACCTCTGGCGTAATAACGGCCTTGATACGCCTGGGCATTGAGTCAAACAGAGCTTGGATGGCGTGTACAGGTCCAGCTGCCCATGCAGCTTCAACACGATACCACAGTTCATCAAGAGTAGTGACTGGCGTATTGTGTCGAGCCAGTTGATCGGCCACCATTGACCAGACGTTTTCAAATGGTGAGAGATCTGCAGAATGTGCTGGCCAGGGCAGCAGTCGAACGTTTTCTGTATCCAGAAAGGCCCGTACAGGATCTACAACATGCTGTCGTGCATTATTCTGCTGAAATGTAGGGTTTCGCAGGGATCGAATGAAGGGTAGAGCCACGGGTCGTAACACATCTGAAATGTAACGTCCACTGTTCAAAGTGCCGTCAATGTGAACAAGAGGTGACCGAGACGTATAACCAAAGACACCCCATACCATCACGCCGGATGTTACGCTAGTATGGCGCTGACGAATACACGCTTCCAATGTGCGTTCACCGCGATGTCGCAAAACACGGATGCGACCATCATGATGCTGTAAAAAGAACCTGGATCCATCCGAAATAATGACGTTTTGCCATTCGTGCACCCAGGTTTGTCGTCGAGTACACCATCACAGGCGCTCCTGTCTGTGATGCAGCGTCAAGGGTAACCGCAGCCACGGTCTCCGAGCCGATAGTCCATGCTGCTGCAATCGTCGTCGAACTGTTCGTGCAGTTGGTTGTTGTCTTGCAAACGTCCCCATCTGTCGACTCAAGGATCGAGACGTGGCTGCCATGCGGATAAGATGCCTGTCATCTCGACTGCTAGTGATACGAGGCCGTTGGGCCGGCCGAAGTGGCCGCGCGGTTTTGGTGCTGCAGTCTGGAACCGCGAGACCGCTACGGTCGCAGGTTCGAATCCTGCCTCGGGCATGGATGTGTGTGATGTCCTTAGGTTAGTTAGGTTTAACTAGTTCTAAGTTCTAGGGGACTAATGACCTCAGCAGTTGCGTCCCATAGTGCTCAGAGCCATTTGAACCATTTTTTTGAGGCCGTTGGGATCCAGCACGGCGTTTCGTATTACTCTCCTGAGCCCACAGATTCCATATTCTGCTAACAGTATTGGATCTCGACCAACGCGAGCAGCAATGACGCGATACGATAAACCGCAATCGCGATAGGCTACAATCCGACCTTTATCAAAGTGGGAAACGTGATGGTACGCATTTCTCCAGGCAACGCCGGTCAAGTGCTGTTTGTGTATGAGAAATCGGCTTGAAACTTTCCTCATGCCAGCACGTTGTAGGTGTCGCCACCGGCTCCAACCTTGTGTGAATGCCCTGAAAAGCTAATCATTTGCATATCACAGCATCTTCTTCCTGTCGGTTAAATTTCGCGTCTGTAGCACGTCATCTTCGTGGTGTAGCAATTTTAATGGCCAGTAGTGTATAAATCTCTCTTCTGATTTACTGCTGCTTTTGGCTAGTGTACTCGCAATTGTACGCCAAAGTACAACAAATGAGATGTAATAATACTGCTCTTGGTGTTGCATGTGCCTAGACCTGAAGTTTACTTTTCTTTAAATTTATTTTTATTGATTTCGAACAAAGTGCATTTCACCAAACAGTCAAGTGACACAATGATATTATAAGGTGCGCGGTACTGCAGCAGAATTTCAAATGGGCGGTTCTCGGCCACCCTCCGTACAGCCCGGACCTCTCTCCCTCTGTTTACGCCATATTTGTTCCCCTTAAAACGGCTCTGAGGGCTCAAACCATTCACCTCGGACGAGGACGTCCAGCTGTACGTGTGGAACTGGTTAACATCGCAGCCCCAAGAATTTTATGAGACAGCCATTAACCGCCTCGTGTCACAGTGGGACAGGCGTCTCAACAGCCAGGATCAATACTTCTAACATGCAGGTAACGGTTTCTGTAATTATGCCTCCGGCTCGTTTCTTTTTGAATGCCTCTTATAGAAGAATTTTAATCAGACTTCATTACAAAATATAAAACGCCAGCTATTACATTAAATCAAATTATATAAATTACTTTTGAATACATTGTGGGAGTGACAGTGATCAATATGTTACAAATATTTACTATTAGAAACAGTCTCAATCACAATTTATTTAGTACGGTGAACGGTTTCGACCACTACTGTGGTCATCTTCAAACCAATGAGTAAGAACCTCATTCTGCTAGACTAGAGAATCGCTACTACACTCATTGGTCTGAAGATGACCACAGTAGTGGTCGAAATCGGTCACCATACTAAATAAATTGTGATCAAGACTGTTTACAATTGCCGGCCGGAGTGGCCAACCGGTTCTAGGCGCTACAGTCTGGAACCGCGCGACCGCTACGATCGCAGGTTCGAATCTTGCCTCGGGCATGGATGTGTATGATGTCCTTAGGTTAGTTAGGTTTAAGTAGTTCTTAGTTCTAGGGGACTGATGACCAATGTAGTTAAGTCCCATAGTGCTCAGAGCCATCTGTTTACAATTATGTTGGACAATCAACGTAAAACGTACATTTGCTTGACTGCACCAGTACAACAGAGATCGTGATTTGCATGTCTTTACTATCGTAATGCCAAGATTCAATTGGACAATATGGATCTGCATCTTCATCCACATCTACAGGACTGTCCTGCAGCTCACACGCAAGTGCTCGGCACAGCGTTCGCAGAATCACTTTTAGACTACTTCTCGACAATTCCACTCTCGGACAGCACGTGGGAAAAATAAACACCTAAATCCTTCCGTACGGGTCCTGATTTATCTTATTTTGTTGCGGTAGTCATTTTTACGTGTGTAGGTGGGAGTGAACAAAATGTTTCCGTATTTGGAAGAGAAAGATGGTTGTTGAAATTTCGTGAAAAGATCTCGCCACAGCGAAAATCGTCTTTGGCTTAACGATTGCCACCCCAGCTAGTCTATTACATTTGTGACACTCTCTCCCCTGTTTCACGATAGTACAAAAGGAACTGCCCTTCTCTGAACTTCTCCTTGTCTTCCGTCAATCCTATCTGGTAAGGATTCCATGCCGCGAAGCAGTATTCTAGCAGAGAAGGACAAGCGTAGTACAGACAGTCTCTTTAGTTGACCTGCTGCATCGCTAAGCGTTCTTCCAATAAAATGCAGTCTGCCTTCTCCACTACACTATCTATATCATTGTTCCAATTTAAGTTGTTCATTACTGTAATCTCCAGGTGTTTAGTTGAATCGACAACGTTTAAACTTGTATTATTCACCGCCTAACCAAAAGTTAGGGGATTGTTTTTAATATTCGTGTGCACAATCTCATACTTTTAATTGTTGACACTCAACAGGCACTTTTCTCACCACACTGATATCTTGCCTGCATCCTTGTGTAACTCGCCTCGATTAGCTGATTACTTTACCAGAGAGCAAACGACAGCACCGTCTGGAACTGCTGCTCAGATTGTGCCCTGAATCGCTTATATAGATCAGGAACAGCAGGGAGAGTGTAAGGATTCCTCGGGGAACGCCAGACATCAGTTCTGTAGCACATGGTGAATAAAATCTTCCGCACTGTCTGTTAAAATACTTTTATTATAAAGACGCGACTAGTTTCGGATGAATGGAGATGCATCTTCAGGTGACCTGTGCAAGAAACTGAAGCAATAAACAATTCTTGTTGTTGTTGTTGTTGTTGTTGTTGTGGTCTTTAGTCCAAAGACTGGTTTGATGCCGCTTTCCATGCTACTCTATCCTGAGCAAGCTTCTTCATGAATCTGATTGGTGTATTCATCTCTTGGTCTCCCTCTACGTTTTGTATCCTCCACGCTTCCCTCAAATACTAAATTTCTGATCCGTTGATGCCTCAGAATGTGTCCCTACCAACCGATTCCTTACTCTAGTCAGCTAGTCAGCTTGTGCCACAAATTTCTCTTGTCTCCAATTCTGTTTAGTTCTTCCTCTTTACTTACGTGATCTCCCCATCGAATCTTTAGCATTCTTCTGTAGCACCACATTTCGAAAGCCTCTTTTCTCTTCTTGTCTAAACCGTTTGTCGTCCACGTTTGACATCTTTACGTCCTCATGCAAATACTTTCAGAAAAGACTTTCTATCACAAATCTAGACTCGATGCAAACAAATTTCTGTTCTTCAGAACCGCTTTCCTTGCCATCGCTAGTTTGCATTCTGTATTCTCTCTACTTCTACCATCATCGGATGCTGCCCAGATGGCAAAACTCATCAACTACTTTAAGTGTTTTGTTTCCTAATTTAATTCTCTCAACGTCACTTGATTTAATTTGACTACATTCCATTATTTTCGTTTTGCTTTTGTCGATGTTCATCTTATACCCTCCTTTCAAGACACTGTCCACTTCTTGGACCGGTCCACCAAGTCCTTTGATGTCTCTGACAGAATTATACTCTCACCGGCATACCTCAAAGTTTTTATTTCTTCTCCCTGGAGTTTAATTTCTGCTCCAAATTTTTCTTTTGTTTCATTTACTGCTTGTTCAATATACACATTGAATAACATCGGGAATAGGCTAGAAAACTGTCTCACTCCGTTCTCAACCATTGCTTCCCTCTCGTGCCCCTCAACTCTTACAACTGCCTTCTGCTTTCTGAACAAATTCTAAATAGCCTTTTGCTCCCTGTATTTTACCCTTGCCGCCTTTAGAATTTGAAAGAGATTGTTCCAGTCAACATCGTCAAAAGCTTTCTCTAAGTTTACAAATGCCGTTAAATGTAAGTTGTCTTTCCTTAACCTATCTTCTGTGAGAAGTCATAGGGTCAGTATTAAATTACGTGTTCCTACATTTCTCCAGAAACCAAACTGATCCTCCCCGAAGTCGGCCTCTACCAGTTGTTCCATTCTTCTGTAAAGAATGCGCGTTACTATTTTGCAACCGTGACTTTTTAAACCCATAGTTGGATAATTTTCACACGCGTTATCAACTGCTTTCTACTAAAGAGACTGCTTACATCAGACTTGTCCATCCTCTTCTGGACTACTGCTGTGCGGTGCGGGATGCGCATCGGAGAGGATTGACGGAGGACAGTGAATAAGTTCAAAGAATGGCAGCTCGTTTCGTGATATCGTGAAATGAAGGAGAGACTGCCACGGGTATCATACACAAACTGGGGTGGCAGCCATTAAAAAGTAGGCGTCTTTCGCTGCGACAGGACATCGTCAAATTTTGCAGTATCGCTTCTCTCAACTCATCTTCATCTAATTCGTCTTACTTTGCAGGGCAATGCATTACCCTCCTGTAATAGTGCTAATATGACTAGGTGCGATCCAAAGTGGCTAAGGTGTTCACAGCAAGCAAGGAAAGGTATTCTGAGCTGACCTAATGCAGAGAATGAGTGTGGTACGTGTAGCACTGTATCTTCCCCCCTTTCCCGTTCCAGTCGCCAATGCTTCGCAGGAAGAAAGGTTGCTGGTAAGCTTCAGTGTAAGCTCGAATCCCTCTTATTATAGCTGCACTGCCTTCTCGAGAGATACAGATGAGAGGTGTACCTTGAAACTTCCTGGCAGATTAAAACTGTGTCCCCGACCGAGACTCGAACTCGGCTCCTTTGCCTTTCGCTGGCAAGTGCTCGAGCACTTGAAGCTGTGAGGACGGGTCGCGAGTTGTGCTTGGGGAGCTCAGTGGTAGAGCACTTGCCCGCGAAAGGCAAAGGTCCCGCGTTCGAGTCTCGGTTCGGCACACAGTTTTAATCTGCCAGGAGGTTTCACATCAGCGCACACTCCGATGCAGAGTGAAAATCTCATTCAAGGTGTATCTTGGTTGATTCGCCTAGGAGCACTCGCTCTCAGGACTTCCACAGTAGGCCACACCGTGACGCAAAAAGCCTCTCTTGCGGCGGATGCCGCTGGGTTTGGTTCAAATGGCTCTGAGCACTATGGGACTTAAATTCTGCGGTCATCAGTCGCCTAGAACTTAGAACCACTTAAACCTAACCTGAGGACATCACACACATCCATGCCCGAGGCAGGATTCGAACCTGCGGCCGTAGTAGTCGCGCGGTTCCGGACTGAAGCGCCTAGAACCGCTCGGCCACTCCGACCTGCCGCTGGAGTTGGCTGAGGATCTCCATCACTGTACCACGCTTATTGAACCAACCTGTAACGAAACGCAATAGTCTTCTTTCGATCTACTCTATTTCGTCTACCAATATTATACCTGTACGGATTGTAGACTGAAGAGTATTTTTCAAGTATCGGTCGAATGTGGATTTTGTAAGCCTCTTGCTAGTAATTTTTCCAGTCTTCGAAACGTTCCTGGATGTCGGTCTTCGGGACAGCTTTTAGCGGTCTCGTCAGTGCTTTTTTAATCTCGTCGGTTGGGTAGGTGAGTACCTTCGTATCGTTTTTCAGTGAGTTAAGGGGGGGAGGGGATGTAATGGATGCTGGTCCAAAAAATCGATTTTTTAAAATATTATTTTATTTATCTACACGGTTCAATCTATGTTGTGGTTGCATTCAATCGTGATAGCAGCTTTATAAATGCCTTCAAATTCTCAATCTGATTAACTCAGCACTGACGGCCGCGCCCACCTTTTCCGACGTTTGGGAAGCTGCAAGCTTCAGCGGAATATTTGTCAGTGCGAAGGCTATTTTCTTTCGATATGTTTGGCTGGCATCTATATCTTTGCTTGTAAACTTTCTTGCATGTAGTTTATTTACGTTTTGACAATACTAACGCGTATTAGTAGGGGGAATGTTGAATTCGCAAACCTTTACATGGACGTCAGGATTTATGCACCATGGTTGGTGGAAAAAACTGCGTTTAGGAAACGGAGGTTTCATGGAAATCGGTTTACCAACAAAAAAGAGCAAGCAGCTAGAAATGTAAAACATAAGCTCTCAGCTTATCCTCTGACTAAAATCAATGCACAATCTGTGTCCGAAAGACGATTGGTGAAAGTTCAACAACAGAAATGAGACGTATTCACATAAACAATCATTACGACTTGTTATGAATGCAGTTAAGCTCACATGCAGGTTTCTTGCAAACACTGATTTATTGAATAAGTGTCTTCACGGAAAGACACAGAATTCAAATGAAAACCTCAATAATTTAATTTGGATCAGATGCTGGAAAAGGACGTTCTGTGGACTTGAAGTACTCGAAATAGGTGTCTATGATGCACTTGTATGTTGGTGTGTTTGCAACAAAAGCATTTTACACCATCGACGAGAGCAGGGCCAAGAAAGCTATCAGATCAGTGTCCTACCTTCCTACCTGCAAATACAGGCCAGGCAGATTCGGAGAGGAGAGGAGAGGAGAGGAGAGGAGAGGAGAGGAGAGGAGAGGAGAGGAGAGGAGAGGAGAGGAGAGGAGAGGAGAGGAGAGGAGAGGAGAGGAGAGGAGAGGAGAGGAGAGGAGAGGAGAGGAGAGGAACCTGGAGGACGAGGAGTATCAGTGTGGACGATTTTAAAATTGGGGTATGAGAAGAAAATCTTTGAACCTCGTTTTCTCCGTTTCACATTTTTTACGTTATTAGAAGCCTTTCCTCGAAAAGTATATGCGCTAATGTTACGAAATTTTCAGGAACTGTTCGCAACGTGTTGGTGTCGCCCTCGAACTAAAAAATACGAGATCATGCAATTACATTCTGATTTTTAGAAGATTGTATGTGGAAAAAAAGTTAATTTTGGATGTGCTAAATTAAAAACTATGTTAATGGTATAATTTGTATCATAAATGAATAACTGTAGTTCAGTGGTGTTATAACCTTCTCAGGATACTACAATAAAATTTTCAGGTAAAATGTAAATGGAAATGTCGTGTGACTAGGGCCTCCCGTCGGGTAGACCGCTCGCCTGGTGCAGGTCTTTCGAGATGACGTCACTTCGGCGACTTGTGCGTCGATGGGGATGAAATGATGATGTTTAGGACAATTCAACACCCAGTCGCTGAGCGCAGAAAATCTTCGACCCCGGGACCTTAGGGATTGACAGTCTGTCGCGCTGACCACTCAGCTACCGGGGGCGGACATTTTCAGATTAATTGCATTATTAGAATTTGAGCTACGGATTTTTATTAAAAAAAGGACAGTAAAAAATTAAAAATTCAGATATCCGTCAAATTATTAATCCTGCATATTATTTATATTTTTCTGTTAAAACACAACTCTTTTGCTTTACACTTGCTTTATTTTGGATTGTACATTAATAAGTATGGCTGTAATGACTTTCTAAGTAAATCTTTAAATTTTCCGTTACATCCGCCCTTAAATAAACACGACAGATACACGGAACAGAGAGCTTAGTCGTCAGTAATATATTCTCCTTCACTATTCGCAGCAATTTGGCAACGCTGGGTGTGAATGTGTGGGTTTTATTTTGTCAAGTTGCGCAATGGATTGATCCAGTAAGTACCCTTTGGCTCCTGCAAGAAACAATTTCCACCTCAAACTACTACAGAAGTCGGACAGACGCTCCTAATGTACCAGCAGGAGCTGCTTGAAAAACATTCAGCAACAATTATCTTCTGGAGTCGTCTGCTGTAAGGAAAAGACACAAAAATATTCTATCTATTCTTACGTAGTACTTGGTCACTGGAGTATCGCTAGTTACTGTAAGAAAAACATTAAACGAATGAAAAATATTATTTATTGCAAAAAATTCTGATAAATCAAGTGACACTTTTCCTTATAAAAAAAATAATAATTTTCCGGGTTCTTTTCGGAACAGTAGATTGCCTCTTATCGATAGGGATGCTATTTGATATGCGATCTGAAGTTTTCCCGGCGTATTTCCAATTTGAGCAGTTCTCGGGCATCCGACCGGGTAGTGTCGTAATTTCCCCACAATATTTCGGCAGACGTACACGCTGCCATCTTCAGGTGGTTCCTGACGAATGCTGTGCTGTTCCCCTCGGCGCCTTATATATACTAGCCGTTACCCCCTCCACCGTTCCTCTCCTGGCGTCTTCGGCGCGGCGGCTACTGGGGGTGGTGGGGGAAGCGGCGCCTGGGTCTGAACTGGGGTCTGCAGTCTCCCTGCTGCCGCCGTCGCGGGCGGTCCCCGATCTCTGGGACCGCATCTTTCTCTCCGGGCTGAGTGCAGGGTTCCAAGCCTGACTAAGCTGAAGGCCGCTGTCTTTATTAACTACATTGTCCTGTAGTCGCATTTCGATGGCCCCTTTAGTAACGCAGTCCCAGAAGTACGAGGATTGACAGAGTATTTTTGTTTTTTCATAGTACAATGGTCAGCCACGAATGATTCAGTGGCCTGGCGTAATTCGGCATGGCGCTTGTGCTCGCGGCACCTCTCTTCTACAGTGCGGGCTGTCTCCGCAGTGTACGATTTTCCGCACTGACAGGGAATTTGATATACGCCTGGTTTTCGAAGGCCTAGTTCATCTTTCACTGAACCCAGTAGATTGGGTGATTCGTTGATGACATTCCTATCCTGAGTGAAAGAGAGGGAGAACTGCATGATCTGCAGAATGGAACGAACAGTCTAATGAGTTCAGAGTACAGACTAAGAGTAAAGTGAAGAAAGACGACAGTCTCTGGTTCGGTACCAGTGATGGTCGTGTATTAGTTAGCAGCCCAGCTGAGGGCCTGAAGCCAAGCTACCTGCATGCTAGACATACTGCACCTACAACTACAGTTACGATCTGGAGTGCGATTTGATATGACAGCAGAACCACACTGGTGGTCATCCGACGCGACATGAGTGTAAAGCTGTGCGTCAACCCGGTGATTCGGACTGTTGTGGGCGACATTCATGAACAGCACTTCAGGCGGTGTTTTCCAACGGGATAACGGTCGCCCACGTAGCCCTCTTGTAAACAAAGATGCTCTACAGAGTGTCGACTTGTTGCCTCGGCCAACTCGATCACCAGATCTGTCTCCAGATGAGCGCATACGGGACATCGTCATCCACAAACAGCGTTAACCGCCCCTGTGTTCACCGACCAGGTGCAGCAGGCATGGAACCTCGTCCCGCGGATTGACATCCGGCACCTGTACAACACTGCGCATGCTTACACGATTTCACACTTGCAATGGCCTGTCTCGCGCTGACATTAACCTGCGATCTTGCAATGTCTGTCATCCAGGATGGAGAAGAATTGTGTCACGAAATATTAACCCTGGATAGCTGATGCTAGTAGCAATCAAAATTACTAATGTTGTGTAGTTCGACAAGGCACAAATTTTAAACTACGGAAACTTGGCGCCACGCGCTCCGATTGGCCGCGGAATTGCCCTGTTGCCGGATGCTCTGGACAGCGCGTTGCCACGAATGCTTTGCCTGCCGGAGATGTCGACGTGCCCGAGGCGGCCCGCACGCTCCGTGGTAGCGCGCCAGCCTTCCACTCTGGGGGCGAATCCGCTGGGGTCCCCGGCACATCCTTTATAGTTTCATGATAAGACGTACCGGGAACAAACCCGTCAACAGCTGTTAGTTCGCGCACAGAAAGTTTTTTACAAATCATGTCGGCCCTGAAAAAGGCCTTTTTTGTAGCTAGTACATTGTTTACTTAAAGCAGGTGCTCGAACTGGCGACCCTCCGACACGACACAAGCTTGGTAACGCCGAACGGTGTTTTGCCGAACTCTTTCAAAGATTCCTGGTGTTGTCCTGATGTGACTGGCGACATGTTGAATGCGATCCGTTAATTCCTCTTTGTTTTTAGCTGGTTCGCGTCCGTGTGGATGAACCAGAGCCTTGAAGAATCCGCACAGGAAAAGGTCCGGTGGCGTGAGGTCTGGTGGTCGCGTGGGCCATGTCCCACGAGCACCTCTGCCACTATACCGGCCGTCGAACAGTTCATTTAAATATCTGCGCACAGCACAACTGTTGGGTGTGGGCGCCACATCATGCTCCAACCACATGTGTAGTCATATGTTGTCGTTCAAATGTGTGTGAAATCTTATGGGACTTAACTGCTAAGCTCATCAGTCCCTAGGGTTACACACTACTTAACCTAAATTATCCTAAGGACAAACACACACACCCATGCCCGAGGGAGGACTCGAACCTGCGCCGGGTCCAGCCGCACAGTCCATGACTGCAGCGCCCCAGACCGCTCGGCTAATCCCGCGCGGCTGTAGTCATATGTCCAGTGGAACATCTTTTAGCAGGCTGGGAAGAGTTTCTCGAAAAAAGTGAAAATTTGCTCCGCTAAGTCGAGGAGGTAGACAGACCGGCCCAATCAGATGTTCACCCACAACGCCCGGGCAAAGGTTGAGCGAAAATCGTTGCTGGTGTCCGTGGACGTAAGTGACGTGTCCAGTAGCGAATGTTTCGAATGTTGTAAGACGCACAACACAATGGCGGGGAAGCCTGGATCTCGTGCAGCACGTCGCTGAAACCACCGGCAAAACCCTAGCTGTGTTCACAGTCCGCCACAGGACTTAGGTCTCGGACAGTGTAGACACTAAATGGATGCCGGCCGTCATCCCTCAAAACCTCCCAGACTAAGAGATGAGTGACCCCACGTCGAGTCCAACCGCTCGAGTACTTGTCGTAGATGATTCCTCGAAGCGCTCGAGAACAGTCTCTTGAAATGCAGCATCCCGTCGTGTTCGAGGTCTTCCAGCATCACCACGATATCCCGCTAAGGAGCCTATTTCGCCAAGTCGCCGGTGAACTGCTGTAAACGTTTGCTGGTGTGGGTGGCGTCTTGCTGGGTACCGTTTCTCACACAACCGTCGAGCTGCATGCGAGTTACCGTCGACTGGTCCATAAACAAAAACCATATCTCTTTGTTCTACAAACGAATACTGTGACGCCGTGTTTGCTGTACGACTGAATCGCAGGTGACGCGTGTGTGCTCTGAAGCGAAGCTTACGTGTGAACGCCTCTGAAGTGAGGTACAGACAAACGGCGTGAACCCATTCGACACGTGTGCGTATCGCTTTGGGGCAGTGACGGGGCAAAGGACGTTTGTATGTGAGAACCCACAACCGTAGCGCTGTCCGTCAAGTGACGAACGGCCAATCGGAGCGTGTGGCGCCAAGTTTCCACAGTTTAAAAATTGTGCGTTGTCGACCTGCACAACAGTAGTAACTTTGATTCCTACCGGCATCACCTATCCCGAGTAAAAATTTCGAGACACAGTTTTTCTCCACCCTGTATACGGCACTTAGAGAAATGTATTCCCTACATTCCATTACTCTACAGTACCTATTTTTTAGTGTTGCGCTTTCTTTCTCGTCAGTGTATCTTCCGTAGCTCCTACTCTGATTCTGACAGCACTGCTTGTCCAACCGCATATTTTATGGTGTTTATCTTTTGTTCAACAATCGCAGTCCCTCCTGCCTCCATCCCATTTCAGTGCCTTAGGACCTCGGTCTTTTCCATTATGTCCCCCTTCGTCTTCTAAAACGAGTCTGGCGTTGTGGATGCCGGAGATAAAGCAATGAACGCAATAGTAACCACACATAGACTGGTTTGCGAGCGCGAGCAGCGTACCACGGCGAGGTAATGATGAATCATTCGTGAGAGGAGGAGGGCAGGAGGCTGTTTATGACCACGGACGGCTCTAAACAATTAGACAGTGCCGTCCTTAATCTCACTGTCTACACCTACACCTACATGATTCCTTTGCAGTTCACACTTAAGTGCCTGGCAGAGTGTTGACCGAACCGCTTGCACACTTTTTTTCTGCCGTTCCGCTCTCGAAAAGCACGCGGGGAGAGCGAATGCTTAAATCTTTATGTCCACGCTCTGATTTGTCTTATTCCCATTACGACGACCATTTCTGCCTGTGTAGGGGGGTCTCACACAGTCTCGTATGGCTACACGGCAGAATTCTTCCCGCGGATATCGACAAAATCATCCAAGCTGAATTTCTCAATGTAAAAGAAGATCCGAAACTGTACGACATAGCCGGCCGTGGTGTCCGAGCGGTTCTAGGCGCTACAGTGTGGAACCGCGCGACCGCTCCGGTCGCAGGTTCGAATCCTGCCTCGGGCATGGATGTGTGTGATGTCCTTATGTTAGTTAGGTTTAAGTAGTTCTAAGTTCCAGGGGATTGATCTCAGATGTTAAGTCCAATAGTGCTCAGAGCCATTTGAACCATTTTTTGTACGACAAAGAAGCGAAAAACACGATTCAAGGACCCTGCGGGCAATTACACTCCAGTTCGCAGCGTATGAGTAATGGGAAGCATACGAAAAAATACCGAAGACCATACTTCGACGACACACAAACCGGTGTTGATGGCTATACCAAATGCGAGGTGCATTCAAGTTCTAAGGCCTCCGATTTTTTTCCTAATTAACTACTCACCCGAAATCGATGAAACTGGCGTTACTTCTCGACGTAATCGCCCTGCAGACGTACACATTTTTCACAACGCTGACGCCATGATTCCATGGCAGCGGCGAAGGCTTCTTTAGGAGTCTGTTTTGACCACCGGAAAATCGCTGAGGCAATAGCAGCACGGCTGGTGAATGTGCGGCCACGGAGAGTGTCTTTCATTGTTGGAAAAAGCCAAAAGTCACCAGGAGCCAGGTCAGGTGAGTAGGGAGCATGAGGAATCACTTCAAAGTTGTTATCACGAAGAAACTGTTGCGTAACGTTAGCTCGATGTGCGGGTGCGTTGTCTTGGTGAAACAGCACACGCGCAGCCCTTCCTGGGCGCTTTTGTTGCAGTGCAGGAAGGAATTTGTTCTTCAAAACATTTTCGTAGGATGCACCTGTTACCGTAGTGCCCTTTGGAACGCAATGGGTAAGGATTACGCCCTCGCTGTCCCAGAACATGGACACCATCATTTTTTCAGCACTGGCGGTTACCCGAAATTTTTTTGGTGGCGGTGAATCTGTGTGCTTCCATTGAGCTGACTGGCGCTTTGTTTCTGGATTGAAAAATGGCATCCACGTCTCATCCATTGTCACAACCGACGAAAAGAAAGTCCCATTCGTGCTGTCGTTGCGCGTCAACATTGCTTGGCAACATGCCACACGGGCAGCCGTGTGGTCGTCCGTCAGCATTCGTGGCACCCACCTCGATGAAACTTTTCGCATTTTCAGGTCGTCATGCAGGATTGTGTGCACAGAACCCACAGAAATACCAACTCTGGAGGCGATCTGTTCAATAGTCATTCCGTGATCCCCCAAAACAATTCTCTCCACTTTCTCGATCATTTTGTCAGACCGGCTTGTGCGAGCCCGAGGTTGTTTCGGTTTGTTGTCACGCGATGTTCTGCCTTCATTAAACTGTCGCACCCACGAACGCACTTTCGACACATCCATAACTCCATCACTACATGTCTCCTTCAACTGTCGATGAATTTCAATTGGTCTCACACCACGCAAATTCAGAAAACGAATGATTGCACGCTGTTCAAGTAAGGAAAACGTCGCCATTTTAAGTATTTGAAACAGTTCTCATTCTCGCCGCTGGCGGTGAAATTCCATCTGCTGTATGGTGCTGCCATCTCTGGGACGTATTGACAATGAACGTGGCCTCATTTTAGAACAATGCACATGTTTCTATCTCTTTCCAGTCCGGAGAAAAAAAATCGGAGGCCTTAGAACTTGAATGCACCTCGTACAGACTGCGATCACCCAAATACGGTGGCTTCACAGCAAAACTACGAGTACGAGACACCGACAAACTGGAAATAGATAATCAAGACTCTGAATAGGTAATCAAGAGGTAGTACCATATAACACTTTACTTTCCAAAATGTTACAGGCACAAATACACTTGGAATGCTGCAATTCAGTGAAATCCATCAAATACGTCTGTAAGTATGGGAGCAGAGACTGTAAAATTTTAGTAACTCAAAAAGCCCAAGACGGCGAGCAACAAAACAGAAACGACGAGCTCCTCGTGCACCAAATGGGGAGATACGTCGACAGCGACGAAGCTGCGAGGCGCATTTCCGATTGCGAACCAACTGTGCAACATCTGGCAGTACATTTTGAGAATGTACAGAGGGTTTACTTCACAAAAGACACCGCGAAAAACCTGCAAGGGAACCACCTCAGAACACAGCTTTTTAGCATCTGTGAGAAACGGATCCGTTCGCGAAAACATTACATCTACATCTATGCTGATACTCTGCAAATCAGATTTAAGTGCCTGCACAGGATTCGTCGAACCACCTTCACAATTCTTTATTTTTCCAATCTCGTATAGCGCGCGGAAAGAACGAACACCTGTATCTTTCCGTACGAGCTCTGATTTCCCTTATTTTATCATGGTGATTGTTTCTCCTTATGTAGGTCCGTGTCAACAAAATATTTTCACACTACGAGGAGAAAATTGGTGATTGGAATTACGTGAGAAGATTCCGTCACAATGAAAAACGCAATAAATGATGTCCAGCCCCAATCCTGCATCATTTCAGTGACACTCTCTCCCGTATTTGGCGATAATACAAAACGTGCTGTCCTTCTTTGAACTTTTTCGATGTACTCCGTCAGTCCCATTGAAACGTCCCCTTCGGAAAATTACGAATGACTGTGCTGCTAAACGTCTACGTTATTTGATACACAAACAGCTGAGAAAAACTGAACGTAATCAGACAAATTTCTCTTTACTTATTCTGATCATCACTAAACTGGCACACAATATTTTTAGCGCAACGCAATTTGACTTTCAATAATCCCTACAAGAGATTGGCCCTGACTAACAATAACTTATATCCTTCATGAATCACCTACCTCACAAAAATCTTCGTTCCTCGAACTACTGCAATACAGCGAGCCCCACTATTGCCAGCTAAATAAAAGATTCGAACTACGGAAGGCACTAACTACTGATAGGCATAGATAGCAAATGAAAGATTTTGATAGAGAACAAACAATGTATTTACGTTAATAGTGTTCAAAAGTCATAATATATATATATATATATATATATATATATATATATATATATATATATATCAATTCATGACATCCACTCTTACAAATTTCCTTTATCTGACGGATACACGTCCAGGTCGTCCGCTGTCAAAATTCCGCCATCTCTCTCCCCACATCCACCACTGCTGGCGGCTCACCTCCAACTGCGCTGTTCACATCCAACTGCCCAACACTACACAAGCGAATATTCCAACAATGCCAACCAGCCACAGACTGCACACAGCAAGGTCAGTGATTTTCATACAGAGCGCTACGTGGTGTTACCAACATAAAAACTTGAACAGCCTACTTACACTATCTGGTAAGGATTCCACACCGCGCAGCAATATTCTAAAAGGGGACGGACAAGCGTAGTGCAGGCAATCTCCTTAGCAGATCTATTACATTTTCTATGTGTCCTGCCAATAAAACTCAGTCTTTGGTTAGCTTTCCCCACAACATTTTCTATGTGTTCCTTCCAGTTCAAGTTTTTCGTAACTCTAATACCTAGGCATTTAGTTGAATTTACGTCCTTTAGATTTGACTGATTTATCTGTCAGCGAAGTTTAACGAATTCCTTTTAGCACTCACTTGGATGACTTCACACGTTTCGTAATTTAGGGTCAATTGTCAATTTTCGCACCATACAGATACATTTCCTAAATCGTTTTGCAGTTCGTTCTGATCTTCTAATGAATTTATTAGTCGATAAACGACAGCGTCATCTGCAAACAACCTTAGACGGCTGCTTAGATTGCCTACCAAATCGTTTATATAGATGAGGAACAGCAGAGGGCCTATAACACTACCTTGGGGAACGCCAGATATCACTTCTGTTTTACTCGATGGCTTTCCGTCAGTTACTACGAACTGTTCTTCTCTGACAGGAAATCACAAATCCAGTCACATAAATGGGACGATATTCGATAAGCATGCAATTTGACTACAAGCCGCTTCTGTCAAAAACCTTCCGGAAATCCAGAAATACGGAATGGATCTGAAATCCCTTGTCAATAGCACTCAACATCTCATGCGAGTAAATAGACAAGAACGATGTTTTCTAAACCCATATTGATTGTGCGTCAATAGGCCGTTTTCCCCAAGGTAATTCATAATGTTCGAACACAAGATATGTTCCAAAATCCTGCTGCATATCGACGTTAATGATATGGGCCTGTAATTTAGTGGATTACTCCTACTAGCTTTGTTGAATATTGGGGTGACCTGTGCAACTTTCCAGTCTTTGGGTACGGATCTTCCGTTGAGCGAATGGTTGTGTATGTTTGTTACGTATGGAGCTAATGCATCAGGATACTCCGAAAGGAACCTAATTGGTATACAGTCTGCACCAGAAGACTTGCTTTTATTAATTGATTTAAGTAGCTTCACTACTCCAAGCATATCTGCTTCTACGTTACTCATGTTGGCAGCTGTTCTCGATTCGAATTCTGGAATATTTACTTCGTCTTTTGTGAAGGCATTTCGGCAGGCTGTGTTTAGTAACTACTTTGGCAGCACTGTCTTCGATAGTATCTCCACTGCTATCGCGCAGAGAAGGCATTGTTGATTCTTTCTTGCCGCTAACATACTTCACATACGACCAGAGTCTCTTTGGATTTTCTGCCAGGTTTCGAGGCAAAGTTTCGTTGTGGAAACTGTTATAAGCATATCGCATTGAAGTCCGCGCTAAAATTCGAGCAGATTTTGCGTTTGTTTAAATTTGGCATGTTTCGTTGTTTCTGCAGCAGTGTTCTGACCCGCTTTGTGTACCGAGGAGGATCAGCTCCGTTCTTCGTTAGTTTATTTGGTATAATAATAATTACTTTACTCGTATGTCAACGTCCGTACCTATTACGAGGATCACTCCAAAAGAAATGCACACTATTTTTCTTAAAAACCGTCTTTTATTCTACATGTTTGAAAGTTTTACAACTGTGCGGCTGGTCCCGGCGGAGGTTCGAGTCCTCCCTCGGGCATGGCTGTGTGTGTGTTTGTCCTTAGGATAATTTAGGTTAAGTAGTGTGTAAGCTTAGGGACTGATGACCTTAGCACTTAAGTCCCATAAAAAAAAAAAGTTTTACAGTGTGTAGATACATCCTTTAGGAACAATATTTTCGTTTCTCCACTTAATTTCCATCCCTCTCAACTGCCTTAAGCCATCTTGCAACAAGCGCCTGTACACCCGCACGGTAAAATTCTGGACCAACCTCTTGGAGCCACTGTTTGGCAGCGTGTACAAGGGAGTCATCATCTTCAAACCTTGTTCCACGAGGAGAGTCTTTCAATTTCCCAAAGAGATGATAGTCACATGGAGCCAGGTCACTACTGCAAGGCGGGTGTTTCAGTGTTGTCCACCCGAGTTTTGTGATCGCTTCCACGGTTTTTGACTGACATGCGGCCGTGCATTGTCGTACAACAGCAAAACATCCTGCTCTGCCGATGTGGTCGAACACGACTCATTCGAGCGTGAAGTTTCTTCATTGTCGTCACATATGCATCAGAATTTATGCTGGTTCCACTTGGCACGATGTCCACAAGCAAGAGTCCTTCAGAATCGAAAAACACCGTAGCCATAACTTTTCCAGCAGAAGGTGTGGTTTTGAATGTTTTTCCTTGGGTGAAATTGCATGATGCCACTCCATTGATTGCCTCTTCGTCTCTGGTGAACAATGATGGAGCCATGTTTCATCACCTGTCACAGTCTGAAACGTCCCCTTAGAGAAATTACAAATGACTGTGCTTAAACAGACACACAATAATTTTAGCGCAACGGAATCTGACTTCCAATAATCCATACAAAAGAATGGCCCTGGCTAACAATAACCTATACCTTTCATGAATCACTTACCTCACAAAACCTTCGATACTCGAACTACTGCAATACAGCGAGCCCCGATACTGCCAGCTAAATAAAAGATTCAAACTACGGAAGGCACTAACTACTGATAGGCATAGTTAGCAAATGAAAGATTTTGATAGAGAACAAACAGTGTATTTACCTTAATAGTGTTCAAAAGTCACAATATATATATCAGTTCATGACATCCAGTCTTACAAATTTACTGATGGACACACGTCCAGATCGTTCGCTCTCAAAACTCCGCCATCTCTCTCCCCACATCCACCACTGCTGGCGGCTCACCTCCAACTGCGCAACGCTACACGCTGTTAACAGCCAACCGCCCAACACTAGAATAGCAAATTCCAACAATGAGTCAAATCAGCCACAGACTGCACACAGCACAGTCAGTGATTTTCATACAGAGCGCTACGTGACGTTACCAACATGAAAACCTAAACAGCCTACTTACAAGTTCTTCCAAGAAATTCATCTCCACCATTCTCGTACTGTTCCAAAAGTTCGCTGCACACCGTTTGTCTTGTTTCTTTGTGAGCCACTGTCAACATCCTGGGAACCCACCTGGCACAAACCTTTGTTAACGCCTTCACTATTCTGCAAACGGTTCCTTGCCCTATCCCAATGTAGCGTGACAATTCGTTCACTGTGATGCGTCTGTCAGCAGTCACCAATTGGTTAACTCTCTGCACACTGTCTGTAGTGTGTGCAGTACGAGGCCTGCCGCTGCGAGGACAATCCTCAATATTGCCGTGCCCGCTTTCGTCACGTAACCTGCTCGCCCACCGACTAACTGTACTGCAACCGACAGCAGCATCTCCGTACACCTTTTCCAACCTCTTGTGGACGTCTCCCACTGTCTCGTTTTCACAGCACAGGAATTCTATGACGACACGTTGCTTCTGACGTACGTCAAGTGTAGCAGCCATCTTGAAGACATGCTGTAATGGTGCCACTCATGGGAACAGGTTGAAGTAGGTTTGAAAACAAGCAAGAAGGATGTATCTACACACTGTAAGACTTTCACACATGCAGAGTGAAAACTGTATTTTTTCAAAAATAGTGTGCATTTCTTTTGGAGTGACCCACGTATATGTGGAACACAACAAGAAAAATCTTTCAACGCAAAAACATGGAATTGCAGTAGAAGATCATCCAGGAATCAATAAAACTGGCGAACTACACCGTACATCCGAACAGCGCGGAATGTCTCTATCTCCGGACGTTTGCTAAACGAAATACGGGGACCAACAAGTTTCGCAGGTCTCAAGACTGTTGACGGTTACCTATGGCAGACGTCCAGAGCAGCGTGCTGTGCTTAGGACTGCTGAGAGTTAACACTACAGGAAGCCTCGCTTCCAGCCTCAGACGAACAAATGAGGCACTTATTCGCCATAATTCCAACAAATTGTAACCCGCCGAATCCAAAACAGCTATGGGAGTCCTTCAAAGAGAGTACGACTAATGACATACCGAACCAAATCCGACAAGCTCATCCTGAACTGGCCACCGAATTCGATGACGACATCTTCAATGAAACAGTCATTCGCCTAAAAGATAAATGTTTACCCATAAACAACCGATCTTAGTACAACTTGGAGTGAGAGCACAACGAAAAGATGCTACATCAACGGACTACTTCAGTACATTACTCACAACAATCGACTCCTCGATGACAATCAAAAGGAAATTCGTAACGTCGTCATGGACCGTATCGACAACAACACTGGCGGAATTATTTACTGGGACGCATCAGGCGGCACCTGGAAACATAGCTAATAAATCCATTGCTGGCGGAAATAAGGGCTAAACAAGACGTCGGACTTGCACTGGCGGCACCGTCCAGCACTGCAGCCACTCTTACGGAAGGAGGACGAACTGCCCATTGCGCGCTACAGCTGCCTTTGAACACAGACGAAGAACAATTCTCGGTATTCAAAATCTCAAGAGCATCCGGACGGGATGAACTTCTGAAGTAAGCTAAAATTATCTTCTGGGACGAATGCACCACAGCACATAAAAAATTATTCGAGGAGTTTCGAGGAAACTCTGAAACGGTGGGAGGAGCTCTACTCATACTCCCAGGAGACTTTCGGCAAACACTTCCAGTCATCCCCAAGTCGGCACCAGCAGACGAGATCAGTGCATACTTTAAAAAAATCACATTCCTCGCCACACATACAAATATCGCGACTAACAAAAAATATGAGAACTATCGAAGGCCGGCCGGTGTGGCCGAGCGGTTCTAGGCGCTACAGTCTGTAACCGCGCGACTGCTACGCTCGCAGGTTCCAATCCTGCCTCGGGCATGGATGTGTGTGCTGTCCTTAGGTTTGTTAGGTTTAAGTAGTTCTATGGGACTGATGGCTTCAGACGTTAAGTCCCATAGTGCTCAGAGCCATTTGAACCATTTTTTGAACTATCGAAGGACTGAACAACAGCACAGTTTGCTGAAACACTTTTGCAAGTAGGCGAAGGCACACATCCTGCTGCCCAGACTACCGGGCTCATTAAAGTCAACAGTCACATCTGCAACATAGCCACTGCTGAAAACAAACTCATCGGCCAAATTTATCCAAACGTTCTTCACAACTATACCAACCCGGACTAGGTATTTGAAAGCGCTGTTTTGACAACTAAAAATAATATTGCCTACGATATCAGTTATAATATTTACTACAAAATGCCCGGTGAAGAGAGAATACATAAATCTATCGACACTATGGTAAACGTTGAAGAAAGTGTTGTGTTGGCAGAAGAGCCAACACCGTGTTACGAGAGGAGGCCGAAATGCACGCGTTTTAGCTCACGCAGGCTGGCGTGAGGAGGGAAGGACTATACTGACGTGAGGTCTGGAACATGACAAGGAATTAGAATTCAGCAAGTGGACATAATTAGTTTAATACTTAACTTTAATCCATTAATGATGAACGTCGCTCTTGACGGTACATGATTCACAATATCAATAGCAACTGATAATGGCGCCTTGTTAGGTCGTAGCAAATGACGCAGCTGAAGGCTATGCTAAATTGTCGTCTCTGCAAATGAGAGCGTATGTAGGCAGTGAACCATTGCTAGCAGAGTCGGCTGTACAACTTGCATTCTATATTCTGGTGGTTACACCTGTTATTAATGGTTCAAAAAGGTTCAAATGGCTCTGAGCACTATGGGACTAAACTTCCGAGGTCATCAGTCGCCTAGAACTTAGAACTACTTAAACCTAACTAACCTAAGGACATCACACACATCCCTGCCCGAGGCAGGATTGCAACCTGCGACAGTAGCAGCCGCGTGGTTCCGGACTGAAGCGCCTAGAACCGCCGGCAAACAATGACAGGAAGTCCTGTGACAGGAACCACCGAGTTCACAAGCGAAATCTTGACAGATTGGTTCAGGATGATCGTCGTATCACTCAGAATCTCAATCGGCATTTCACAACTTTGTGGCCTGATTTTTCCAGCTGAAGTCTGCGTCTTGAATTTCTTTTTCTGGGGCGACTCTCTATGTCGATATTCCATAGATTGACGTTTCGTCTCCGGGTTGTAATGGTATACCCACGTTTCGTCTCTTGTCACAGTTGAACGCAGACAGGTGTCCCCATCATTCTCGTAACGCGAGAAGACGATCGTGTGAAACCCAGCTCGCGCTATTCGTCCACGAGACTGAGAGGGCCGTAGACACGGGTTCACAGGTAGGTGCCGTGTTTCTTGACTTCCGCAAGGCGTTCGATACAGTTCCCCAAAGTCGTTTAATGAACAAAGTAGGAGCATATGGACTATCAGACCAATTGTGTGATTGGATTGCAGAGTTCCTAGATAACAGAACGCAGCATGTCATTCTCAATGGAGAGAAGTCTTCCGAAGTAAGAGTGATTTCAGGTGTGCAGCAGGGGAGTGTCATAGGACCGTTGCTATTCACAATATACATAAATGACCTTGTGGATGACATCGGAAATTCACGCAGGCTTTTTGCAGATGATGCTGTGGTATATCGAGGGGTTGGAACGATGGAAAATTGTACTGAAATGCAGGAGGATCTGCAGCGAATTGACGCATGGTGCAGGGAATGGCAATTGAATCTCAGTGTAGACAAGTGTAGTGTGCTTCTAGTGACACTTTATCCGCTTTTTTAAATAAAATTATTTTGCGTTTGTTTCTGGTGGGAAGAAACGGTATTGAGCCTAGCTAAAACGACCTTTTGATCACTAATCCCTGTATCAGTCATGATGCTCTCTATTAGCTCTGGATTGTTTGTGGCTAAGAGGTCAAGTGTGTTTTCGCAACCATTTACAATTCGCTTGGGTTCGTGGACTAACTGCTCGAAATAATTTTCGGAGAAAGCATTTAAGACAATCTCGGAAGATGTTTTCTGCCTACCACCGGTTTTGAACAAGTATTTTTGCCAACATATCGAGGGAAGGTTGAAGTCCCCACCAACTATAACCGTATGAGGGGGGTATTTTTTTGTTACGAGACTCAAATTTTCTCTGAACTGTTCAGCAACTATATCATCGGTGTCTGGGGGTCGGTAGAAGGAGCCAATTATTAACTTATTGTTAGTTCAGCTGTCAAGTATAACCTCCACCCATACCAATTCGTACGGAGTATCTACTTCGACTTCACTACAAGATAAACCACTATTGACAGACACAAACAGTCCACCACCAATTCTGCCTAATCTATCTCTCCTGAACACCGTCTGAGACTTCGTAAAAATTTCTGCAGAACTTATTTCAGGCTTTAGCCAGCTTTCTGTACCTATAACGATTTCAGCTTCTGTGCTTTCTATTAGCGCTTGTAGCTCAGGGGCTTTCCCAGCACAAGTACAACAATTTACAACTACAATTCCGACTGTTCCTTGATCCAAGCACGTCCTGTATTTGCCATGCACCCTTTGAGATTGCAGCCGACCCCGTACTTTCCCGAGGCCTTCTAACCTAAAAAACCGCCCAGTCGACGCCACACAGCCTCCGCTACCCGTGTAGCCGCCAGCTGAGTGTAGCGAACTCCTGACCTATTCAGCGGAACCCGAAACCCCACCACCCTATAGCGCAAGTCAAGGAATCTGCAGCCAACGCGGTCGCAAAACCGTCTGAGCCTCTGATTCAGACCCTCCACCCGGCTCTGCACCAAAGGTCCGCAGTCGGTTCTGTCGACGATGCTGCAGATGGTGAGCTCTGACTTCATCTCGTAAGCAAGACCGGCAGCCTTCGCCAAATCAGACAGTCGCTGGAATCCAGAGAGAATTTCCTCAGATCCAAAGCGACACACGTCATTAGTTCCGACATGTGCCACCACCCGCAGCTGGCTGCACTCTGTGCTCTTCATGGCATCCGGAAGGACCCTTTCCACATCTACATCTACATCTACATTTATACTCCGCAAGCCACCCAACGGTGTGTGGCGGAGGGAATCAGGAATGACTCCACCCGGAATGCACACGGAGTGCACACTGGATTTCTTCCCCTCCTTAGCCGCCATATCCCTAAGGGGCCCCATCACGCGCCCCAACAGGCATACCGACAATCCTTCTTTCCACGAACAATAAGAGACTGGAATAGAAGGGAGAACCGATAGAGTTACTCAAGGTACCCTCCGCCACACACCGTCTGGTGGCTTGCGGAGTATGGATGTAGATGTAGAGGAGTTGGTGGCAAATTTCAAGTCTGTGCGCTTTCGTTTCAGGAGTCAGCATCCAGGGTACCCATCGCTCACAGATCCTCCGATAGCCAAGTGAGGCAATAAAAATGATTCAAATGGCTCTGAGCACTATGGGACTTAACATCTATGGTCATCAGTCCCCTCGAACTTAGAACTACTTAAACCTAACTAAGCTAAGGACAGCACACAACACCCAGTCATCACGAGGCAGAGAAAATACCTGACCCCGCCGGGAGTCGAACCCGGGAACCCGGGCGTGGGAAGCGAGGAGGCAATAATGTCACCCACACGTTCCTGGGAAATGCCGATTGTGCTTGCAGTTTCTCTCTGAGTGAAATCGAACAAAAATTAAAAAAATTCGACCCCTTCAGTTTCGAGATTCATAGAATCAGTGTATTATGTTGAATAGACAAGTTAAAGAAAAGTTATTCAGTTCACCGCTAGCTGCAATTCTCGGAAAGTGATGAGTGGTTGAAAACAAAACAAAAGATTTCCAGTGTCCTTCTATCGATTCTCATTTTTTGAAACTTTGCTCAAAACTCATGTTGTAACCGAGGGTGTTACCGCTATTTGGATATTAGGAATAAGCAGTCAACGGATGAAAACTGAGAGGATGGAGAATATTTTTCTCGTTAATTTGTCCCTTTTCATGGGCTACAAGCAAATAAAGGTATATTATGTATTCACAGAGAACTGCACTGAAGAGACGAAGAAACCGCTATAGGCATGCATATTCAGATACAGAGGTAGGTAAACAGGCAGAATAAGGCGATGCGGGTGGCAACGCCTATATAAGACCACAAGTGTCTGGCGCAGTCCAAGGGAAAATTTTTCTGCCAAGGGAAAATTTTTCTGCCAAGGGAAAATTTTTCTGCCTCACTCATGTAGTACTATCACCGTCAGAGGGTGGTACGGGACTACAAGTCCCACCGCCACACCTCCAAAGTGAATTGCAGTGACGCAGTCACTGCCCTGTGGAAATTTACTGCCTCACCAACACAGTTAGACCGCAATAGACCGGTGATGCTGTATTGTAACATATCACCCCGGACTACAAGTCCATTAAAAAAAAAAAAAATGGCGCAGTCGTCAGATCGGTTACTGCCGCTACAACGGCAGGTTGTTAACTTGGACGTGGTGCTATAGTCGGCGCACGAGCGATAGGACACAGCGTCTCCGAGGTATCGACGAAGTGGCGATGAAGCTATTCAGGAGTGTACCGTGAAATTCAGGAACCCGCTAAAACATCAAATCCCCGACATCGCTGCGGCCGTCCATTGTGCACGAATGGAGTCGGGCAATCCGAGCAGGACAACGCGACACCCCACAATGCAGAATTGCTTCAGAGTGGCTCCAGGGACACTCTTCTGAGTTTAAACACTTCTAATGGCCACCAAACTCCCCAGACAAGAACATCATTGGGCATACCTGGGATACCTTGCAACGTGCTGTTCAGGGGCGATCTCCACCCCCTCGCACTCTTACGCATTTATGGACAGCCCTGCAGGATTCATGGTGTCAAATTCTCTCCATCACTATTTCAGACATTAGTCACGCCACGTCGTGTTGCGGCACTTCCTGCGTGTTCGCGGGGTCCCTACACGATATTAGGCAGGTGTACCAGTTTCTTTGGCTCTTCAGTATATGAATGAATTGTTAAGTATTTTTCTCCTTGCATGATGTCGCAAGTATATTGTGGTTCCTCTCGTTTTTAAGCTAAAACAAATGGAGCAAATTTCTTCAGTGATAGCGCACTTCATGAAGTACGAGTACTTAGTGACTAGGTATGCTGTCATTCTGTAATACGTGTCCGACGACGATAGTGAGAACCTACCGTACAGACGAGATGGGGCGAGTCTTGCACACTATTAGACCGTTTAAAATATATATATATGAAGACAGTCTTTATTTATTTATTTAGCTTATGGCATATAACACATCATATAGAAAAGACATAAAAATCATAAGACACAGAAGTAAAGGGTAGTCACAGTGTGTAACATATAGTTGTAGATATAAAAGTGTTTAAAAATAGTGTATATAAGAAACAAAAGTTCACAAACAAACATCCAGATTTGTGACATAGTCTATTGCACTTTCAGTCGCGGTCAGAAACTCATTGGGGTCTCCTGCAAAACGTCTCAGAGGGCAATCTTCCACGATGTGACGAATCGTCTGCCGGTCCGCACCGCAGTCACATCTCGGGGTGGTGATTTTACCCCACCTGTGGAGGCTGTCTGCACATCTGCCGTTATTTGTCCGAATTCGATTCAGGGTCGTCCAAATAACTGTTCTCGAAAGAACAGTTACTGTTGTTGACCGTGCAGCTTTTCCCTGGAATAAATGATGACTAACTGAAACTCTCAGCTGCCGACAGGTGTTGTTGATATACCTCGATTTGGACAGCTGAAAATGTGTGCCCCGACCGGGACTTGAACCCGGGATCTCCTGCTCAGATGGATAGAGCGTCTGCCATGTAAGCAGGAGATCCCCGGTTCAAGTCCCGGTCGGGGCACACGTTTTCAGCTGTCCAAATCGAGGTATATCAACAACACCTGTCGGCAGCTGAGTGTTTCAGTTAGTCATCGTTTAAAATCTGTTGTGACTTTTGTAGATTGGCTGGCCAGAGTGTGACGTGACGCTGGTTGCCCAGGTAACACCCATGGCGACTCGGCCTTCCTTAGCACGCCGCCAGCGGTTCGGCTGGCGAAGCGCCCCTGTTGCCACACCAACAATAAACGGTAGCACGTGGTGGTCAAGCATTAGAGGATGCCTCTACATTCCTCGCCTCTCATTGTAAAGTCGTATTTACTGGCACTGAAGTGCTCTGCAGTCGTCAGGTATGGTGAACAAGTGTGTCGTGTTGACGTGGCAAAACATTCCTCGGAATTCGACAGTAGCTATGGTCAAAACGAGGTACCACTCTCCTGTGATGCATAAAGTTTCAACAGTGCAGTGCAGGAAAGCGGATATTTCGCTTTGGGTACAAAGACACGAGGCGTGTTTTTTTAAGTAAGTACCGTTTTGAAATTTAAAAAAAAGTGCAGGAACAGATGGTAGTCACTGCGCGCAAGATCGGAGCTGTACGGAGGATGATCTAGAGTTTCCCATCGAAAAGATGTGATGAGATCTTTGGTCTGATTCGCCACATGCGGACGGGCATTGTCTTGCAGCAAAACGATGCCCTTGCTCCACTTGCCACGTCTTTTGTTCTGAATTGAACGGCGCAGATTGTGCAATGTCCTACGGTAAGCTGCTGCGTTGATTGTCTCATTACGAGGCAGAAATTCCACGAGCAATACTCCTTTTCTGTCCCAAAAAACTGCGCACATGATTTTCCGGGCAGAAATTGTTTGCTTAAACTTCACTTTTCTGGGTGAATCTGAATGCCGCCATTCCGTGGACTGTTGCTTTGATTCTGGTGTGACGTAGGGCAACCATGTTTTTCATCTTGAAGAAACACCTGGGCGGTCAGCGTCTTCAAGACGATGACGAAGTCAAAACAGTGGTGATGCAGTGGTTAACAAGTCAGGCGGCAGACTTCTATGAGGAGGGTATTCAAAAACTGGTACAACGTTATGATAGGTGCCTCGATATTGACGGAAATTATGTAGAAAAGTAGATTAAGGTACAGGCTTTCATCTAAAAATAAAATTATGGAGATATCTTAGTACGTCATTTTTAATTTCAAAACGGTACTTACTTAAAAAACACGACTCGTATATTCCATGAGATAAAGTTCTACGTGACATGTAAACTGAAGAGCCAAAGAAAATGGTACACCTCCCTAATATCCTATAGGACCCCGCGAGCAAGGAGAAGTGCCGCAACACGACGTGGCGTGGACTCGACTAATGTCTGGAGTAGTGCTGGAGGGAACTGACACCATCAGTCCTCCAGGGCTGTACGAGGGGATGGAGATCTCTTCTGAATAGCACGTTGCAAGGCATCCCAGACATGTTCAATAATATTCATGTCTGGGGAGTTTGGTGGCCAGCGGAAGTGTTTAAACTCATAAGAGTGTTCCTGCACCCTCTGTGTAGCAGCTCTGGACGTGTGGGGTGTCGCATTGTCCTGTTGGAATTGCCCGTCGGAATGCACAGTGGACATGAATGGAAGCAGGTGGTCAGACCCTATCTAGACGTATCATGGGTCCCATATCAGTCCAACTGCGCACGCCCCACGCCATTATAGAGCCTCCTCCAACTTGAAGAGCCCCCCACTACCATACAGGGTCCGTGGTTGCATGGGGTTGTCTGCATAGCCGCACACGCCCATCCGCTCGATACAGTTTGAAACGAGACACATCCGACCAGGCAACGTTTTTCCAATCGACAGTCCTGTGTCGGTGTTGACAGGCGCAGTGTAAAGCTTTGTATCGCACAGTCATTAAGGGTACAAGAGTGGGCATCGGATCCGAGAGCCCATATCGATGGTGTCTGGTTGAATGGTTCGCACGCTGACACTTCTTGACGACCTAGCATTGAAATCTGCAGCAATTTAGTGAAGGGTTGCACTTCTGCCACGTTGAATGATTCTCTTCAGCCGTCATTGGGGCCGTTCTTGGCGGTTCTTTTTCCGGCCGCAGCGATGTGGGAGATTTGATATTTTACCGAATTCCTGATATTCATGGTACACTCGTCAAATGGTCGTGCCGGAAAATCCTCACTTCATCGCTACCTCGGAGATGCTGTGTCCCATCGCTCGTGCGCCAACTCAGACCTTCACAACCTGCCATTGTAACAGCTGTAACCGTTCTAACAACTGCGCCAGACACTTGTTTTCTTACATACGTAGACGTTTCCGACCGCAGCACCATATTCTGCCTGTTTACATATCTCTGTATTTGAATATGCATACCTAAACACGTTTCTTTGCCGTTTGAGAGTATAACACTCTGTTCAGTCGCTTAAGCCTTAATAACCTGCCATTGTAGGAGCAGTAACCGATGTAACAACTGCACCAGACACTTGTTTTGTATAGGCGTTGCGGACCTGTGAGCCGTATTCTGTATGTTTGCAAGCCTCTGTATTTGAATACTCACGTCTATACCAGTTTCTTTGTCGCTTCAGTATTTAAGGAGAAGTTAGTGGAACATGTAGGGCTGTACAAGCCAAGAACTTTCGCTAACAGCTCGTCGAACTCGCTAACTTTATAGGGAATTATTCAATCAGGCTCCCTCTGCATGATGCTCATTTAAATGTTCAAATATTCAAATGTGTGTGAAATTTTTTATGGGACTTAACTGCTAAGGTCATCGGTCCCTAAGCTTACGCACTACTTAACCTAAATTATCCTAAGGACAAACACACACACCCATGCCCGGGGAAGGACTCGATCCTCCGCCGGGAGCAGCCGCACAGCCCATGACTGCAGCGCCTTAGACCGCTCGACTAATTCCGCGTGGCTGCTCATTTAAATCCGAGAAAGCATATGAGCCTAGCAGAAAAGCAATGTGGCAAAAACAACCAGATGTCTTGGCTGATGGAGGCTGAAATGCTGACAAAGAAGCCACTGCAAATGTTGTCGTTGTTGTGACTGATTCGATGCAGCTCTCCATGCTACTTTATCCTGTGCAAGCTTCTTCATCTCCCAGTACCTACTGCAGCCTAAATCCTTCTGAATCGGCTTAGTGTATTCATCTCCTGGTCTCCCTCTACGATTTTTACCCTCCACGCTGCCCTCCAATACTAAATTTGTGATACTTTGATGCCTCAGAATATGCCCTACCAACCGATTCCTTCTTCTAGTCAAGTTGTGGCACAAATTTCTTTTCTCTCCAATTCTATTCAATACCTCCTCATTAGTTATGTGATCTACCCATCTAATCTTCAGCATTCTTCTGTAGCACCACATTTCGAAAGCTTCTATTCTCTTCTTGTCTAACTATTTATCGTCCATGTTTCACTTCCATACAAGGCTACACTCCACACAAATACTTTCTGAAACGATTTCCTGACACTTAAATCTATAGTCGATGTTAACAAATTTCTCTTCTTCAGAAACGCTTTCCTTGCCATTCCTAGTCTGCATTTTATATCCTCTCTACTTCGACCATCATCACTTATTTTGCTCCCCAAATACCAAAACTCATTTACTACCTTAAGCGTCCCATTTCCTAATCTAATTCCCGCAACCTCACCGGATTTAATTCGACTACATTCCATTATCCTCGTTTTTCTTTTGTTGATGTTCATCTTATATCCTCCTTTCAAGACACTGTCCATCCCGTTCAGCTGCTGTTCCACGTCCTTTGCTGTCTCTGACAGAATTACAATGTAGTTGGCAAAGATCAAAGTTTTTATTTCTTCTCCATGGATTTTAATTCCTTCTCCGAATTTTTCTTTTGTTTCCTTTATTGCTTGCTCAATATACAGATTGAATAACATCGGGGAGAGGCTACAACCCTGTCTCACTTCCTTCCCAACCACTGCTTCCCTTTCATGCCCCTCGACTCTTATAACTGCCATCTGGTTTCTGTACAAATTGTAAATAGCCTTTCGCTCCCTGTATTTTACCCCTGCCACCTTCAGAATTTGAAAGAGAGCATTCTAGTCAACATTGTCAAATGCTTTCTCTATGTCTACAAATGCTAGAAATGTAGGTTTGCCTTTCCTTGATCTATTTTCTACGATAACTCGTAGGGTGAGTACTGCCTCACGTGTTCATTTAACCATACAGTAAAGCTGCATGCCCTCGGGAAAAATTACGGCTGTAGTTTCCCCTTGCTTTCAGCCGTTCGCAGTACCAGAACAGCAAGGCCGTTTTGGTTAGTGTTACAGGGCCAGATCAGCCAATCATCCAGACTGTTTCCCCTGGAACTACTGAAAAGGCTGCTGCCCCTCTTCAGGAACCACACGTTTGCCTGGCCTCCCAACAGATACCCCTCCGTTGTGGTTGTACCTACAGTACGGCTATCTGTATCGCTGAGGCACGCAAGCCTCCCCACCAACGGCAAGGTCCATGGTTCATGGGGGGGGGGGGGGGGGGGGCTGCAAATGTTAGACGGCAGAAATGGTCTTGAGTTGTCAGCCGTACCAAGAAAGTAGTTGAGGAGACACTGATCCATGATGGAGTGTGAAGAGTTTTGACGAATACGAAATTTCTCTTGTTGCCATGTCGAAATCAGCTTCTTTTGTCAAACACATCAGGGTAGAGCTATTCATTCCACTAACGTTCTGATGCACTTGTATTGTGACAGAATCCTGAAATAGTGGGACTATCAAAATAACAACTTGGTGCACGTCATGTCGATTATGTAACGGCCCCTTTTCAGTGTAGAAATAAACTTGTAACTTCAGCACTTATATAGCTACAAAATCCAAAGCAGTTATTTCATTTAAAAAAATCTTCAGTCCCTTGAATATCGCGGTAGATGGTTTCGCATACTAATCATATGGCGAAACTCTTTCGCCTTTGCGCGCTATAATTCGGTAAAATCTTGTTTCGATATCTATTTATGAGCTACGAGGAGGTTGTAAATACTTCATTCTAGTTTTTTCACTGATGCACGGATTCGAGGCGGAGCGCTTTACATACCATTCTCTCGAGTCTGGGAGCAGACAGAGGTATCCTTCCAAGTTTACAGAATAATTCAATATATTATCTATATTTCATACGCAGCAACAAGTAACCTAAAATGCAGCAAACATGAATTCTTAGTGACAGCTATTTATCTTGCAGCAGTTTACCTACTATCGAAATATCACAATAACTGTGGCCATTAACGAAATGATAGGCGGTTCGTCATGAAGCTGACGAACTGAACTGGAAGACGTACGAGGCAGACAGTTTATTGTGGAACAGTTTCTTAAAAATCGTTCATGTGGCAGATCGGCCGGACTGCTCAACTTGCTGTTCACTGCCTCCACTGGCACCGTACCGAACTGCCAGAAGCCGCACCTAACAGAACAAAAAGCAGCCAAGGCAGTCGCAAGCCAGCAGCCAGCATTATTCTAGAAAGATATCTGTAACTTCTGGCAAACCATCTGAAGACGAACCTGAAAAGGTTCGAAAACCGGCTAATGGAATAATAAACAACTACTCAGAAAAGTGTCTGTCGATCCGTCATGAACAGGGAACATCAGCTGGTCAGGTAATTACCAATGACATTCGCCAACAGCCGCGTAATTAAGGTGTCATTTTATTTTATTTTGACTACCAGTTTCGGTATTCCACCATCTTCAGGCCTTATACGCATTTGTCAACATTAAACGGTATTGTCATACAGTGCCATATGTTCCTGGATGTCGCGAATTCAAATCCGTATTCTCAGTGCTTCATAAATGGAATGCCGAAACTGGCAATGAAAATAAAATAAAAGAACACATCAATTGCACGGTTGTTGGCGATTTTCATTGACAATTATTCAAAAAAGTGATTGGTTGCAGTTTTATGTATTTACAGTAGCAATGTACACTACTGGCCATTAAAACTGCTGCACCACAAAGATGACGTGCTACAGACGCGAAATTTAACCGACAACAAGAAGATACTCCGACATGCAAATGATTAACTTTTCAGAGCATTCACACAAGGTTGGCACGGTGGCGACACCTACAACGTGCTGACGTGAGGAAACTTTCTCACACACAAACAGCAGTTGACCGGCGTTGCCTGGCGAAACGTTGTTGTGGTGCCTCGTGTAAGGAGGAGAAATGCGTACCATCACGTTTCCGACACTGATAAAGGTCGGATTGCAGCCTATCGCGATTCCAGTTTATCGTATCGCGACATTGCTGCTCGCGTTGGTCGAGATCCAATGACTGTTAGCAGAATATGGAATCAGTGGGTTCAGGAGGGTAATACGGAACGCCGTGCTGGATCCCAGCGGCCTCGTATCACTAGCAGTCGAGATGACAGGCATCTTATCCGCATGGCTGTAACGCATCGTGCAGCCACGTCTCGATCCCTGAGTCAACAGATGGGGATGTTTGCAAGACAACAACCATCTGCACGAACAGTTCGACGACCTTTCCAGCAGAATGGACTATCAGCTCGGATACAGTGGCTGTAGTTATACTTGACGCTGCATTACAGACAGGAGCGCCTGCGATGGTGTACTCCACGACGAACCTGGGTGCACGAATGGCAAAACGTAATTTTTTCCGATGAATCCAGGTTCTGTTTACTGCATCATGATGGTCGCATCCGTGTTTGGCGACATAGCGGCGAACGCACATCGGAAGCGTGAATTCGTCATCGCAGTACTGCCGTATCACCAGGCATGATGGTATGGGGTGCCATTGGTTACATGTCTGATCACTTCTTGTTGGCACTGACGGCACTTTGAACAGTGGACGTTACATTTCAGATGTGTTACGACCCGTGGCTCTACCCTTCAATCGATCCCTGCGAAACCCCTACATTTCAGCAGGATAATGCACGACCGCATGTTGCAGGTCGTGTGCGGGCCTTTCTGGATACAGAAAATGTTCGACTGCTGCCCTGGCCAGCACATTCTCCAGATTTCTCACCAATTGAAAACGTCTGGTCAATGGCGGCCAACTGGCTCGTCACAATACGGCACTCACTACTCTTGATGAACTGCGGTATCGTGTTGAAGCTGCATGGGCAGCTGTACCTGTACACGCCATCCGAGCTCTGTTTGACTCAATGCCCAGGCGTATCAAGGCCGTTATTACGGCCAGAGGTGGTTGTTTTGGATACTGATTTCTAAGGATCTATGCACCCAAATCGCGCGAAAATGTAATCAAATGTCAGTTCTAGTATAATATATTTGTCCAATGAATACCTGTTTATCATCTGCATTTCTTCCTGGTGTAGCAATTTTAATGGGCAGTAGTGTAATTTAAAGGCACTATACACGTACACGCTAGCATCTATTAGGCCACGCCACATGGTAAGAGCTACATTATTGTCTCACAAGGAGACGGCACGAGCGTGGGGTCGGGCATTTGTCCGACATTTTGTGTGGTGAAAGAGGACCCCGAACACCTAACGTGGTTAAAGTATCGGGACGCACTACCCGGAAAATCGCGGGAAAAATCGATCCAAAATTTCTTAGGTGCCTGATGAATAAAAAATTTTGGTCAATTTCCGAGCCGCCGTCTGGCCTACACGGTTAGCAGTCGGACCCTTACGCCAGAGGTTTCGGGTTCGGTTCCTCTTCTCGCACTTTTTTTTCTTCTTTTGCTTGCAAAATTGCAGCGCATTGTTACAGGAGAATCGTGAAATTAATTCCGAGGAAGACTATATAAAAATTCATTCTATAATTCACCATCAGTTATCGTCACCAATATTCCGAGACATGATTCAATATGCCTGGTTTGGCTCAAAATTATCAGAAACTCACAACATTTTCGTAAATGTTAATGGGCATATTTCTGTACAGATTTATTGCAAACGCCCTGTGATCGTAGAAAATCCGCTTTTATATGTTGCGCAAGATGTCGCAAAAATTATTGCTTTGTTTGTTTTTACGATAAGTACCACTGCGGTTCTTGTTTATAATTATTATATGTATAAAAATTGGATGTTTCCCAATCGAATTTGTTGTTCTGATTAAAAACCCAATGATTGTCCTTATATACTTTACAATGAAAAATGGAAAACCCTCCGCCATGACCGTGGTGGCCTCGCGGTTCTAGACGCTTCAGTCCGGAACCGTGCGACTGCTACGGTCGCAGGTTCGAACCCTGCCTCGGGCATGGATGTGTGTGATGTCCTTAGGTTAGTTAGGTTTAAGTAGTTCTAAGTTCTAGGGGACTAATGACCACAGCAGTTGAGTCCCATAGTGCTTAGAGCCATTTTGAACCACCGCCATGAAATGTGTTGTTGCACAAAAAGAAAATAATTTTTATTCAATAATGTAACTAATTTGTTAAAGATAATGTAGGTTTGGGAAATTTTCTAAATAACTGGCGGACTAACAAAAGAAAATGAAACAGAAGAAAAAAATATTGCCAGAGGAGGAATAGAACCCGAGACCTCTGGCGTAAGAGTCCGAGCCCTAAACATCAAGGCCAGACGGCGGCTCGGCAGTTGACTAACATTTTATATTCATAAGGCACCTAAGAAACTTTGGATCGATTTTTCCCGGGATTTTCCGGGTAGTGCGTCCTAATACTTTAACCACGTTAGGTGTTAGGGGTCCTCTTTCACCACACAAAATTTCGGACAAATGCCGGACCCCACGCTCCTGCCGTCTCCTTCTCAGTATTGCTGTGCCAGTTCTTACGCTAGGTGTTTGTTTCCGTCGGCATGGTTATTGCAATGGCGCTGACTGATTTTCCTATTTTCCATAGCTACGCAGTATTTCAAATCAATGGAAATTTTTCGAATGAAATGTGCTCGTTTTCAAAATGGTTTACGGGTATTGATAGAATAAAAATTTTAGTACTGCTGCCATGGCCAATTGATACTTCGGTTCTTTATCCCGCTATTACGAAAACATAAAAGACACCTGTTAGAACCGAGGCCAAACATATACCGCTTATACAGAACTAAAGAACCGGTATTGCTTTTTAACCGGTCGCTGTTTCCCTTCCCTACGTTGACAACTGATATAAATTACATTCATTTTTACAGAAGAAACACGCGTTCGTTGTTTGGAAATTGTCATATGCCACTTACAAAGGCTATAAAACTGATGTTCGCGATGAAATTTTGTACATAATTTTTTGTATTTAGGTTAAGCCTGGCAGGTTTATTCTTGCGAAACACGTATCGATTATGAACTAGCATGATGGAGCCTTCATTTAAGTAGGATCTGTGTGCAACTGGTTCTACATGTTGACATTTTTCTGCCGCGATATAGAACTGTAACATATTGTCTCCGATCTTCAGAGTTTAAACTCGTGCTGAAAATGATGCAAAAGCCACCTTGCTTCAATCAGTGCCCAGTGCCACGCCTCCTCGCCTACACGATTTTCTCCTTGTCTGCGGTATTTTATTGTTTCCTACCTTCAGAGAAGACGTCTGTAGAGTACAGAGGGTTGTGAGTCCATTTACGATGCGATTAATTACGATTTATTAAAGAAATCCACGCATGGTGGAACACGCAACTCGGTGGAAACGTTTAATAACCTCATTTAGAACCTACTATTCTTAAAATTTCCTCGTATGATCCTTGTATGCGATGACGGTAACCTTGGAAGGATCACGAGGTTTATGAGACTAGGATACTGCACATGTTGCTTCATTGGAAACCTACTGAAAAAGACTGAAGACGTTGCATATCGCTGCTTCCGAACTGTCAGTGAAGGATATTGCTCAAATGGCACGCCAGACGGATCAGGTTAGAAGAAAAGAGCTGCATGAAGATCAAAAAGGCCAAATGTATCCTTACGGCCAGCATTAAGGATTTGTTTCTGGCATAAATGCTGATAAAATCTTCTTTATGCTTTTCCAGCAAGTTTCATTTTTCAGTCTATAAGATGCATATTCTGTTGAAACATTGCAGATAAAAAGGTGAAATTTACTACAGACTATGTGCATATCGTAACACAACTCCTTGTGGTAAAAATTTTTTAAAGTGTGTTACTGTCAAATTTGTTTAAATTTTTGTTAAATAAAATTGCTTCGTATCATAAACATAAATTTGAAGAAAATGTTGTTAGAGTTCCAAGGCTGATATTAAGAAACTAGTACATGGGTTTGTTTATCTGATTGCTAAGAATAATCTACCGTATTTTGAAAGTGGAAAGTAAAGTTGGTTCAAATGGCTCTGAGCACTATGGAACTTAACATCTTAGGTCATCAGTCCCCTAGAACTTAGAACTACCTAAAACTAAGGACATCACACACATCCATGCCCGAGGCAGGATTCGAACCTGCGACCGTAGCAGTCCCGCGGTTCCACACTGCAGTGCCTAGAACCGCAAGGCCACCGCGGCCGGCGGGAAAGTAAAGTAACCTTTGAGAAAATCTCTACAGGGTGTTACAAAAAGGTACGGCCAAACTTTCAGAAAACATTCCTCACACACAAATAAAGAAAAGATGTTATGTGGACATGTGTCCGGAAACGCTTAATTTCCATGTTACAGCTCATTTTAGTTTCGTCAGTATGTACTGCACTTCCTCGATTCACCACCATGATCTCATACGGGATACTCTACCTGTGCTGCTAGAACATGTGCCTTTACAAGTACGACACAACATGTGGTTCATGCACGATGGAGCTCCTGCACATTTCAGTCGAAGTGTTCGTACGGTTCTCAACATCAGATTCGGTGGCCGATGGATTGGTAGAGGCGGACCAATTCCGTGGCCTCCACGCTCTCTTGACTTTCATTTATGGTGCAATTAGAAAGCTCTTGTCTACGCAACCCCGGTACCAAATGTAGAGACTCTTCGTGCTCGTATTGTGGACGGCTGTGATACAATACGCCATTCTCCAGGGCTGCATCAGCGCATCATGGATTCCATGCGACGGAGGGTGGATGCATGTATCCTCGCTAACGGAGGACATTTTGAACATTTCCTGTAACAAAGTGTTTGAAGTCACGCTGGTACGTTCTGTTGCTGTGTGTTTCCATTCCATGGTTAATGTGATTTGAAGAGAAGTAATAAAATGAGCTCTAAGCCAGAAGCACTGTATGCAGCAGAAACACTTAACATGAATTTCAAAGGCCAAATGGAGAAACTTGAGGTAAAGGAAAGAAAAATTTTAAGAAAAATCATTGGCCCAAAATTTCAATAAGATTATATACATCAAAAATGAAACTCTCTACAAGAAAATTGGAAAACTTTCAGATTCTATGCGAAAAAGGAGAATAAATTTTTATGGTCATCTTCTCAGAATGAATTCCAACAGATTAACTAAACAAATCTTTGACTTATTCCGTAACCGAAAAACGAAGCCCAACTGGTTTAAAGAAACTGAGAAAGACCTAGTGGAATTAAAGATTTCAGAAAATTCACTTATTGATCGAACTGCTAAATTAATTACTAAGGTGAAAACTTAAGGTTCCAAGACAAATCCACACTAAAGTCCAAACCCTTCATCTCGGAAGAAGAGAGGAGAAGAAGATCAGAAAGAATGAAGAAATAATGGGCCCTAAGAAAAGAACAACGCACAAAGAAATGATTGATCCAGCGTACCCCAAAGAGGGTGAAACGAGAGAAGAAGAAAGAGCTCTAACATGGAAAGCAAGCGTTTCCGGACAGATGTCCACATAACATACTTTCTTTATTTGTGTGTGAGGAATGTTTCCTGAAAGTTTGGCCGTACCATGTTGTAACACCCTGTATAATTCCATCTCGATGCAGATAGTTGCGTGTCCTCGGCTGTTCACTATAAAATGTCTAATCAAATGGCCTTCAGTCGTCTAAAGTCGATTTGTTATTTTGCTTGGGCAACCAGTTACGCCATCTTGCAGCCCCCTGATTCTTCCCATGTGTCAGTCAGAAGGCCTGAAGATGGCGTAATGTAGCGCTGAAACTGGTTGTTCAAAAGTAAAATAACAAATGGAAATTTAGACACATGAAGTTGTTTCGTATCGACACTTTATTTTGAGAAAATGTCCCTCGTGTGATAGTATGTCTTCTAAAAATATCCAGCGACGACCTCATCAAATTATTTGAAAAAACAAATTAAAAATTAACTTGAATGAAAGCCAATAACGGAGTGACAACAAGTGCAAAATTTGGTTCAATTGTGTCTCAAACAGTAAAAGTTACATTAGTTTGTACAGAATGTTTGCGTAAAACCGTGCAAAAATCTTAATAGGACGTAGAAGATGCTCCAGTGAACAGGTCGAGGTAGGGAACCTGGGGTCGGAGAAGCCAGCTCGAGGGGTTGTGGAGGTAATCTTGCCTGGCGCTTTGTCTAGCCTTACTGCCTTCCCTCTTATTCACAGCTGACACGTGTACAAGTTTACACGTCCTGTGCTGTACATTTACATGTGCATTCTTTATTTGTTGCAAGGAAACTAGGAGGACGAGCCATATGTACTACCCGGTCGTCCGAATGCCCACTTGTACTTGAGGTCAGTGCAAAGAGTTGTGCCGGAGATGTTGGAGAACGTGGGCTGGTGTGAATACAACATGATGGTGCACCGCCTCACTTCAGTCTGGATGTTCGCAACCGTCTCAATGCTGCACTTCCCGGCAGCGCGGGTTGGGAGAATTCCATGGCCTGCGAGGTCACCTGACTTGAATCCCCTCGATTATTTCCTGTGGTGATATAAAGAGGATGTTTAGATTTTTATGTTGGTAACGTCACGTAGCGCTCTGTATGAAAATCACTGACTGTGCTGTGTGCAGTCTGTGGCTGCTTTTCATTGTTGGAATATTTTGCTGTTGTAGTGTTGGACAGCTGGATGTGAACAGCGCGTAGCGTTGCGCAGTTGGAGGTGAGCCGCCAGCAGTGGTGGATGTGGAGAGAGAGATGGTGGAGTTTTGAGAGTGGACCATCTGGATGTGTGTCCGTCAGAAAAAGGAAATTTGTAAGACTGGATGTCATGAACTGATATATATATATATATATATATATATATATATATATATATATATATATATATATATATATAGTGACTTTTGAACACTATTAAGGTAAATACATTGTTTGTTCTCTATTAAAATCTTTCATTTGCTAACTATGCCTATCAGTAGTTAGTGCCTTCAGTAGTTTGAATCTTTTATTTAGCTGGCAGTATTGGCGCTCGCTGTATTGCAGTTTTTGTGAGGTAAGTGATTTGTGAAAGGTGTAGGTTATTGTTAGTCAGGGACATTCTTTTGTAGGGATTTTTGAAAGCCAGGTTGCGTTGCACTAAAAGTATTGTGTGTCAGTTTACTGTTGATCAGAATAAGTAAAGAGAGAAATTAAAATGTCTGAGTATGTTGTTTTGCTCAGATGTTTGAAAATCAAATAACGTAAGAGGTTTACCAGGACAGTCATTCTTAATTTCTCTAAGGGGACGTCTGAGTGACATCTAAAGTCAGTTGCATATGAGGCTCCAGTGGATACAGAGATGGAATTAGTTGCCAGAATTGAAGCTGCCTGTGATGTGATTAGAAACACACCAGAGATACTTGTCAGGGTTCGTCAGAATCTTGTACGTCGGTGTCGTGCTTGCATTGAGGTTCATGGCCGCCAGTTTTAGCACAGAGTGCAAGGTCCAATACAGATGGTACGTTCATTGTGTCAATGATTGTATTTGCTGTTAACTGTGAATATTGTGGTACAATAAGTACCCTCCGCCACACACCGTAAGGTGGCTCGCGGAGTATAGATGTAGATGTAGAATGTAAATAAAAAAAGTACAGAGTAATGTCACTGTATTCCTATTATCTCCGTACGCTGGCTTCTTTGATACCTGAAATTGTTCAGTGGAGTGTTCTCTACGCACTGTTAAATTTTTGTACGGTCTTGCGGAAACATCCTGTATGTACCCGTAAATTTTCTCGTAAACCCCCTCCCCCTCCCCCCTTGATGGTAATGTGTCAGTTATGTGGGGCTTTCGGTGCGTGGAATTGCGGGGGAGAGGGAACGAGCCGGCCGGAGAGGCCGAGCGGTTCTAGGCGCTACAGTGTGGAACCGCGCGATCGCTACGGTCGCAGGTTCGAATCCTGCCTCGGGCATGGATGTGTGTGACGTCCTTAGGTTAGTTAGGTTTAATTAGTTCTAAGTTCTAGGGGACTGATGACCTCAGAAGTTAAGTCGCATAGTGCTCAGAGCCATTTGAACCATTTTTGAGGGGACGAGGCAGAGCGCTGCGTGTACAAAAAAAGATACAGAGAGGAACGTAAAGTAGGCGTGCAATTGAGAGGTGGCTAGCGTAGGGGGAGGTGTGAGTGGCTGGTGCGTGAGTAGCAGTTAACAGTAATACCAAAAGTACTCTCCGCTACACACCTTAAGGGTGGCTTGCGCAGCGCAGGTGTGGATCGAGACAGCTGACGTATGCTGATATAAATAATGTCACTAGTATAGTGATGGACGTGTGAACAGACGCGAGCAGAGTCTGCCCCGTAGCGAGCCAACTGCGGCGAGTGGTGGAAAAATCCCAGGCCGGCGCGGCGCGGCGCGATGCGGTGCGGTGTGTGTAGCTGGCTGGCTGCGACAGGGGCGGCTTCCAAGGAAGACGGGGAGGCCCTCCCCACAGACCAACCACCCCCGGCGGCGGTCGGACAGAGCGGCGAGCGGCTGTGTGGAGCGTCTGCCGGCCTTGGCGGACCTCTTTGGCCGGCCACCCCCTGTTGCTCCACGGAGAGGGGGTTGTTGACCTCGCCAGATGGGGGATGCGCGCGAAACGCCGAGAACAAAAGGAAGAGAACAGAGCGGCGGGGCGCGCCTTTCCGTTCCACAACAGCGCTTCTTCAATTCCCCTCCCCCTCCCCCTCCTCCCCACCTGTCGGGCTGTCTCGCTTTATTTTTAAGACCCCTCCCCCCCTTTTCCCCTTGCCCTATTTGGCCGGGGAATTTTGTGAGTTCCTTCGTTATAGATGAGGAGTGTGTTGTAGAGTCGGCCGCCTTTTACCGCGGATGGCTGGTTTATTGCTCCGGGAGGCGCAGCGCGGGCAAGGGGGGGTCCCTGCTGCGGAACTCTGCGACCACGTGTTGCTTCGGACGGCCGCGGCGACAGCAAGAGGCGAACGCTGCCCGCTGCCGCAATGTTCATGTAATGTTAGAACAACAGCTGATTCCTCAAACTGGGGGGGGGGGGGGGGGGGGCTATCAAGTACGGGGTCCCACAGGGTTCGGTCTTAGGTCCTTTACTGTTCTTCATATACATTAATGACTTACCATTCCACATTGATGAAGATGCAAAGTTAGTTCTTTTTGCTGATGATACAAGTATAGTAATAACATCCAAAAACCAAGAACTAAGTGATGTAATTGTAAATGATGTTTTTCACAAAATTATTCAGTGGTTCTCAGCAAACGGACTCTCTTTAAATTTTGATAAAACACAGTATATACAGTTCCGTACAGTAAATGGCACAACTCCAGTAATAAATATAGACTTTGAACAGAAGTCTGTAGCTAAGGTAGAATTTTCAAACTTTTTAGGGGTGTCCATTGATGAGAGGTTAAACTGTAAGCAACACATTGATGGTGTGCTGAAACGTCTGAGTTCAGCGACGTATGCTATTAGGGTTATTGCAAATTTTGGTGATAAAAATCTCAGTAAATTAGCTTACTATGCCTACTTTCATTCACTGCTTTCGTATGGCATCATATTCTGGTGTAATTCATCGTTGAGTAGAAGAGTATTCATTGCTCAAAAACGTGTAATCAGAATAATTGCTGGAGCCCACACACGGTCATCCTGCAGACATCTATTTAAGGATCTAGGGATGCTCACAGTAACCTCACAGCATATATATTCACTTATGAAATTTGTTGTTAATAATCCAGCCCAGTTCAAAAGTAATAGCAGTGTGCATAGCTATAACACCAGGAGAAAGGATGATCTTCACTATGCAGGGTTAAATCTGACTTTGGCACAGAAAGGGGTAAATTATGCTGCCACAAAAGTCTTTGGTCACCTTCCAAACGGCATCAAAAGCCTGACAGATAGCCAACTAACATTTAAAAATAAGTTAAAAGAATTTCTAGATGACAACTCCTTCTACTCATTGGCTGAATTTTTAGATACAAATTAAGGGTGGCAAAAAAAAAAAAAAAAAAAAAAATTACACATTAGTGTCATGCAATATTTTGTGTAATGTAATATCTTGTACAGACATCTTTTACTAACCGACACGTTCCACATCATTACGAAGTGTCGTATTCATGATCTATGGAACAAGTACTAATCTAATCTAATCTAATCTACTCTTAGCAGTCACGATAGACTGACCACAAAAAAAAGGCCACACGTCCACTATAGGTCTTCCTGGAATTGAGAGCTCCTATTAGGTTCTTACAAGGGAACCTCCCCATCGCACCCCCCTCAGATTTAGTTATAAGTTGGCACAGTGGATAGGCCTTGAAAAACTGAACACAGATCAATCGAGAAAACAGGAAGAAGTTGTGTGGAACTATGAAAAAATAAGCAAAACATACAAACTGAGTAGTCCATGGGCAACATAGGTAACATCAAGGATAGTGTGAGCTCAGCGGCGCCGTGGTCCCGTGGTTAGCGTGAGCAGCTGCGGAACGAGAGGTCCTTGGTACAAGTCTTCCCTCGAGTGAAAAGTTTACTTCTTTTATTTTCGCAAAGTTATGATCTGTCCGTTCGTTCATTGACGTCTCTGTTCACTGTAATAAGTTTAGTGTCTGTGTTTTGCGACCACACCGCAAAACCGTGCGATTAGCAGACGAAAGGACGTGCCTCTCCAATGGGAACCGAAAACATTTGATTGCAAGGTCATAGGCCAACCGATTCCTCCACAGGAAAACACGTCTTATGTATTCTATACGACACTGGTGACGGCATGTTCGTCACATGACAGGAATATGTTGTCGACCCACCTAACTTGTACACTTGGCGAATGGGTAAAAAGATTCTTCTACCTTGCCCGATTTAGATTTTCTTGTGGATGTGATAATCACTCCCAAAAAAGTGACGGACAGATAATAATTGTCTGAAAATAAAAAATTAAACTTTTCACTCGAGGGAAGCCTTGAACCGAGGACCTCTCATTCCGCAGATGCTGACGCTAACCACGGGACCACGGCACTCCTCAGCTTGCGTTGTCTTTAATGTTGCCTATCTTGCGCATGGACTACTCAGTTTGTATATTTTGCTTATTTTTTTCATAGTTCCACACAACTTCTTCCTGTTTTCTCGATTGATCTGTGTTCAATTTTTCAAGGCCTATCCACTGTGCCAACTTATAGCTAAATCTGAGAGGGGTGCCATGGGGAGGTTGCCTTGTTAGGTTCGTATGAGCAGTTGCCAGCGGGCTGGTGCGCATGCGCAGAGCTGAAATCGCGTACGAGCAGCGCCTCCCTCCCGCTTCTGGCTCCTTGGAGCGTGGCTGTTTGCCGTATGACCAGTAGCAGCAAGTAGCCAGATGCTACACGGAAAATTTTTTCTGGCGCGACCAAGCTGCCAGATTCACGCATGCGCAGAGCAAGCTGAGTTATAGTGGGTGTGGGGGGGGGGGATCCTTCCCCACTTGACCCGTGTGTATGTTTCGTGTCTTCGTAACATTGCTGGTCTCTTCGTTTACAGCTCCCACGTCAAATGAAATCAAAACAGATTTCTGTGGCCGGCGGGAGCCATCAAGTGAAATAACATACATTCTCATGACCGTGATAGTCCGCCCCCGGTAGATGAGTGGTTGCCGACACGGTAGCTCAGAGGGTTAGCAGCCCTCTGTAATAAACAAACTGAGCTAATAGATCAACAACGAACTTACACGGATGTCTTACGACGTCCGCCGCGAGCAGATGCAACGAACAAAATGAGATCAAATTAAAAAAAAAAATCGTGTTCGGTCTGAGGGTTAGTTACCCTCTGTAATAAAAACACTGAGTTAATGGATCAAAAACGAAATGAAACGGGTGTCTTTCGACGTCCGCGCCGAGCAGATACAACGAACGAAAACGAACAAAATGAGATTAATTTTAAAAAAAAGATGTGGTCAGCGCGACGGAATGTCAATCCAAAGGTCCCGGGCTCGATTCCCGGCTGGGCCAGACATTTTCTCCGCTCAGGGACTGGGTATTGTGCTAATCATCGTCATTTCATCCCCATCGACGCGCAGGTCGCCGAAGAGGCGTCAATTCGAAAGACCTGCACCAGGCGAACGGTCTACCCGACGGGAGGCGCTAGCCACACGATATATATACATAACCGTGATAGACCAAAATAAGTTAGTAGTTTCAATTCTCTGATTTTATATTGTTTCCACGTTATTAGCAACGAACCATTAATGTCTTAATGAAGCTATTTCTGTCCGCTTTATAGAGAAATTTGCTTCTATTAATTTTTTTTTTTTTTTTTGTTTTTCCGCTGAGGCAGTTAGTTTATTTGAAACGAAGTATTTCATTCCGCACTATTGGCTACTTTCAACCTCGTTCAATTTCAAGTGCAAATTTTCATTTTCTGGGACGAATGACGTTATACCATAATGAAGAACCATTTTTTTAAGATCTCTTAATGCTATGTACGTACGAACATACGTAAACATTGACTTGAAGCTGACTAAGTAGGCAAATTTGGTCAGCAGTTTTGAACTAAATATTATGTTTCAAACATAATGACAGCTATAGCAGAATTTTACAAATCTGCCTTCTGTGAAACAGTGTTTTTCGATCACAGGGCACTTGTCGAGTACTTCCTCTAGGCCTGAAGTTATTTCTTAATTTGTGTTTACGTCTTAAATTTATAGACTACCAATCTGTGATAAATTGTACACTGGCAGCATATCGTGCTTTATCGTTTTAGCTCCCCACATGGCTTCATATTTACTCCTAGAGTAGAATATAAACAATCAGTTGTACAGTTTCTTTGCCTCACAGACAACCATGTTGATTTTTTACACATTTTGAAATAGTCGTGAAATTTATTGCCCTCTATTCCGGTGTAAGCTACACAAGAAACTGTCTAATTTTTTTTCAAGACATTTGTATTCTATCCTGATGGCTTTTTACAGTGCTGTGTAGATGTAAATCTGTTGGAAATGCTACATAACAATTCGAGCTGTGGAGTCTACTTTCGAAATGATATTTTGCCAAGAACTGCTTCCTTATTTGCATCCCTTATATGGGTGGGATATGGTAAAACAATTGCTCTAAGTACGACTCTGTATGTCCTCTGAACAGCATGCTGCGGGGCCGCCCATGGTCACGTGATACCCCACCACGCACGGAATTCCACCAGAAATGCGACGAATAGCGTATGAGCTGAGCAAGCACCAAGCACGGGCTGCCTACGTCATCGTAGCTGCGCATGCGTAGTACAGCATGTTGTCTGGTGCTGTCTGGTAACTGCTCAAACGAATCTATTGACATCTTTTTTCGTGTTTGCAAACTGACTCCATTTGCTCATCCTGAGAAATTACAAGGCGAGATCTGTTTTTCACGTGGTAAAAACGTTCCAAGGCCAAGGTAGGTTAAATATTTCTCCTTTTATAAAGAACCGCTTTCGACAGACGTTTCTCTCATCTTCATATACATCTACGTGATTACTCTGCTAAATAAAGTGCGTGGCAGAGGGTTTAATGAACCACCTTCAAGCCGTCTCTCTACCATTGCTCTCACGAACGGCGCGCGGGAAAAACGAGTACTTAACATTTTTCCGCGCGAGCCGTGATTTCTCTTAATTTGTTGTGATGATCATTTCTCCCTGTGTAGGTGGGTGCCAAAGCAATGTTTTTGCAATCGGATGAGAAAATTGGGCCGGCCGCAGTGGCCGAGCGGTTCTAGGCGCTTAAGTCTAGAACCGCGCGACCGCTACGGTCGCAGGTTCGAATCCTGCCTTGGGCATGGATGTGTGTGATGTCCTTCGGTCAGTTAGGTTTAAGTAGTTCTGAGTTCTAAGGGACTTATGACCTCAGTCCCATAGTGCTCAGAGCCATTTGAACCATTTGAGAAAATTGGGGTTGAAATTTCATGAGAAGATCACGTCGCAACGAAAAACGCCTTTGTTTTAATGATTGCCACTCCAATTCACGTATCATGTCTGTGACACTATCTCCCCTATTTCGCGATAATACAAAACGAACTGCCCTACTTTGAACTTTCTCGATATCATCCGTCAGTCCCCCCTGATACGAATCCCACACCGCACAGCAATACTACAGAATTGGGCGGACGAGTGTGGTGTAAGCAGTCTCTTTAGTAGACCTGTTTCACCTTCTAAGTGTTCTGCCAATGAATCGCAGTCTTTGGTTCGCTCTACCCACAGCATTATTTACGTTATCGATTCCATTTAGGTTACTTGTAATTGTAGTTCCTAAGGATTAAGTTGAATTTACAGCCTTCAGATTTGTGTAATTTAGCTGATATCTTTTAGTACTCATGTGAATAACTTCACACTTTTCTTTATTCAGGGTCAACTGCCGCTTTTCGCGCCATACAAATATCGTATGTAAATCATTTTACAATTCGTTTTGGTCATCTGATGACTTTACCACGACAGCAGTCTAAGAGGGCGACTCGGATCGTGTCCCATGTCATTAATACAGATCAGGAATAAAACAGGGTGTATAACACTTCCTTAGGGAACGCCGGATATTACTTATGTTTTACTCGATGGCTTTCCGTCTCTTAGTACGAACTGTGACCTTTATGACAGGAAATCACGAATCCAGTCGCACAACTGAGGCGATACTCCGTAGGCACGCAGTTTGATTAGAAGACGCTTGTGAGGAACTGTGTCGAAAGCTTTCCGGAAATCCAAAAATATGGAATCAACTTGACATCCCCTGTCGACAGAACTCATTACTTCAAGAGTATAAAGAGCTAGTTGTGTTTCACAAGAACGATAAATTATGAATCCGTGTCGGCTATTTGTCAAAAAATCGTTTTCTTCGAGGTACTTCATAATGTTCGAACACAGTATATGCTCCAAAACCCTATTGCAAATAGACGTTAGTGATATGGGTCTGCAATTCGGCGGATTACTGCTACATCCCGTTTTGGGTATTGGTGTGACTCGAGCAATTTTCGAGTCTTTAGGTACGGAGCTTTCTTTGAGCGTGTGGTTGTACATAATTGCTAAATATGGAGCTGTTGCATCAGCATACTCTGAAAAGAAACCTGAGTGGTCTACAGTCTGGACCCGAAGTCTTGCCGTTATTAAGTGATTTGGGCTGCTTTGTTACACCGAGGATATCTACTTCTATGTTTCTCATCTTGGCAGTAGTTCTTGATTGGAATCCAGGAATATTTACTTCGTCTTCTTTGGTGAAGGAATTTCGGAAAACCGTGTTCAATAACTCTGCTTTAGTGGCACTGTCATCAGTGACTTCACCGTTGTTATCGCGCAGTGAAGGTATTGACTGCGTCTTGCCACTGGTGTGCTTTATGTATAATCAGAATCTGTTTGGGTTTTCTGCGAGATTGCGAGACAGAGTTTCGTTGTGGAAATTATTAAAAGCACCTCGCATTGTAGTACGCGCTATATTTCGAACTTCTGCAAAACGTTGCCAATCTTGGTGATTTTGCGTTCTTTTAAATTTGGCATGCGGATTCGTTGCTTCTGCAACAGCGATCTGTCGCGTTTTGTGTACCACGGGGGATCAGTACCATCACTTATTAATTTGTGTGGTATATATATCTCAGTTGCTGTCGATACTATCTCTTAGTGGAAACTGTCTCTTAAAAAGGGCTTAAGAGCGTTTTTATCACTTTTTCTAAAATAGATATACTTTGCGTTTCTTTTTGATGGTTGTAGGTGTTACGGTATTCAGCCTAGCATCAGCTGCCTTGTGGTCGCTAATCCCTGTATCCGTCACAACACTCACTATTTGTCCAGGACTATTTGTTGCTAAGACGTCGAGTATACTTTCCCAACCATTTACACTTGCTAATTGTTCACAGTTTCTGAGAGAGCATTCCGTACAATTTCGGATGACCTTTTATGCCTCTCGCCGGCTTTAAACGTATAATTTGTCCAGCTTATCGAGGGTAGATTGAGGTCACTACCGATTAGAAATGAGACTCAAGACTATATCTTCAGTCTTTTACATCATATACGTGGAATATATCTCATATCATGAACAAAGATGTAATATTTGACGTACAAGTTTTAGGTTCGCATTACAAGAAACGTAAGTGGAACTGTGCAGGGACATTACATTCGAAATATTTATATTGTTGTCGTTGTGATCTTCAGTTCTGAGACTGGTTTGATGCAGCTCTCCATGCTACTCTATCCTGTGCAAGCTTCTTCATCTCCCAGTACCTACTGCAACCTACATCCTTCTGAACCTGCTTAGTGTATTCATCTCTTGGTCTCCCTCTACGATTTTTACCCTCCACGCTGCCCTCCAATACTAAATTGGTGATCCCTTGATGCCTCAGAACATGTCCTACCAACCGATCCCTTCTTCTAGTCAAGGTGTGCCACATACTCCTCTTCTCCCCAATCCTATTCAATACCTCCTCATTAGTTATGTGATCTACCCATCTAATCTTCAGCATTCTACTGTAGTATCACATTTCGAAAGCTTCTATTCTCTTCTTATCTAAACTATTTATCGTCGACGTTTCACTTCCATACATGGCTACACTCCATGCAAATACTTTCAGAAATGACTTCCAGACACTTAAATCTATACTCGATGTTAACAAATTTCTCTTCTTCAGAAACGATTTCCTTGCCATTGCCAGTCTACATTTTATACCCTCTCTACTTCCATCAGCATCAGTTATTTTGCTCCCCAAGTAGCAAAACTCATTTACTACTTTAAGCGTCTCATTTCCTAATTTAATTCCCTCAGCATCACCCGATTTAATTCGACTACATTTCATTATTCTCATTTTGCTTTTGTTCATGTTCATATTATATCCTCCTTTCAAGACCCTGTCCGTTCCGTTCAGCTGTTCTTCCAAGTCCTTTGCTGTCTCTGACAGGATTACAATGTCATCGGCGAACCTCAAAGTTTTTATTTCTTCTCCATGGATTTTAATACCTACTCCGAATTTTTCTTTTGTTTCCTTCACTGCTTGCTCAATATACAGATTGAATAACATCGGGGAGAAGCTACAACCCTGTCTCACTCCCTTCCAAACCACTGCTTCCCTTTCATGTCCCTCAATTCTTATAACTGCCATCTGGTTTCTGTACAAATTGTAAATAGCCTTTCGCTCCCTGTATTTTACCCCTGAGACCTTCAGAATTTGAAAGAGAGTATTCCAGTCAACATTGTAAATCGCTTTTTCTAAGTCTACAAATGCTAGAAACGAATGTTTGCCTTTCCTTAATCTATATTCTAAGATAAATCTTAGGGTCAGTATTGCCTCACGTGTTCCAAGATTTCTACGGAATCCAAACTGATCTTCCCCGAGGTCGGCTTCTAGTAGTTTTTCCATTCGTCTATAAAGAATTCGTGTTAGTATTTTGCAGCCGTGACTTATTAAACTGATAGTTCGGTAATTTTCACATCTGTCCACACCTGCTTTCTTTGGGATTTGAAATATTATATTCTTCTTTAAGTCTGAGGGTATTTCGCCTGTTTCATACATCTTGCTGACCAGATGATAGAGTTTTGTCAGGACTGGCTCTCCCAAGGCTGTCAGTAGTTCTAATGGAATGTTGTCTACTCCCGGGGCCTTGTTTCGACTGAGATATTTCAGTCCTCTGTCAAAGTCTTCAGGCAGTATCATATCTCCCATTTCATCTTCATCTACTTCCTCTTCCATTTCCATAATATATAAAATGTATTCATTTTATTTTACACCTCATGTAGACAAACTGTAGCTTGTTATGTAAAGGTTTGTCGAAATAAAACATTTAAATCAAAAAGCTTCTTGTGCACGTGGTCGTCGTTTGGGTAGATCTTCAGTGATTAGAACATGTCCGGCAAACGTTAAGAGACGTTGTACACTGCATTTTGTTCTGTACTGCATTTTTTATGAGGTGGCAGAAGTGTGTGAGCTTTAGATATATTGACATGGCCATGGCTACAGGGCGCTTTTTGATTTTAAATGTTTTATTTACGACAGACCTTTATGGCGTGAGGTCCAATTCAAAATGAACACATTTTACGACAAAAATTTTTCGAAAGTGAGTAAATGTAGAGTTCCACGTCCGTTCCTCATAATGCCAAACAAAAAGATTTATCTGCAATATTACGTCATAACTCGTGATATGAGATGTATTCCACGTGCTACAGACCTGAAGATTACAGCAAAGTCTGTCGAAACTGGTTTATGCAAATAAAAAAAATATTTACTCGATGTTGGATATAGTAAGTTTTTGTGAATCGACTTTCGGTTTCTTAACTTCACCTTTCGCAAAACATAGTGTATTTGTTCTTGCATTCACGTCGGCTGGATTGTTTGTAAAAAAGCTTTTTCTGCTACCAGTCGTAATTTTCTATTTATTTACACTACCGCTCGTCAATTTCAGTAAACCTGATAACTGGCATCTACGAGGAGCGTTCAGTAAGTAATGCACCACATTTTTTCTTTCTGATAGCATCCTGGTTTAATTCAGGACTGCAATACACCATATTAATCGCCACTCTTTTAGATGCCAAACCCTATTTTTCGACATAGTCTCCGTTAAATACGACGGCCCTCGGCCACTTCACCGGGAAGGCCTGCGCGCCCGCATCGTACGACAGTAAAGGTCGACGTCGGAGCCGATGTCTTGCCGCCCGTCACACGCGTACTGCTTCCCGCTCTTCTAGGCTGCTCAGACTTCAGTCGTCACAGACAAGGAGACGTTCGTCTGATTTTTGTGGCGACGAACACACAGCAGATGTGTGCGGCCAGTAGGCTTGCGGGAGGTGGGCCAGGTTCGCGCGACCTTGTTGCAAATGACGACGCCCCGCCCAGCGGCTCACCGCACTTTTGTTCAGTACCAGGTCTCCGAAGACACTCTGTGAATGTACGAGACGCTGTTGTTTCACCCCCAAAGGGAAGCTGTGTGACAGCTCTCTGCTTAGAACGCACATCCGCTACAGACTCCATTTCGAAGGCTACGTACAGCGCCGGCGTCTGTGGGGAAGGCATCAAACCACAGGGGCTGAAGCGGGAATATTCCACGACGTCCCACGAAAAATTCCCCATTTTTTGAACCGAAACTGGCCGAAAAATATGTTACACTACTTACTGGACGTTCCTCGTAATACCCTGAAGATACTTTAATACACAACTGGCCATTAAAATTGCTACACCAAGAAGAAATGCAAATGATAAACGGGTATTCATTGGACAAATATATTATACTACAACTAACATGTGATTATATTTTCACCCAATTTGGGTACATAGATCATGAGAAATTTGTACCCATAACAACCACCTCTGGCCGTAATAACGGCCTTGATATGCCTGGGCATTGAGTCAATCAGAGCTTGGATGGCGTGTACAGGTACAGCTGCCCATGCAGCTTGAACACGATATCACAGTTCATCAAGAGCACTGACTGGCGTATTGTGTTGAGGCAGTTGCTCGGCCACCATTGACCAGACGTCTTCAGTTGCTGAGAGATCTGGAGAATATGCTGGCCAGGGCAGCAGTCGAACATTTTCTGTATCCAGAAAGGCCCGCACACGACCTACAACATGCGGTCGTGCATTATCCTGCTGAAATGTAGGCTTTCGCAGGGATAGAATGGAGGGTAGAGCCACGGGTCGTAACACGTCTGAAATGTAACGTCCACTCTTCAAAGTGCTGCCAATGCGAACAAAGGGTGACCGAGACGTGTAACCAATGGCACTACATACCATCACACAGGGTGATACGGCAGTACGGCGATAACGAATACACGCTTCCAATGTGCGTTCACCGCGATGTCGCCAAACACGGATGTGACCATCATGATGCTGTAAACAGAACATGGATTCATCCGAAAAAAATTACGTTTTGCCATTCGTGCACCCAGGTTCGTCGTCGAGTACACCGTCGAAGGCGCTCCTGTCTGTGATGCAGCGTCAAGGGTAACCACAGCCATGGTCTCCGAGCTGATAGTCCATGCTGTTGCAAACGTCGTCGAACTGTTCATGCAGATGGTTGTTATCTTGAAAACATCCTCATCTGCTGACTCAGGGATCGAGACGTGGCTGCACAATCCGTTACAGCCATGGGGATAAGATGCCTGTCATCTGGACTGCTAGTGATACGAGGCTGTTGGGATCCAGCACGGCGTTCCGTATTACCCTCCTGAACCCACCGATTCCATATTCTGCTAACAGTCATTGGATCTCGACTAACACGAGCAGCAATGTCACGGTACGATAAACCGCAATCGCGATAGGCTACAATCCGACCTTTATCAAAATCGGAAACGTGATGGTGCGCATTTCTCCTGCTTACACGAGGCATCACAACAACGTTTCACCAGGCAACGCCGGTCAACTGCTGTTTGTGTATGAGAAATCGGTTGGAAACTTTCCTCATATCAGCACGTTGTAGGTGTCGCCACCGGCGCCAACCTTGTGTGAATGCTCTGAAAAGCTAATCATTTGCATATCAGAGCATCTTCTTCCTGTCGGTTAAATTTCGCGCCTGTAGAAGGTCATGTTCGTGGTGTAGCAATTTTAATGGTCAGTAGTGTATACATTTTTCCTGAAAGCATTAATCGCTACTGTTTTAGTCACAAAACCTGTGGTGTCACCGCCAGACACCACACTTGCTAGGTGGTAGCTTAAATCGGCCGCGGTCCATTTAGTACATGTCGGACCCGCGTGTCGCCACTGTGTGATCGCAGACCTAGCGCCACCACAAGGCAGGTCTCGAGAGACGATATAGCACTCGCCCAGTTGTACGAGGAGATTGCTAGCGACCATACGGACGAAGCCTTCCTCTCATTTGCCGAGAGCCAGTTAGAATAGCCTTCTGCTAAGTCCATGGCTACGACCTAGCAAGGCGCCATTAGCCTTACCTACTTTGAGAGTTACAGTATAAATGTCTCTAGAAGAATGCTGTAGTCATCAAATAATAAAGTTAAGTATAAAGCAGCTACGTACTTTTCTTGCTACCATTCAATAGTTATCCTGTTCCAGAATTGACGCCCGTCGGCGTGAGTGTGTACGCGTGCCTTTCTATCGGCTACCCGTCACTGTGGACTGGCTGCCTTGTCAGTCCACTTCAAAACCCTTTTTTTCGGCATAATATTACTGCAGTGCTACGGCGTTGCGCTACGTTGCTCGCAGGTCCTTCAGGCCCGCGTGCTGGCACTCTACTGCGCGACGCTGGCGCCAGCGGTTGGCTGGGTCGGCACCGGGCAGTCGTGGATGCAAACGGCCATCACTCCGAGCAGTGTTTGTAAACTGAAGCGTAAACATGATGCGCAATTAACGAATGTCATCGTCGCCTGTGGAAACTAAAATGTTTCACTTTCAACGGTTTGCTCGTTATGTCGCTTCCGTTGTTCTACCATCACTCATTTTTCACAGGGGGCCTCTCAATTATTATACAATTTTAATGCAAACCTGTTTATCACTTCTCAACACGTATATAAATAAATTTAACCTGAAACTCAAATGTCTACATCCACATCTACGTGGATACTCCGCAAATCACACTCGAGTGCCTTGCAGAGGGTTTATCAAACCACTTTCACAATAATTCTCTGCTATTCCAATCTCGTACAACGCGCGGAAAATACGAACACCTACACCTTTTTTCGTACGAGCTCTGATTTCCGACATGTTCTTATGATGGTCGTTTCTCTCATGATAGGTCAGCGTCAACAAAATACTTTCGCATTTCGAGGAGAAAGTTGCTGTTTGAAATTCCGAGAGAAGATTCCGCCGCAGCGAGAAAGGCCTTTGTTTTAATGGTGTCCATTTCCAAATCCTGTCTCATGTCCGGGACACTCTCTCCTCTATGTCGCGATAATACGAAATGTGCTACCCTTCTTTGAACTTTGTCGATGTACTCCGTTGATCCAGTCCGATAAGGTTCTCAGACCCCTCACATGTACTACAAAAGAGGACGGACAAGCGTAGTGTAGGCAGTATCTTTAGTACATCTGTTGCATTTTTTTAATTGTTCTACCAAGAAAACGAGGCCCTTGGTTAGCCTTCCCCACAACATTTTCTATGTGTTCTTTCCAACTTAAGTCGTTCGTAATTGTAATTCCTACGTATTTAGTTGAATTTACGGCCGTCAGATTTGACTGATTTATTGTGTAAGCGAAGTTTAACGGATTCCATTTTGCACTCATGTGGATGACTTCACACTTTTCATTATTTAGCGTAAATTGACAATTTTCGCACCGTGCACATACCTGTTGTAAATCGTTTTGCAATTTGTTTTAATCTTCTGATTATTTGTCGATAAATAACAGCATCAGCTGCAAAGAGCCTAAGATGGCTGCTCAGATTGTCTCCTAAATTAATTATATTGATAAAGAACACCAAAGGGCCTATAACACAACTTCGGCGAACGCCAGGTGTGACATCTCTTTTAGTCGATGATTTTCTGTTACTGCGAACTGTGACCTGTCTGACAGCAAATCATGATTCGAGTCACATAACTGAGACGATATTCGACAGGGACGCAATTTCATTACAAGCCGCTTGTGAGGTACAGTGTCAAAAGCCTTCTGGAAGTCTAGAAATATGGATTTAATTTGAAATCCCTTGCCAATAGCACTCAACTCTTTGGATGTGTAAAGAGCTACTTCTGTTTCACAAGAACAATGTTTTCTACATCCGTATTGACTGTGTGTCAATAGGCCATGCTCTTCGAAGTAATTCATAATATTCTATTACAGTATATGTTCCAAAATCCTGCAGCATATCGGTGTTAATGATATGGGCTTGTAACTTAGTGGATTACGGTATCCAGTTCCAATAATTTTCAGACTGAACGATAAAAAATACCAATGTGGATAGCAGAAGAGAGCTGAAACGTGTTTGAGTAAAGAAATGTAAGACGGAATATCTGTTGTTTTCTCAGGAAACACGTAAAAGACAAAAATGTTTCAACATCCAGAAACATGATTATTGTGTAGATTAGATTTGATTAGATTAATACTAGTTCCATGGCTCATGAATACGATATTTCATAATGATGTGGAACGATTCAAATTTTCCAATACATGACATAATTAAGTTAAATTAACAACATAATTAAGTTAATATAAAAACTTTTTATTTTTTAAAGTTTTTTAATAATTCTTTGTTTGTTTTTTTCTTTTTTTTTCTTAATTTGTATCTAAAAATTCCTCTATGGAGTAGAAGGAGTTGTCATTCAGAAATTCTTTTAATTTCTTCTTAAATACTTGTTGGTTATCTGTCAGACTTTTGATACTATTTGGTAAGTGACCAAAGACTTTAGTGGCAGTATAATTCACCCCTTTCTGTTCCAAAGTTAGATTTAATCTTGAATAGTGAAGATCATCCTTTCTCCTAGTATTGTTGTTATGCACACTGCTATTACTTTTGAATTGGGTTTGGTTGTTAATAACAAATTTCATAAGAGAGTATATATACTGAGAAGCTACTGTGAATATCCCTAGATCCTTAAATAAATGTCTGCAGGATGATCTTGGGTGGACTCCAGCTATTATTCTGATTACACGCTTTTGTACAATAAATACCTTATTCCTCAGTGATGAATTACCCCAAAATATGATGCCATATGCAAGCAATGAGTGAAAATAGGCGTAGTAAGCTAATTTACTAAGATGTTTATCACCAAAATTTGCAATGACCCTTATTGCATAAGTAGCTGAACTCAAACGTTTCAGCAGATCATCAAGGCAAAGGTCCCCAGTTCGAGTCTCGGTCGGGCACACAGTTTTAATCTGCCAGGAAGTTTCAGATCATCAATGTGTTTCTTCCAATTTAATCTCTCATCAATGGACACACCTAAAAATTTTGAATATTCTACCTTAGCTATATGCTTCTGATTAAGGTCTATATTTATTAATGGCGTCATACCATTTACTGTACGGAACTGTAGCCTCCGTTCATAAAAATCTTTCATGGATAGCTCAGCAATACGGAGCCAGTCTCCCAGAGTGTAGGAGAAAACTTAGTTGGGAGTGTGGGCTTCACACCCTCCGCCACACACCTCAGTGAGTGCATGCGTGGTCGCCGACACGGCACGTGCTACACGCGGGCCACGCCTGGAAGCCTGGAGAACTGGTTGGAGAAGCTGGACACTGGTCAGCAAGCGCGTGCGTGTGGTCAGGTTCCGGGCTGGACACTGAAGAGTGGGAGAGCTGCTCCAGACTGGACACCGGTCACTGCTGGCGTGCCTGGCGCGTGCCGGCGGCCGCCTCCAGTCTACTTCCAGTCTGTGGGTCTGGAGTTACCTCACCACTGCTCAGTGGTGGATACGTCCCCCCATACAGTCTGGCCATCAGGGACACCTGTTCGTGATTTGTTCATTAGGCGGCAGTGCGGGACCGAATCGAATGCTCTCCGCGATTCAAGGAATACGGCACCAACCTTGTTGTCGCCATCTACTGCTTTCTGGATCTCGTCGGTGGACAAAACTACAAGTTTATTCCAATTTTTAGGATCCCGTAACTCAACTGGTGGAAATGGATTCCTCATACGGTCACTGTGTGTGCCTGTCCAACTCTCTGAGCAATCGGTAGCCGCACCAATTTCACGTTTATATCACGTACTGAGGTACACAGGCCGTTGGCAGAATAACAAATGTAGCCTTCTAAGTCAATGCAGTCAAAAGATACGCAGCCATTCAGGTCACATATTTTGATACTCGCAAAGTCAGAAGCCGTGGTGTACCTCTCGTCGGCCTACATTCGTCACATTTGGGAACAAGGAAGGCTTCACGGTACAAGTAAAGTGGAAAATGCCAACTTGTTAATTTGTTCTTATAATTAGATTTTCCTTGAGACATTTAAGTCTCATCTTTATCTACGACAATGATAGTGTAATTCTATCTATATTTTGTCAACAGACTTGGTGGTTATTGGGTGTCTTAATAATTGTAAAGGAAAAGATATATTTGAAGAAATGTGGCCAGAGAAACAGTCATCAGTCTTCTGACTGGTTTGATGCGGCCCGCTGCGAATTCCTCTCCTGAGCCAACCTCTTAACTCAGAGCAGCATTTGCAGCCTACGTCCTCGATTATTAGCTGGTTGTATTCCAGTCTCTGTCTTCCTCTACAGTTTTTGCCCTCTACAGCTCCCTCTGACACCGTGGAAATTCCCTGATGTCTTAACAGATATCCCCCTTCTCCTTGCCATTGTTTTCGACATATTCCATTCCTCTCCGATTCTGCGCAGAACCTCCTCATTCCTTACCTTATCAGTCCACCCAACTTTCAGCATTCGCCTGTAGCACCACATCTCAAATGCTTCGATTCTCTTCTGTTCCGGTTTTCCCAGAGCCCATGTTTCACTACCATACATTGCTGTACGCAAGACATACATTCTCAGAAACTTGTTTTTCACTCAAAGGCATATGTTTGACACAAGCAAAATTCTCTTGCCAGGAATGCCCTTTTTACCACTTTTAGTCTGCTTTTCATGTCCTCTTTGTTTCGTCCGTCACGGGTTTTTTGCCTACGTAGTAGAATTCCTTAACTTCGTGTTCTTCGAGACCATCAATCGTGATGTTAAGTTTCTCGCTGTTCTCATTTCTGCTACTTCTCACTACTTTCGTCTTTCTTCGACTTACTCTCAGTCCATACTCTGTACTCATTACACTGCTCGTTCCATTCAGCAGTTCGTGTAATTCTTCTTCACTTTCACTCACAATAGCAATGTCATCAGCGAATAGTACATTGACATCCTTTCACCTAAACATTTCTTTTATTTCCATCATTGCTTCTTCGATGTTCAGATTGCACAGTAGGGGCGAAAGACTACATTCCCGTCTTACACCCTTTTCAATCCGAGCATTCAGTTCTTGGTCGTCCAGTCTTATTATTCGCTCTTGGTTGTTGTACATATTGTATATTACACGTCTCTCCCTATAGCTTTCCCCTGTTTTTCTCAGAATTTGCAATATCTTGCGCCATTTTACATCGGCGAACGCTTTTTCCAGGTAGACAAATCATACTAATCCGTCTTGATTCTCTTTAGCCTTGCTTCCGTTATCAACCGCAACGTCAGAATTGCCCCTTTGGTACCTTTTTCCTTTCCTGAAGCCAAACTGATCGTCATCCAATAAAGCCTCAATTTTCTTTTCCATTCTTCTGTAACGAGTGACACAGAATGGTGAATCACGCTACACCCCGTGGCAATCCTATGGAAGGCTTTTCGTTTCACTTGCCATCATGTCTAGAGCCAACAGCGGAGTAGGCAGGTGGTGGTGTTGCGGTAAGGGGGTGTGTTCCGAGGCTAGATTGTGGTCGTACTATTATTCGTCAGAACCCATTAAATGGGGAAGGATGTGAACGCATATTACAGCGTCAGGAACAGTTCGGACAGGATGACTGTCTTTATCGAAATGACAACGCAGCCTTTAGTAAAGCAGCGTCTGCGAGGCAATGGTCTGTGGACAGCAACAATCCTGAAATGCATTCGCCTCCGCAGAGTCCCGACCTGAACCCAAGAGAACACTACTAGTTCAAATAAAAACAACTAGCTGCGTCAGTGACCCCTTTTATTTCATCCCACGTCGCGCTTCGAGAGTTTACACTCTCATCTTCAGGTGCAACAACACGTTTTGGTAGCTGGATGCAGCCAGTTGTTTGTTGTGTTTACCTTTTGGCAGAGAAACGTATAACAGGTGTAATGTAGCACTAAGATTTAAATTTTAAGCGACGATGCAGTTGCTTGGAACCTGTTCGAGTACACAGAACTGAGCGGTTCGTCATAAATATACATTTTTACCTTAATTTAGCTCATAGAATACGAATCAGTAACAGACTGTCATGTATTGGCAGTCGTAATACTTTTAACAAGTTGTAACGAAAGAAACAATTTTATAATTGTTATATGAGTTTATGGTCCCCAATTAGTAATGAGTAACCTCCGAGACAACAGATGTATCTTTACATCGTTATAATGTTTGGTTTGTTTTCATTATTAGTTCGTATTCTATATGATAAATTAATTTAGTAAATTTATAAATATGACGCCGTAGGGTTCTGTGCACTGAACCGATTGTAAGTAACTGCGTCACCGTTTAAAATTTATAATCTTAGTGCCATATTCACGCCGAAGAGTCATTATTTTACGTTTTTCTAGCGAAATGAAACCACAACAAACAACTGGCTGCATCCAGCTAGCAAAAACGTTATACAATATCGTTGTTCCACCTAAAGACGAGAGTGTAAACTTTCGAAACGCGACAGTGTATTAAGTAAGGAGAGACCGAATGACGCAGATATTCGTTTTTATTTTAACATTTGTTGTAAAATGTAAACTTTCAAAGCCGGAATTGTCACAATTAATAAAATATTCTGGGCAATTATGCTGGTCGAAGGGATTACACTTTGAAACCCGACGTTTCGTCCCCATCTGCGGAGGACATCTTCAAGGGGGACCGAAGGTGTGTTGCATGCTCTATTAACACCCTGGCTGGCTACTAAGGGACGAAACGTCGGGTTTCAAAGTGAAATTCCTTCGACAGTGGCGTAACAGCCGGGAATATTTTGTTAATTGTGAACTTTTACTGCCAGAAACAGTCACAGTTCCGTACAACAGTTCAAGATGGACGATACAGAGCCAATGGAACACGTTTGGAGTCAGTTAGGATTTCACTCCGGACCGCAGCGTCTAACACATGTCTTCTGCAGTTTCTGATCTTGAGGAAGAATTGGACTGTCATTCCTCCGCAGAAACTCGGACACCTGACTAAAAATGTCTCTAGCAGAGTTGAAGCCGTCCTTAATGGCTGACATCGAAATAAGTGTCCAATGAATGGAAAAGCAACTGAAATCACTCAACACAGGAAAGTCCACTGTACCTGACGGGATACCAATTCGATTCTACACAGAGTATGCGAAAAAACTTGCCCCCCTTCTAACAGCAGTGTACCGCAAGTCTCTGGAGGTACGGAAGGTTCCAAATCATTGGAAAAGAGCACAGGTAGTCCCAGTCTTCAAGAAGGGTCGTCGAGAAGATGCGCAAAACTATAGACCTATATCTCTGACGTCGATCTGTTGTAGAACACAGCATATTGTTCTCAATGGAGAGACGTCTACAGACGTTAAAGTAACCTCTGGCGTCCCACAGGGGAGTGTTATGGGAGCATTGCTTTTCACAGTATATATAAATGACCAAGTAGATAGTGTCGGAAGTTCCATGGGGCTTTTCGCGGTTGATGCTGTAGTATACAGAGAAGTCGCAACATTAGAAAATTGCAGCGAAATGCAGGAAGATCTGCAGTGCATAGGCATTTGGTGCAGGGAATGGCAACTGACCCATAACATGGAAAAATGTAACGTATTGCGAATACATAGAAAGAAGGATCCTTTATTGTATGATTATATGATAGCGGAACAAACACTGGTAGCAGTTACTTCTGTAAAATATCTGGGAGTATGCGTGCGGAACGATTTGAAGTGGAATGGTCATATAAAATTAATTGTTGGTAAGGTGGATGCCAGGTTGAGATTCATTGAGAGATTCCTTAGAAAATGTAGCCCATCAACAAAGGAGGTGGCTTACAAAACACTCGTTCGACCTATACTTGAGTATTGCTCATCAGTGTGGGATCCGTACCAGGTCGGGTTGACGGAGGAGATAGAGAAGATCCAAAGAAGAGCGGCGCGTTACGTCACAGGGTTATTTGGTAACCGTGATAGCGTTACGGAAATGTTTAGCAAACTCAAGTGGCAGACTCTGCAAGAGAGGCGCTCTGCATCGCGGTGTAGCTCGCTGTCCAGGTTTCGAGAGGGTGCGCTTCTGGATGAGGTATCGAATATATTGCTTCCCCCTACTTATACCTCCCGAGGAGATCACGAATGTAAAATTAGAGAGATTCGAGCGCGCACGGAGGCTTTCCGGCAGTCGTTCTTCCCGCGAACCATACGCGACTGGAACAGGAAAGGGAGGTAATGACAGTGGCACGTAAAGTGCCCTCCGCCACACACCATTGGGTGGCTTGCGCAGTGTAAATGTAGATGTAGATGTAATGGTGAAGGGTGGATGCACCCCACATTAATGTCCACTATAAGCGGTCTAGATACTTCTGATGAGATAGTGTAGGTTCCTCTACACTGCAAGACCCACTGTCGTTTTGTCAGTATACCTGCCCATAGTGGACTGCCGACCGAACTGTTCTCTTGTGATGGTTTCCTGGTTTGGCTGCTAGTACTTCTACCGATTCAGACGCATACGGTACGCCGTGGTCGTTTTCCTGAGTATCCTACGCATGATGTGGGGAGCCGCCGTTGTGCAGAGCTGTCCACTGATGGTGTGTGGGTCTCCAGAGGATGCGGACGGTCGCTCCAAACTGGTGGTCGCAGCGACCGCGGCTCCACGACCTCGATGGGAGTTTGAAAGCCTGCCGTACGGGGCCGTACCTCATACGTCCAGTCGGGAGTCGCAAAAAAGTCGGGTCGCCCTTTGTGCCCGGCCGTGTAACTACTGTGTCCTGCCCTACGGTCAGGTTGACCCTACGGAAGGGTTAGGAGGGCAGGTCAGGACTGGCAGGTCAGGCGGCGCGAGCCAAAGCTTAGTGGCGGCTGCAGGAAAGGGCAGGCAACTATTCTGTCGTTTGAGGCGGCCATTCAAACTGTAACAAACTCGCGGGCACAGCAAAAACACGTCCACACTGGGCCGTTGCGTCCGAGAATTAGTGGCGCAGTCGGTGTCAGCTGTGAGAATACCGGCGTACGGTGCTGGGCAAGGGTAGGAGGTGTGGCAACAAATTATTTAGCCTTTTTACGGGGATTTCGCTGGACATTACGACACAGAATATGCTCTCCGCTCACAAGGGGACGTCAGCAACTCGACCTCACAATTTAAGGAGAAGAGAGTGCACCTGGAAGATATCAGCCCCAGAAATCAGTCCCGCACCAAAATCTGGGCCACAATTCCGGGAGTAAGCGGTTATGCCTGCAAGTACGGCTTTTAAATTTCGAACGCCTCGGTTGGTTGCCGGTCGCTGAGCCCCCACTGCCGCCGCCTGCTGCACGAGCGCCAAGCACGGGGTGGTTACAGTGAAACCATTCAGCACGTTACAATACGGATACTAACCACCGTACGAGTGCCGAACTTGGTAGAATTACTGTCAAGGGCACGGGCAAGAGAAGTAATGCAGAATCAATTCAGCTGAAATACAGTACTGGCCAATAAAATTGCTACACCACGAAGATGACGTGCTACAGACTCGATATTTAACCGACAGGAAGAAAGTGCTGTCATATTAAAAAATGATTAGCTTTTCAGAGCGTTCACACAAGGTTGGCGCCGGTGGCGACACCTACAAGATGCTCACATGACGAAAGTTTCGAACCGATTTCTCATTCACAAACAGCAGTAGACCGGCGTCGCCTGGTGAAACGTTGTTGTGATGCCTCGTGTAAGGACGAGAAATGCGTACCATCACGTTTCCGACTTTGATAAAGGTCGGATTCTAGCCTATCGCCATTGCGGTTAATCGTATCGCGACACTGCAGCTCGCGTTGGTCGAGATCCAATGACTGTTAGCAGAATATGGAATCGGTGGGTTCAGGAGGGTAATACGGAACGCCGTGCTGGATCCCAACGGCCTCGTATCACCAACAGTCGAGATGACAGGCATCTTATCCGCATGGCTGTAACGGATCGTGCAGCCACGTCTCGATCCCTGAGTCAACAGATGGGGACGTTTGCAAGATAACAACCATCTCCACGAACAGTTCGACGACGTCTGCAGCAGCACGGACTATCAGCTCGGAGACCGTGTCTGCGGTTATGCTTGACGCTGCATCACAGACAGGAGCGCCTGCGATGGTGTACTCAAAGACGAACCTGGGTGCACGAATGGCAAAACGTTATTTTTTTCGGATGAATCCAGGTTCTCTTTACAGCGTCCTGATGGTCGCATTCGTGTTTGGCGACATCGCGGTGAAAGGCCGTAGCAGGAGTGTATTCGTCATCGTCATACTGGCGTATCGCCCGGCGTGATGGTATGGGGTGCCATTGGTTACACGTATCGGTCACCTCTTGTTCGCATTGACGGCACTTTTAACAGTGGACGTTACATTTCAGATGTGATACGACCCGTGGCTCTACCCTTCATTCGATCCCTGCGAAACCCTACATTTCAGCAGGATAATGCACGACCGCATGTTGCAGGTCGTGTACGGGACTTTCTGGATACGGAAAATGTTCCATTGCTGCCCTGACCAGCACATTCTCCAGATCTCTCACCAATTGAAAACGTCTGGTCAATGGTGGCCGAGCAACTGGCTCGTCGCAATACGCCGGTCACTACTCTTGATGAACTGTGGTATCGTGTTGAAGCTGCATGGGCAGCTGTACCTGTACACGCCCTCCGAGCTCTGTTTGACTCAATGCCCAGGCGTATGAAGGCCGTTATTACGGGCAGAGGTGGTTGTTCTGGGTACTGGTTTCTCAGGATCTATGCACCCAAATTGCGTGAAAATGTAATGACATGTCAGTTCTAGTATAATATATTTGTCCAGTGAATACCCGTTTATCATCTGCAATTCTTCTTGGTGTAGCAATTTTAATGGCCACTAGTGTACTTTTCATGTGCTGGTGCTACTACGGTACGTCATACCGGTATTATTGCAGCTACAAAAGGGTCTCAATAAGGCGCCCATCAGTCTCCAGAAGAGTCTGAAAGCGCAAAATTTCACTTTGCACAGCAGAACCATGCAAGTTGCCTACCTCTCTCGGTACGCTGTGTTTCAGAACAGCACATGTGTGACTGTCCACCCGGTAAAGGCTGTCCTCCGGGAAGCCCGACAACCAGGGAGTGGGATGAGGTGATGGTGGCGGCCAGGCATTTGGATCGTTTGCAAATGTGTTTCGGAGAAGCAGGTGTCACTCACGGGCGATGTGTAGTGGGGCCTCGTCTTGCATGAAAACTGCAGAGTTCGATGCGTCTGTCTGCTTTAGGGCGGGTGTGACCCGACGGCCAGTCACGCTGCTCGTCTTTGGTCCTTGAGCGCCAACCTCTTCCAAAATGAATGGGCCAATCACGAACGTCGCCGTGAAGTTACACCATACGGTGACAGGTTCACCGTACGGAGGAGCAGTGAGTGGACGTGAAGATCCCCATACTCGGCAGCTCCGTGCATTCACCTCACCCGCCAGACAATGATGAGCTTCGTGTGTCCATACGTTAGTCCAGGCCGAGCCGTCGTCGACTTCAGTCCTTGAGAGAAAGTGGAGAGCTAAGTCAACACGTCGCTGTGCGTCCTGTGGTGCTGGCTGCTGTACGGTGCAGATCTTGTACGCACACCGTTTGAGAATGCCTCGGAGGACATTCCGTTCAGAGGACCTCCATACGTTCAACTGTCATGACCCAGCACGCGCACTGCATGACGATCGGGAACTGCGGGCAACGATGTCTGCCACAGCAACCGCGGTTCCGTCAAACACCTGTGGTGGAAACAGTCGTCGGCCTCTTCCCAGAGCGACGCCCACTTCTCCACCTCGTCAGCAGGTGATATTCTCGAAGTGCGGCTGCACCATCGCTGTTGTTTTCATAACAAAGCTTCACTAGTAATGCCCTGCTCCTATAGTCTAAGCTCATACTGACACGTCATGACATGTCAACAAACCCGCTGCGACTGGTCAGGTGTGTGAGACTATGAATCACGATAGCTGATCACGGCACCTGGTGACCATTGTTGGAACTGGGCGGTGGCGCTATGGCGCACGGAAATCATGCACCCCATACTCTGGACGTTGATGCTACCAACTTTGGTACTCGGATGGTAATGATTTTCCGTGTTATAACATGCTAAACAGGAAAAATTTTAATTACAATTACACGGTACAGACAACCAGAGACCCAGTACTCACGGCATGTAGAAGCGAAGCGAAGGACGAGCGTGTGGGGAGTGTCAACATGTTCTCAAACCTTGTTGGAGAGTACATATTATATTCCAAAAGCAGGAAAGCGATATGAGTACACATACCTGCAGTTCTATTTAAAAAAAGAAATCTTATGCTGTTTTTCTGTATCTATACAGGGCGGTCCATTGATAGTGACCGGGCCAAATATATCACGAAATAAGCATCAAACGAAAAAAGTACAAAGAACGAAACTTGTCTATTTTGAAGGGGGAAACCAGATGGCGCTATGGTTGGCCCGCTAGATGGCACTGCCATAGGTCAAACGGATATCAACTGCGTCTTTTTAAATAGGAACCCCCATTTTCTATTACATATTCGTGTAGTACGTAAAGAAATATGAATGTTGAAGTGGGACCACTTTTTTCACTTTGTGATAGATGGTGCTGTATTTGTCACGAACATATAAGTACGTGGTATCACATAACATAACGCCAGTGCGGACGGTATTTGCTTCCTGATACATTAATACTGTTAAAATGGAACATATACCAATTGCGGAAAAGGTCAATATCATGTTGATGTATGGCTCTTGTGATCAAAATGTACAACGGGCGTGTGCTTTGTATGCTGCTCGGTATCCTGGACGGCATCATCCAAGTGTCCGGACCGTTCGCCGGATAGTTGCGTTATTTAAGGAAACAGCCAACATCAAATCACATGTGATACGTCAACCACGACCTGCAACAAATGATGATGCCTAAGAAGGTGTTTTAGCTGCTGTCGCAGCTAATCCGCACATCAGTAGCAGACAAACTGCGCCAGAATAGGGAATCTCAGAAACGTCGGTGTTGAGAATGCTACATCAACATCGATTGCACCCGTACCATATTTCTATGCACCAGCAATTGCATGGCGAGGACTTTGAACGTCGTGTACAGTTCTTCCACTGGGCGCAAGAGAAATTACGGGACGATGACAAATTTTTTTGCACGCGTTCTATTTAGCGACGAAACGTCATTCACCAACAGCGGTAACGTAAACTGGCATAATATGCACTATTGCGCAACGGACAATCCACGATGGCTGCCACAAGTGGAACATCAGCGACGTAGTCCGCTTAATGGTTCAAATGGCTCTGAGCACTATGCGACTTCTGAGGTCATCAGTCGCCTAGAACTTAGAACTAATTAAACCTAACTAACCTAAGGACATTACACACATCCATGCCCGAGGCAGGATTCGAACCTGCGACCGTAGTGGTCGCTCGGTTCCACACTGTAGCGCCTAGAACCGCTCGGCCACTCCGGAGGCCGCTTAGGTCCGGCAATATAGGAGGAAGGATAATTGGCCCCCATTTTATCGATGGCAATCTAAATGGTGTAATGTATATTGATCTCCTACGTAATGTTCTACCGATGTTACTACAAGATGTTTCACTGCGTGACAGAATGGCGATGTACTTCCAACATGATGGATGTCCGTCACATAGCTCGCGTGCGGTTGAAGCGGAATTGAATAGCATATTTCGTGACAGGTGGATTGGTCGTCGAAGCACCATACTATGGCTCACACGTTCACCGGATCTGACGTCCCCGGATTTCTTTCTGTGGGTAAAGCTGAAGGATATTTGCTATAGTGATCCACCGACAACGCCTGACAACATGCGTCAGCGCATTGTCAATGCATGTGCGAACATTACGGAAGGCGAACTACTCGCTGTTTTGAGAGGAATGTCGTTACACGTATTGCCAAATGCATTGAGGTTGAGGGACATCATTTTGAGCATTTATTCCATTAATGTGGTATTTACAGGTAATCACGCTGTAACAGCATGCGTTCTCAGATATGATAAGTTCACAAAGGTACGTGTATCACATTGGAACAACCGAAATCAAGTGTTCGAACGTACCTACGTTCTGTATTTTAATTTAAAAAACCTATCTGTTACCAAATGTTTGTATAAAACTGTGAGCCATATGTTTGTGACTATTACAGGGCCATCTATCACAAAGCGAAAAAAGTAGTCGAACTAAAACATTCATATTTCTTTACGTACTACAAGAATATATAATAAAAAATGGGGGTTCCTATTCGAAAAAACGCAGTTGATATCCGTTTGACGTGTGGCAGCGGCATCTAGCGAGCCAACCATAACGCCATCTGGTTTCCCCCTTCAAGCTAGACAAGTTTCGTTCTTTCCAGTTTTTTCGCTTGACGCTTATTTCGTGATATATTTGGCCCGGTCACTACCAGTGGACCACCCTGTATACCGGTGTTTTCTGGAAGTAACTTCGATATATCGATATCTTATCAAGAGCCGTAATCGCAAACATACGAACAGTACCCAAGAATGGGTCGGACTAATGTTCTGTGAGCAGTTAGCTTTACACATGAGCCGTACATTTCTAGACTTGTCCCTATACACTGAAGCCGACCATTCGCCGATCCTGCTGCAGCCTTTACGTGCTCGTTCCGTTTCATATCGCTTTGCAACGTTACGCCCAGATATTAAAGGTCTTGAGTGCGTCAAGCAGGACACTACTAATGCTGTCTTCGAGCATTACGGGTTTGTTTTTGCACATCTAAAGACGGCAGCCAATGGTCACACCAATTGGAAATTTTGTCTAAGTTATCTTGTATCTCCCTGCAGTGCCTCAACTTCGACACCTTACCGTACACCACGGCATCATCAGAAAACAACGGCAGATTGCTGCCCACCCTGTCTGCCAAATAATTTTTTTATACAGAGAACAACAACGGTCCTACTACACTTCCCTGGGGCACTCCTGACATACCACCGTCTCTCACGAACACTCGACGTCGAGAAGAACTTACGCAGTCTTTGAGCCAGGCACGTATCTTGCAGCCTATTCCGTATGCTCGTATCTTCATTAACAGTCTGCAATGGAGCACCGTGTGTTCCTTTTTTTTTTTACAATCTCTACCGCGAGTTAGCTACGTATCTGTATTACACTGGAAATAGTGGGCAGCAGTCTAAATGTCGGTGGGACGTGATGTGTGTCTCGTTTGGAAACAAACTCGTTCGATTCGTTTACATGGGAGACACCGGCAGACTCTCACATGGACCTGGTTGTTAACAGTGACGCGGCCGCGGTAGCTGTACGGCAGAGTCCTGGAGCTCTTGAGCGCCTTGAGACAGTGGATGCTGCGTCGCTGGACGGTCTGCAGTGGTCGTGGTGGTCGTAAGTCCGGACAGCACCTGTAAGGAAACAGTTCCGCACTTTTTACGTGGTATACAGTACTCTGAGAGCAGTCTGAACGCACTGCGATGAAAGTATACCTGTTTAGTCTGAGTGTTGTTGCATTACTACCGGTTGCGTGTTGTAGATTTTGCTTTTTGTACATCACAGGCTTCTTCACTGTTGTGATAGAAACAAGTTGAACGCCCTGCCAAACGGAATAATTCATAATTACAGTTGTAAGGTGGTTATGTTTTGATGAGGTTATTGGATGTGTTAATATTTGTAAAGGAAAATGACATATTATCATAAATGAAAAGCACCAGTTTGCTTTTGTTCTACAATATTACTTTTATTGCTAACGGGTGTTAGTAAATGTCTGAAGATGGCCTTGTAACCCGAAAACCGGTTAGCAATAAAAGTAATATTGTAGAGAAAATGACATATTTGAAAAATTGTGGCCAGAGAAAAAGTTTTTTTTTTGAGTTGTCAGTCTTCTGACTGGTTTGATGCGGCCCGCCACGAATTCCTTTCCTGTGCTAACCTCTTCATCTCAAAGTAGCACTTGCAACCTACGCCATCAATTATTTTGTGTAGGTATTCCAACCTCTGTCTTCCTCTACAGTTTTTGCCGTCTACAGCTCCCTCTAGTACCATGGAAGTCATTCCCTCATGTCTTAGCAGATGTCCTACCATCCTGTCCCTTTTCCTTCTCAGTGTTTTACAGATATTCCTTTCCTCTCCGATTCTGCGTAGAACCCCCTCATTCCTTACCTTATCAGTCCACCTAAGTTTAAACATTCGTCTGTAGCACCACATCTCAAATGCTTCGATTTTCTTCTGTTCCGGTTTTCCCACAGCCCATGTTTCACTGCCATACAATGCTGTACGCCAGACGTACATTCTCACAAATTTCTTTCTCAAATTAAGCCCTATGTTTGGTGCTAGTAGACTTCACCTGGATTGCCCTTTTTGCAGTTGCTAGTCTGCTTTTGATGTCCTCATTGCTCCGTCCATCATTGGTTATTTCACTGCAAAGGTAGCAGAATTCCTCAACTTCATCTACTTCGTGACAATCAATCCTCATTTTAAGGTTCTCGCTGTTCTCAGTTCTGCCACTTCTCAATGCTTTCATCTTTCGTTGATTTACTCTCAGTCCATATCCTGTACTCATTAGATTCTTCATTCCGTTCAGAAAATCACGCAATTCTTCTTCACTTTGTCTCAGGATAGCAATGCCATCAGCGAATCTTGTCACTGATATCCTTTCACCCTCAATTTTAATTCTACTCTGGAACATTTGTTTATCGACATCACTGTTTTCTGCGCAGTATTGGTTGAACTGTAGGGGCGAAGGACTTCACCTTGTCTTAGATTCTTTTTAATACGAGCACTTCGTTCTTGGTGGTCCACTCTTATTATTCCCTCTGGTTTCTTGTATATACCCGTCTCTCCCTATACCTTACCCCTTTCTTCTCAGAGTTTCGAACGTCTTGCATCATTTTACGTAGTCGACAAATCCCATGAGCGTGTCTTGATTTTTCTTCAGTCTTGATTCCGTTGCTATGCAACAGCAGGTGTGTGTGCGACAGCAGCAGCACAGAGCAGTCGTAGTCTTTGACGGCCATTAGTGGAAAGCTGCGGTGTGCAGCAGGCGGATTTTTCGTTGTGTGTGGCCTGGAGGCATTTTTCTAACTATGTGAGCTGCAGACTTATTTGAGGAGGAATAATGACTCAGAACAACGGTTGGATAGCATAAGGACATAAAAAAAGATTCTGAAATGTAGGACAAGTATTATTGGAAATACAGAAGCGTCCGATCTTACCCGTCGGCTTTGACCCATGACGTCACAAATGTAGCGGAAACGACTATAAACGACAATTCCAATATGGCGGATATAAAAACATCGCATACGTATTATCCAATATGGCGGATATAAAAACATCGCATACGTATTATAAACACTGAAATACACAAGTTTCACAAAAAGCCTAATGACTCTAACGGGACAAGCGTGGGAAATTGGGGGTTTTTGGGTGGGGACAAACTAAATATACACAAATGTAGCCACCGACCGCCATACAAAACCACGCAAAACAACGAAATAAATCAACATCACAAAACTGACCAAATACCAAAAAACACATTCCTATCCAGAATCGGACACTTCCCTTGACCTATATAGCTCAACAGAACCTACCGATCACATCCTCCAATACAAAAAAAAAAAAACGAACACTTCCCTTACATCTACATACATCTACAACAGCTCCCAATCACATAAATTACGATCGAACACTTCCGTTGACCTATATAGCTCAACAGAACCTACCGATCACATCCCCCAACACCAACCTAAAAAACCAACACTTCCCTTACACCTACACACATCTACAACAGCTCCCAATCACATAAATTACGATCGAACAAAGATAATAATAAACAAGTGGTACTCGAGGCCAGGCAGGGGGGGGGGGCTGCGCCCCCCCCTGACACCCCCCCCCCCCCGCCAAAAAAAAACCTCCCAACCTAACCTCGTATTCAGGGCTACGCTACAGATCAATGTGTAGGTCCCTAACGTCACGGGTCAAAGCCGACGCGTGAGATCGGATGTTTCTGTTGACACAAAACATACATCAAAAACAGAAAAAAAGGAACTTACCTCAAAAAAGTTCCAGCCCCACAAACTAGATTGGCCACCACAATAACACACAAATGCACACACGCACGCACGCACGCGGGAAATACAGAAGCGTCCGATCAACAACTTCGGCGATTAAACCGAATAGTTGTAAGAACTTGATAACTTCTAACGGTGTCTTTCATATCCATTCCTGAACAAAAAACCAGAACCAAATACACTCAATAACAAACTCACCCGACGTACAGCAATGAGCATTAAATTAAAACAAACGAAAACCATGAACACACCACCAGAGAGCACCACAAACAAAAACAAGACATCTACAAACACGCCACAATCGCAAAACAAACTCCGCGCCGTAATGACGTCACACACCACAACACGCTTACGTCACGGGTCAAAGCCGACGAGTAAGATCGAAGGTTTCTGTTGACCCGTATTATTTGATGAGGTAAGACGTTTATTTTTTTATTTTTGTCGGCTTGTATTGCTGGTCCACTTCACCCTCTTCACAGTCGAGTTTTTGATGATTGCTCTATTGATCGACCTTCTGAGTTAATTCACTCTACCACGGAAGTTATTAGAGTCACTGAATTTTCATATTAGACTCTGTAAATGTTCTCTCGGATATGTTCCTTTCTAACTGAAATTTCAGTACTAAAAGTTGAGTGATGTGTTTCTTTGGCGTTGTGTGTCAAGATTACGAAATCTGTTTCCCTGGAGCAACTGTAGTCAGCTTTCAGCAGTACTTTTTTTAGCTGTTGCGGAGTCTTGCTGTGCTGCTATTTCTGCCAGTTCTTCATTTGCAGTTGAGACTCATAACACGTGGTTGTTTCGTTTCCTTAGCGCAATGTACGTTCTGTCAGTTTCTTTACTTTACTACGGCCATATTTCAGCGCAGAAATTTTCGTGTTCTTATACAGATGGACATTACCGTTTTTTTTATACACAGTTACGTTCTTTTTTCATACAGTTGGTACTGACCGAGTGTACTGAGCGTGAGATTATTTCTTTCCTTATTTATTTGCTTACGAATGAGATGGGTTCTCACGCATCGGTTCTCTTTTCAATTTCACGTAAGTGATGTGGCTTTGAGCTCAGCAGCACATTTAGGTCGTCAGTTCAAATTCCCAGGTTTGCAGCAGACACAAGTGAAGGCTACTCACTTGCGCAGTATTACCCTATAACTATCAGACCGGGACCGTGGATGCCTTGTACCTAGGTTTCCCCGAATAACAATCTCTGACGGTTTTGTCGGCAGAGCTCTGGTTCACAGACGGACCGTAGAATGCCAGTAGCATCGGATATGCATTCGTACAACACGCAACAGAAGGTGGTGGGCTGCTGTAAATTACCTGTGGAAATGTCTATTGCGAAGGCACAGCGAGCGCCTATTTCAGATCGACTTTGCTACTAGGGAAACTGTACTGAAGGAGAAACTGCTATCTTAAATGACTCCCGAGTAGGAATCACGATATTGAAAAACAATTTTAGAAACCGACGCAAGAGACCTGTCGGTTATGAAATTGTGCAGCAAACGAGTACGGAGCAAAGATGGCAAAAATAAGTCACAGTATACAGCGTGAAAGGGCACAACGGTACGCGTTGCTGCAACAGCTAAACAGGGAGCAGGTTTTAAGACCGCCGTCTCGTCTGAAGGTACCGCGACCCACACTTCGTACAACGATATAAAACGATGATGTAAACGACGTGGGACAAAGAGTGGAAAAGAAGAACCGACGAGAAAAGGAAACATAACTTAGTGATGCACCCTGTAATCTCGACAACTTAGCGCCATGAAGCATACGGCATCGAGAGTACTTTATAGTCTCAAACGGCAAAGATACTGGTTTACGTATGCGTATTCAAATACAGAGGTATGTACACAGGCAGAATATTGCGTTGCGGTCGACAACGCCTATGTAGGGTGGTCCATTGATCGTGACCGGGCCAAATATCTCACGAAATAAGCGTCAAACGAAAAAAACAACAAAGAATGAAACTTGTCTAGCTTGAAGGGGGAAACCAGATGGCGCTGTGGTTGGATCGCTAGATGGTGCTGCCATAGGTCAAACGGATATCAACTGCGTTTTTTTTTAAATAGGAACCCCCATTTTTTATTAAATATTCGTGTAGTACGTAAAGAAATATGAATGTTTTAGTTGCACACTTTTTTGACTTTGTGATAGATGGCCCTGTAATAATCACAAACATATGGCTCACTATTTTATACGAATATTTGGTAACAGGTGGGTTTTTAAAATTAAAATACAGAACGTACGTACGTTTGAACACTTTATTTGGGTTGTTCCAATGTGATACATGTACCTTTGTGAACTTGTCATTTCTGAGAACGCATGCTGACAGCGTGATTACCTGTAAATACCACATTAATGCAATAAACGCTCAAAATGACGTCCGTCAACCTCAGTGCATTTGGCAATACGTGTAACGACATTCCTCTCAACAGCGAGTAGTTCGCCTTCCGTGATGTTCGCACATGCATTGACAGTGAGGCCTTCTCAGTGGATCACGACAGCAAATATCCTTCAACTTTCCCCACAAAAAGAAATCCGGGGACGTCAGATCCGGTGAACGTGCGGGCCACGGTATGGTGCTTCGACGACCAATCCACCTGACATGAAATATGCTACTCAATACCGCTTCAACCGCACGCGAGCTATGTGCCTGACATCCGTGATGTTGGAAGTACATCGCCATTCTGTCATGCAGTGAAACATCTTGTAGTAACATCGGTAGAACATTTCATAGGAAATCAGCATAAACTGCACCATTTAGATTGCCATGGATAAAATGTGGGCCAGTTATCGTTCCTCCCATAATGGCGCACCATACATTAACCCGCCATGGTCGCTGGTGTTCCACTTGTCGCAGCCATCGTGGATTTTCCGTTGCCCAATAGTGCGTAAAAGTCAAACTCTAGCGATTGCTTATACGACGCTCTTCGGAATTTATGCATCTCCATATATCCAGTAGCCTTGCACATAAATACGGCGTCTCATTTTGTATGTGAAGCAAAGTTTCGCTTACTGTTCTTGGCTGATATTCGAGTTTTACCACTGCGAGCCAGTCAGACTGAATGCGGATCTACTGATTATTAAAATAATGTTCGCCTGACTCCTGCATGACTTTATGTCACATTTATGTTACTGAAATTAAAACATTCTCGAAAATCCTGAAATCCCTGTTGCTAGTATGGGTGTCGGTAACAGGGAGAAATGGTCGACAGTTTCTGTTCCCGGAATGGATGAACTGTCTATATGTACGTGATAAAGTTTGTTTTGGACCCTCAGTCCTAATGGAACCTGCCCAATTTTCTTCGAGTGATATTAATCTGTAATTCATCGGGTTACTCCTACTTCCTTTGCCGGCCGGAGTGGCCGAGCGGTTCTAGGAGCTACAGTCTGCAACCGCGCGACCGCTACGGTCGCAGTTTCGAATCCTTCCTCGGGCATGGATGTGTGTGATGTCCTTAGGTTAGTTAGGTTTAAGTAGTTCTAGGGGACTGATGACAACAGCAGTTAAGTCCCATAGTGCTCAGAGCCATTTTAACCATTTTTGAACCTACTTCCTTTCTTGTCACCTGGGCGACTTTCCAGTCATTAGCAACGGAGCTTTCGTCTAGCTAGCGATTGGATACGATTGCAAAGTACGGATACATTGTGCCAGCATACTCTGTAAAAAGAAAAAAATGTGTTTCGTATACAGACAGCAAAGGAAGACTTGCCTACATTATGTGACTTAAGCTGCATCGCTACACCGAAGATACCTGGGTCTGAGGTGCCCTTCTTAGCTGGTGTTCTCGATTTTCATTCTGAAATATTTACTCGTGCGTTACAGGCAGTGTTTCCGCTGGAAGAGGACTGACACGGTCCATTTAGTCAGTGAGCTACTAATCAGGTGGTTCCCGCGAATACGGGACGCGAATTTCACAGATTCTTCAACGGTCGCAGATGTTCTCTGTGGAGCGCAGTCTTCGTATACCCCTCGAAATGAGGCATCCGGAACAAGACGGGTGTGGGAAAGCGACGTAAGTCTGGGACAGCTACGACGCCGGCTGGAAACCTGCCTTAGTGCGTCGCTCTATGGAGACGTCAGTGTCTGGGTTGTCAACCGACACCACACCCCGCGTACCTGTCTGGCCGCTGCTGCTGGTCTGCCCTGTTCGCGGTTCCTCGTCTCCGAGACCGGCAAATTCACTTCTGTGATGATGTCACTCTGTCCTTTGTACGTCCGTCCTTTTCACTGGTGGTCTTGGGGACGACGGCCGTTAACTATTGTGAGAAAATCGAACCCATGTAGCCGTCCTTACCATTTGACTGATTTTGTAGCCACAAGTTTCGACTCTTCAATGCGTCATCTTCAGGCTATAGTTGATGCTGAAGAGGTCGACACGATCCATATATATACCGCATCAGTGGCCAATATAACTGGACTATATGAAAACTGTCAACTGACAGTTGGTGGCTGGAGTGCTGACACCAAAGTTTTCAGATAATAACCAGTTACGATACGTGATCAAAAGTATACGGACACGTGGCTGAAAATGACTTACAAGTTCGTGGCGCCTTCCTGCCTGAATTCAGTATAGTGTTGGCCCACCTTAGCCTTGATGACAGCTTCCACTCTCGGAGGCATACGCTCAGTCAGGTGCTGGAAGGTTTCTTGGGGAATGGCAGCCCATTATTCGCAGAGTGCTGCACTGAGGAGAGGTATCGATGTCGGTCGGTGAGGCCTGGCACGAAGTCGGGGTTCCAAAATATCTCAAAGGTGTTCTGTAGGATTCAGATCAAGACTCTGTACAGGCCAGTCCGTTACGGGTATGTCATTGTCGTGTAACCACTCTGCCACAGGCCGTGCATTATGCACAGGTGCTCGATCGTGTTGACAGATGCAGTCGCCACCGCCGAATTGCTCTTCAACAGTGGGAAGCAAGAAGGTACTTAAAACACGAATGTAGGCCTGTGCTGGGATAGTGCAACGCAAAATAACAACGGGTGCAAGCCCCCTCCATGAAAAACACGACCACACCATAACACCACCGCCTCCGAATTTTACTGTTTGTACTACACACGCCGCCAGATGACGTTCACCGGGCATTCGCCATATCCACACCCTGTCATTGGATCGCCACATTGTGTGCCGTGATTCGTCACTCCACACAACGTTTTTCCACTGTTCAGGCGTCCAATGTTTACTCTCGTTACACCGAGCGAAGCGTTGTTTGGCATTTACTGGCGTGATGTGTGGCTTATGAGCAGCCGCTCGACCGTGAAATCGAAGGTTTCTCTTCTCTCGCATAACTGTCATAGTACTTCCAGGTCCGCAGCTCGTGGTCGTGCGGTAGCGCTCTCGCTTCCCACGCCCGCGTTCCCGGGTTCGATTCCCGGCGGGGTCAGGGATTTTCTCTGCCTCGTGACGACTGGGTGTTGTGTCATGTCCTTAGGTTTAAGTAGATCTAAGTTCTAGGGAACTGATGACCATAGATGTTAAGTCCCATAGTGCTCAGAGCCATTTGAACCATTTTTTGAACCAGTACTACCAGTGGATCCTGATGCAGTTTGGAATTCCTGTGTGATGGTCTGGATAGATGTCTGCCTATCATACATTACGACCCTCCTCAACTGTCGGCGGTCTCTGTCAGTCAGCAGACGAGGTCGGACTGTACGCTTTTGTGCTGTACATGTCCCTTCACGTTTCCACTTCAGTGTCACACCGGAAACCTAGGGATGTTTAGGAGTGGAAATGTCTCGTACAGACATATAACACAAGTAACACCCCATCACCTGGCCACCTTCGAAGTCAGTGAGTTCCACGGAGCGCCCCATTCTGCTCTCTCACGATGTCTAACGACTGCTGATGTTACTGATATGGTGTACCTGAAAGTAGGTGGCAGCAAAATGCGTCTAATATGAAAAACGTATGTTTTTAGGGATGTCCGGATACTTTTGGTGACATAGTGTATGTTGGCCACTGATGTTACAGTGGAAGCGGGAGTTTCAGGGAAAGTACACCATCTATGGTGATAGTGCACCTTCAGTGGCCCATTTAGTGAAAGTGGATTATTGATTCCACTTGCGTCAAACGTTACACGTTGACTAGAGATAGTGCACTGTCATTAGCGAATCTATGCCTTCAGTGTGAACCACGGCCGTAATAACAAAACAGTCGTACTTCGAAAGTTGCATTTACCACCTGCAGTTTGAAAACATAGTCATCATAAACATAGTATTTAATCTTATCTTCTTCAGTAACAGGTTCTATTAGTTTGCTTACTCCATTCAGTTCCAGCACTTCGTATTTCAAAAAGTTGTAATCGTTGCCGTCCCTCTTCCGTCCAGATTTTAATGGTTTAGCCTTGCTGCTAAGTGCCTCGTCCTTCTCTCCGTCCATGAAGACAGAATCGTAAATGAAATTTCCCCATTCCACTCTAAGATGTTCGTAGAACTTGACTGATTCAACCAAAGCTGCACTGGTGTGAACCGTAACGGCACTCAAATTGTCCTGAGCACTATGGGACTTAACATCTGAGGTCGTCAGTCCCCTAGAACTTACAACTACTTAAACCTAACTAACCGAAGGACGCTACACACATCCATGCCCGAGGCAGGATTCGAAACTGCGACCGTAGCGGTCGCGCGGTTCCAGACTGAAGCGCCTAGAACCGCTCGGCCACACGGGCCGGCGAACGGCACTACTGTCAACCACAGTTGCGCTTCTCGAAAACGTAACTGCCCTACTGTCAACCATAACTGCACTGCTGTGAAGCATAACTGCACTGCTGTATAATACAACAATAACCAGCTGACGAGAGTTACATTCACGCTGATGCGTGGCAGCATTGTTGGACGCACCGTTAACCGAGGAGCAGCGATGGTACGCCTTCACAGGCGGATAATTTGCTACTGTACACCTTCCCTAGTTCACCTTCCTTGGTTCACCTTCACTATTGGATGTGTCTTTCTTTTCTTTTTTCAGTTTATGGTAAACTCTCACTGATCATCTTAGCGATGGTGTACATCCACAAGGGAAGGTACAGCTTCCCTAATCTTCCACTTCAACTACAACACACATAGGCATCGTGTCAACCTGGCCAGCCAGGGTGGCCGAGCGGTTCTAGGTGCTACAGTCTGGAACCGAGCTACTGCTACGGTCGCAGGTTCGAATCCTGCTTCGGGCATTGATGTGGGTGATGTCCTTAGGTTAGTTAGGTTTAAGTAGTTCTAAGTTCTAGGGGACTGATGACCTCAGAAGTAAAGTCCCATAGTGCTCAGAGCCATTTGAATCATTTTGTCAACCTCTTCAGCATCAAGGAAAGGAAGATGGCTCAGTGAGGAGCTGAATCTGGCAGATAAAAATTAATAAAATCATAAGGACAGCCGCAGCCGTTTCATTTTGTCGCAGTCATTCTGTCCTGCTTCTCCTCGAACTAGCCGCGTCTGTGAGTCACCTTGACTCCAGGTCTCCCACCGAGACAAGTCCGGAAGTGCTTCAGCGGTTCCCACATCTCCCTGGTCCCGGAAACCAGCATCGCGGCAGCGGAGGCACCGCTACAGTTTCAGACAGCTTGAGAGAGCCACGTTCCCCTCTGTTTTTATCCGTTTCTTACAGTGCAGGACGATCCACTGCACCAAAAGCCGGCCCGTAACTTCCAAACTGTTAGACGTACAGCATCGCGGTTTGTTGTAAAGCGTTTAGCAGCTATCGAAGTTTTCTTATTCTGTGAGAATGTCAGTGCGCACCTCCCTCGTAGAAATCAAGACAATATTCCAGTTCTGCCCGTGTACGTGCCAGCACTGCAGCGCGAACAGTAGTCACAGTTTCACTGATTCGTACACGAGGGGTAGAAACCTTATTCCCTAGTGTTCTGTGCACGCCATCTTTGATGCAACCCAACTGGCGTGATGTAGGTAGCAGAACTGTTGTTATTTAAAAAAAAATATCGGGAGTTAAATGATATATTTTTAAAAAATTCGTTAACGGCTCTCTATGTGTCGAAGAACAATATCGATACATCGACAGTAAACATATCATCACACCGGTGTATAAAAATATCCGCTGCACTTTGCACACATGCAGGCGATTTTAGAGCTGCATATTCAAGTGTTGATTTATTATTACACTACTGGCCATTAAAATTGCAAGACCGCGAAGATGACGCGCTACAGACGAGAAATTTAACCGACACGAAGAAGATGTTGTGATATGCAAATGATTAGCTTTTCAGGGCATTCACGCAAGGTTGGCGCCGGTGGCGACACCTACAACGTGCTCACATTAAGAAAGTATCCGACCGATTTCCCATACACAAACAGCAGTTGACCTGCGTTGCCTGGTGAAACGTTGTTGTGATGCCTCGTGTAATCCGCATGGGTGTAACGGATCGTGCAGCCATGTCTCGATCCCTGAGTCGACAGATGGGGACGTTTGCAAGACAACAACCATCTGCACGAACAGTTCGACGACGTTTGCAGCAGCACGGACTATCAGCTCGGAGACCGTGGCTGCGGTTACCTTTGACGCTGCATCACAGACAGGAGCGCCTGCGATGCTACACTCAACGACGAACCTGGATGCACGAATGGCAAAACGTCATTTTTTCGGATGAATGCAGTTTCTGTTTACAGAATCATAATGGTCGCATCCGTGTTTGGCGACATCGCGGTGAACGCACATTGGAGGCGTGTATTCGCCTTCGCCATACTGGCGTATCACCCGGCGTGATGGAATGGGATGCCATTGGTTACACGTCTCTGTCACCTCTTGTTCGCATTGGCAGCACTTTGAACAGTGGACGCTACATTTCAGATGTGTAACGACCCGTGGCTCTACCCTTCATTCGATGCCTGCAAAACACTACATTTCAGCAGGATAATGCACGACCGCATGTTGCAGGTCCTGTAGGGGCCTTTCTGGATACAGAAAATGTTCGACTGCTGGCCTGGCCAGCACATTCTCCAGATCTCTCACCAATTGAAAACGTCTGGTCAATGGTGGTCGAGCGACTGGCTCGTCACAATACGCCAGTCACTACTCTTGATGAACTGTGGTATCGTGTTGAAGCTGCATGGGCAGCTGTACCTGTACACGCCATCCAAGCTCTAATTGACTCAATGCCCAGGCGTATGAAGGCGGTTATTACGGCCAGAGGTGGTTGTTCTGGGTACTGATTTCTCAGGATCTATGCACCCAAATTGCGTGAAAATGTAATCACGTGTCAGTTCAGGTATAATATATTTGCCCAATGAATACCCGTTTATCATCTGCATTTCTGCAATTTTAGTGGCCAGCAGTGTAGCTATTGTGTACATGAACAAGCTATGAGCCTGCCTATCCGCCTCAGAACACGAACTGAAATGAAAACGATGCCCGTTCACTCGTGCCGACAGCCACTTCGCTAACACTAGTAACTGCATGTAAGTGGCACAATGAAAGGTGTCCGATGAATTCGTCGTTCCATTTCGTCACCTATCGTCACTTCACGTGGAATTCCCTGGTTTTTTTTTCATTTCTGCCAACGCTAGCGACGTAGCAGTTGCAGTGTCAGAACTGTGTCCTAAAGCTAAACGTTGCAGTTTTTGTTCGTAGCACCGAGCGCCCGTTGCGTCATCATTTCCCCTCACACGTCTCCGGCAACCGTCAAGACCAATCTTGCCATTCAGTTTTTTGTTCATAACTTTCAGCAACTGTGTTTGAAGAAAGCAACTCTTAACGCAAGTGGTCTGCTATTTCTGCAGATGGGAAATCTTTTTATTCCATTCACACCACCCCCTCCCCCTCACCCCCTCCATCCCCACCCACCCGCCACCCCACACTCGGCAGTGGAATCGGACTTCTTCTTTTCTGCCACACATACTTGCTTCACACAGTCAAAGAGAAAGCTAAAAAAGCAGTAGACTCCTACACGCGGTTAAAGTAAAATTATGCCGTAGTTCCAAAAGAATAACTTGAAAAAATTTACCGAATACTGAGAAAAAAAACATAATGTAAAACACAAATATAGGCACTCGCTATTGATATATTGATATCGATATCTCTGGAGTGGTAGGTTGCCACGATATATCGATCCCTTTAATGAGCGTGTCGATATATCGATATTTCATCTTTATCCCTGGTAGGCAGGTGGCCGTGGGCGTGCGATGGGACCACAGCGATCCATCCACGTCACAGGAAACGCGTCATTCAGCTCATCCTGCGAGATCATTCTTCACTGTGGGCGTGCACCATCTTGCTGGAAGATGACGGACGGCCGCGGCTCCTCGATCTGTCTGATCGTGAGCAGGTGAACTTTTCCCGTCATGGCTTCCTCTACGAAGACAAAAGAGCCTGCTGGCCTATCGCGGCCACACCGGATATTAACCTTCGGGCAATAGTGGACGTGTACAGGTGTGTTCTTTGAGCTGTTGGAGCCCCATATCCCATGTTGCTCCGAGTGCCATCTCCAGAAATGTCGAATTTCGGTTCACCTGCAAACAGGAATTTTTCCAGGCAGTAGATGCGAGAATGCGAAATGCAGAGGACGAGCGTTTGACGGCAGTGCGTGGATGATTTGCACTTGGGGTCCACGAAAATGCGTAACCGCTTGTGTAGCACATTATGCACAGTTTATCTTGCTTGCAGCAATTCACGCCATGCGCGACGAGTTGACTCCTGGGGGCCTAGTCGAAACGCAGCCTGCACTCCGTCAGCGCGCGCCTGGGTTACGGGGGACGGGTTCTGGCTTTGCCCGCCTCTTCCTTTTGCCTGTCTTTTGGCGGCCGCTTTCTCCCGTTCTGGTGTCGGTCGGTCCGCAGCGCCGTTTGTCACAAATTTGGACTGTCTGTACGAGATGAAACATTCCGCCTGCTCCTAACCTGTCACCGTTCTTATGGTCTCCAAATCAAATCTTCAACAAACCACTAAGGAAAGAAACCTTGGAAGCTGCTAAATTCTTTTAAAGCAAACTGAGATTCTATAACCAATAATTTCCATGTTACGATATTCGGAAATGTTAGCGGAACTTTATGAACAGCCTGTATGTAAGCACATCGACCAATTTTTCATAGATGTTAGGAGATATGAAGCTAATTGCGAGTAAAACCGTCTCTAACCTGAGTAATGAGTTTTGGCGAGGTAAAGACATTTTTCAGTTATGTTATTATTATTATCACTGCTTCGTAACACTGTAATACTGCCGGCCGCGGTGGCCGAGCGGTTCTAGGCGCTTCAGCCCGGAATTGCGCGACTGCTACGGTCGCACGTTCGAATCCTGCCTCGGGCATGGATGTGTGTGATGTCCTTAGGTTAGTTAGGTTTAAGTAGTTCTAAGTTCTAGGGGACTGATGACCTCAGTTGTTAAGTCCCTTGGTGCTCAGAGCCGTTTGAACCATTTGAGCCAGTGTAATACTGATTACTTATGTTACCAATAATAATGTTTCTAATACTACCGTTAACACATGGTGCAGTCTTTTGCAGGTTAGAGATCGCGAAGCAAATGAATGAACATCTTACTCACAAAGTCCACTTAATACACAAATGCTTTATACCGTGCCTGTATGACAGTAAAACTGAAACGTAGACATCACATATGCCTCAGGGGAACACCGCTGTAGAATTTTCCAAAAATAATTTTTTCGTGGCTTAAAAGATGCTTAGAACCTTCTAAAATACGAGGCAAACAGTCTGATCCGAGAAAAAAAAAAAAAACTGTTCTGTGGAATTTCCAGCGCCTCCTCTAGCGCTTCGGATGACCTGTAACGGCCTCCGTGCACCAACTGGATACCCCCTGCAGTGTGTGCGGCTACTCATAAGCGTGGAACAGTACGTTAGAATAATACGTGAGCTCGGCATCAGCAAGCGACAGTACGCATAGGAAAAAGACAATTCTGTCGCTTCGAATCTTGATTTCTGGGTGCAGTACTGACTTTTGATAGTTTATGTGTGATATTACAGTATTTGACTTTCGAGTAAGAATGAGTGGTGAGAAAGTGTATTCGGACAGGAAAGGTACGGAAACATACGATACAACGCGGCCTCGAAGCATTTTGTCGTCAAAGCGTCCAAAGAACAAATATGTGGCTGCGAGAAGCTAGCAAGGACCAAGTCCTTTGCTAAGAAAGTGAAAGACAGTGAGCAGTATGTTTGAACCGTAAAAATTACTACTGGTTCACCAAAGGTTATTAATCTCAATCAATAGACAAAATGTAAAAGTAAGTCACAGCTTCCACATGGGCAGGAATTCGTTATGCAGTTGACTAGTTCTTAGCCGGCCGGGGTGGCCGAGCGGTTCTAGGCGCTACAGTCTGGAATCGCGCTGCTGCTACGGTCGCAGGTTCGAATCATGCCTCGGGCATGGATGTGTGTGATGTCCTTAGGTTAGTTAGGTTTAAGTTCAAAAAAATGGCTCTGAGCACTATGGGATTCAACTCCTGAGGTCATTAGTCCCCTAGAACTTAGAACTAGTTAAACCTAACTAACCTAAGAACATCACAAACATCCATGCCCGAGGCAGGATTCGAACCTGCGACCGTAGCGGTCTTGCGGATCCAGACTGCAGCGCCTTTAACCGCACGGCCACTTCGGCCGGCTAGGTTTAAGTAGGTCTAAGTTCTAGGGGACTGATGACCTCAGATGTTAAGTCCCATAGTGCTCAGAGCCATTTGAACCATTTTGAACCATTTCGATCGCAACGGCAACACTACGACAGTTTTCTAAGCGTAGAATTTATCTCATTTCTTCATGTCTATAACACGTTTAAAAACTTCAAACGCGCTTTCCTCAGAATATGATGTTTCAAAGAGTGCGCAGTACAGCTTCAACAGTTTTCAATCTTTTCATTTGAAACGATATGTTCGATTAGATAATTTAAACAATATTTATTAACAAATGAATCTCCATTGTTGTTGGAAATTGATCGACTGTATCCCAACACTCACCAATTACACAAAAAATCAGTATCTCTAAAAACCGCTGTACGGTTCGATAGGAACACTCACGTAGATTTTTTTTCTTTTTTCTTTTTTCCAGATTCAAATTGTCACCAGTTGCAGTGCTTGCTACAGATCGCCTTAAATTCAACGTGCCTCAGCAGAATTGCTGTAGCATCGCCATTTTATAATATTTTCCCACAATTTTTTTCTATTATACTTAAGTATATGCTGAACAACTACGCCAGGTGTTACTTCTCTATCACTTTTCCTTCCGCCCAAAAAAAATTATAAATAAAACGCATTCTGCAGGCCGTACAGTGATGTTACCCTCAAATATCTTGTGAAAAAGCCCCTCCCAGCAATCGATATTTCCCACAATGGAGGAATTACTTAATTATTCAGTTCGCAAAAGATAAGGGAACTAATTGACAGCAAATAGTAAGAATAACTATGAAACGGCTACTACATTGCTGTAAGTACTACACAGTACATAACATTAATGCGTGAACACGAAAACTGAAGCACCAGTTTTTGATATTAGTTATTCAAAGAGGCCAATGAAACCTCTATAATTCTAAAGGCATTTGGCCATGGATGTGCACAAAGGAAAGTTAACGTGTATACATAACCGTCAAGAGTTATGATGATACCTTCTCTACCACGCATTGAAATCTCCAACACGTTTAACACTGAAAGCTGCCCTGCGTAGTGATTAGGTGCTATAGGAGAAGCAACACGCGAAAGTAACAACATTTCGTGAAGTCGCCTTCTCTCATGTGTACCTGGTCTTTTGTGGCAACGTACGCGTACCGGGCACCTACAAAGCGGCAACTACCAGCTCGATAATGTTGTCAGTAGTGGAAATCAAAACATTGTACTAACGAAGTCTATGAATAACGTTGTTCATTGGCGTCGTTATTCCAGTAACTTCACTGTAAAAGTAACTTTGCGATCTTTTGCCGTAACTACCAGAAAATTTCGAGGTACTGGTTCATATCACAGTGGATGGCGTGAATAAATGAAGCATAGAAACTGAATTCGCCAAGGCAGATGCGTCATCTACTTGGTGTAATTTTTGTATTGAACATACCAGCAGACGCTTTAGTACTGGGGCTCGAGTATTTCTTTTCGAAGATTTATTAAGGGAATACAGTGAAGAAACGTTATGCGACAGAGCATTATTAGAAATTGCTGACATTTTGAATGGTCGTAATTTGACATTTCGATTACTTGACTTACCTGTTCCAAAGTTAATGCCACAATTTCCTGAAGTACGTATTTTAGATCCAATCCACGATGAGTCGAAATATAACTAACATTACGAAAGAGCTGACTGTACTATAACTGACTGGTAATTTGTGAAGTTCGTTACGACGACACTGCCTCAAATGTGTTTTGCTGAACTACCCACACAGGGTATGGTAAAAAATTCACACAAACTTCACATATTCACAAATTAAATTCGATGATTCTTCGTTGCATTGCAACAGCCTTTAGTGGGATAGCTTCAGCTCTTCTAGTTGGAGGTACAACCTTCCACAATGCATTTCAATTGCCCATTCTGATTTTGAATATTCACTGTCCAGTATAACACCAAACAGTAACTAAGGTCAATACATTAATTCATGTTCATTGATTCTTATTGACGGCGTTTCCACGTGTCGACTTCAAGTGTGGAAACTTATAGAGGGATTATTTGTGTACAGATGAATGTAACACAGTAAATATATAACTTCTGGAGGTAAAACTGTCGTTTTGTGGGGTGATTTCCGACAAATTTTAACAGTTGTTCCACATGGATCACATGGAACTTTACTTGAAAATTGCATTACAAGCTGGAATGAGTTTCTCATAAATTTCGTTACTTTAACTCAAAATATGAGGACGTTTGTGGATTTTCTGAGTCAAACTGGTAACGACCAAGCAAGGAAATTTCCACTGTTTGGTGACAATATTATTGAAATATCACAGCCTTCAGTCGGTGAAAAAAATGATGTCATTAACGATGCCTGTAGCAGTCTGGCAGAAAACATTTTATCAGAATCCATGTTTAATTCGCTTGTTTTAGCACCGAAAGAGAATATTGTGTTATAACAAATAACGATATACTCAGTGCTATGCCATGGGAAGCAAACGTTAATCACAGTTATGATAAAATAACTTTAGGCAATGAATACTAAATTAATAATTACTATCCGTTAGAGTTTTTGAATTCTCTATTTGCAAGCGGTTTACAATTAAAAATTAACTGCATTGTTCTTCTTGTCAGAATTATCAACACAATAGAAGGATTAGTTAATGGAACTAGATTGTGTGTCAAATATTTATATAACGATGCTGTTGATTACTGCAGATTCCACCTGGACATACGACTTAGCATTCGGCTACTAGTGTACCCTTTCGATTTTAGAGAATTCAATTGCCAATTATCCCTGCATTTGCTATTACCACTAATAAGTCACAAGAACAAATATTGAAAAAACTTGGGATTTTATTAAGGCGACCAAATTTTACGCAAGGTAAGTTATATGCTGCAACGAGTTCGATCTGTCGATGGTCTGAAATTTTATGAGTGTGAACACAGCGCGCAAGGACATTTAGCGAATGACGAGAGAATATTTACTAAAAATATTGACTATACTGTGGTTTTAGATCGCTAAACTGTAGAATAAAGCAATTATTTCTGTCATTTGTGTCTTTCATCCTCTCATATTTCCACTTCACCCTTTCTTGCTCCCTTCCTCATAGCGTTCACGTAAGACCTAAAAATCTGCATAGTGTTCAGGTAAGACCTAAGACTCTGCATACGAATAAATTCCAATTACTTGCATTAAAATATTTGAGTTTCTTTATAAAGACAAGAGATGATATTATTTATTATCAGTAGATCGTGGAAGTGGCAGTGGTCATACACAGCCTGAAGTCTTCAGATTTCTGCGACTTAAGAAGTAAGGAGTCCAACAATGAAGTAATCTACCAACAGCAGGCGTAAGGATGGTGCACACATTTTGGCTGCGCTGATTTCAAACGGGGCTGCAGCGTTAATGCGAATCTGGTGTCGCTAGGGTGTGGATCAATGCAGAGGAAGCAACTTTTGTAACAGGTGTACCAACTGTCTTAATGTCTCATTACTTTGTGGTTTCATAAAACACTTACAAAACCAAATTTCGTGTACGTTTGGAAATTCTTTTCTAAAAAAAGTGTTGAAAGATAACGCGTTTTAGTTCAAAAATTAAGTATAGTGTCTTGTACCGCAAGGAAGCAAGGGAGAGGATGTCGTTACAGAAGGCCGGTATCTACGAGGCGTGTCTTGTTAAGTACGGACCGTTTTGAAATTAAAAAAAGACGTGCTAAGATATCTCAATAATTTTATTTTTACATGCAAACCTGTGCCTTAGTCTACGCACTGACGCCATTACAGTCTGGTTCTTCCTTGTTTACGTCGTGTAGTGAGTGTTTAAGATGCCTCCGATAATCGTGAGTCCCGCCGACTGTGAAGTACGGACTTTTATAAGATTTCCTAATACTAAAGGCCTAAGAGCGATCGATACTCATCGTGAGATCTGTGCAGTTTACGGAGAAAACATTATGAGTGATGGAATGGTAAGAAAGTGGGTGAGAGCATTTAAAGATGGCCGCACAAATGTGCACGATGAACAACGGAGTGGGCGTCCTTCGGTCGTTAATGAAAGTTCGGTGCAGGAAGTGGACAATAAGGTGAGGGAAAACAGACGCTTTACGATTCCCTCCTTGCGAGATGACTTCCATAATTTTTCTCGTAGTGTTTTGTATGTCATTGTGACCGAGCACTTGAGTTACCGAAAATTGGGCGCACGTTGGGTACCGAAAATGCTGACGGATGTGCACAAAACCAAACGTTTAGACAGTGCATGGACTTTCCTTGAGCGGTACCACAACGACGGTGATGATTTCTTAAGCCAAATTGTTACGGGCGATGAAACATGGGTGGCCTACGTCACACCAGAATCAAAGCAACTGTCCACGGAAGTTGAGCAGGGGCATCGTTTTGCTGCAAGACAATGGCCGTCCGCATGTGGCGAGTCAGACCAAAGATCTCGTCACATCTTTTCGATAGGAAACTCTACATCATGCCCCGTACAGTCCCGACTTTACGCCCAGTGACTACCGTCTGTTCCTGCACTTGAAGAAACACCTGGGCGGTCAGCGTCTTCGAGACGATGACGAAGTCAAAACAGTGGTGATGCAATGGTTAACAAGTCAGGCGGCAGACTTCTGTGAGGAGGGTATTAAAAACTGGCACAACGTTATGACACGTGCCTCAATATTGACGGAAATTATGTAGAAAACTAGATTAAGGTACAGGCTTTCATGTAAAAATAAAATTACTGAGATATCTTAGTACGTCTTTTTTTAATTTCAAAACGGTACGCCTCGTATCTGCAACACAAATGCACATGTGGATTAACATTGTCCTTTATTTATATGAACATTTACTTAATTAGAATGTTCTGTGGTACAAGCTCATCGGTAACAGTCCTCTTGCATACAATATCGGTAATCTTTCTGTTACAAACTTTAGTCTCACTGCTAGTCCGGGCGCTATGTACTGTCGTAGCCTTTTATGCGAACTGAGCCCACTCTGTGAAATTTTATCCAGAACGTCAAATTATTATCCACGACTACCCGTCGAAATTTATAAGCATGACGACAATTTTAATAGGAAAGAGGAGGCAATGAAAGAGCGACATATGGGCAGCAGCTCTGCAGAATCGCTAGACAGTTTTACCTTTGACAAGGCGACAATCGATAGTTAAGTTTTATCTCTGACGAGGATTATCTCTGCTCGTCACGTGTTACTTAGACCCGTCTCCTACAGTATTTATATCGCTCTCGGACGGCCGACCGGTCAGTAGCCATAACTCAGCGGAGCAGCGTCTCTGATGATGTCCAGCGCATTTCTGGACGAAACGTCAGGAACAGAAGAATTTCTTCGATCACGACCTCACGTCCCGAAAGGCTTACCAGGAGCTGCAGGGGCTGAAGCGAGAATATTTCACAACGTTCCACAACAAATTCGGTATTTTTTTCGACCGAAATCGGCCGAAAGGAATGCTTTGGATTACATATTGAACGCCTCTCGTGACCAAGAACATTATAGAAAAACACAGCGAATTTAAGATAGGAAATAAGTGGCTTTATCAATAGTGGGAAGGCTTTTCACCGGGTCTACCGTGATAGCCTATGGAAGATTATATCTGAATGTGGATACCGTAATCACCTAACAGACGTTATCTAGTGAAAGACCTTTGCAAAAGTATGCACATTTTAATAAGCACTGGTAGGAATCAGTTAGAAGAAATAATTTTTATGGACGGTGTAAAACAAGTATGTGCACTATGACATAGCCTTCTTAATAAATACATTGGTTTCATTCTTTGTAGATGGAAATATACAGGGTGTTACAAAAAGGTACGGCCAAACGTTCAGGAAACATTCCTCACACACAAATAAAGAAAAGATGTTATGTGGACATGTGTCCGGAAACGCTTAATTTCCATGTTAGAGCTCATTTTAGTTTCGTCAGTATGTACTGTACTTCCTCGATTCACCGCCAGTTGGCCCAGTTGAAGGAAGGTAATGTTGACTTCGGTGCTTGTGTTGACATGCGACTCATTGCTCTACAGTACTAGCATCAAGCACATCAGTACGTAGCATCAACAGGTTAGTGTTCATCACGAACGTGGTTTTGCTGTCAGTGCAATGTTTACAAATGCGGAGTTGGCAGATGCCCATTTGGTGTACGGATTAGCACGGGGCAATAGCCGTGGCGCGGTACGTTTGTATCGAGACAGATTTCCAGAACGAAGGTGTCCCGACAGGAAGACGTTCGAAGCAATTGATCGGCGTCTTAGGGAGCAAGGAACTTTCCAGCCTATGACTTGCGACTGGGGAAGACCTAGAACGACGAGGACACTTGCAATGGACGAGGCAATTCTTCGTGCAGTTGACGATAACCCTAATATCAGCGTCAGAGAAGTTGCTGCTGTACAAGGTAACGTTGACCACGTCACTGTATGGAGAGTGCTACGGGAGAACCAGTTGTTTCCGTACCGTGTACAGCGTGTGCAGGCACTATCAGCAGCTGATTGGCCTCCACGGGTACACTCCTGCGAATGGTTCATCCAACAATGTGTCAATCCTCATTTCAGTGCAAATGTTCTCTTTACGGATGAGCCTTCATTCCATCGTGATCAAATTTTAAATTTTCACAATCGACATGTGTGGGCTGACGAGAATCCGCACGCAATTGTGCAATCACGTCATCAACACAGATTTTCTGTGAACGTTTGGGCAGGCATTGTTGGTGATGTCTTGACTGGGCCCCATGTTCTTCCACCTACACTCAATGGAGCACGTTATCATGATTTTATATAGGATACTCTACCTGTGCTGCTAGAACATGTGCCTTTACAAGTACGACACAATATGTGGTGCATGCACGATGGAGCTCCTGCACATTTCAGTCGAAGTGTTCGTACGCTTCTCAACATCAGATTCGGTGACCGATGGATTGGTAGAGGCGAACCAATTCCGTGGCCTCCACGCTCTCCTGACCTCAACTCTCGTGACTTTCATTTATGGGGGCATTTGAGAGCTCTTGTCTACGCAACCCCGGTACCAAATGTAGAGACTCTTTGTGCTCGTATTGTGAACGGCTGTGATACAATACGCCATTCTCCAGGGCTGCATCAGCGCATCAGGGATTCCATGCGACGGAGGGTGGATGCATGTATCCTCGCTAACGGAGGACATTTTCAACATTTCCTGTGACAAAGTGTTTGAAGTCACGCTGGTACGTTCTGTTGCTGTGTGTTTCAATTTCATGATTAATGTGATTTGAAGAGAAGTAATAAAATGAGCTCTAACATGGAAAGTAAGCGTTTCCGGACACATGTCCACATAACATATTTTCTTTCTTTGTGTGTGAGGAATGTTTCCTGAAAGTTTGGCCGTACCTTTTTGTAACACTCTGTATACAATAAACAAAGGAATTGAGATAACGAAAGAGGAATACCTGAATGGAGTTCTTACTCAATTCTCAAAACAACGAAAATGAGCTCCAGAGAAGAGTACATCAGTTTAACGGAATAGGCAAGGTATACAGCTTTAAAATTTCAAGTACTATAACTAGAATAATGGCACTGCGAAGAAAACGTTAAGTGAGATCAAAGACTCCTTTGGGTAATTTAGTTTTAGACAAGGTCTCTCAAATCTCTTATGTGATATTTGCTTCAATTTTGAGTTTGATATTGAAAATAAAATACAAAAATTCGAAGCAGTCCGGCATTTTATTTTTCCTGGTTTGATGTGGCCCGCCACAAATTCCTGTCCTGCACCAACCTCTTCGTGTCATGGCAACACTTGTTACCAACGTCCTCAACTGCTTGTTGTATGCATTCCAATCTTCTATTTTCATCTACAGTTTGTACGTTCTACAGCTCCCTCTAGTACGTCGCATGTGAACAGATGTCATCCTATTCCATCATTTTGTCAGTGTTCATGCAACTGTGATATCGTTAGCAAAACACTGGGCCATAAAGTACAAAACAGGCCATAATGGCTTATTATGGAAGCGAAAGCAGGATTACCACAATAAATACACACATAAAAAAGTATTGCATCACCTCGGTTACGAGAGTTCTGGAACCTGTACAAAAATTGGAATAGAGGTCAACGTGAACATCATTTCAGCCCTTTTTATTGCTCATGAAAACGACGCATTCCATGTTGTACCACCATACAGCGAGACCTTCAGAGGTGGTGGTCCAGATTGCTGTACACACGGTACTTCTAATACCCAGTAGCATGTCCTCTTGAGTTGATGCGTGCCTGTATTCGTCGTGGCATACTATCCTCAAGTTCATCAAGACACTGTTGGTCCAGATTGTCCCACTCCTCAACGGCGATTCGGCGTAGAACCCTCAGAGTGGTTGGTGGGTCACGTCGTCCATAAACAGCCCTTTCCAATCCATCCCACGCGTGTTCGATGGGGTTCATGTCACGAGAACATTTTGGCCACTCTAGTCGAGCGATGTCGACATCCTGAAGGAAGTCATTCAGAAAATGTGCACGATGGGGATGCGAATTGTCGCCCACGAAGATGAATGCCTCGCCAATATGCTGCCGATATGGTTGCACTATTGGTCGGAGGATGGCATTCACGTATCGTACAGCCGTCACGGCGCCTTCCATGACCACCAGCGGCGTACGTCGGCCCCACATAATGCCACCCCAAAACAGCAGGGACTGTGGACAGTGTGTCTAAGGGGTTCAGCCTGACCGGGTTGCCTCCAAACACGTCTCCGACGAGTGTCCGGTTGAAGGCATATGCGACACTCATCGGTGAAGAAAACGTGATGGCAATCCTGAGCGGTCCATTGGGCGTGTTGTTGGGCCCATCTGTACCGTGCTGCATGTTATCGTGGTTGCAAAGATGGAGTTCGCCATGGACGTCGGAAGTGAATTTGCGCATCATGCAGTTTGAGTCCTGTGGCTGCACGAAAAGCATTATTCAACATGGTGGCGTTGATGTCAAGGTTCTTCCGAGCCATAATCCGTAGGTAGCTGACATTCACTGCAGTAGTGGCCCTTGGGCGGCCTGAGCGAGGCATGTCATCGACGGTTCCTGTCTCTCTGTATCTCCCCCATGTCCGAACGACATCACTTTGGTTCGCTCCGAGACGCCTGGACACTTCCCTTGTGGAGAGCCATTCCTGGCGGAAAGTAACAATGCGGACGCGAGCGAACAGCTGTATTAAGCGTCTAGGCACGGTTGAACTACAGACAACACGAGCTGTGTACCTCCTTCCTGGTGAAATGACTGGAAATGATCGAGTGTCGGACCCCCTGCTCATGCATGGTTGTTTACATCTTTGGGAGGGTTTAGTGACATCTCCGAACAGTGAAAGGGACTGTGTCTGTGATACAATAAGCGCAGGCCAGATCTACGTTCAGGAGTTCTGGGAACCAGAGTGATGCAAAGCTTTTTTTTTGATATGTGTAAATAAATCAAATTCAGACTACAGAGATGAGGTTGCTAAGGAAGGGCAAGAGCTGCATAATCAGAAAAGATTACATGCTTCCGTCATGAATGAATACATTCAAAGGTATAGTAGAAACTTCTCCTTATGAGAATACCAGGTCAATGAATTTCCCACAAGATCTTGAACTATTAGAGAGTGGGAAAAGAGGTATTGGAAGACAGTGAAGAAGATGTGCAGCATTTTGTTTTTGAGTTCGGAACGGGTAACAGATTAATACTTGAAAGGAATAGTATGCTTCGTAATGATCACTCCAAAAATGGTTGAGACGAACTTGCATTCATAGACAGCACCAACTCCTGTCGGGTTTAATAGCGACTGAGACGGCAAGAAACTGGTCGTCAACCTTGTCGGTTAGAATCTTTTACGCGACCACCACTGCCCTCACGCCGTGTTACGTGGCTGAGAGAGGTGCACCATTCCTTATAGACACTTTGTACAGTTCATACTGGCACATCAGCAAACAGGCAACTACACTACTGGCCATTAAAATTGCTAGACCAAAAAGAAATGCAGATGATAAACGGGTACTCATTGGACAAATATTCTGGAACTGACATTTGATTACGTTTTCACGCATTTTAGGTCCGTAGGTCCTGAGAAATCAGTACCCACAACAAACACCTCTGGCCGTAATAACCGCCTTGATACGCCTGGGCATTGAGTCAAACCGAGCTTGAATGGCGTGTACAGGTACAGCTGCCCATGCAGCTTCAACCCGATACCACAGTTCATCAAGAGTAGTGACTGGCGTATTGTGACGAGCTAGTTGCTCGACCACCATTGACCAGACTTTTCAATTGGTGAGAGATCTGGAGAATATGCTAGCCAGGGCAGCAGTCGAACATTTCCTGTATCCAGAAAGGCCCGTACAGGACCTGCAACATGCGGTAGTGTATTATCCTGCGAAATGTAGAGTTTCGGAGGGATCGAATGAAGGGTATAGCCACGGGTCGTAACAGATCTGAAATGTAACGTCCACTGTTCAAAATGCCGTCAATGCGAACATGAGATGACCGAGACGTGTAACCAATTGGACCCCATACCGTCACGCCGGGTCATACGCCAGTATGGGGATGACGAATACACGCTTCCAATGTGCATTCACCGCGATGTCGCCAAACAGCGATGCGACCATCACGATGCTGTAAACAGAACCTGGATTCATCCCAAAAAATGACGTTTTGCCATTCGTGTACCCAGGTTAGTCGTCGAGTACACCATCGCAGGCGGTCATGTCTGTGATGCAGCGTCAAGGGTAACCGCAGCCGTGGTCTCCGAGCTGACAGTCCATGCTGCTACAAACGTCGTCGAACTGTTCGTGCAGATGGTTGTTGTCTTGCAAACGTCCCCATCTGTTGACTCAGGGATCGAGACGTGGCTGCACGATCCGTTACACCCATGGGGATAAGATGCCTGTCATCTCGACTGCCGCTGGGATCCAGCACGGCGTTCCGTATTACCCTCCTCAACCCACAGATCCATATTCTGCCAACAGTAATTGGATGTCGACCAAAGCAAGCAGCAATGTCGCGATACGATAAACCACAATCGCGATAGGCTACAATCCGACCTTTATCAAAGTCGGAAACGTGATGGTACCCATTTCTCCTCCCAACACGAGGCATCACAACAACGTTTCACCAGACAACGCCGGTCAACTGCTGTTTGTGTATGAGAAATCGGTTGGAAACTTTCCTCATGTGAGCACTTTGTAGGTGTCGCCACTGGTGCCAACCTTGTGTGAATGCTCTGAAAAGTTAATCATTTGCATGTGACAGCATCTTCTTCCTGTCGGTTAAATTTCGCGTGTGTAGCACGTCATCTCCGTGGCAATTTTAATGGCCATTGGTGTAGAGTCACGGTATGGTCGTGGATAAGTCCATAGACGCGTAGCTTCAATGTGAGACTGTGGGGCCGCCTTGATGCGAAACACTTTTGTGTAGTTTCTTCCCCAAACTAGTTTCAGCGATAGTATTGCCATCATCAGTGGGTTTTCCCTTTTTGTAAAAACATGCAAAACTAGCTCCGTTACAAAACATTACAAAATGTTATGTGGATGGGACGTTGAAGTCAAACCTGCTGCTCCCCCAGAATGTTGTTACACGTACGCTGTTTGGTTCCAGGCACTGTACTGTGTGAACAGTTTCATAGTACCTTTTTCCTTTGGAGTAACTGTGTGGTTTCTATATCTGGTGCCGATTTCGGCACACAGCACAGCGTGTCATTATCAACAGTGTAAATGGCCTTTATTACAAAAATTACAAACGTGAACTGACACATGTCAGCGTTCAACTATTGGAAATTGCCTCAGTGTTGAGAATACAATTTTGGAGGGCGTTAGGTGATCACGTAATCTGCCAGGTACTGACGTTCGCTAGTCGGCTTCAGTAGCTTTATAAACAGGAAAAGGATAACTTTACTCCTTGACAGTGTTTCAAAGATTCACAGTAGTTTCTTTCCGCAGTTCTGTCACGTCAGAATGTTCTTCGAGTTGTCCATAAAACCGTCTCGTGAAATATTTGCTACTACTACTAAACTATTGTTCCTTCGTGGACGACGGAAATAATTCTGAGCACAGACGGCGTCTGTGATGGCGACTTTGTACTGAGAACCGCCTGCGTCGTGCCAGGAACAGCCGTTAAGCCGAGCTGTCCAGGGCTGACCAGTGGGTCCGTTCGCTGCAAACTGCCGGCTGTGCCCACCAATGTCGCGCGACCCCAATGGGAGTTTGAAAGCGTGCACTACAGGGCCGTATCTCATACGTCCGGACGGGAACCGGCAAAAAAGGTACGGTCGTCTTTTGTGACCGTGTCCTGCCCTAGGGACGGAGGCGGCCGGTTGACCCTATGCAGGGGTCAGCAGGTCAGGTTAGAACTGGTGCCAGGTCAGATGGCGCGAGCCAAGACTTAGTGGTGGAAGGGGGGGGGGGGGGATGACTGTACTGTTTAAACGCTTCTGTGCGCTCTATAATCAATAAATTTTAGCGTTTGCCTCAAAATTTTGTTTACTCCGCAACTTTAAGATTAGATATGTAAGTTAATCTTAACATGTCGAGCAGTTATTTCCCAGAGGAAATTGTAAATTTTATGTTTTAGGTAACGTTTTACACACATGAAACTTAGTTAACATAAAAATCTGAAATTCATACCGTTGCTACATATCGCCTTTATCAAAGACTACAGAAAGCTGAACGAAAATAGAGTTATAAGAACCGAATTTTGTTAAGTCATAGCAACATATTCTTTGCAAACGAATGGTTTGTTAGAAACCGACCTCGGGGAAGGTCAGTTTGGATTCCGTAGAACACGTGAGGCAATACTAACCCTACGACTCATCTTAGAAGATAGGTGAAGGAAACGCAAACCTACTTTCCTACCTTTTGAAGGTGACTGGGGTGAAATACAGGGAGCGAAAGGCTATTTACAATTTGTACAGAAACCAGATGGCAATTATAAGAGTCGAGGGGCATGAAAGGGAAGCAGTGGTTGAGAAGGGAGTGAGCCAGGGTTGTAGAATAACCCCGACGTTATTTAATCTGTATATTGGGGCAGGAGTAAAGAAAACGTAAAAGAAAATTTTGGAGTAGTAATTAAAGTCCAGGGAGAAGAAATAAAAACTTTGAGGTTGGGCGATGACGTTGGAATTCTGTCAGAGACGGCAACGGACCTGCAAGAACAGTTGAACGGAATGGACTGTGTCTTGAAAGCAGGGTATAAGATGAACTTCAACAAAAGCAAAATGAGGATAATGGAATGTAGTCGAATTAAATCAGGTGATGCTGAGGGAATTAGATTAGGAAATGAGACACTTAACGTAGTAAATGAGATTGCTATTTGGGGAGCAAAGTAACTGATGATGGTCGAAGTAGAGAGGATACAAAATGTAGACTGGCTATGGCTAGGAAAGCTTTTCTGAAGATGAGGAATTTGTTAATTTCGAGTATAGATTTAAGTGTCAGCAACTCCTCTGTGAAAGTATTTGTATGGAGTGTAGCCGTGTGTAGAAGTGAAACATGGACGATTAACAGTTTAGGCAAGAAGAGAATAGAAGCTTTTGAAATGTAGTGCTACAGAAGAATGCTCAAGATTAGATGGGTAGATCACGTAACTGATGAAGAATTTATGATACAAGTTGACTAAAAGAAGGGATCGGTGTGTAGGTCACGTTCTGAGGCATCAAGAGATGGTTGAAATGGCTCTGAGCACTATGGGACTTAACTTCTCAGGTCATCAGTCCCCTAGAACTTAGAACTGCTTAAACCTAACTAACCTAAGGCCATCGCACACATCCATGGCCGAGGCAGGATTCGAACCTGCGACCGTAGGGGTCGCGCGGTTCCAGACTGAAGCGCCTAGAACCGCTCGGCCACCTCGGCCGGCCCATCAAGAGATCACGAATGGAGGGAAGCGTGGCGTATAAAAAGCGCAGATTAATACACTAAGCAGATTCGGAAGGATGTAGGTTGCAATAGTTATTCGGAGATGAAGAGGCTTTCACAGCATGGAGTAGCATGGAGAGTTGAATCAAACCAGTCTCTGGACTGAAGACCACAACAACAACAACAACGACAATAACAGCAACGTATCTAACTCGATAGCTGTCTAGTGCCTCTGAGAGGGGAGTCCAATGGGTAACGCAACATTTTGTTTTTCTTTTTCGAAACCGGTTATTCAGTATTCCAATACACAATGCTATTGTCAACTGTTTTGGCCAGTAAATCTTATTTTTTCAAAATAGTCTCCGTTCAGTACGACGGGCTTAAACCACCTTACTGGGAGCGTCCACACGCCGACATGGTACCACTCAACTGGCCGTCGTCGGGCCAGCGTCTTGCTGCATCAGAAACCTCCTCAGCATCCACATTCTGCTTCACGCGGAGTGCAGCCTTCACTGCGACCAACAGATTGCTTCTAGTTCGACGCGATGAACCCATGTTTCATCTCCTGTGACGAGGTGTGGCAAAATGCCTCGTAACGTACAATCCATTCCACACAAGTGGTCCTCCGTTGTTCTGTATGGTCTTCCGTTAGGCGCCGAGAAACTCGGCGGGCACACGTCTTTGAGAACCCCAACCGGTGGACGAGTGCGTCAGCAGTACCAACAGAGATGATGATGATGATGATGATGACGATGTTTGGGTGGTGGGGCGCTCAACTGCGCGGGTTTCAGCGCCCGTACAAATTCCCAACCTTCGCTCAGTCCAGTCTCGCCACTTTCATGAATTATGATGAAATGATGAGGACAACACAAACACCCAGTCATCTCGAGGCAGGTGGAAATCCTTGACCCCGTCGGGAATCGAACCCGGGACCGCGAGTGTTCGGGAAGCGAGAACACGACCGCGATACCACGAGCTGCGGACAGTACCAACAGAGGCGTCCAGTTGTGCAGCGAGGTGTTTGGTTGTGGTCCGTCGGTGACGACGAGTCAGAGTGTCCGCACGTGGCGACACTCCGAGAGTCGCAGCTGCGAGAGAGCGTCGGACACGCGTGTGCGCGACCTCGTTGCGATGATGACAGACGCCTCGCCCAACGACTCAACGTGCTTTCGTTCACTGGCCGGCGTCCGCAGACGTTCTGCAGGCGCCGATGAATGTATGCGATGGTCTGCTTTTCCGCCAAAAGCTCTCCGCTTGGATCGCACCTCCGGTACAGGCGCTACTCTGAACGTTACGTGTCGCGCCGTAATCTATCAGAGGTTGATGAAACTGCAGGAGCAGAAGCGGGAATATTCCCACGATGCCTCACAACGAAATCGACATTTTTTTAACAGACAAAAAATGTGTCGCGTTACTTATTGAACACCACTGGTACATCTACGCCCATACTCTGCTAACCACTATGAAGTGCGTGGCGTGAGAGTAACCATCATTGTAGCAGTTATTAGAGCCTCTTCTCGTTCCATTGACATAATGAATGTGGGAAGAAAGGTTGTTTGAATGCCTCTCTGGATGCGAAATTAATTTACTATTGTCCTCCCGATCCCTGTGGGAGTGGTGGGCTGTATATTCCTAGCGTCATCATCTGAAGCTGGTTCTTGAAACTTTTTAAGTAGATTTTCTCAGTATAGTTTATGTAGAGTCTTATACCACAAGCAAGCAAGGGAGAGGATGTTGTTACTGGCGGCCAGTATCCTCTTTCCACAACACAAATGCACATGTCGATCAATACGGTTCTTTATTAACATGAAAAGACCAGACACAGCTCAACACTTCCCCTCTCCTAAACTTCATATAACCATCTTTGTTGTTCATTACTTTCCACACTTCCTACATATTCCGATTTTCCTGTATTCATTAAGTTGTTTTGTTTTCTTGAAGTTGTCTTTGTATTCCACATAGACTGTAGTTTCAATAGTTAAGGCTTTCTTTTAACTGGTACTTGTATTACTGTCCATGTTTAACACCCCTTGTAGTTGTCTCAAATACTGTTCATATTTTATTTTGCTCATTTATTTAATGAAAACTGCCACCCAGCCACTGCTTCGATTATAATGTTAATGGTAAAATGCAGTACCACCACACTCTCAAACTGTAGGTTCCCTCAAACACCTCAATTTCCCTGCATTTATTTATTTCTGTTTATCTTATTGATATTGCTTAAGTTCCTTATGTGTTCTGTATTTACATTGATGTCTCTTCTTTTAATTTGTTGTGTATCACCCTCCATGTTTCATACCTCCTGATGAAGCCTTGTCTACTACTAATTATATTTTATTTCATTAGTTTCGTTTATTAATAGAAACTGTTATGTAGGCATGCTATTCCTGTTTTGTGCTAAAGGTTTTCCTGTCTACTCCATTGTCATTCATGTACAGTTCAGTTTTTCATTGCAAAGATGTTACTTACTGTATGTTTCTACATCAGTCTAGATGTGTTACTTCTCTTCCAATGTTGTCTGCTAACATTTAACTTCTGTGGTGATAATATTCAGTAAATGTCTAAAGATGGCCTTGTAAGCCGAAAACCGGTTTACAATAAAAGTAATATTGTAGAACAAAAGCAAACTGGTGCTTTTCATTTACTATAATGTTGTTCTACCAAGAACCGACGGAAGATTCTGTTAATATGAACTGGAGACCGTTACTTGACTTGAATAGAGTCCATGTGCTGTGGTACAAGCTCTTCAGTAATAGTCCTCTTGCAGACTGATGCAAAGTACATTTATGGATGAGGTAAACTAGTCCCAATATAGTCGCCAATATGGTCGCTAAGTACTGTCGTAGCATGTGACGAAATAAACCTGCTTTGCGAGTAAACTGCCGGACGCCAAACTGGATGATTGAGTGAGGCTGAGCGATTAAGCGAGTGGGGTCCTCCAGTCAGTGCGGCGGCCTTAATACTTTCCGTGGAGAGGGCGTTGGCGGCGTGTTGCTTGTGGGTGTGTCTCTGGCCTCTCCCTCGATAGGCGCACTTGATCCGATCTTCGCACTTTATCTTTGCTGATCGTTGTGCTGGCGACAGCTTACGCCAGCACAGTTTACGCCCATCTTCAATATCTCTGTGACACTCTCCCAGGCATCAAAAGCAAACCTGCGAGCATTGGTGCTCCCCTTCTCTGTATACTTACATTATCCCCTGTTAGTGATATGTGATGCAGGTCCCATACAGAGAAACATCCTAAAGTGGGTTGCATGAGTATTTCATAAGCATTCTTCTTTTTCAGTTTAACTACACTTCCACAGTTCCCTACCAACGATGCGGAGTCTCCCACCTGTTCTATTTGCGACTCAGCCTATGTGATCCATTTCATATCCGTACAAAGTGTTACATCCAGATATTTGTTTCAGTTGACATACTCCAACTGCAACTTTTTGATATTGTAATCATACAATACTATGACGTTTTCCCTTTCTCAAGTAAACAGTTTTACATTTCTGTTCATGTGGAGCTAGCTGCCAGTCTTTAGAGGACTTCAGGGTCCTTTGAACCTAGAGGGTATAGTAAGAGAACAGGTCGAAGAGAGAAGTGAATGGATGAAAAGAGTTGCAATCTTTCTATCGTACTGTGAAACCAGCACGTCAGTCAGTCAACCAAAGAGAAAAAATCAAAAGGTTCAGGACTGACACTAAAAATCAGAGTGAATGGCTATGAGTTATGATTCCGTACATCTCTGAAGATATTCGTCAGTCTAGGGTCCGTTTTACAGTAGAAGGAAGCCAGAAAACTGCATGTTTCCATGTACAGCCACACTGTATTTGGAACACTTACCAAAGAATTATGAACCAAATTCTGGTGTGACAGTATCTGAAAAAGGAAAGATAACAGCTGCCTTCGTCCAGTGTGCACACGATACAACTGATAGTCATGGACTATATCTTGGATTCACAGCGAGTAGAAATCTACAAAAGGACTGAATAATGGTCTTCAAGAAAAGACTTCTGGCTCTTGTAGACAATCTTCTGTAACACCCCACCCATCACTTATCTGGTTTTGGTGTGTGTTCACCCCAGGTAATTGACTAACAGATCAACAGAGAGTGCAAAACTGCTGCAATGTCGGATAACGCAAAGAAAGTAATAAGGCCCTGTGACTCCTGATTGAACAGCGGTGGCAGTGTTGACATTAATTGATTCAGAATTGATGGAGGAGGAGGAGATTAGTGTTTAACGTCCCGTCGACAACGAGGTCATTAGAGACAGAGCGCAAGCTCGGGTTAGGGAAGGATTGGGAAGGAAATCGGTCGTGCCCTTTCAAAGGAACCATCCCGGCATTTGCCTGAAGTGATTTAGGGAAATCACGGAAAACCTAAATCAGGATGGCCGGAGACGGGATTGAACCGTCGTCCTCCCGAATGCGAGTCCAGTGTGCTACCACTGCGCCACCTTGCTCGGTCAGAATTGATCCCTTTTAATTAAAAATGGGTGCAGATTGATGTTATATTCAGCTATCGAACACCAGATGCCAATGTTGAACATAAAATTAATTAAGAAAGTGACTTGAGATTTCAGCTACTTGATTGGAAACGGATGCAGTCGATTAGCACAAATTTATTTTAACTCACGACCTTCAATCATCACATTACATGACTCTCCTAACAGGCAGTGGTAATAAATTGCGTTTGCGTGGAGTAAAGCGCGATAACTCAAAAGTAATTCCTATCGACTGACCCAGGCGTAATGCAAAGTGCGAGAAGAATTGTACAATACACGGCCCATGAAACCCTCGTGGAAACTTTGTGGACGTGATCCAACAAATTAATCAGTGGCCAGAGCGGGCGCAATATCACCGAATACAGCGGGGCGGAGCGGCGTCGCTATGCAAACGTCGGCCGACCTCTTGGTGCTGCAAGGCTGCGCTCGTCTATTCACTTCTAGCTATATTGCTCAGTACATAGCTGAACGAAAACTTTCCATCTCCAAGCTCAATCGTTCCATTCTAAACTGCAGAGATGCTCATTTTTTCTCAGGCAAGCTGAGTAAAGAACGCCACGTCTGCACTCTGGGCAAGCTGGGAAGACCTCTACGGGGGCTTCTCCCAGTCCGCTCTTCGCCTCGGTTTCCCCTCCAGCAAAATCACTTACGCCAATTGCAGCGCAAGTCGCGTTAATTATGCGTCGCTTCCCAGCGCCGACCAATGCCTGCTCTGGGAAGTGAACAAATTCCCACAAAATTTCCCTTCCTCTCAACGTCTGCTATTTAGCTCCTCCCAGGCCACCCATCAAGGTTAGCGTCTGAACAAAACAATTTTTCCGGAATTCTGACTCCCAGGAGAGTACTTCAAATTCCTCTGTCTTACGATCCCATCGGAGGCCGGCATATTTCATTCTGTCGCTCTTCACCTGACTTACTTCAGACACTGCTGACCACGAATTCAGTGTGAAGTTGCTATAGTCACGAACACGCATATTTTGGCCTCTGTTGACCGCTCCACCGTAGCTTTGCGCGGCTTTCTCACATGTTTCACTGAAAACGGGATGAGGGACATTTATCAACAGGCGTAAAGTTCTCCGTCTGTTTCCTGGTACAGCAACATGGAGTTGGGGTCAACCAGCCACTCACTGTCACTCATCTTAAGGTGGCTGGAGGCCACACCCCATTACCGCTTTCTCAGAGCTCGAGCCGCCCTAAGCTGCCTATTGTCGCTTCCCTTCGCCGTTCCCCAGCCGGCCACGGTCAACTCTAAATACTTCCCTGGGGTAAACTAGCGTCCAGTAAATCGACTCGTTTCCACAAAGTTTTCATGTCATGTGAATTACTTTAAAACCATCACCCGACATTAATTATTCCAATACGTACATACTATACCCTCTACAAGATGCATTGTGCCTTGTGAGTCATTTTTGTTCAACCCTACTGTTCGCTCAATGTGAGTTAGGTGATCTGTAATGGCTTCATGTAAGGGGCATAGTTCTTGCCATCTTACACTTCTATCAAATATACATTTTGAGGCTCGTAAAATTTGGGAACATGTCAAAAGACTTAAAAATTCTTGTTCGTGAATGTTGTTAACGACAGTGTCGCAAATAACCAAAAACGTATTACCACTTTGTGAGTCTTGGAGTGCTCACAAGGACACAATAATAGCAAAATTTTCATATCTGCGTAAAGATATCATTCCGCCAAAGCAACAAAATACAGAATGTACAGTCTTCGGATGTATATTTCTTCCGGCAATATAAAATATGTGCTGGAAGGATAAGAGTCTCTACAAATTAAGAAGTAGATTTTCATAATGAAATTAGGTCTGTCATTTATAATAAGCTGTCTGCTGCAGTGTAGCAGTCTGTGCTTCAATATCCTTAGCAAGCGGCTGGGTGAAAACTTCCCGATATGTTACTGAATTCAAGAATGTGATTCAAGTGGCATTCGATTTTACAGTTCAAGGACGTGTTTACGACTCTGGTCCAGATATGTGCCTCTTGTGGTTCTGCATATTCCGTAATGCATTTTGTTGAGGAACCTCAGGTACGGTATCAAAGTCCGGTATTGGGCAAACTAAGAATAGCACAGTCGAATACCTTCAGCATCCTCATCACAGTGATACGCAAAGCATCTAAATACAACAGGGACACCGAATTGCTTTTCTAGCCGAGAGACTTCCCTTGTGAGGCGGCCTGAGAGGGCCACTGTTGGTATGCTACCCGGCAGACGCCTTAGCTCGCCGGGCTTGCGACAACTTTGGGTGAATTAAACGGCATGAGTGCAAAAAGCGAAGAACATCCCTAAAGCCGTCAGCACGCGGAACGAGTTATAGCTATCTATCGTCGACGTGGCGTTCTGAGAGTTTTCTGACGTCACTTCCTGCTGTTTCTCGTTGAGGAGGCATTTCATCTCATGAAACGTTCTGCGGTATTACGGCAACGTGACACGTTAAGCAGAACCAGTAGGAAGCGAGGATGCTCTCTACGTCACAAGCAGAAGGTAAGACGCCATATTGTATTTTTCGTGTTCAGTAGAAGACCAATTTCGGTGGGGGTTATGTTATACGTTAAATCTTACGAAGATATACAAACACCCGAATCTCCAGAAATCACACACTCACATGTGTGGCAAACGTTGTATGTCGATAGAGTAGCAACCATAACACCAGTTTAGTTCGTGGTAATTAAAAGTGGCACCAGGACTATGGAGCACAGGAAAATCGTGTCTGACAGTGACTATTTTGGCCGGCCACAGTGGCCGAGCGGTTCTAGGCGCTACAGTCTGGAACCGCGCGACCGCTACGGTCGCAGGTTCGAATCCTGCCTCGGGCATGGATGTGTCTGATGTCCTTAGGTTAGTTAGGTTTAAGCAGTTCTAAGTTCTAGGGGAATGATGACCTGAGATGTTAAGTCCCATAGTGCTCAGAGCCATGAACCATTTTTTTTTCAGTGACTGTTTCGTAAATCTGTCGTGGGTGACTTGGTACTGCGTGCGGTCCTCACTGCTGGCAATTTTTTTTACCTTTTTATGCGCAAAACCGTCACGTGGGAGAATATTTTCCTAACATGTAAAAGGACTTTTCGGAGTTTGTAGCAACGTTCTTTTGGTAATCTGCTTTCGCTTCGTTAGTTGAACGTTATGCACTTATTACATTATTTTGTTTATTATTACTACCGTTAGTCTTATTATTATTATTATTACTTCCTCATGTGTGATGCAATTGTTTCTTTATTTTTCTCTTCTGATCATATATTTTGTGAAACTACAAACGTACTCTATTGGTTCTACTACTGTCAAAGAAACGAAGCAAAGCAGACTGCCAATAGAAAATTGATGTAATCTCCAAACAACCATTTTACATGTCATAACCACGTTGCCGCAATAATATTTTCACGTATACTACAGTACAAGAAAGGTCATGGAGGTCTGAACCGAGGACGCTTCGTACAACCGTACAACGCTCAATCAACTTCTGCGCGGAAGCTCTACGTGCTAGACATTGCCAGTTAGGCTTCTTCCTATCTCCATAAATCTGGAGTTACTTTTAATTAAAGTTTGCCCCTGTTCTGCTGAAAGAGAGCAAGTAGCGCAAACTAAATCGGAGTTTTGTTTGATAACATATTTACATACAACGTTTAGAGCCGATTTGAGTCTCTCACATCTGGAGGTTCCGTGTAAGCACCAGCCCACGGAATATCTCGAGAACGAAACGTTATTCGTACGATTTGTAGTAGTAAAATCATGGGAAACGTATATTGGTGGTTAGTTTCACGTTATAAGTCGCGTGTTATGAGAGAAAGCCGTTTTAAGGCAATTGAAGGATGTACGATGACAGCGTGTCATTCTTACTACGATTTGTTACAATTAAATACCGATAACATTTCATCAATTGAAGCTTTTAGAGCATTTAGAAGTGTGACAGAGGCATAAGTAAGTGTTGCTAAAACGCCGTAAGAAACACTAGTTAGGGTGAGCTTAGGCAAAGCAGAATATTTCACTCACAAGGGAACCTCCCCACCGCACCCCCTCAGATTTAGTTATAAGATGGCACAGTGGATAGGCCTCGAAAAACTGAAAATGGATCAATCGAGAAAACAGGAAGAAGCTGTGTGAAACTATGACAAAAATAAGGAAAACATAACAAGTGTGTAGTCCACGTGCAAGATAAGCAACATCAAATATTATTTGAGCATAAGAGTGCCGTGGTCCCGTGCTTAGTGTGAGCAGCTGGGGAACGAGTTTTCCCTCGAGTGGAAATTTTAGTTTTTTATTTTCAGAAAATTATGAAAGTTCAGGCACTCACACATAATCAACTTCGCTCTCCAAAATTCCAGGACATGTTCAGATTTGCTTGGACATATGTAGGATTTGACAGTCTACACACGGAAAACTTTGAAAACGTTAAAAACATGTGTTTTGACAGAGCACAGGGAAAACTGTGTGACTGTGAAACTGTTGCATTCATTTGTTGCAGTTTATGTGACAAACACTTAGGGTTTCATCACTTTTTTGGGAGCGATTATCACATTCACAAGAAAACCTAAATTGGGCAATGTAGAAGAATCTTTTTACCCATTCGCCAAGTGTACAAGTTAGATGGGTCGCCAACATATTCCTGTCATGTGACGCACATGCCGTCAGCAGGGTCGTATAGAATATATCAGACGTGTTTTCCTGTGGGGGAATCGGTTGACCTATGACCTTGCGATCAAACGTTTTCGGTTCCCATTGGAGAGAAACGCCCTTTCGTCTGGTAATCGCGCGGTTTTGCGGTGCGGTCGCAAAACACAGACACTAAACTTATTACAGTGAACAGAGACGTCAATAAACGAACGGACAGACCATAACTTTGTGAAAATAAACAAAGTAAACTTTTCACACTAGGGAAGACTTGAACCAAGGACCTCTCGTTTCGCAGCTGCTCACGCCAACCACGGGACCACAGCACTCCTTAGCTCACACTATCCTTGATGTTGGCTATATTGCACATGGACTACTCAGTTTGTATACTTTGCTTACTTTTTTCATAGTTTCACACAACTTCTTCCCGTTTTCTCGATTGATCTGTGTTCAGGTTTTCAAGGCCTATCCACTGTGCCAACTTATAACTAAATCTGAAGAGGGTGCGATGGGGAGGTTCCCTTGTCAGTAGTAGCCCTACGTAATTAAATTATGACTAAAACACATCAATGTAGGTTAGAGTGAATACACTTTACTAAATCACAATTAGGTTTCAAAGTCATGTCCAGTACCTGGTACAGTACCACGACACTGGCACGGGGTACAGTGCCACTCGCCGGTGTTACCACTTCTGCTCATAACATTGCACCCCAAGCGGGTGCACACAAGCGGTTTACCAAATAACGGAATCACGTGACTTAAAAAAATGCGCACTAACAACTACTGGCCCCTCTCAAGCCAAGCCACACTGCAGAACAAACAAATACATATTATTCACTGAACAAGACACAGTGATACTGCGCCCATTTTCCTTTAACAATAAAACCACAGGGCAGTAATATCAGTACGCAGTATGTTACGGTGCACCGTCAATTATCCTATCAACTGCTTTTCAAATAACAGAGGGAGACCCCCGTCACCATAGCTCCAGAGCGCGGCCTTCGCCACCTCCTTTACTTTAGCGGCTGCCCAGCATTCGAGTTGTCGCTCTGCGACGCGGCTGGGAACACGCGTTGTCAAACCCCACATCGGCGCAACCAAACCCCGCCGCCAGCCACTGCTGCTCCAACCCTCCTCCTTCCGTTCACAACTCACCCTCGCCGCGCCGATCGTCTGCACATCAACCAGGAAAACCAAAGGCAAGTCACAAGGGAGGTGACTATCGATACCGGTGCCAGAGGCAGTTAGGCCAGCTAAGCGAGCCGCCACGGCTCGTGTGTATCCTCTGTACTACAGTGTGCGATTTGCAGGGGGGGATGGGGGGGATTCCCCCCCCCCCACCTCTGCATCAGACCATCCCCTCCTCTGCTTTTAGTTTATGCATTTCTCACGCACTGGAGTAAAACTTTACATATAGTTTAAATTTGTGCAGCCGAACACTGAAAGTTTACTATTAATATTATTAATATGTTTGCTTGTTAATTTTGAAAAAGTGTTACGTAGTAGGTAACCATTTCAAAACATTTAGAACTAAACGACAAGAGGACGCACGCCACATTTCCGCAGCATGCCACAATGTTTGCAAGACGTCGCCCCAGCGTAAACGAGGCTTTAGAGCCACGTCTGTATTGTATGGTGGATGTGATGTGTTGCGTACGAAACTAAAACCTGCAATCAGATCCAAATGTCGTGGAAAACTGTGAAGAGGTGTCATCCTGCAGCAAGAAAACGCTCGCCCACATTCTGTCAAACGGACAGCCGACGCAATAAAGGAGTTGAGATTCGAGGTGCTGGAACATCCACCATACAGTCCAGACCTGGCTCCAAGCGATTTTCACATGTTTGGACGCTTAACGGAAGCACTACAAGGAAGAAGGTTTGAAAGTGATGATGTCTCTGCTGCGGTGCAAAATTGGTTACAGATGCAACCGATAAACGTATTTTCTGATGAAATAAAAAAGAAAAACTCGTAAAACGTCGGGAAAACTGCATTGAAGTCCAGGGAGGCTACGTAGAAAAATAACGCATGTTTCATTTTCCTATCATCAGAAGAAGTACAGCTTTTCACAAATGTGCCTTTACTTTTTGAATTCGCCTCGTATACCTGTATGTAGATGATTTTGTAAATAAGCTTTACCTATAATGTACTTTTAAAGATATAATAAGTAATGGCTTTTCTGATAGTGCATATGCGTGAATAGTGAGTTTCGGCATTAACATCTATTTGTAAATAACTAACCACGGGTAGCGCCACGGTCCAAGCTAGTAACATATATAATTATACTAACCCCCTAAGACATCCCCCCTACTGGTAAAAGCACAAATCGCACCCTGCTGTAATACATTACAACGAGAGGACTATGTAAAACGTAAACACGACTATGGCTCAAGACAAACAGTATTTATAGACTTCTGGAAAGAAAACTGGCTCAGTACTAGAGTTACGCTTGTTATTGACAGTTTTATCGTACATGACGTAAAGCGATATTTGTGACTCGACTGAGGATATGTTTGACGGGAGGATGCAGCAAGTTACCTCTAATGGAGAGGTATCAACAGCTGTAGAAGTAACTTAAGGCCTGCCACAAAGAAGTGTGTTGGGACCCTTACCGCTCACCTTGTGTATTAATGACGTGGCAGACAATTTCGCAGTGATCTCAGAGTTTCACTCATGTTGCAGTTATTTATAAAGAAGTACTGTACGGGGAACAAAACTGACCAGATAGCCAAGCTGATCGAGATAAGGTTTCAAAGTTGTTCGAGGAGTGACAGCTTGATCTAAATGTTCACAAACATACATTTCTACGCAGCATCAAAGTAAAATGTAGTGTCCTTTGACTGCAAGATCGTCACAGTAGGAATCGTACAACTCATAACAAATGCCTCGGTGTAACAGTTTGTAGGGATATAAATAGAACCATCAGAAACTTTAAGCAGAAGGTAAAGTAGGTGGCAGCCTTTGATGTACTGGTAGAATACAAGGAGAATGCAATGCGGCTATAAAGGAAATTGCTGAGCAAACACTCGTGCGACCCGTCCTACGTACCTGATAGTGTGTGAGACCCAAACCAAATAGGATATGCTGAAAGTGTACAAAGAACGGTACAATAATGTTTACAAGGTTGTTTCACCTACGGGATGCTGAAAAATGTGGACGCCTGGAGATAGACATAAACTACTCCCTTCAAGATTGCGATTCAAGGGAGAAATCTAAGAACATGCTACAAACCGCTTCGTATCCTTCCCGTAGGGATTTCTACCATAAGATAAGACTAATTACAACTCCCCTAGATGTGTTTCAAGAGTCATTATTCCCGGACTCCACATATCAATGGAACAGGAGGAAAAGCTAGTAACTGGTACAGTGGAGTGTGCCCGCAGCCATGCGCTTCGCAGTGATTTGCACACTATAAATCCTTTCACGTGTGAAGCGTAGAGAGGAGGGCTGTCCGGTTTACCAGTGAAATTAACAAATGGTGAGAAACCGAACATTAGCCGTCGGTTAACCCATTATATGTACCCAGCACTGTTTCCGACCAGACACAGCACCCTCCGCCACACGCCCCGCTACAGTTCTGTGCCTGATCCTTGACAGCCCTGGAGACGAGGATGGAGCAGCTGGACACTGGCGCTTTCCAGACTGGACTACGCTGACTGGAATACGTCCCAAATGGCAGCTGTCTCGCCTGGCGTGTGCCACAAACTGAATACTGTACCGCTCACTGCAGCTCCCTCCACGCTGGACAGTGGTCAGTGTGGCACGCTCCAGGCTGGACAGTCGGGGGAGTGCCGGCACGTTCCAGTCTGCATACTGGAGCGGTTCGGCACCCTCCACAATGGACACTGGTCAGCGTCGACGGGTTCCAGACGGCAAACTGGTAACTGTGGCACGCTCCAGACTGGAGAGCGTGCTCCGTTTCCAGTCCAACGCAACGCCCTCCATGGAACGCCTTCAAGTTCTCGTCGCTTAGTTTCTTGCCTGCCAGAAATGCGGTCAGAGCCGCACCGGGCATGGTGTCCACTCGCCCCTAAAGCTGCTGTCATTAAATATTTGAGGTTGTTATGCCGTGGTCGAATGAATATCAGGGAGCCAGGGTGCATATCCGATCTTCAGACAGCTTCTCCTTGAAGATGTCCTCCAGACGTGGAGACGAAACTTCCACGACTCCACGAAGTAAATTCGACCACAGCGTAGAAACCTGCTATTCTTGATCGTACAGTGTAGGTCTTATAATTAAATTTTCCCCAAGACATTTAAGTCTCATCTTCATGTACGATAATGATGGAAGCTGAAGAAATGAATGAAATTTCGTACCATTGCCGGGATTCGAACCCAGGTCTCCTTGCCGATTAGGCAGAAATGCTGTCCTTTACAGCACCGCAGCACTACAGTTATTATAGATCGAGATACAACAGTGTAGTTTTTCAGTGGCGGTATTCATATCGTTGGTGAATTTAGTTGTATGAGCATTAGCCCCATGTCTGATGCATGTTTACGTGCACTGAAGGTAGCCTCGCTGGGTTCTAACAGCATCTAAGGAAGTCCTTGTAGCCCCTGCCGATGTCTCCGCGTTTAGGAGTCGCAACATTAGACACAGGAGCGTGCGTCGGGTCACGGCCTGACATCTCTATGACGTCCGAGGTGTCGATACTTGAGTAAGTGTGACAATTTACATTCTATAGTGGAAATTGCTCTATCCCTTACTTTAACGGAACAATTTAGTTAGGCTCCCAGACTATCGGATGTTGTTGTTGTTGTTGTTGTTGCCTTCAGTCCAAAGATTGGTTTGATGCAGCTTTCCTTGCTACTCTATTCTGTGCATGGCTCTTCATGTCCGAGTAACTAGTACAACCTACATCCTTTTGAATCTGCTTAGTGTATTCATCTCTGGTCACCCTCTTTTACCCTCCACGGTCCCCCTCCAGTACTAAATTTTGGTGATCCCTCGATGCGTCAGAACATGTCCCATCATCCGATCACTTCTTCCAGTCAAGTTGTGGCACAAATTCCTCTTCTCCCCAATTCTGTTCAGTACCTCCTCATTCGTTGCGTGGTCTACCCACCTAATCTTCAACATTGTTCTGTAGCACCACATTTCGAGAGGTTTCAATTCTCTTCCTGTCTAAACTGTCTATCGTCGATGTTTCACCTCCATACAATTACTTTCAGAAGTATATGTATGGAGTGTAACCATGTAGACAAGAAGAGGCTCAAATGGCTCTGAGCACTATGGGACTTAACATCTGAGGTCATCAGTCCCCTGGAACTTAGAACTACCTAAACCTAACTAACCTAAGGACATCGCACACATCCATGCCCGAGGCAGGATTCGAACCTGCGACCGCAGAGGCGCGCGGTTCCAGAATGAAGCGCCTAGAACCGCTCGGACACACCGACCGGCCTACCCAAGAAGGGAATAGAAGCTTTTGAAATGTAGTGCTACTATCGGATAATACTCAACAAATGCTCGACTGTAGCTTTCTACTTGAATTAGAGCACCATTCCCGTTGTCGTCCGAATAGTTGTGATCGCTGCCTACATGACCGAATTATTCTCCCTGAAGCAGCTGAGTCTGGTTTCAGAGCGGCGGTTGACCTGCGCTCCACACAGCCTGCTGCGGCCGGCCTCCGTCACCTCCACACACGCTGGCCACACACTAACTCTCGGCAGGTACGCACACCTTTTTGCTGCCCCAGACAGGACGCAACAGTTCCGGCAGCTGCCTCACGCCGCGTCCACCCAGGCTGACCAGGTGCTCTACCTGAATACGTAACCATCCACCAGCTAACACACCCTGTGCTCTGCTCTGGGACCTCACCTTTTTACGCCTGCGGACTCCATTCAGATATCGTAAGGCACGACCAGAGCCGTAACTTTGCAATTAGGGACGTGTGCCGTAGTCACCAGCAGGAAGGTCTGGACACTGATTTATCGAATGGGAAACAAGCAATTACGGGTGTCCCACAGGGCATAGTCTTGTAACCCATGTTGTATATACACGGGGTGTAACGTCTAAAAGTTGCACCGCAGACGTTGCGGAAATGGAAAGTGCTTTTAAAGTGCGGTTTTCAGAGAATGGATTGGCAGTCAGGGCCTCGTATTTATACCCAATAAACTAATTGTAATAATGCTTTGGAAGGCGCATTTTTTGTGCAAACATATTTTTTTTTTAAAATGGAACAATGCCTTTTGACATCAACAAAGTAAAAGTAGGAGAATTAGAATGTCAGTGGCATTTGTCGCAGGATTCTAGTGCGAGTCGTTTGCGAGACAACGTATTTTGAGACGTTTCCATACCGACACTTGTTTGTGCCATTCAAACTGCGTAGCTGCTAGGTACGATGTTGTTACGCTTGCTCACAGTGTGCTTGTATATACCTCGATTGCACTACGACTTGTTAGTTAGTGTGTGACAGTCCAGACAGTAGGACGTGGGTGGACGCTGGCACTTTACCAATGCAGAAAAGGCCGACGTGCTCATGGTGTATGCGGAGTGTAGGTTGAACGCAAGGTATTCCAATAGTTGTGAACCCTCTCGGGATTTATTTAACAACTTCTTCAAGCACGTGAAAGCGGTAGTGTAGCACCCTAAACAACGTGACAGAAGGAAAAAAGTGACGGCATAATAGGGGGAAATTAATGTTGTTGCTGTCGCTGCAGTTGGTTCGCACGCAGTCACACAATGAAGTGTCTCTCGCATTCTCCATCCATATACGTTCCATCCCTGTCGCATGCCTCCCCATTAAGTGCGTAAACGATTGTGAGAACCGTTTTAGCTTCGTACGTGGGTATTAAGACAGGACAGTACACGTGTAACGTGTGTCTTGTTTATAGATGAGGCCACATTTACCAATTATGGCCAGGTAAACCGCCGAAACACGCGCCATCGACCTGCTGACAATCCCAGTTTGCTTCGTCATGTGGAGGGTCAGCGTCCATGGAGTGTAAACGTGTGATACGGCATAGCGACCCATCAGGTCATAGGCCTCGTTTCCGACCGTCTTCCGTGGAAGCTAGAAGGCGTTCTTCTTCAGTCTAAGGGGAACCTACACTATGCATGTCCAGTCCATAGAGCACGGCGTACTACAAAACGTCTTCACGAATTGTTTCCATATCGTTTGGTTGGACACACAGGACTTACAACTTAGCCGGCCCGTTCTCCGGATTTGATGCCCGTAGACTTTTTTCTGTGGCGGAAGCTAGAAGACACTGTCTGCAAGGACATACCAACTACAATCGATGATATGCAATGAGGTATTACTGCAGACTGGTCGGACATCTCCACTGAGATTTGAAATTTTGAAATTTGTGGTAAGATCCTATGGGACCAAACTGCTACACACTACTAAATCTCACTTACACTAACTTCGCTAAGGACAACACACACACACACACACACACACACACACACACACACACACACACACACACACACCTATGCCCCAGGGTGGACTCGAACATCCGACTGGGGGAGCCTCGCGAACCGTGACAAAGCGCCTAAGACCACGCGGCTAGCCCGCGCAGCTCCACTGAGATGCTGGCACGTGTGCAGCAGTCGTTCCGTACCAGACTGGACGCGTTTACTGCCGCTGCCGGTGGTCATTATGAACACAACCTGTAATGGTTGATTGTGTCGTCAGTGGTCGGAATCCACATAACTAGTGTATGCAGTGTGCAGTGTGTTGTTCTGTAGTGTGTGCTGCCTTTCACAAGTGTCGATGTAGGAATTTCTCAAAATACGATACCTTGTGAATGACTCGTACTAGAATGCTGCATCAAACACAGATTGGGGAATAACAGTAGTCACAATCTGAAATTTTTGATGATAATACGGGTATTAATGACTAAATGTTGTAATTTTGCGCTGACCAAACTGTCTGCTACTTCGCTTTCTGTCTTAGACTTATGTCTCTCTTGCCTACATACCCACTAAATCCAGCATACCAATAACCTGTTTCACACATTGCAGATTTGTTCTACACCCACAATACCTAACACTCTAGTGCTTCGTCCAGACCAAAGTTTATTTTTTCCCGGGTGACATAAGAGATGAATCTAGACTTCTGTCTTCGTCTGTTCTCTGCAATCTCTCTTCGCATTCCCTATAATACCTTTTCTCTCACACAATATTTCACATGAACTGACATTCTTTCGACTTGTTTCTACTACATGCTACGTTATTCATACTTGGGCCAACTCCTCTCAAACTTCGCATCTGTTCTACGAAATCCATCTTAAGGTGTCTGGTGGGAGGTAGCTCGTACGACATTTTCGTGCCATTCTCCATTATTCGCGAATGATGCATCGGAACAACTATTGTCGCTAACTCTCAGTATGAATTCTAAGTTCCCCCATTTTTGTAATCCTAATCATTTCACGAGACGTATGTGGGACGAAGTCATGAGATGTCTTAATGTTAGAGAAATTACAATTCTATGGTATAAATGGAACAGCAGATGAGTAGTATAAGTCACATCTACAGAACAGGAAGCAAAAAGTTTCCTTATATGATCTAAGTGATTTAACGAAGTTTCCCACTTCACCTAACTTGGGTGAAATTACATTCCGTGTTCCATACGTGTTGGATTATGGGTTCCTTTCTGTTCTTCATATGCGTGAATGACCCCCTCCCGTCTTATCTGAAACAAGGAGCTAAACTGAGACTCTTTGCTGATGAGACAACCGTCATTAATAAAACAGTAAACGGAACTCCAATAGAAAATGATACAAAAGGTTTGGAAAAGTTATTGGCTGGTTTGCTGCAAATGGGCTTGCTCTGAACTTTGAAAACACACAGTACATCCAATTTTCTACTGCAAGGAGTACAGTTCCTTCAATAAATATAACACGTCAACAGAAGTCAGTACCCAGGTAGACCGTAAAAAGTTTTTGGGTGTACATATAGATGATAATTTTGATTGGAAAATTCATATTTTGGCCTAAAGCGACTAGGTACAGCAACTTTTGCAATCAGAATAATTGCTAATTTTGAAGATACGGAAATTATCAACATAACATGCTTTGCATACTTTCACTCTCTTATGTCATATGGAATAATGTTTTGGGGTAACACAACACTTAGCCAAAGAGTATTGGCTGCTCAAAAAAGTGATCAGAATAATGTGTGGGGTTCATAGTCGCACATCTTGTAGCCATCTGCTTAAAAGGTTAGGAATTTTACAACAGCCTCACAGTACATTTACTCAGTAATGAAATTTCCTCTCAACAACATGGACCTGTTTAAAAACAGGTGGCATTCGTGATTATAATACCAGAAGAAGGAGAGACTTACATTATACTTAACCTATCTTTGGCACAGAAAGGGGTAAAATATGTTGCTGCAAAACTTTTCTATAAATTGCCAGATAAAATAAAATGTGTGACAGGGACAGCAGTAATAGTTTTAAGAATAAATTGAAGTCATATCTCTTTGACAACTCCTCCTATACTACAGATGAATTCTTGAATAGGAATAAATAAATCTATAGGTATAAAATATTGATTTTGTGCCATTTAAGGGAATGGGGGTAAGTAATAAAAATTTTAAGCTTAAAAAAAAAGAAAAAAAGGAAAACCTTGACTCATGTGTGCATTTCTTACGCACGTTCCACATCATAACGGTTACCGTGAGATCGGTCAATGGAACACGTAACTATCTAACTAGCCACATAAGCTCTCGGAATTTCAATAGCAAGTTGTTTTTTTTTTTTTAACGAGCGTTTATCCGACAGTTACCTCATTCGCGAAATCGCTATTTGGTATGGTGGTACATTCCATTAGTTTCGTCATCCCGTGACAGCAGAACAAACAGTCGAACACTGGAAGTGAAAAAGCATGCCAAGTGCATGAAACCGATCACCACACTCGCCTATGACAGCCCTGTAAGTCAGCCGTAGCCCAGCATTGCGTGGATTATTCTGCCACTAAAATCTTGGCCTCAACGAGATCCTTCTGCGATTCAGTTATTTAGGATTTGGTGGAAATACGTTTGGTCGAAGATCTTATTAATCGTGATGGCGGCTTTCAATTGGATAGGATGTGGGACCTGGTGATTCCTTTAATACGAGGGTTGACTGAAAAGTGACGCCTCCACCTTGGTAACTCTTGAACAGTTGGCAGCATTGGTATGCGGTAGTTACTGGCTTGTTCCGTAGCCTCTTGTCTACAGCTCAGCATTGATCGGTCGTGCTGTTACAGTGCAAAGTATGGAACCCTGCGCAGACGGTCGGCCAATGCTATTTAAGGAACGTGGGGTCATCGAATTCTTGACAGCGGAAGGTGTCACCCCAAAGGAGATTCATCAGAGAATGAAAGCAGTTTATAGTGATTGTGTTGATGTGAGTACATCTGACCTGCGTGACACACAAAGAGGTGGACGTCCTGTGACTGCAAAATGTTGACAGACTGATTCAGGACGATCGTCGTATCACACAGAGAGAAACTGCAAGCACAATCATCATTTCACAAGAACGTGTGGGTCGCATTATTGCTTTGCTCGGCTATCGGAAGATCTGTGCACGATGGATACCCCGGATGCTGACTCCTGAAATGAAAGCGCACAGACTTGAAATTTGCCAGGAACTCGGTGTCGCGTTACGTTTCTCCATTCAATTGTGACAGGAGACGAAACTTGTGTTCTCCATAACGACCCAGAGACCAAAAGTCAGTCTATAGAATACCAACACAAGGAGTCGTCCCAGAAAGAGGAAATCAAGACGCAGCCCTCAGCTGGAAGAATCATGGCTACAATGTTCTGGGACGCAGATGGTGTTATCCGTGTTGATTTCCTTCTTCGTGGAACAACGATAAATTCAGAGCGTTACATGACAACGTTGCGAATTCTGAAACGACGGCCAAGAAGGATCCGAAAGGAAAAGGGAAATGTGTTCCTGCAGCGTGACAATGCCAAACCACGCACTTCACGTGCCACCGGAGAGGAACTTGAGAGACTGAATCTCACCACCGTACGGCATCCTCCGTACAGTCCACATTTAGCACCGTCTGACTTCCATCTGTTCCCCATAATGAAAGACGATCTGCAGCGACATCACTATGCGTCTGATGAAGACACTGAGAGGATTGTGAGACACTGGTTACGGAAACAGAGTGCCGACTTCCTGCGTGACGGCTTCAGAAAACTTGTTCATCGTTGGCACAAATGTATCCGATTGGCTGGTGATTATGTGGAAAAGTGAATATTGGTAATTAAAGAGAACATTCTAAAGATTATTTCAGCGTTTGATTTATTAAAATATTCCCATCCAAACCTAACTAACGAAGATGGAGGCTAACGTTTCATTCAGCCCTCGTATCCTCAGATGGAAAACATTTCATGACTGATGATGTCTCCGATGACAGCTAGTTTTATTAACTTGACATCCGAGTCTTAGCTGCGTTTGCCCTCAGTCCGAGAGAGAGAGAGAGCGCATGTGGTATCACCATTATGAACGCGCCTACACGACATAGAGCATCATCGTGCTAAGAAACCGACGTCATCCGGTTGCAATCCAGAAACTTCATGGAACATTCTTTATATCGGGAAAAGTTCAAAATTCAGATCACAGATTCGTTTGACCCACGGGGGAGCGCCATCGGCTGTGCTGAAGTAACTAAACTGGCAGACGCTTCAAGGTAGAACAATCTATCCCATGGGGAAGATACATCGGAAGTTTCAAGAATGTGATTTGAGATAGGAAGCTGGGAGTATATCACGAAACTGCTCGTATCACCCGGATGGGGGCCGTGAGTACAAGTGTAGAATAATTGCAGCGCGCACAGAGGCTTGTAATAATTGTTCTTCTCACACTCCATACACGAAAACAAAGGGGAATAACCACTTGTCAGTAGCTTGCACAGTTGAGACCCCTTCGCGTATGAATCACAGAGAAGAAAGACCATTCAATTTAGCGGTGAATTAGCAAATGGTGAGAAACCCAGACAACGCCCTTATCTAGCCCACCGTGTTTGCTCAGTACAGTTTCCGAGCGCGAAAAGCATCCTCCGCCACTTAGCGCGATTAAGTTCCAGGCGCGGCACGAACCGCTCCCGGAGAACAGGCTGGAGCAGCTGGACAGCGGCCAGTGCGCCGGCGTCTTCCAAACGGGAATACGGCCGTGAAGGCCGCCGTCCAGTCTGGAGCGTGCCGCGGACTGGATACTGCTCACTGTGGCTCCCCCCACACTGGACACTGGTCAGCGTGGCGCGCTCCAGGCCGGAATGTGGTCAGTGTGTTGGCAGGTGCCGGGGTGGATAGTGGGGCGTTTTGGCACGCTCCAGGCTGCAAACTGGTCAGTGTGAACGCGTTCCAGGCTCGATACTTGTTACCGTGGCACACTCCAGACTGGACACTGGTCAGGGTGGGCCTGTTCCACGCTGCATACTGGTTACTGTGGCACGCTCCAGACTGGACAGTAATCATCGTGGCACACTCCAGACTGTACACTGGTCACTGTGCCGGCAGGTGCTTATTGGTTGCTCTGGCACGCTCCAGAATGGACACTGGTCACCATGGCACGCTCCAGGCTGGACACTGGTCAGGGTGGGCCTGTTCCACGCTGCATACTGGTTACTGTGGCACGCTCCAGACTGGACAGTAATCATCGTGGCACACTCCAGACTGGACACTGGTCACTGTGCCGGCAGGTGCTTATTGGTTGCTCTGGCATGCTCCAGAATGGACACTGGTCACTATGGCACGCTCCAGGCTGGACACTGGTCAGGGTGGGCCTGTTCCACGCTGCATACTGGTTACTGTGGCACGCTCCAGACTGGACAGTGATCATCGTGGCACACTCCAGACTGGCAGGTGCTTATTGGTTGCTCTGTCACGCTCCAGAATGGACACTGGTCACTATGACACGCTCCAGGCTGGACACTGGTCAGGGTGGGCCTGTTCCACGCTGCATACTGGTTACTGTGGCACGCTCCAGACTGGACAGTAATCATCGTGGCACACTCCAGACTGGCAGGTGCTTATTGGTTGCTCTGGCACGCTCCAGAGTGGACACTGGTCACTATGACACGCTCCAGGCTGGACACTGGTCAGGGTGGGCCTGTTCCACGCTGCATACTGGTTACTGTGGCACGCTCCAGACTGGACAGTAATCATCGTGGCACACTCCAGGCTGGATACTGGTCACTGTGCCAGCACGTTCCAGTGTGCTTATTGGCTTTTTTTGGCACCCTCCACAATGGTACTGGTCAGTATGGCACGCTCCAAGCTGGACACTGATCAGTGTGGACGTGTTCCAGACTGCATACTGGTTACTGTGGCACGCTGCAGACTCAACGGTGGCCTGTGTGTTCCGTTTGCACAAGAACGTAACGCCCTCCACAGAACGCGTTGCAGTTCTCATTGCTTAAGTCGGGTCCAGCGTTAGAGGGTGAGAGACAGTGGCTTCCGGAAAGTGTTATGGTGTCCACTCGTCCCTCAAACTGCTGTCACGCTCATTGAAACATTCCGAGATATTATGTCGTGGTCGAGCAAGTATCACCTAGCAAGAGTGTGTGCCGGGCATTCACAGAGGCTAAAATCCTCCTTGAAGACGTCCTCAACAGGTAGGGACCAAACGTTATTTCCTCCAAGCAATACTGCGACAGCGTTGTGACCTGGATTTTTGACTGCGCAGTGCAGACGTCCACAGCTGGTTCATCGTTGGTTGGTTTAGCTACATGACTATTAAGGCGCTATCTGAGGCTGGTTTCTGTGCGCTGAAGGAGTGGTTACAGGGACTTTTTGAGTTCCAACAGCAACTAACGAGGCCTTTACAGCCACTGAGGATGGATCTAGCTTTAGAATTCGACACATTAAGCACAGCCTAATGTACACAGAACTCAAATATTTCAATAGGTGTGACATTTTCCTTCAATGAAAACTTACATTTTGCTGAAGAATATGCTGTGTTACTTCCATTAATAGCATAATCTCTTTAGGGTTCCAGACATTCGGATAATGAAACTTGCTGGCAGATTAAAACTGTGTGCCGGACCGACACTCGAAGTCGGGATTTCGCCTTTCGCAGGCAGGTTTTCTACCATCTGAGCTACCCAAGCACGACTCAGGACCCGTCATCACAGCTTTACGTCCGCCAGAACCTCGTATTGGATAACACTTAACAACTGCTCCTGCTAGAGTCTTGATAGTAAATTTCTAAAATGGTTCAAATGGCTCTGAGCACTATGCGACTTAACTGCTGAGGTCATCAGTCCCCTAGAACTTAGAACTACTTAAACCTAACTAACCTAAGGACGTCACACACATCGGTAGAAATCAAACCTCCATTTGGATCGGCTTCCTTAACTCTTGTGCAAAAAGGTGTGCAGTATACTGCTCCATCCATTTCCAATAAGCTGCCACTCGAATTCAGAAATCTTAGCAGTAATCCACGCGCTTTCAAATCGAAACTGAAGAGTTTCCTCATGGGTCACTCCTTCTATTCTGTCGAGGAGTTCCTTGAAAAATTAAGCTGATTCTCATTGTATTGCTGATAGCGTTTGCTTAAACTTATGGACTGATTTTCTTTCAGGTTCATAAACATTTATTTTTATCTGTTATTACTTTTATGTTTTAAGTTCATGTACTGACACGTTCCATGACCTTGGAGATTTGCTCCTCAATTTGGTCCTGCGGAATTTGACATGTAAATAAAAAAATAAAAAAATCCATGCCCGAGGCGAGATTCGAACCTGCGACCGTAGCGGTCGCGCGGCTCCAGACTATAGCGCCTAGAACCGCTTTTTTTTTTTTTAACTCATTTTGTTCGATATAGTTCCTTGCGTTTGGTCGGGTCGGACGTCAAAAGACATCCGTTCAAAGTAATCGTTGGTTCCTTGACTCAGTTTTTTTATTACAGAGAGCACGCAGCCCTCTGACCGAACACGCTAAGCTACCGGGCCGGCATCGGCCACTCCGTCCGGCTGTAAATTTCTACCTGAATATATTGTACGTACATTTCACGATTCCCGTTTAGTCACTACACTCCTCGTCGCTATCTAAACGATCGCATCTCGCTATGTGAATTATTCTCGTTAGACCAGTCGCGTCCGGTTTCAGAGCGGCAGTTGAGCTGCGCTCCACACAGCCTGTCGTAGCGGGCCTCCGTCACCTCCACACACGCTGGCCACACACTAACTCTCGCCAGGTACGCACACTTTTTGCTGACCCCGACAGGGCGCAACAGTTCCGGCAGCTGCCTCCTGCACATCCCACCACACAGTCCCTGTCCGCTAGCGAACACGCCCTCTGCTCCGGGACCTGGTGCTTCTATGCCTGACGACTCAATTCTGATATCGTAAAGCAGGCCCGCACTTCTAACCTGCCACTCGGGACCACGTGGTGCAACAGTCGCCAGAAAGCCAGTCTAGACACCGACTTACAGACAGGGAAACAAGTACGTAATTACGAGTGTGACAAGCCATCGTCTTGCCACCAATACTGTTTACGTCATTTCTCGACGAACGGGGGCATCACCGTAGATACAGTTTGAAATTCTTCGATGACGATAATACCGACAGGAGTGATTTACTCTTGCGATATTCGACTTATTAGTTCCTTCTTATCTTACATTAATCTTACCTTATTTACACACCTATTACGCGCAACATGTCAATAAGAGAGTATTTGAATTCCGCCATTGCAGTTACAAGAAAATGCCCATCTTTGTCACCAAAGTCGTTCAGTGGTATTGAAGCAAAGTAGCATTGTTGATGTGTAATGAAAATTATTTACAATTTGACTTGCTTCCTGGACTAAAAAAGAGCTCCTAACGCTATATGGAGCAACAGTCGCTGCAAATTTCTTCGTGGAAGTCATTGTGCTGCGTAGCCTATTTTTATTTTTTAAATAGTCACTTCATTTCTCGCTTTTGCGTTATTGGCTAATTTCGCTCTATTGGAGATTCTCAGGTTGCCTCAGTCACAGTGAGAAATAATAACCAAGTATTTTATTTTCCACACATTAGTATAGACGAAGCTCCATTTAATCAACCTGTTCTCTATCTCCAAATAGTGACTGATCCAGCTTCCATGATGGGCGACAGATGGTATGGATTTTGAAAACACTTTTATTAGTTTTCATAAAATTTTGACTTAAGTATTTGTTCCACTTAGTACCCTACTTCCTAAATCATCACTGCTGTGGAACCGGTGGACGCTTAGAGAATTTTAATACTAAGAGAGAATAAATAAGGCTGCGTCTAGTAAAGAATAAAGTGGTGATAACGGGCACAACATAGGCCTCAATTCCGCATGTAAGATGAGAAAATGGAACGGTGATGCGGGCCTCTTTCGCTGTGCTGCGGCGAAGCTTAGACGAAATGTGTCGTATATTTCGCAAATGCCTGCTAAATTTCTGCACGGTTTCCTCGCGATTACGCCGCGTTCAGGCTTGCGGCAGCATTCATGGCGAAATGGAAGTTCGTATGTCGTTCAGTTTTGAGAAAATGGACGCCAATTACAGTCTCAAGGGTCATCTTCTCGGTCTCCCCCGCCGTACATTCAAAATTATCTTGAACTCTAAAACGGTTTCTGCCTTATTTAAAGTTATATTCTGGGAACTAGTCATTTTGATTGCTCACTCACTTTAAAATTCACACATGCTTTTATTGATCTGGGGGCCTACGTGGGCTAGAAAATGAACTGTCCGTTAAGGGACATGAAAATACGTGATTTTCGAGATTTTTCAACTAAAATAAAGAAGTAATGCCAAATCTGATGATATACCCTGAAGTGCCAAAGAATGTGGTATACGTCGTCGTCGGCTGATAGTCGTATCCGAGTTTTCATTTCTCTCCTGAGGTTTCCTTTGTCACGGTTCAGGCGTGGAAGTGTCGTCGATGGCTTAGCAATCCAATCCTAGCGTGGAACGGGCGGCCACAGACATTACAGCTGATGGAAGGTGGAGGACGTGCCTGAGCCTGGAGGAGTTTACGTCTCCGGCGTTTGTCATTCTCCATTCTTCGACGTTCCAGCTCAAAATTTTGAAGAGAATTTGAGGTAACTGAGCTCCAGCGACTTCGGTCTTCTGCTATTGTGGACCAGTTACTCGGATCGATGTTCAAGTTTTTCAGATTTTTCTTGTACTGATCCTTATAACGTTTGAGAGGGGCACCTCGTGGCCTTTTACTTCGCTGTACAGCACTTGGCGTGGAAGTCTGTCATTTTTCATCCGCTGGACATGTCCGACCCATCTGAGTTGATGCCCAATGATAAGAGCTTCCATGCTATACATTTTTGCTTTCTCAAGAACAGCCGTGTGGGATATGAAGTCATCCCATTTCAGGTTCATGATATATCTTAGCTTCTGTTGGTTGAAGCGTTCTAGTTTCTTCAGGTTTGCCGATGACATTGTAATTCTGTCAGAGACAGCAAAGGACTTGGAAGAGCAGTTGAACGGAATGGACAGTGTCTTGAACGGAGGATATAAGATGAACATCAACAAAAGCAAAACGAGGATAATGGAATGTAGTCAAATTAAGTCGGGTGGTGCTGAGGGAATTAGATTAGGAAATGAGACACTTAAAGTAGTAAAGGAGTTTTGCTATTTAGGGGGTAAATTAACCGATGATGGTCGAAGTAGAGAGGATATAAAATGTAGACTGGCAATGGCAAGGAAAGCGTTTTCCAAGAAGAGAAATTTGTTAACATCGAGTATAGATTTAAGTGTCAGCAAGTCGTTTCTGAGAGTATTTGTATGGAGTGTAGCCATGTATGGAAGTGAAACATGGACAATAACTAGTTTGGACAAGAAGAGAATAGAAGCTTTCGAAGTGTGGTGCTACAGAAGAATGCTGAAGATAAGGTGGGTAGATCACGTAACTAATGAGGAGGTATTGAATAGGATTGGGGAGAAGAGAAGTTTGTGGCACAACTTGACTAGAAGAAGGGATCGGTAGGTAGGACATGTTTTGAGGCATCAAGGGATCACAAATTTAGCATTGGAGGGCAGCGTGGAGGGTAAAAATCGTAGAGGGAGACCAAGAGATGAATACACTAAGCAGATTCAGAAGGATGTAGGCTGCAGTAGGTACTGGGAGATGAAGAAGCTTGCACAGGATAGAGTAGCATGGAGAGCTGCATCAAACCAGTCTCAGGACTGAAGACCACAACAACAACAACAGTTTCTTCAGATCACAGCGATATAACGTCCAGGTTTCGCAACCATATAGCAGGGCGGAAATGACTACAGCTTTGTACACCATCAGTTCGGTGTACAGTGTTAGGTCTTTATTCAGGAAGACGTCCAAATGGTATACGTAAACAGGAAGAAAACGGCGCTGTCGTCGGCTACGCCTATACAACACGTGTCTGGCGCAGTTGTTAGGTCGTTTACTGCTGCTACAATGACAGGTTAGCAAGATTTAAGTGAGTCTGAATGCGATGTTGTAGTCGGTGCACGAGCGATGGAACACAGCATTTCCGAGGTAGCGATGAAGTGGGGATTTTCCCGTACGACCATTTCACGAATGTAACGTGAATATCAGGAATCCGGTAAGACATGAAATCTCCGACATCGTCGCAGCAGGAAAAAGATCCTGCAAGAACGGGACCAACACCGACCGAAGAGAATCTGTCAACGAGACAGAAGTGCAACCTTTCCGCAAATTGCTGCAGATTTCAATCCTGGGCCATCAACAGGAGCCGGCCGCTGTGGCCGAGCGGTTCTAGGCGCTTCAGTCTGGAATCGCGGTGCTGCTACAGTTGCAGGCTCGAATCCTGCCTCGGGCATGGATGTGTGTGATGTTCTGGATGTGTGTTCTAAGTCGGGGGGACTGATGACCTCAAATGTTAAGTCCCATAGTGCTCAGAGCCATTTGAACCATTCTGAGGCGTCAACAGATGTTAGCGTGCGAACCATTCAACGACACATCGTACATGTACCCTTGATGACTGCACGACACAAAGCTTCACGCCGCGCCTAGGCCCATAAACATCGATTTGGACTGTTGGTGACTGGAAACGTGTTATCTGGTCGGTCGAGTCTTGTTTCAAGTTGTGTCGAGCGGATGGACGTGTATAGGTTTCGAGACAACCTAATGAATCCACAGACCCTATATGTCAGCAGGGGACTGTTCAAACTGATGGAGACAATGGTGTGAGGCGTGTACAAATGGTTCAAATGGCTCTGAGCACTATGGGACTTAACATCTGTTGTCATCAGTCCCCTAGAACTTAGAACTACTTAAACCTAACTAACCTAAGGACGTCACACACATACTCGCCCAAGGCAGGATTCGAACCTGCGACAGTAGCGGTCATGCGGTTCCAGACTGAAGCATCTAGAACCGCTCGGCCACACAGGTCGGCAGGCGTGTACAGTTGGAGTAATATGAGACCCCTGATACGTCTACATACTCTGACAGGTGACACGTACGTAAGTATCCTGTCTGATCTCCACTATCCATTAATGTCCATTGTGCATTCCGATATACTTGGGCAATTCCAGCAGGACAATGCGACACCCCAGAATTGCTACAAAGTGGCTCCAGGGACAATGTTCCGAGTTTAAACACTTCCGCTGGCCACCTAACTCCCCAAATATGAATCTTATTGAGCATATGTGGGATGACTTGCAACGAGCTGTTCAGAAGAGATCTGTACCGCCTCATACTGTTACGGACTTATGGACTGCCCTGCAGGATTCGTCGTGTCAGTTCCCTCCAGCACTACTTCAGACATTAGCAGAGTCCATGCGACGTAGCGTTGCGGCACTTCTGCGTGCTCGCGGGGACCCTATGCGCCTCTTCAGCGTAGTTTGGAGCCTGGTGCTGCAAAAGTAAAAGGTATCGTGGGAAAGCCAGAGGTGACGGGATCAAATCCCAGTCGGGGACGGAAATTCTCAGTCTGCTCTTAATTCAGCCTTCATCTCTGAACGACGTGATGAGTCACCAGAAGCGAAATGTGGGTGGTATTCCATTTTAAACTGCAGGTCCCCAGTCCTTGATTGGATGACTGGGGCAGGTTAGGGACACACAAGTGGCCGAAATGACACCCAATAGGAAGACTGGCACCAAGGCACTGAGCCACACGACATTATCACCGTCGTCAGCGGCGCAGTGGCTTCCATGGACTGCAGGGCGCTGACTGGCAAACCACGCGCCACACCAGAGGAGCGCGACTCTGGAGCCGACGAGGGCTGGCGTCGACAACCCTGCTCTGCACATCTGAGAGCCGACTCAATATACAGGGCGTGCCAGGAAGATTGCTCAGCACTCGAGGGCGTGACACGAACTGTCATTTGTAGCAAAAGAAACGTCGTGTGGACACGTGTCTGCATCCCAGTGGTTTCCGAGACAAAACACATTTCATGTAACTTCTTATTTATTTCCTGTATTATTCGGCACGTCGTTGTACTCATGTACAACAGTTAGTAAACATTACAACGTGCCATTTTCGAACCACCAATTGAAAAATACGTATTTTTAACTCAGCGGCCTCTAAGCGTTTTGTAGTTCACCATAAACGCCCGAGTATTCCACCGTCCACTTGAAAGCTGTCGTTGAGTCTCGGCAGAACGTGCTGCGTTGCCCGTCCGAGTCCATCTGCACGTTCCATAACGAGGGCGCCGGCGTCCGTGACGCGAACAAGTAGTTCACCTCGCCCGTTCACACCTGTTTCAACGGCTCTTTCTTCATCGAACCAACTCTGATTCCATCAGGAACCGCGTAGACTGTGAGGAAGCAGTGGCACACAACGGTCAGTCGCAACCACTCCGATTTTATTGTTCTTCCAGATCTAGGTTTCGGCTATGAATAGCCATCGTCAGGACACTAGTTATATTTCGACCCACTCGCGGCTCTTCATGTTATCATATTTTTTTTATTCTTCTGTAAATAATCTGTGTTAGTATTTTCCAACACTAACTTATTAAACTGATAGTTCTTTAATATTCATACCTGTCAGCAACTGCTTTCTTCGAAATTGCTATTATTGCATTCTTTTTGAAGTCTGAGGGTATTTTGCCTGTCTCTTGCATCTTACACACCAGATGGAAGAGTTTTGTCATGGCTGGCTCTCTGAAGGCTGTCAGTAGTTCTGACGGAACGTCATCTACTCCATGAGCCTTGTGTCGACTTAAGTGTTTCAGTGCTCTCTTAAAGTCTTCTTGCAGTATCATATCTTCCATCTGAGCTTCATCCGTCCTCTTCCATTTCTATAACATTGGTTTCAACTTGATTTGCCTCTCATAGGCCCTCTATATACTCCTTCCACCTTTCAGTTTTCCCTTCTTTACTTAGGACTGGTTTTCCATCTCAGTTGTTGATATTCATACACTCATTTTTCTTTTCTCCTATCGATGGCCTCTTTAATTTTCCTATAGGTGGTACCTGTCTTTCCCCTAGTGAAATACGCATCTAAATCCTTACATTTGTCCACTAACCATTCCTGCTTAGCCATTTTGCACTTTCTGTCAGTCTCATTTTTTTAGACATTTGTATTCCCTGTACCTGCTTCATTTGCTACATTTTTATATTTTCTCCTTTCATCAGTTAAACTCAGTATCTCATCTGCCATTCCAGGATTTCTACTAAACCTTGTCTTCTTACCTATTTGATCCTCTGCTCCCCTCACTATTTCATCTCTCAAAGCTACCAATTCATCTTCTGCTGTATTCCTTTCCCCTGTTCTGGTCAGTTGTCGCCTAACGCTCTGTAAGAAACTCTCAACCAACTCTGGCTCTTTCAACCTATCCAGGTCCCATCTCCTTAATTTCCTACCTTTTTTCAATTTCTTTAGTTTTCAATCTACAGTTTATAACCAATAAATTGTGGTCAGAATCTGTATATGTCTCTGAAAACATCTTGCAATTCAAAATGTGGTTCTTAAGTCTCTGTCTGACCATTATCTAACCAGTCTGAAACCTTCCAGTGTCTCCAGTTCTCTTCCATGTATAGAACCTTCTTCCATGGTTCTTAAACCAAATGTTAGCAATGAATAAATTATACTCTGTGCAAAGCTCTGTACTTGAGTACCCTGTAAATATTTAATGTGTTACTGTGTACCCAGTAGATGATGTAAAGAAGACCAGTAGCAGACATGATCTTAAAAAAGAAAAGAACCACTTGATTTCATAATACACAATACTACTATGCATATCCTACACAGAGCACAAAAATAACACGTAAAAATTGTGAACATATGGGTATTTCTACTTAAAATTCCATTCTCCTTGCACACTAAAGTGAACCAACCACATTATTGATGCCTGTGGTCATCAGTGGCTATAACTGCCACCTAGATGTTTACCTACATGGATAGCTTTGCATATTAAATCAAGTAGCTCATTTCCGGGATGTCAGGATCATAACATAGTTAATTCACTTGGGAGCAAGCCAGTAACTTCACACAACTGTACAGAACATGTAAAGATTTTATACTTTTATTTGTACGTCCCTGGTAGCTGAATGGTCAACGTGACATAATGTCAATCCTAAGGGCCCGGGTTCGATTCCCGGCTGGGTCGGAGATATTCTCCGCTCAGGGACTGGGTGCTGTGTTGTCCTAATCATCATCATTTCATCCCCATCGACAAGCAAGCCGCCGAAGTGGCGTCCACTCGAAAGACTTGCACCAGGCGAACGGTCTGCCCGAAGGGAGGCCCTAGTCACACGACATGTCATCATCTGTTCTTACAGGTGTAGAGGCAGAAGGACACAGCAGTGTTTGGCTGTACACCTGTAAGAATGTGTGATGACACCAACTGCCGCGAGTGTGTCGAAATATAACGAAACTGTACTGAAGATGGCTATTTATTGCCGAAATGTAGATCTGCAAGAATAATAAAACAGAAGTGGTGGCGACTGACTGCAGTGTGCCTCCCCTTCAGTCTTCATTCGCACCAGACCCTGCACTAGTGTAGATGTGTGGCGTTTCAGCCCACGGGCTGCAAACAAAGATAGACGATGCATCTCTCTGACGCAGTCTCAGCCCCTGGTTCGAGTTTACACACGACGCACAGCGGACAAAGGCGCGTTCAACGGCCTAGTTTAACGACAGACACGTCCCGAGCAAACAGTTTCAAAGCGGCACAGTAGTTTGGCTACAATAAAACATCAAAGCTGTTCGGGTGGGTAAGACACATTCGAGCAAGTCACTAGCCCAAAAACTAATTTTCATTAAATGTATTCTGTCATGGTAAATATCCTGAATAGGGCGTATGTCAATATGAAGTTTTTTTCCTTCAAATGATCCTTCCTCTCACATCAGTGAATATCGACCATTCCTTCTCGGATACCGTGCATATCCGCATTCTATGACCAAACCCTGTGACTGCATCATTATTCGAGTAATTCATTTTGTCTTTCCAGTTTATAAACCTTCTACATCAACATCTGCATCTACATGGATACTCTGCAAATCACATTTAAGTGCCTGGCAGAGGGTTCATCGAACCACCTTCACAATTCTCTATTACTCCTATCTCGTATAGCGCGCGAAAAGAACGAACACCTATATCTTCCCGTACGAGCTCTGATTTCCCTTATTTTATCATGATGATCGTTTCCCCCTATGTGGGTCGGCGTCAACAAAATATTTCCGCATTCGGAGGAGAAAGCTGCTGACTGGAATTTCGTGAGAAGTATTCCTCCGCAACGAAACACGCCTCTGTTTCAATGATGTCCACCCCAAATCCTGTACCATTTCAGTGACACTCTCTCCCGTATTCAGCGGTAATACAAAAGGCGCTGCCCCTCTTTGAACTTTTGACGTACTCCGTAAATCCTATTTGCTAAGGATCCCGCACCGCGCAGCAGTATTATAGAAGAGGGCGGACAAGCGTAGTGTAGGCAGTCTCCTTAGAAGGTCTGTTACATTTTCTAAGTGTCCTGCCAAAAAAAATGCAGTCTTTGGTTAGCCTTCCCCACAACATTTTCTATGTGTTCCTTCCAATTTTAGTTGTTCGCAGCTGTAATTTCTAGGTATTTAGTTGAATGTACGGCCTTTATATTTTACTGATTTACCGTGTAACCGAAGTTTAACCTATTCCTTTTAGCACTCATGTGCATAACCTCACATTTTCGTTATTTAGGGTCAATTGCCAAGTTTTGCACCGTGCAGATATCACGTCTAAATCGTTCTGGAATTTGCTTTGATCTTCAGATGACTTTACTAGCCGATAAACAGTAGCGTCATCTGCGAACAAGCCAAGACGGCTGCTCAGATTATCTCCCAAATCGTTTATATAAATAAGGAACAGCAGAGGGCCTATAACACTACCTTGGGGAACGCCAGAAATCACTTATGTTCTACTACATGACTTTCCGTCACTTACTACGAACTGTGACCTCTCTGACAGGACATCACGAATCCAGTCACGTAACTGTGATGGCTGGGTGTTGTGTGATGTCCTTAGGTTAGTTAGGTTTAAGTAGTTCTAAGTTCTAGGGGACTGATGACCATAGATGTTAAGTCCAATAGTGCTCAGAGCCATTTGAACGTAACTGTGACGATATTCCGTAAGCACGCAACTTCACAACAAGCCGCTGGTGTGGTACAGTGTCAAAAGCGTTCCGGAAATCCAAAAACACAGAATCAATTTGAACAGCCTTGTCCATAGCACTCAACACTTCGTGCGAGTAAAGAGCTACTTGTCTTTCACAAGAACTATGTTTTCTAAATCCCTGTGTCAACAGACCGTTTCCTTCGAGGTAAATCATGATGTTCGAATACAATATACGTTCCAAAATCCTTCCGCATATTGACGTTAACGGTATGGACCTGTAATTTAATGGATTTCTTTGTTGAATATTGGTGTGACCTGTGCAACTTTTCAGTCTTTGGTTGCGGTTGTATATTATTGTTAAGTATGGAGCTATTGCATCACCACCTTGTCTTTCCTCGCCTACATTTCCGCAGGCACTTCTCCCTGTACATCTCGCAGCTCGTTATACAGGGTGTTACAAAAAGGTATGGCCAAACTTTCAGGAAACATTCCTCACACACAAAGAAAGAAAATATGTTATGTGGGCGTGTGTCCGGAAACGCTTACTTTCCATGTTAGAGCTCATTTTATTACTTCTTTTCAAATCACATTAATCATGGAATGGAAACACACAGCAACAGAACGTACCAGCGTGACTTCAAACACTTTGTTACAGGAAATGTTCAAAATGTCCTCCGTTAGCGAGGATACGTGCATCCACCCTCCGTCGCATGGAATCCCTGATGCGCTGATGCATCCCTGGAGACTGGCGTATTGTATCACAGCCGTCCACAATACGAGCACGAAGAGTCTCTACATTTGGTACCGGGGTTGCGTAGACAAGAGCTTTCAAATGCCCCCATAAATGAAAGTCAAGAGGGTTGAGGTCAGGAGAGCGTGGAGGCCATGGAATTGGTCCGCCTCTACCAATCCATCGGTCACCGAATCTGTTGTTGAGAAGCGTACGAACACTTCGACTGAAATGTGCAGGAGCTCCATCGTGCGTGAACCACATGTTGTGTCGTACTTGTAAAGGCACATGTTCTAGCAGCACAGGTAGAGTATCCCGTGTGAAATCATGATAACGTGCTCCATTGAGCGTAGGTGGACGACGAAACTAAAATGAGCTCTGACATGGAAACTAAGCGTTTCCGGACACATGTCCACATAACATCTTTTCTTTATTTGTGTGTGAGGAATGTTTCCTGAAAGTTTGGCCGTACCTTTTTGTAACACCCTGTATATGTATTGTTCGCGCATTTCATCTGCAGATGTCACTGTATCGAATTTTGTACACGAGGGCTGTGTTCGGTGAAACATGTCGTAACTCTCGCGGTCGTGCCTTCAGCCGTTATTCGCACAGCTGGAACACCTCCTCGGCCATTGCTTGTCTCAGGTAGCGCCGGACATGACCGAGCCTGGCCGTGTTTTTGCTGTGCCCGCCACTCTGCTACAGTTTGAATGGCCTTCACGTATGACAGTATAGTTATGCCCCCCCTTGGCTTCCCGAGCGTCGGCTCGCGCCGGCTGACCTGTCTGGTCTGGCGTGACCTGGCCTGCTAACCCTTCCGCAGGGTCAACCCGACCGAATCACCCCACCGCTGGACACAGTACTTAAATGTCGGCTCACAAAGGATGCCAGACTTTTTTGCTAGAGCTGCCAGGACGTACGGCGTTCGGCCCTGTACGGCAGTCTTTCAAACTCCCATCGGGGCTGCGAGCTGGCGAGCGCCGAGGTTGCAAGGTGGACCTGTCCGTAGGCAGAGAGGCAGCTCTGGAACTGGAAGGACTCCCGCGGAGGCTGTTTCACTCGCCTGGAAGCGGCCCACGCTGGCCACTGTCCAGTCGGGAGTGTGCCACCGGCAACCAGTACGTTCTGGTCAGACGAATGCCGAGTCGGGACAGACCGTGTGTGAGCAGTATCCAGTGTGGCGCACGCTCCAGACTGGACTGCGGTCACTCCAGACGTGTTCCACTGACCAGAGTCCGGCCTGGAGCGTGCCACCGCGCTGACCGCTGCCCAGCCAACTGACCACTGTCCAGCCCTTCCAGCCAGTTTTCCAGGATTCCAGTCGAGGCGCAGCACGAGCCACGCCAGCAACCACAACTCGGCAGGCTCCAGCGTGTATTTTGTACTCACGAAAACAATGCTGGCAGTAAGTGAACTGAGTTCATAAGGCTCTGAGCCTATGCTTCACATTTCTCGAGAAACTCTTCCGCTGTAACCAGCCTCGCGTGACTGCAGTGTAGCTCAAGTCATTCCTTTTCTTCTACATCTACATCTACATGCATACTCTGCAAATCACATTTAAGTGCCTGGCAGAGGGTTCATCGAACCATCTTCACAATTATCTATTATTCCAATCTCGTATAGCGCGCGCAAAGAACTAACACCTATATCTTTCCGTATGAGGTCTGATTTCCCTTATTTTATCGTGGTGGTCGTTTCTCCCTGGAGAAAGTTGGTGAGATGAATTTCGTGAGAAGATTCCGTTGCAACGAAAAACGCCTTTCTTTTAATGATTTCCAGCCCAAATCCTGCATCATTTCTGTGACACTCTCTCTCATATTTCGCGATAATACAAAACGCGCTGCCTTTCTTTGAACTTTTTCGACGTACTCCGTCAGTCCTACCTGGTAAGGATCCCACACCGCGCAGCAGTATTCTAGAGGACGGACAAGCGTAATGTAGGCAGTCTCCTTAGTAGGTCTGTTACATTTTCCAAGTGTCCTGCCAATAAAACACAGCCTTTGGTTAGCCTTCCCCACAACATTTTCAATGTGTTCTTTCCAATTTAAGTTGTTCGTAATTGTAATACCTACATATTTAATTGAATTTACGGCTTTTAGATTAGACTGATTTATCGTGTAACCGAAATTTAACGAGTTCCTTTTAGCACTCATGTGGATGACCTCACTCTTTTCGTTATTTAGGGTCAACTGCCACTTTTCGCACCATTCAGATATTTTTTCTAAATCGTTTTGCAGTTTGTTTGGATCTTCTGATGACTTTATTAGTCGATAAAGGACACCGTCATCTGCAAATAACCCAATACAGCTGCTCAGATTGTCTTCCAAATCGTTTATATAGATAAGGAACAGCAAAGGGCCTATAACACTACCTTGAGGAACGCCTGAAATTACTTTTGTTTTACTCTTAAAAAGAGTAAAACAGGAAATGTGCAAAATTGCAGACCAGCACTCTGCGCTGAAAGATTATGAAGTTCCTAGAGAAGTAATAGGTTCGTTTAGAAATAATTCTTCTGCTACCAGTCACTATTTTCTTTATTTTATTTTTCACACGACGCGTTTCAAGAAAAAAGGTGTGGTGTGAAAAATAAAATAAGGAAAATCGTGACTGGTAGCAGAAGAATTATTTCTAAACGAACCTATTGTTTTCACAGTCGCTGGCTTTCAGAACCATTTATAATGGATCAAATCAGATTCGTAGAGGAACACGAGCTTGTCTTAACGCAAACGTTCAGGAAAAACCACTCGTAGCAGTAGTAGTCATAGTAGCTTTATTCATCCGTACATATCTTCTAACAAGGATATAGGACATTTAGTATTTATAAGTTTAGACTAATTTAAACTAAACTAATTGATATACACAAACATTTACAGACTTCTAGTTAGAGGCAGCCGCGCGGGATTAGCCGAGCGGTCTTAGGCGCTGCAGTCATGGACTGTGCAACTGATCCCGGTGGAGGTTCGAGTCCTCCCTCGGGTATGGGTGTGTGTGTTTGTCCTTAGGATAATTTTGGTTAAGTATTATGTAAGCTTAGGGAGTGATGACCTTAGCAGTTAAGTCCCATAAGATTTCACACACATTTGAACATTTTTTTGAGTTAGAGGTAGTCATTAGATTTACTCCTGGTACGCAATACTTTTTTTTACAAATAAGTTATTAAATAATGTAATCCCACACCGTTCACTCATATCTCACTATCAGTCACTACACATACTACACACACGTTGTCTCAGAACACTTCACTAGCTACACACACACACACACACACACACACACACACACACACACACACTGGTGATATCTGGGCCGTTTTATGTTCCCCATATGTTTTATGTTTCCCATTTGCTACCCTGAAAAACTATCAACACCCCTCTATAATGTGTGAGATGTTGAGCTCAGAAAGAGGGTGTGCAAATGGTTCAAATGGCTCTGAGCACTACGGGACTTAACTTCCGAGGTCATCAGTCCCCTAGAACTTAGAGCTCCTTAAACCTAACTAGCCTAAGGACATCACACACATCCATGCTCGAGGCAGGATTCGAACCTGTGACCGTAGCGAAATGTAAGTTGAGTCTAACTCTTGTTCCATGGTCATGGACAAAGCTGTTTGTGCACTAATTACCAATGTTATTTTCGATGTGTACAACTGACTGGTAAATGTATTCAGACGGTGCAGTCAAAATCTCCAGTGTTTCGAACAGATCTTTACAATGAGCTCGACTACTATTTTTCGTTGTTAGTCTTATGGCTCTTTTCTAGAGTCTGAAAAAAAATTGTGTTCATATTTTGTGCATTTGTTCCCTGAAAAAGAATGCCATAGCTAAGAATTGAGTGTACATATGAATAGTATGTAAGTAAAAGACATTGCGTGTTACGCACTGATGATAGAATTCTCGTATGAGACACAGCTAGCTCTAATCACGCCCGACACCTTGCGAACAAAATGGGTTCAAATGGCTCTGAGCACTATGGGACTTAACATCTATGGGCATCAGTCCCCTAGAACTTAGAACTACTTAAACCTAACTAACCTAAGGACAGCACACAACACCCAGCCATCACGAGGCAGAGAAAATCCCTGACCCCGCCGGGAATCGAACCCGGGAACCTGTGCGTGGGAAGCGAGAACGCTACCACACGACCACGAGATACGGGCTCTTGCGAACAACAGACGCAGCTAAACAGGAATATTCTGACTCCCGAGATTTTCGAAAGGTGTTCCACACTGTTGTACATCGGCGAGTAGTAACTGAGACGCGATATTCCCGCAGTCCAAGCCAACGAGTCGCGAAACTCGAGCAGTTTTTCTGCGTTGTCGCTACTGCTGCACTGCCAAGTCTGTGGTCTGTACATGCACACCCGGAATCAATACGCTGTCGAGAAGAAGGTTCAAATGAATCCGCATTTGGGACATTATTTTTGGGCGAAAACTTGCAGCAATGAGAAATATAATCCGCCAAATATCACTTATTCTGGTTCCAAAGAATGCTAAGAGGCAGTCAAATACACATACTGTATTGTGGATAGTTACACGTCTCAAGTAGGCGAGATAAAGTTTGTAAGAGGTCCATGATTAAGGAATTTGTTGCTAGCGCACTCGAGCAGATGTAATTTCGATGTATTGCTCACGCGCCGCCTGCGATATGTAAGCTATAAGAGTGTCTCAGACCAGAGAGCAGTGTTGTCAGGAGTAGGAACTGTGTAGCAGTAGCAGTAAGTGGTAGCCAGCAGTCTGGTGTGTGGAGTTGGCTGGGCCGGTCGTGGGGGGGGGGGGGGGGCGATGGCCATGCCTGAGCGATGTAGTATAAGGTAAAAGCAGCCTCGCGCATATGTACTATTGTTACGTCAAGTCCCATGTAAATGTTTTAAAAAATCTCTTAATAATAATAATGTTTCTTATAAAAAATTAACTTTTGACAATCATTTATCTCAATTTAAAGAATTTACTAATTTTCTCCAACCTTGGTCATCCTGAGCATTGAAAAGAAAAATCAGTTGTTTCTTTTTATACATGACAAATCTATCGGCCAGCATTGCACTCGGCTGTGGCAGAAAAATTTCTTATAGGAGCAGATATATATGCGTTATCTGGCGACCTTATTGAGATAAGAATTTTCAATTTATTCAGAATGATCTTTCAGGGCCATGACGCAGCCCTGCTGACGTCCAAAATTTACCAGTTTAAATTCACAGTCAATTATTGAAAGGTTATAAGTGAGTCACATTTTTATTATCCAAATGGTTCAAATAGCTCTGAGCACTATGGGACTCAACTGCTGAGGTTATTAGTCCCCTAGAACTTAGAACTAGTTAAACCTAACTAACCTAAGGACATCACAAACATCCATGCCCGAGGCAGGATTCGAACCTGCGACCGTAGCGGTCTTGCGGTTCCAGACTGCAGCGCCTTTAACCGCACGGCCACTTCGGCCGGCATTTTTATTATTCCTAGGTTATGGAATAATAAACTGTTGGAAGGTTACACTGAATGTGAATGAAATAAATAATTATATTTTTTACTGTTGGGAGGTTACGGAATTTTTCTGTTGGGAGGTTACACTTGGCGACCCTGCCAGGATGTAATTAACTCCATACCAAATGAATCTACTATGCTGACTCAGACTGTTATATTGAAAAATGTTGAACCACCTAACAAAATTAACGAATTAGTATCTTTTCCTACATCTCGTCGACTATTCCACCATGAAATAATTGACACTGCGCTCAGCAACATCAGACGTGGGCTGCCATCGTCCTACAACAAAATGATCCCGTCCGTCAACATTCCTGGCCGTTTGTACTCGATGGTGCACTTCAGTTCTTGCAAAGCATTCACATATCTCTGGGAGCAATATGTATGGCCGTGCTGCAGAAAGTCAGTTAACAGTAGGACCGCACAGTGAAATAAAAATGTCTTTGCCGCAAGATGGCGTGCCTGTTGTTTTGACTGCGCTGGGAAGATTTCGCTGGGAATCCCTGACACAACCTCGATCTCTCCCAGTGCGATTTCCGTATTTTTGGAGCCCTGGACAAACAAATTCATGGTGGTCGATTTGATTAGGATGGGGAAGTGCATACCTGAATACAGTCATGGTTCCATAGACAACGGCAAAGTTTTGATGTAAGAAAGAGTTTAGTTGCTTTTCCCCATCTGTCTCCTTCTGATTTGCCTGTGCATCATACTTTGTAACTCCATCAGACAACGAGGGTGTACACTGATTTGCAGTCCAATATCCACCATCAGGATGCAAACACTTCTGTCCACACGATGTGCGTCTCCTTCATTTACGTGGCCATAGTGTTGAGGGTATTTTTGTTCTGTCGTTGCAACTACAAAAATTCGTGATTTTTTTTTCCGCCAGGAGCGTTTCGATTTATTGAGGTAAAGCATCATCAGTGGTCTAAGATTACGTTATTTACATTTTGACTTGCTTTTAGATCGAAAAACAGATCGTTAAGAGTATGTTGATTTGTACTTACGGTGATTTTTCGGCTTTTTTCTCACTTACATCGTTGTTTTTCTGCCTTAAACACTGATAATTTTGGTCTAATTTTTAGTTGTTCTGAAGCACTATGCGTTTCTTATGTTTTTTACAACACACTTTTATGCACACCAATGTGTTCTGTTTGTTTTTGTACTTTTAAGTATGTGTTGTGGTCTGTGTTGCCAACATAACCTTTCCAGTACTTTGCCTTTGACCTAGAACCTTTTTTTTTAATTAGTTTATTGTATGTGTAGCTCAATGACAAAATAGATATTGGAAACTAGACTCTATATAAAATAATTGAAGAAATTACATGAAAAGGGAAAGAGCCTTTTGCATCCTTCACTCCTTCCCACTCTCTCACAACACTCCCCCCAACCCCCCCTACCCCGCCCCCCCAACTCACAGTTTCATTTCATTTCTTGCTCCTCACCTTCTCCTCTAACTCACACTCCGTCACACTGCTACTAATTTCCACTCATCATGTCTCTCCCCCCACTACACCAAAAGAAAAGAAAAAGGAAATATCCCTCCATCCTTCCCTACTCTTGCACAGTATAGAAATACTCGGAAATATAACTAAATAGAAGTACACACATACAACAATCCAATAAAAAACGAAAGGTTGATGGTCAAAGACAAAGGAGTGAAAAGATTATGTTGGCAACACAAGTCCCAGCACATACTTAGAGGTACAAAAAGAAACAGAATACAATGGTGTCCATAAAGGGGTGTTGTGAGAAACATAAGAAATGCATAGTGTTTCAGAACAACTAAAAATTAGACCAAAATCGTCAGTGTCTAACGCAGAAAAACAACTACATGTTAGCAGACGACATTTCCCGATGTAAGCGAGAAATCAGACGACAAATCACCGTGTAAGTAGGCTGTTTATGTTTTCTTATTGGTAACGCCACGTAGCGCTCTATATGAAAAATCACTGGCTGTGCTGTGTGCAGTCTGTGGCTAGTTTGCATTGTTGTCTGCCATTGTAGTGTTGGGCAGCTGGATGTTAACAGCGCGTAGCGTTGCGCAGTTGGAGGTGAGCCGCCAGCAGTGGTGGATGTGGGGAGAGAGATGGCGGAGTTTTGAAATTTGTCATGAACTGCTATATTTATATATGATGATATCAAGGTAAATACATTGTTTGTTCTCTATTAATATCTTTCATTTGCTAACTATCCCTATCAGTAGTTAGTGCCTTCCATAGTTTGAATCTTTTATTTAGCTGGCAGTAGTGGCGCTCGCTGTATTGCAGTAGCTTGAGCAGCGAAGATTTTTGTGAGGTAATTGATTTGTGAAAGGTATAGTTTAATGTTAGTCAGGGCCATTCTTTTGTAGGGAATTTTGAAAGTCAGATTGCGTTGCGCTAACAAAATATTGTGTGTCAGTTTAAGCACAGTCAGGTATAATTGTTCAAAGGGGACGTATCATATGTCGACCCTTAGCCGAGGATACCTCACTGGAATCTTCTGATTTTTTTCTTGTAGTTTGTGTAATTAGTGTAGATATTGTTTATTGCTAGCGCGTAATTGTAGAGAAAATCTCCTTTGTAGTTGCAGTCTTTCATTGTTGTACAGTAAAACAGTTTTGGCATGCATGTAGATTTGCACCAAGTATTTCGCAGCTGCAATTAACTAGATATTATTTTCAGTACTATGTTAATGTGTTCTCTTATTTTTGATCTTCAAATTGTGTTTTTCTGTGTTGTCGTGTGAAATACTGTGACAATAATGGCGTGTGAAAAACGTAATACTAGGCTCCAAAGTAAACTGAGAAATGACAGTGAAAATGATAGCAGTGTGTTAGCGCCACCGAGTAATGAATTAACTGATGTTCAAAGTAGTAATTTGGTAATTGTGCATAGGGAAATGGAGCGGGCGGCAAACAATGGCGTGGACAGTGAAACAATTAGTGAAGAGGGAAGCATTATCGATCGATCGGTCGGCAACAGCTCGCCTCAGGAATCCGAAATGACAGGACACAATTTCGCAAATACTGTAGATTCAGGTTTTGGGTCATCACCGTTTTCTCAAATAAGTCAAGACACATATTCCGCTTGTCAAAATGTGAATGTTGCCGGTGCAAATGCACTGCCGAAAAGCGTAGAGAAACAGATTCCAGACACTAATACATTATTATTGCAATTACTGCAACAAATGGAACAAAATCAGAGACAAATGGTACAAAATCTTAAAAAGTTAGACACAGTGGAACAAAATCTTAAGAAGTTAGACACAATGGAGCAACACCGGAGACAAACACGGCAACAGTTAGACACAATGGAACAACACCAGAGACAAACACAGCAACAGTTAGACACGATGGAACAAAATCTTCAAAAGTTAGACACCACACTTGAACAAACACGTGAAGATTTAACTACTGAGTTACATAACATCGAATCGAAATGTCAAAAAGTCTGTAATGACGTAAAAACACAAATTTGTGAGCATTTCCAACCTATTTTTTCGCGTGATGAAAATGCATTACAGAATCATGAAGCAGCCATAAAAGAACTGCAAACTATTGTTCATGAAAATCACAACACCTTGCAAGCTAAAATTGGCTCAGTTGCATCTACCGATTCGGTTACGCAACTTGCAAAAACTCAAGAAAACTTAAAGGACACAGTAGATACGATTCCAACACAAATGGACACTCTGAAACTTGGTTCAGAAAAACACACTGAGGAAATAAGTACACTATTGGAGAAAGTAGCCGAACTTTCGGATCATGTCACTAATCTATCTACGAAGGTAGATGATAATCTGAATGACACAGAAGAGTGCAAACAAATTAGGAAATTCAAACAAAATCAGAATCAGATTAATACGCAACACCAAAGAGAAATCCGGGAAGTACAAGATCAGCTGACACAGTTAATACAAGAATTACGTATTTCAGAGGATACTCGCGCCCCAATACGGGAAGAGGGACACAGAAATACGGAACAGCCACAAAATAATAACACAGGGCATTTCGGAAGTTATGAAAGAAATTGGCAATGTGCACCGAATTTTGAGATGGAACGGCCGACACGACCTAACAATGACCGATATGCGACTCGCCGACATGATGATTTTGACTATAAGCTGTTCATTACTACACGTAAATTCAAAACACTTAAGAATTCTGGCAACGACATTCATCCACAAGCATGGCTCCATCAATTCTCGCATTGTTTTCCTCCCAACTGGTCGTTAGAACACAGATTAGAATTTATGTGTGGCTATTTGGAGAATGAACCAGCTGTAATAATGCGATCGGTAATTCACGATTGCCACAGTGAAGGAGAGTTTTACCATGCCTTCCTCTCAGCATATTGGTCTCAAGCCACACAAGACCGAGTAAAACATAACATCATAATGATGAAACGTTTCGAACAATCTGAATTTTCCAGTCTTATGAAATATTTTGAAGACATGTTGCATAAGAATCAGTATCTTTCAAACCCATACAGCCCCTCAGAACTCATCCGCATTTGCTTAATCAAACTGCCTGAAAATTTACGACATATTATTTTGGCAGGACGTTGCAAAGACGACATTGAAGCATTTCAGGGACTCTTACAAGAATTAGAAATTGACACTGACAATCGCGGAACGCGAAACCAGGAACACAACAATTACAGGTCACATCCATCGCAATTCCGCGATGAAAGAAGTAATAACTTGACACGACAAGGCTATTCTCACAACACAAATCGTGACCAAAACAGACACCACCCGTATGACAACCTTTGGCAGAGTAGTAATAACTACAGGGAAAGATCACCTCTCCGTGGTAATGACTATCACAGAGACAATAAGAGAAACAGACAATATGGGAACCAAAATAAATATTATCAAGGGAGACAGAATAACTTTAGACGCCACGGACCAGCGCGCAGTTACGATTCAGGGAGAAATTCTCCACCATGTGACCGACAAGAAAGAAACTATGGAAACTACCGACAAAACGACAGACGTGAATTTCATCAGAACTGGCGGGATTCTAACAGAGCTGGGCCCTCTCGGCAAGGCGAATTTGTAGAAGTTAGGTCTCCTAATCCTAATAACAACGCGCGCCAACAAAGAGACAGACAATGACTCGCGCCGCAGGCACCCACGTGCGCCGGCTGGCTCAGAGAAAAATAACATAGACGCTAACATTAAGAAAAATTCCAGTATTCTTTAACGACGTATACCGCATGATAATTGCGTTGAAGTTGATACGCTGCGCACTAGAAAGGGTAAAAGATTGCAATACATTTCACATGTAAAACCATTTATTGAAAGATAATCTGCTTTTTAACTTTGTCATTGCCATAAAACTTTTCACTTTACATTACTAGTATGCTTGTCAGACTTAAGAAACTGTTAACATGCAACAATGTTTGAAGTTAAATATCCAGTCAAGAACCAAGACAACGTATTTAAACAGAAATGACGAATGCATTGTTGTAGTGAACAGACGTCACAGTGTTATTGTGTGTGTACATTCTTGCTTGTTAGTTGCACGATTATGGAACGACTATAAGGCTTACATACTTAGAACATATACTGGTACTGCTAATGAGATTTTAAAACAACATTTTGGTTTACTTGAAAATATATTCTGGATTTAAAGTACTTTCAGTGAGATACCAGATGGCACAGTGGTTAGTTTATGTGACAACTACACGATTTTATCACGACGCTACTAATGAGTGACAATTTACAATGTTGCTTTTGCAGTGTTTCTGTTTTATATCTGCACAGTTTTCTGTTTTATTCTGGAAAGTAAAACAGGTTTTAGTAGTAACTTTTGTAGTATAGCTACAATGAGACTGCCTTTTCCGTAGCACAACAATACGTTACAGCACAGTACTTTCCTCATCACGGCAATAAGCGTAATAACTAAGACATTTATACGCAAAGCATTTCACTTTTGTGTATTATGAGGTAAGTACATTGACTTCTGCAGAACTTAGCTTTCGGAGGACGATAACTACGACACTTCCACACAGATTATGTTGCAACAAGACGCACATTTAGCGCTACAGTACACGTATTTGAGTGATTAATTTTTTACTTAAAACATTTATTTTTAAAGATTTTTGAATTACAAAGAAAGTTTTCCGTGATACATTTCATTCCATTGCTGTAATCTGTAACACCTGAGGGTATAATTACATTAATCCTCAGGGGGGTACACGCTTACTTTGTGTACCATGTGTTTGGCAAGCACAAGGAGCCCTAGCTAATATGGTATTTGCTTATACAACTTTACACATCGGTACCATATTTCTCTAACACACAAATTACACAGCTATCTGATCATTTAACTGAGAGATAAACATTTTTTTACTACATCAGTGACACATGTTTACGCAATACACAGTTGGGTAACTTCACACTTATGAAACTGTATTTTGTCTGTACTTTGTAAACTGTTCATATTTTTTCGGAATCATTGTGATACTATGAGAGCTTTGAATGATGTATTTGGTATGAGATCATGATTTTTAAAGTACGTTTGAGGTAGATGACACTATTGAAATGAGCAGAGAATTTTTTTTAGGTTTTGAAATTATTGCAGAAAGCTACGACGTTTTTGAGATTTGACTGAGGTGTTATGATGTTATTATTACGACGACGATGTGTATTATGTTGTTGAGGAATGTTTATTATGCTACATATTTCTCATGATGAAATATTGAAGAAGTGTCGATGAATATGTATATGTATAATGAGGTAAGGAATAATGAGTAGTGTTTAGGGACTCTGATTTGTGGAAAAGGTTGTTGGAAACCAAGAATCGTACTTTAAGAGTTATGAAATGTGCGTAAATGCGTGACTGTATCACAATGCTGACGAATATTTTATTTGGGAACTTATATTTATAGGATTTTCTTTCTACAGATTTGCAACGCTAATTCTTGACCTGTGAAATATTTTTATGTGAGACTGTCACTGTAGCGGAAACTGCTGTCGTAAATATTTCCGTAAGAAAGTTAAGTGATCACCTGCACGTAATGCATCGCGGGCACCCACCTGGGCGACAGCCGCCCGAAAAAAAGCCATCACAGCGGCACAGGTAGAAAAAAAAGAAAGGGGAGGCCATTGTCCTCGCTATTGACATTTCCTTGTTGAAAGCATACTATGGAGCTCGTAATTTATGATATTTACTAAAATGCCTAATGAAATGATTAGAAACATTTTACCTCTATTGTCTTTGTAGTTAAGAGATTGCTCATTTTGTTTAATATCTGGTTTCCAGCTGTGTTGCAGCATTGGTTTCATAAAATAAAATTAAAAGCATTTGCTAATGTGAACACTTTCTGTCAACAGATCTATTAAATGATAATTTTGTAATCCACATTCTTTAAAAAAAAGGAGCACTTGGAAAGGAAAGAACAATAAGAAGGGACTAGTAACAGTAACTGCACACACAATTTTCTTTTCAAGAACTTGGTAATTTCTTTTGTAGAATAATTTGTGGTGCACCACTTTAATTACATAGACATTAAGATGTGAATATACATTTCCCTTATCTGCATTGTTGTTTTTAGTGTAATATTTTTTCTGCTTGAGCTATGTCATGTTTAGGTATACGGGTAAGTTACTGCTGTTTGCCAGGCATAGTGCTAATGAATTTGACTTTGTGTTACTCCGCTAAGCCAGTTTACTACTGATTTATTTTTCTTGTTGCTGCACATTGGCTCATATTAGTTGTAATGTTGCATTGCTTGGTAATTTAGATTTACTGTAGCTTGCTTTGCAATTTTCCATTTTTTTGGTCATTGCTGTTTGTGTTACTTATTTTGTGCTGCTGCATTGCCTCGTCCCTTAGTTTAGCATCTGAGCTCAGTAGATTTAAGTTAGCTTAAGAGGGGGTAGCCTCTAAGAGAATGAGTTGCGATGAATTGGAAGAAATGCATTGAGAAGTTATACGAAAAAAAGTACAGAAAACAGGTTTAGGTAGGATTTTCTTGGAAATAAATGTTGAGGTAAGAAATGTGTGAACATATAAATATAGAAAGCATGCTTAGATAGAATTTTTTTGGTGGAAACAAAGGATGAAACAAGAGGAAAGATATATGAAGTTTTGGGTTGGACTGCAGTACCAAATGTTACACTGAAAAAGAACCCTGTCCTTTCCTATTGGTGTTATCCCACTATATGTTTGTGTACCCTTGTGTATTTGTTTTCTTCCTGTCTCTGTGTAGTTTCATAGAATTTTTTCTTCTTTTAATATTAAGCTACATTCACTATGATGAGGAATACTGTTATCCTCGAATATAATTGGCATTAATAATATGTTATTTACTTTGTAAAGATGTTAGACATTATTAATTCTGTTCTGTTTAATGCTCATGTGTAAAGTTGATGTTCCAAAAGTTATTCTGATATTTTATGTATCTACTTATCTCATAATTCCTGTAACATTGATGTATATGTCTATTTCTATTCTTTTGTAAAGCCCCTATTACTACAAATGTTATCTGTATTGTTATGTTCTTTAATGATGTATTCTGTACCTTTGCTATTGTATTCTCATTTTATAAAATTGTAATTGACACCAGTTTATCAAACTAAGTAACTTGTAAGCATTCATTTCACTGCACACATTTCCGTTGGTCATAGTATATGGACAATATGTGAGAAGTAGGGACTGATAGTGTTTGCACGTGTGTTAATAATTCAGCAAGGGACTGGATAACAGCATTGCTGGTTCTAAGGACATGTCAAACAAATTTTTTTGTGAGTGGACAAGTGGTGGTTTATGTACTTGCTATATTATTCGCAAGACTCTTCAATGGTGATTGTGCACCTGCACAGTCACAACAGATGGCTGTTGGCTATCTCTACAAGGACTACAGTGGGTCTACATCTTTGATGATACATCAATACCGTAATTTCTACTAGGACTACAGTGGGTCTACTCTGTGATGACCTACCTACCAATACTCTTCAAAATTTCGACTGACTGCTGTGGGTTTGCTCTGTTGTGGCCCATTACCTGTATGCATGTCAAGAGTCAGCACTGTCTTTCCGTTGGAAGGACAACACTACTTCTTCAAGACTGCATGGAAATCCACTACTTCTGTGTGCATTTTCTTTTACTGCTCAGACTTTGAGAAAAACTCTGCGTTTTTACTGTGATGAACAATCTGGACTGTCTTTATGGACTGTGAGAAATTTTTAGCTTTTGACCAACATTGTATCAATAAGTGTGTGCATTTGATTTCTTTGTTATTGTAATTAAAAAAATTTTTTTCAAATCTGTATTGGCCACTGCCCAATCCAATTTGTAAAATTTTTTGTGGGGAGCATGGGGGCTATGTAAGTAGGCTGTTTATGTTTTCTTATTGGTAACGCCACGTAGCGCTCTATATGAAAAATCACTGGCTGTGCTGTGTGCAGTCTGTGGCTAGTTTGCATTGTTGTCTGCCATTGTAGTGTTGGGCAGCTGGATGTTAATAGCGCGTAGCGTTGCGCAGTTGGAGGTGAGCCGCCAGCAGTGGTGGATGTGGGGAGAGAGATGGCGGAGTTTTGAAATTTGTCATGAACTGCTATATTTATATATGATGATATCAAGGTAAATACATTGTTTGTTCTCTATTAATATCTTTCATTTGCTAACTATCCCTATCAGTAGTTAGTGCCTTCCATAGTTTAAATCTTTTATTTAGCTGGCAGTAGTGGCGCTCGCTGTATTGCAGTAGCTTGAGCAGCGAAGATTTTTGTGAGGTAATTGATTTGTGAAAGGTATAGTTTAATGTTAGTCAGGGCCATTCTTTTGTAGGGAATTTTGAAAGTCAGATTGCGTTGCGCTAACAAAATATTGTGTGTCACTTTAAGCACAGTCAGGTATAATTGTTCTAAAAAGGGGACGTTTCAACCGTAAGTACAAATCAACCTATTCTTAACGAACTGTTTTTCGATCTAAAAGCAATTCTAAATGTACATTATGTAAAAATGATTACAGATCACTGATCATGCTTTATCTCAATAAAGCGAAACGCTCCTGGTGAAAAAAAAATCATACATTTTTGTAGTTGCAACGACAGAACAAAAATGCCCTCAAGAAATGTGTCTGCGTTTCGTATATGGTTCCTTTAGTGAAGCCGCCAGCTATCGTGTCACGCTGTTTACCGGATATAATCTTGTTTCTTGTTTTGGTAACTGTTTCCTTGTAATCTAAAGAACAGAGTCACTTGTTGACGTATTCCCAACTTAAATAAAATTGGTACGTATATTCTGCATCAACAATAAAAGGCACCAGAACTATGCTGAAAGATGAAAGATTGAACAAAACAAAAACTGGATCTTGCAAGCGTGAAAAGTGAACTTAACATTCCAATCAAATAAAATAGCAGGTGCCGAAAAGTAACGCTAACCGCGATAACCGTTATCGGAAAATATCTAACACTTGTCCGTCCGTGGTAGCTGAGTGGTCAGCACGACACAATGTCAATCCTAAGGGCCCGGGTTTGATTCCCGGCTGGGTCGGAGATTTTCTCCGCTCAGGGACTGGCTGTTGTGTTGTCCTAGTCTTCGTCATTTCATTCCCATCGACACGCAAGTCGCCGAAGTGGCGTCAAATCGAAACACTTGCACCAGGCGAACGGTCTACCCGACGGGAGGCCCTCGTCACACAGCAGTCTGACACTTCAGCCCAAGCTTTCTGCTGTATGCCACAATGTGTGGCGTCGCTCTGTGCAGTAGGGTGGGGCAAGAAATCAGTCATATGTAGTAAACCACGGCGAGCTAGAAGTCGCAGTTTTCAAAATAACACCCTCACAGTATCTGTCTGTCATTTCAGTCACAACTACAAGTCACAAGCAGGCGCGCACGAAACGGATGGACCGGCGGGCAGAAGGGGGCATGTACATCCCCCACCCCCACCCCCACCCCCTCCGGCCCTCGAAATATTTCGGTTTGTTCTACATACAATGGAACTTTCCTTGTCCCCAAACGCGTTACTAATATTATTAATTCTTCATTATGACTGGAAGTGAAGTGAAAGGAGTTTCAGGTGTAAAGGAGTCGATGAAACACGGCACCGGAAGATTCATGAAACTGTATGAGGATTCAACTCTTGTAAAGTAGAGCACATGGTGCACAGTTTCGTAACGTTACTAAATTTATACATACGTAAAGATTTCCGTGTAGCTGAAAATAGATCACCCACGGACCGGCTTGAGCTGATTATCTTCCTTTGAATGCAGTCTCACTGCGGTAATTATCCATACAAGAAAAAATTTAGGTGCAACATGGCTGCTCAAATGCTTGAAATGGCTCTTAGCAATATGGGACTCAACACCTGAGGTCATCAGTCCCCTAGAACTTAGAACTACTTAAACCTAACTAACCTAAGGACATCACACACATCCATGCCGAGGCAGGATTCGAACCTGCGACCGTAGCAGACGCGCGGTGCCGGATTGAAGCGCCTAGAACCGCTCGGCCACAGCGGCCAGCAACATGGCTGTATCTGGGCTATTTCAGCACAGAACAGAATGGACTCAAGGTTAATCTCTTCGCTCGGAAACACGTGTAAAGTAAATTTATGCCTTTCATGCAGAAAAAATACCTTACATCGAGAAATTACACACTGAACTGTCATAATTTTTTTCTGGACATAAGAACGAGTGGCTTAAGTTGTAACAACTTGTCCCGAAATTCGTTACTAAAGTCAACATCTGATATACACAGTAGACTGTTGCACCTACAACAGTGACCTCCTAAGTTCTGAAAGTGTTGTAAAAAGTGAATCCTAGAGATGGAAGAAGAAATGGCAAAATGATGACCAGAGTGGCAAGCTGAAGAATGCATTCTAAGCATTAGGGATGTTGTAGCGTTATTCTTGGGGGACGAAAATAAAAAGAACTGTTACTTTGTTTTTTAATGTCGAAAAAGTAAATAATTTTGGTGGGCCACTTGGCAACAGGATCAGGGATTTATTACGCTATTATAATAACATACGTTGACCATTAAATACCTGAATAAGAGCAGCATATTGATATATATATATGTATATATTTGAGATCGCTCGGAAGAAACATTATCATTTCTGTGCATTTTTATAGTCGCGATGTAGTCATACCCGGATCAACACTAAGGGACCAGAAGATTTATAGACTTTAAAAGAAATGCAACGCTACACGAAAAAGTTGGTTCAGAAATAATAGGAAAACGATAATGTTCCTTCTGCCTGATGCTGCGTTCGGCCCATCAGCGTGATCGTAATTTCTGATGAAGTAACACAAAAATAATTATCATTCAGTTAAATCAGGAGATGGAATCATCAAGTTTAATTTACGAAAATAAGCACACTTATCTTTAACACACTTTTTTTTTAATGCTACGTACCTTTTCATATTAAATTACAATAGATGACCATTGTGGTTAAATACTTTATACATAACAGTCGAAATGTCCTCTTGATGCTGTCTGTTCGATATCAGTTACAAGAAACTACATCTTTTCTGATTAAAAAAAAATAACAATTAGCATATTCACTCAATATTTTCACATCATATATAAAATACATTTGTGGAACGCAGCAAGTCCGCGTCCGCCTCTCATGGAATACAAACAGTAAAAGGTGAGGCGCCAAAAGCCTCATTTGTCTTGAAACAACAGAATTCTTTTTTATACCATTAATCGATACATGTACATAGAGATTTACTGGCACCGCGCAAGAACGGCAAAGATAAAGAATAATAGATTCTGTCGCTGCTATGCGATGATTCATTTCTTTTACTTTACAATTGTTCGATAACTTTAGGCCATCAGGCGTTTACTATTGAGCGTATATTAATGTTTGTGAGGCGAAAATTACTAATATTACACTGCCTCCCATGAGGAGGGTAGGAATACCGAAGGTATTGCTTTCATCCTCATGCCCATTGGAATATTTGTTATTTTCGGATGTAACATACAGGTTATTAAAAGTCTCATTTCATATTCATTCGATAATAAAAGAATTAACGTTTCAATTTGTAATTACTGACGGTGGATCATTGTGAATTTGTTCTGTGTTTCTATCAGTGTTTGTATGGATTCAGTCTATCTTGATGATTCTTAAAATTAAGGCTATAAGTACACATATTTACAAAATTTATAAGGAAATAGAGTCACACTTCATTTTTCATCGTTGCAAAAGTAATTTGACTACCACAACTGGTACACAACTTTCTGTTTTGACAGTATTCATTATATTGTCATCGTCTTGTCGATTGATTGCCTTGTCCGTCGTCGCACTTAATTATACATTTATTTTCGTCGCACATACACTATTTATGATAGACTTGGATTGTAGAGCGGCCACTGGTGATGGCTTCGACAAGGAAGTCCATATCTTTCACTTTCAGGGCTCGAGTGTGGCTCTCCGAATTATTTCACATATGAAACAGATAAAATATCTTATATTAGAATAGCTTACAAAACTAATTTTATATACATGTGGGATGGGATATAGGAGGATGGGATCCTTTGACGTATTTTCGTGTGCTTATTTTCATTCGTATCGTGATCTCTCGTTAAAGTTTACATTTCAACAGTGTTCAGAGGTGACCTTGTCACTTGTGTCTGTGTACAATCAGTCATTATAATAATTACGTTAACTTCTCTATTTTAGAGTCTCTCGGAAGGTTTATGATACATACAAAATGTTTTCAGTACTGGGTGTGAATGTTTTTGCTACAGAATGTAGCGCACAGCAACTGTGTTGGCGGTTGAACGTTTACATTATTTCGTCACATGGTGGCCGTCCGCCTCCACTGTTGCGAGCAATCTTGAAATTCAGTCTGTGCGCGCGCACGTGACCGGAGCTTTCTTGCAGAGCGTTGATTTCGCGCTTGAGGTGCCGTGCGTCGCTTTTGTTCGGCGGATCGTGGCTTTGTGCTTTTTAGATTGCTGGAGGGAGCTTCTGCCACCGAAACTGCCTCACATCACTTCCTGTCCACTATCCAGTTACGGATTCACAGGTAAGTGGTAGCTACCGCTGCAACTGCATGTGTGGAATGACACTGATTATTACACACTGCACACATCAACGAAATTGTTCACACATATGGTGCAGTAGAATACTGCCACTGACAATCGTCGAACTTTAAAACTTCACTTGCACTGTGGTGAGCGTCTGCGTGAACGGTGTATTAACAGAAATTCTCGCGTCATAACATCACACGGTGTTTACAAGTTGATTTACATACTAATATTTACAAGAGTTCATTTAAATCGAGAAATAATCTAATTGACCACTTTGAATCAAAACAATTGTTTCTTAATTAGTCTTTTTTTTATTTATGCCTACGGTCACAGGTAGGCTATTATAAGTCCTTTTTCTTTGACCAAATCCATTCCAATCTCCTTTGCAAATTAATTTCATTCATAGTAATCTTTATCACGCTTGCTTATTCATTTTGTAGGCCCAATACATTTTTTTTTTTTTTAGTGCTTGTCTTATTTAGTGACTTGTGAGGGGAGCTTCATTTATGTCAAAAGTTTTTCTCGTATGTGCTTGTTTTTTAAAGAAAGTTCGAGGACAGATTTGAAAATAGCAATTCCGCCTCTGAGTTTCGTGTAGAAATACAAACAGTCGAAAAAAAAAAAAAATGGGAAAAGCGGGCCTACTCGCTGATCGTCGACAGAATTTAAATTACTCCTCAACCAGGTCGAAAATTTAATTTACCTTGCGCATTACAAAAGCAATATGCGCGTCGCGAACCTACTCGTTTTTATATGTAGTGCCTCACTTCCCAAGCGCACGTGCATCTTTACAAGTTGATCCTGAGGAGTGGATAGGATCAAGGATCTTAAAGGATTTGCACTTAGGAAAGGGATTCAATAATCACATAATCACAGAGAAAACAATAAATATTGCAGGGCACACTTAAAATAAAATCTATCACTTCAAGCATGTATATCTAATGTGTATCTTGCTGCAGCTTGCTTACTACTCTTTGCTCATTTCTTAGACTAAGTCAAGTTTATGCATTACGCATTTGGGTATTAATTATCATTTGTATATATAAGCCTCTCACTAGAGTGTTGTTGTTTGCTGCTGTCGCTACCTGTGAAGCTTGGGCGAGATCCTTATTCTATGTGCTGCTAGCTTGTGAATTTGCAGTATCGTTAATGCTCAATAGTACCGTGAAGTTGGCATAATAAACCATGTTACTCATATGTTCTTTTGCTCAGCTTGTTTATAGTCTGGACTCATCTTACTTTGCGTTATATAATAAACTTCCTTTTTGTTCCATCACGCTTTTACTTAAGGTTAACGTCAGGCCTTTTTAGAACAATTGCACTGCGTTATCAATCTGTTCATGCTTAATCCTAGGTATCTGTTCACTTCAAAGAGATGTTATTTTATCGCTGGCACAGCACTGTGCTGGAATTTACAAGTTAAATCTACCGACTGTTTTACACTAACAGGTGGTGCCTTATTTACGTCACCTTTGAAAATAGGAAATAACCTCATGGAATCCAATCTTTCTCACAACTTTCCTCTTTTGTCTGGACGTTTAAGTATTTCCTTTTAAAACAGGTCATTAATTTGTCCTCGATTAAATTTCCCTTACTAATACTAAGCACATATAATCATCATTTTCATATTACTATTTAGTGAGAGAAGTGCATTATTCGCTCCTTCCTGCTCATTCTCAAATTACTATTTAGCGAGAGAAGTGCATTATTTGCTCCTTCCTCTTTCCTCATTTTAGTACCTCGGGGCTAATTAATACCTCTCGAGTACATCATTTTCCTTACATACTAACTTATAACTAAAATTGAAAATCGCCTCTAGGACATGTCCTGTTTGCATAAAGATTATTCATGTAAATACTTGTCTACAACTTATTCTGTATTTTATTTTCCAGACGCGTTGTTTTAATACATAAGGTTTCCTTTCAGCACCGGTTAACGTCCGTAGTCAGTTCAGTTCCGTTCTTGTTACTCATTGGTTAATCCTGATCTCCAATACCTTAGAATTTTCTTACAGCTTAAATTAACTTAATTCCTGGCGTTATAAAATTTTCTTAAATCTTGATGATGGAACAATCCTTTGATTTTATTCGTGGCAGGGAGAGATAACAAATAGCTACCAATGTGTGGTTTCCTCATTATCACAAAGGGACCTTCATAAATGTGTTGCCACTTACGATTCTTCTTTAACAACAGGGATGGTTTAAAGTGAGTCCTGACTAATAACCAACTCCAAGAAACTTCTGCAGATGCTCTTCAAGAGCCTCTGGTCTCGTTCTTATGGGTACTATAATTTTATTGATTAATCTTGCATCTAGGACTAGCCTTACGCTACCATCTGATTTTAGTACAGACAATAAAGGACTCGAATAAGGTGAATGAGATACTTCTATCACATTCCAGCGTAACATTTTCTTGATCTCGCTCTTGACAGCTTCGCGTCTCGCATATGGAATGGAATAGCTTGTTCTACAGTAGGTTGAATAGGGCAGGACATCCATTCGATATTCAAAGCCTTTTATTAGTCCAGGTTTCTTAGAAAATACTTGAACGTAATCTCTTAACAAATTGTAAAGCTCATTCTTCTGTTGTTTGGATAATTCAATGGACTCACTAGCTTTACCGTATAATTCATTCTGACCGGGAATTAGGTCTTTATACTCATCGTCATTAACACTTTCAAGATCTGTCATGTCTTCTGTCTGACTGTACTGTTGTCTTTTAGTCCATGGCCGTACTGCTATTTGAAGCACCCCAAAGTTTGTCTTCACCTTACTTCTTAACAAATTTACAGTTACTTGTTGCTGGCTCGCTACTAGAGTACAGATTCCACACTCGATGTCAATTTTAGCTTTCGTCTGCCTCAAGAATTCCATACTCAGGATACATGGCACTGATAGGTTTTTAACAATAAGGAAAATGCACGTTACTGAAATAGACTCTATCTGGATTTGAAGCTGAGTCTGAAGATTTACACGTTGTGTTAGTGGACCAATTGCTCCCGATACGGTGCAACCTTGAATTGGAAGTGATAAAACTTTGCATACAGAGGATATTTGCTTAAATAAACATAAAGATAAGACATTTATATTAGCTCCTGTATCTACAATGGCTGTTACTGGTATGTTGGCAATTGATACTCTTATGGAAGCTTGAACTTGTTCGTCCCATACGTCATCATTGTCTTTCGTCTCAGTGTCTGCTACTAGATCATCCCGTAAGTTTGTCTCTTTGTCATACATAATTGCTTTAATTTCGTGTGGACTAAGGGACAGGGTGCCCCCATTCAAACTTGCAGCATCCTCTAGGAGGCTCAAAGGTGCTGCTTTTAATTTTCCGCTCGACGCTTACTTTCCTGCTGATTTATATTTCTTAATGTTTCTTCCGTCTGGAACTGGTGTTGGTTTTGTGGTACGAACTCGGTTGGAAACGGATCTTGTTGTGCTGGCGTATTCGCTTGCGCATAATAAATTTGCGTATTATGCGGGCGTTTAGGCTTCAGACTTCCCGAAGGTCCGTTCGCTTGGGGCTGAAAAGTATTTTGCTGTGGCTTGTGTTGATTGTAACCGTTAGTGAAAGGTGTACATTGGTCTCCACCTTGATTATGCCATTTATTTCTTTTCCACTGTCGATTTGAATCGTAAGACTGATCGTTTTGATAATTCCCGTTGATCGGTTGCGTGTTTCCATATTGCTGGGGCTGTGTGTTATAATGTGCATTTTCGTACTGAGGTGGTGACGAATTATATATTGGATTGTATCTCTGGCCGTTATTGTACTTATTTTTGTATTTGCTGTTGGAGTACGTAGTGTGTTTATTTTTGAAACCGTTGTGGGGTTGGCACTGGCTGTCGCTGTGACGCGCTTTCGCTCGGCCACCATTGTTGCCTGCGTATTCTGTATTGTGCTGGCCGCCTGCACTGAAGTGGGCGTTGCCAACATCAACTCTAGCGTCCTCGTAAATCAGATCTAACGAGTCTAACACAGATAGGAAAGTGTCCGTATCGTCCTCACACACGTTTACTAACTTTTCTCTGATCGCAATCGGTAGCTTAGTTTTTAGAATCATAATAACGTCTTTGGCGGTGATCGGCGAATCCCAGAACTTGATTTTCGCTAAATACTTTTCAAAATATCTTCTCAAACTACCGCGCTTACTGTTAAACACTTCGGCGTTGTAAACCTCGTTTCTCAGGCGCTGCTGCACACCAGAACTCCAGAATTTAGCTAAAAACATCTGTTCAAACTCTTTGTAACATTTACAAGAGTCGACCATTTCGGTTCCCCATAAGGCAGCATCGCCTACGATAAATCCACTAACGAATTGAATTCGCTAGCGGTCACTCCAGCTATTCGGGAAAATTCCTGAAAAATTTCGGAGGAACACTATAGGATGAATTTCTCTTTTCTGTGGGTGAAAGGTCGGAAAAATACGATGTTTGATCACGCTTTCCTCCTGCATCAAACTGACAAAAGTGGGTGGGCTGGTACCCTGGTTAACTTGTGCTTCTATAGAACTATGAGTTTGAGCGTTATCAAATGGTGAACGGTAATGTACCTGCTGTTGTTCATTACTTCGTGGTGAATTATTCCACTCTCCTGACACGGTAGGTGGGGGATTTTCAACTTGACATTTTAGTGTACGAACTTCATCAACTATCTGTTGACGCCATTCGGGTAAATCTTGAGCTAACGTTCGTCTTATCTGGCCTAATTCGGACATGACCGTGTCTCCTGTTTTTCCAGGGGCTGCCAATATTTCAAAGGTCACGTTTTTGACAGTTTCCCTGAGTTCGTTCTTGACCTTGTTTTCTATGAATCCGTCTTTGTTTTTAATCCACTCTTGGTAGTGGTCGGACAATGCTTCAGCATGTGCCTTAACAGTATTCTTTATTTGATCCTCTACATTAAGAGTCTCAATCTGTTTGGAAAGATCATCAACAACATTCTCGATCGTGTCTACTGCGGTTTTAACTCCTTTGACCTCATCAGAGATTGCAGTATAATCTTCTTTTAAGTTCGCAGCTTGTTTTTGATATTCTATCACTTTTGAATTTATCTCTCCCTTGGCTGCTTCGATTTTTTCATCTAACCGTTTTGAAATATCCTCTATTTTTGACTCTACTTGTGTGTCAATTTCTAGCCTCATGATCGTGATCTGACTGCTGATTTGGCTTTGGACATTACCCAACAGGGTATTTAAATCAGCTGTTATGTCTGCCTTTAGTTCGGCCTTTACCGAATTTAACCGTGTATTTAGGTCATTTATCTCCGTTTGCAGATCTGTTTTTACTGAACTTATGCCTGTTTTTACTGAATTTATGTCTGTTTTTACCGAATTTATTTCTGTTTTTACTGAATTTATTTCTGCTTTTACTGAATTTATGTCTTCTTTTACTGAGTTGCACAGATTTGTAAGGACCTGATTTTTATTATGCCGTCTTTCGGCCTTCTCTTTTTCTTCGCGGGCCTTTTCATCTAATCTTTCCCGTTTTTGGCTTTCGAACTTGCGTTCCATTATTGCTTCGATCATTGCAGCCAAGTCATGTTTTTCAAAAGCGGGAATAGTTTGCACACTAGGACCAGCTTCTAAAACTTCGGTCGAGGCTGCTTCTGCCTCCGCTCGTGTACCTATCGCGCGTGATCGTAATGGATAGTGAGGTCCATTCGCATCACCGCTGTCGTCTGGTTTTGTTTGTGTCCGCTGTTTACCGTCAGCCATGTTCATGAATTATTTGTTAAACGTCAAAATGCTACAGATATTGTTTGTCACTGCCGTCAGTCGTTTGTCTGTGACGTAGTGCTATGGCTTACTGGGACCTAAGATAAAATTTTAACTCTGGGTAACAACTGACGTTCATTTACGCCAAGAAGACAAGATGGTTCCTACTAATTACAAACAAATGAAATATCACGCGTTTTACCAGTTTTGAGCGTAGTTATCCGCCATATCGTAATTTTTTTATGCACTGACAACAATGGTACACTTTCACTGAATTTAACTATTATTCTTGGGGGACGAAAATAAAAAGAACTGTTACTTTGTTTTTTAATGTCGAAAAAGTAAATAATTTTGGTGGGCCACTTGGCAACAGGATCAGGGATTTATTACGCTATTATAATAACATACGTTGACCATTAAATATCTGAATAAGAAGAGCATATTGATATATATATATATATATGTATATATTTGAGATCGCTCGGAAGAAACATTATCATTTCTGTGCATTTTTATAGTCGCGATGTAGTCATACCCGGATCAACACTAAGGGACCAGAAGATTTATAGACTTTAAAAGAAATGCAACACTACACGAAAAAGTTGGTTTAGAAATAATAGGAAAACGATAATGTTCCTTCTGCCTCATGCTGCGTTCGGCCCATCAGCGTGATCGTAATTTCTGATGAAGTAACACAAAAATAATTATCATTCAGTTAAATCAGGAGATGGAATCATCAAGTTTAATTTACGAAAATAAGTACACTTATCTTTAACACACTTTTTTTTTAATGCTACGTACCTTTTCATATTAAATTACAATAGATGACCATTGTGGTTAAATACTTTATACATAACAGTCAAAATGTCCTCTTGATGCTGTCTGTTCGATATCAGTTACAAGAAACTACATCTTTTCTGATTAAAAAAAAATAACAATTAGCATATTCACTCAATATTTTCACATCAAATATGAAATACATTTGTGGAACGCAGCAAGTCCGCCTCCGCCTCTCATGGAATACAAACAGTAAAAGGTGAGGCGCCAAAAGCCTCATTTGTCTTGACACAACAGAATTCTTTTTTATACCATTCATCGATACATGTACATAGAGATTTACTGGCACCGCGCAAGAACGGCAAAGATAAAGAATAATAGATTCTGTCGCTGCTATGCGATGATTCATTTCTTTTACTTTACAATTGTTCGATAACTTTAGGCCATCAGGCGTTTACTATTGAGCGTATATTAATGTTTGTGAGGCGAAAATTACTAATATTACACTGCTGCTCTTATTCAGGTATTTAATGGTCAACGTATGTTATTATAATAGCGTAATAAATCCCTGATCCTGTTGCCAAGTGGCCCACCAAAATTATTTACTTTTTCGACATTAAAAAACAAAGTAACAGTTCTTTTTATTTTCGTCCCCCAAGAATAACGCTACAACATCCCTAATGCTTAGAATGCATTCTTCAGCTTGCCACTCTGGTCATCATTTTGCCATTTCTTCTTCCATCTCTAGGATTCACTTTTTACAACACTTTCAGAACTTAGGAGGTCACTGTTGTAGGTGCAACAGTCTACTGTGTATATCAGATGTTGACTTTAGTAACGAATTTCGGGACAAGTTGTTACAACTTAAGCCACTCGTTCTTATGTCCAGAAAAAAATTATGACAGTTCAGTGTGTAATTTCTCGATGTAAGGTATTTTTTCTGCATGAAAGGCATAAATTTACTTTACACGTGTTTCCGAGCGAAGAGATTAACCTTGAGTCCATTCTGTTCTGTGCTGAAATAGCCCAAATACAGCCATGTTGCTGGCCGCTGTGGCCGAGCGGTTCAGTTTATCTGACACTTGTCCGTCCGTGGTAGCTGAGTGGTCAGCACGACACAATGTCAATCCTAAGGGCCCGAGTTTGATTCCCGGCTGGGTCGGAGATTTTCTCCGCTCAGGGACTGGCTGTTGTGTTGTCCTAGTCTTCGTCATTTCATTCCCATCGACACGCAAGTCGCCGAAGTGGCGTCAAATCGAAACACTTGCACCAGGCGAACGGTCTACCCGACGGGAGGCCCTCGTCACACAGCAGTCTGACACTTCAGCCCAAGCTTTCTGCTGTATGCCACAATGTGTGGCGTCGCTCTGTGCAGTAGGGTGGGGCAAGAAATTAGTCATATGTAGTAAACCACGGTGAGCTAGAAGTCGCAGTTATCACAATAACACCCTCACAGTATCTGTCTGTCATTTCAGTCACAACTACAAGTCACAAGCAGGCGCGCACGAAAGGGATGGACCGGCGGGCAGAAGGGGGCGTTACCTCCCCCATCCCCAACCCACCCCCTCCGGCCCTCGAAATATTTCGGTTTGTACTACATACAATGGAACTTTCCTTGTCCCCAAACGCGTTACTAATATTATTAATTCTTCATTATGACTGGAAGTGAAGTGAAAGGAGTTTTCAGGTGTAAAGGAGTCGATGAAACACGGCACTGGAAGATTCATGAAACTGTATGAGGATTCAACTCTTGTAAAGTAGAGCACATGGTGGCACAGTTTCGTAACGTTACTAAATTTATACATACGTAAAGATTTCCGTGTAGCTGAAAATAGATCACGCACGGACCGGCTGGAGCTGATTATCTTCCTTTGAATGCAGTCTCACTGCGGTAATTATCCATACAAGAAAAAATTTAGGTGCAACATGGCTGCTCAAATGCTTCAAATGGCTCTGAGCACTATGGGACTTAACATCTTAGGTCATCAGTCCCCTAGAACTTAGAACTACTTAAACCTAACTAACCTAAGGACATCACACACATCCATGCCGAGGCAGGATTCGAACCTGCGACCGTAGCAGACGCGCGGTGCCGGATTGAAGCGCCTAGAACCGCTCGGCCACAGCGGCCGGCAACATGGCTGTATCTGGGCTATTTCAGCACAGAAGAGAATGGACTCAAGGTTAATCTCTTCGTTCGGAAACATGTGTAAAGTAAATTTATGCCTTTCATGCAGAAAAAATACCTTACATCGAGAAATTACACACTGAACTGTCATAATTTTTTTCTGGACATAAGAACGAGTGGCTTAAGTTGTAACAACTTGTCCCGAAATTCGTTACTAAAGTCAACATCTGATATATACAGTAGACTGTTGCACCTACAACAGTGACCTCCTAAGTTCTGAAAGTGTTGTAAAAAGTGAATCCCAGAGATGGAAGAAGAAATGGGAAAATGATGATGATCAGAGTGGCAAGCTGAAGAATGCATTCTAAGCATTAGGGATGTCTCAGAGACGTTCTTACCAAACATTCGAAGACTGCTTCAAACTCTTCCTGTACCAACCTGCTGTTGAGAGCAAAGTTTTAGCTGCCTGCGACGACTGGAAACTGTATTGCACTCGACTGTGAAGGAAAAGAAAAGAAAATGAGTGGGCAGGCGCACCTGTCCGTTGACTGATATATATGACGTATGCAGCGGTGTTGCGACTGACATATTCGCTCCATTCCGTCGACGACTTGGCATTATTTTGCAACCTCCCATTGGCTTCTTTGAATTTTTCGGGGTATTTGCGTTTCTACTGCGTAATATGTTAAACTGGTCTGTCAGTAAGACTGCTGTAAAGTGAATAAATATTTGTGTAGTATTTTGCGGAAAACTGAGCTGTTACAACGTTTATGGATCATTTAAGGCGAATGAAAACAGCAATTCCGTTCGTATCTGATCGATTCAAAGGTTTAATCGAGTCTGTATTTATATTATCATATAAAAACTCACAGTGGGTAGCCTTAGCTTTCAATTTACCCCATCCCCCCACTCCGTCAAAGAATAATCCTGTGTGTGGGACTGGTCAGACCAACTGAAAGTAGCAGTTAACATTCAGTGTTGGGTGCCCTCTTTTGGGCAAACTTCGTACTTTGTTCTTAGAACCTCGTGTCTCACACTATGGATGCACACCCGACCTATGTTGAAGGAATGAACCAAAAAACTAATTCGCTCAGGAAAAGTTTTACACTTGGTGTTGAAAGGTCTCTGTTGGATTCCTTTCATGTTAATTTCTTAAATCTATTGTCATTTACGGCATACATTCCACTTCTAAATTTACTGTGGTGCTTCTGACTCTATCTGGGAGGAGACTGAGCAGTGAAACGCGTTACTTTTACACATAAACAAGAACGATCTGTCACACTACTACACTTTAAAGCACAGTTTATATGTAATTCATGTCACACAGCCTCATACGGAACCTACATCCGCTTTCTTTTATATACTGTATATGATAAGATACTGTCATCCCCCTTCCCTTCTGTGTGAGAGGATGAATGAGCAAATGTATTTCTAGTTGCATGCTTGAGGGTAGCAGACAAGCCTGTCTGCTAGAGAACAGTAGGACCAACGTCGGAACAGGTAGTTACGCTTTCTAAAAGCAGAGAGGTTTCTATCCTTAGTATGGTCCTGTCCTTCCCTTGTCATGTTGGTATAGGAAGCTGCCTCTCTGGTCACTTCCGTTTGTATCTGTTAAGCACACTCGGTAGGAGCCCAGGTCAGTCTGTCCGTGGCGAACGTCTGAAGTGGTAAGATCTCCGGCTAAGCGCGTCTCTGCTAAGTCCGTAGGACAATGGATTTCTTAAGTTCAGCCTAACTGAAAATTTAATCACCTTTATTTCAGGTTTAGCTCTAAAATATCTTCCAGTAGTTGCTTTGTCACTACTTTGTGAGTAAAGTGGAACCACGTGTTGATCAGTAACTCTAACTAAGATCATCAATCTTAAATGCGAATGTGCGTGAGATTACAACGTCTCGTCTTGACAATATTTTTCAATATAGCAACTTTTCTTTATGTTCAACCCACGTGCGGTGTACTTTGTGAGACCAGTACCACGTGCTTATACAATTGTTCGACCCATCAGGTTAATAGTAAGACGATAGTAACCAGTTCAAGGTTTTTCTTTTGTAAATTGCGTTTCGATGTAATTTATTTTAATTATCAAAATTATTGTGGAGTTGCACTCTTTGTGTAAACCAAGTTGACCACGTGAAGCATGTGGTGTAATCATCAAAGTAGCCCTCAGCTATTCTTTTCGGGAAGATTTCACAGAGTTAGTATGAATTTAGTATACCAGTGTGTGGTAATTTCATGACGGACAGGATTGCGCTACGAACGTAACTTCTTTGGGTGAAAATTGATTCGGTTGGTTGTGGTTAATTTCCTCTTGCATATGTTTCAACGTTCTTCGTGTGTTATTTTATGAATGCAGTGTTATATGCAGTCTCCCAATCTTGGCTCCATATTTGATGTGTTCCATTAGATTACAAACTGACATTTTCACAATCCTAAATAAGGCACCAGTTTAGTTATGAGTCAAGTTTAAGATGCTGAAATTTCAATGATCAATGCTAAAATAAATTTCCAAACATAAACTGATTTATTTCTTTTTATTTAAATTTAGGGTGAGTCACCTAACGTTACCGCTGGATATATTTCGTAAACCACATCAAATACTGACGAATCGATTCCACAGACCGAACGTGAGGAGAGGGGCTAGTGCAATTGATTAATACAAACCATAAAAAAATTCACGGAAGTATGTTTTTTAACACAAACCTACGTTTTTTAAAATGGAACCCCGTTAGTTTTGTTACCACATCTGAACATATAAACAAATATGTAATCAGTGCCGTTTGTTGCATTGTAAAATGTTAATTACATCCGGAGATATTGTAACCTAAAATTGACGCTTGAGTACCACTCCTTCGCTGTGCGATCGTGTGTATCTGAGAGCACCGAATTACGTAGGGATCCAAAGGGAACGTTGATGGACCTTAGGTACAGAAGAGACTGGAACAGCACATTACGTCCACATGCTAACACCTTTTTATTGGTCTTTTTCACTGACGCACATGTACATTACCATGAGGGGTGAGGTACACGTACACATGTGGTTTCCGTTTTCAAAGTACGTAGTGGAATAGAGTGTGTCCCGACATGTCAGGCCAATAGATGTTCAATGTGGTGGCCATCATTTGCTGCACACAATTGCAATCTCTGGCGTAATGAATGTCGTACACGCTGCAGTACATCTGGTGTAACGTCGCCGCAGGCTGCCACAATACGTTGTTTCATATCCTCTGGGGATGTAGGCACATCACGGTACACATTCTTCTTTAACGTACCCAACAGAAAGGAGTCCAGAGGTGTAAGATCAGGAGAACGGGCTGGCCAATTTATGCGTCCTCCACGTCCTATGAAACGCCCGTCGAACATCCTGTCAAGGGTCAGCCTAGTGTTAATTGCGGAATGTGCAGTTGCACCATCATGCTGATACCACATACGTCGACGCGTTTCCGGTGGGACATTTTCGAGCAACGTTGGCAAATCATTGTGTAGAAACGCGATGTATGTTGCAGTGCTCTCCGATACACACTATCGAACAGCGGAGGAGTGGTACTCAAGCGTCAACTTTAGGTTACAATATCTCCGGATGTAATTAACATATTACAATGCAACAAACGGCACTGATTACGTATTTGATTATATGTTCAGATGTGCTAAAAAAACTAACGGGTTCCATTTAAAAAAACGTAGGTTTGTGTTAAAAAACATACTTCCGTGCATTTTTGTATGGTTTGTATTAAACAATTACACTCGCCCCTCTCCTCACGTTCGGTCTGTGGAATCGATTCGACAGTATTTTATGTGGTTTACGAAATATATCCAGCAGTAACGTTAGGTGACTCACCCTGTATGTGTGTATATATATACTCCTGGAAATTGAAATAAGAACACCGTGAATTCATTGTCCCAGGAAGGGGAAACTTTATTGACACATTCCTGGGGTCAGATACATCACATGATCACACTGACAGAACCACAGGCACATAGACACAGGCAACAGAGCATGCACAATGTCGGCACTAGTACAGTGTATATCCACCTTTCGCTGCAATGCAGGCTGCTATTCTCCCATGGAGACGATCGTAGAGATGCTGGATGTAGTCCTGTGGAACGGCTTGCCATGTCATTTCCACCTGGCGCCTCAGTTGGACCAGCGTTCGTGCTGGACGTGCAGACCGCGTGAGACGACGCTTCATCCGGTCCCAAACATGCTCAATGGGGAACAGATCCGGAGATCTTGCTGGCCAGGGTAGTTGACTTACACCTTCTAGAGCACGTTGGGTGGCACGGGATACATGCGGACGTGCATTGTCCTGTTGGAACAGCAAGTTACCTTGCCGGTCTAGGAATGGTAGAACGATGGGTTCGATGACGGTTTGGATGTACCGTGCACTATTCAGTGTCCGCTCGACGATCACCAGTGGTGTACGGCCAGTGTAGGAGATCGCTCCCCACACCATGATGCCGGGTGTTGGCCCTGTGTGCCTCGGTCGTATGCAGTCCTGATTGTGGCGCTCACCTGCACGGCGCCAAACACGCATACGACCATCATTGGCACCAAGGCAGAAGCAACTCTCATCGCTGAAGACGACACGTCTCCATTCGTCCCTCCATTCACGCCTGTCGCGACACCACTGGAGGCGGGCTGCACGATGTTGGGGCGTGAGCGGAAGACGGCCTAACGGTGTGCGGGACCGTAGCCCAGCTTCATGGAGACGGTTGCGAATGGTCCTCGCCGATACCCCAGGAGCAACAGTGTCCCTAATTTGCTGGGAAGTGGCGGTGCGGTCCCCTACGGCACTGCGTAGGATCCTACGGTCTTGGCGTGCATCCGTGCGTCGCTGCGGTCCCAGGTCGACGGGCACGTGCACCTTCCGCCGACCACGTGTTGAGCAATTCGGCGGTACGTCCACCCGGCCTCCCGCATGCCCACTATACGCCCTCGCTCAAAGTCCGTCAGCTGCACATACGGTTCACGTCCACGCTCTCGCGGCATGCTACCAGTGTTAAAGACTGCGATGGAGCTCCGTATGCCACGGCAAACTGGCTGACACTGACGGCGGCGGTGCACAAATGCTAGCGCCATTCGACGGTTCCTGGTGTGTCCGCTGTGCCGTGCGTGTGATCATTGCTTGTACAGCCCTCTCGCAGTGTCCGGAGCAAGTATGGTGGGTCTGACACACCGGTGTCGATGTGTTCTTTTTTCCATTTCCAGGAGTATATATATATATATATATATATATATATATATATATATATATATATCATTGGTTGTGGTAAGAAGACTAGTAAAAGATTATAATTAATGTTAGTCTGGTTGGGAATTTGGTAAGCTAGACTGGATGCCTGGTGAAACAGTTGCGCAGTAATGCAAGGTTAACTTCCCCAGATAGCTCACAGCTTTTACCCCTGTTTTATCGTCTTGAATATCAGCACCGATTTCAGAACAAATTAATCCAACATTACAGTGTTTTACCTTGCAGCAGCACTGATGTATATGTTGTGGGCATACATCATACATAAACTACAAAGAATCCACTAAATGACAGAAACTGCAAGTAAGTTTAGAAGACGTCGTAATTTTGATTAATAATCAGTGAGCCGTGCTGGTCCCAGCTTATCCGTTGGTTTAAACCTTGACTGTTACTCTGCGTTTGGTTTCCCGCGGTTATTGCTGTTACGCCGTGGTTCTTCCTCTTTCTACGTGTGGCAGCAGCGGTGTGTGTCGATATTCGCACCTCATACTGTCTTTGGCCCGGTCCTTATAGTTTCCGGCTAGCCGGTGTGCGGCAGTCGGTCGGTCGGTGTGGATCAGCCGGGAAATCTCCGCACTGCGCAGTGAGCCGGGCCAGCTGGCGGTCTCTGCGCAGTGTCGGAGTGTGTGGGAGCTGTTCAGAGTGCCGCGGGGTTCGTGGCTCACCGACCCAGGACATCAGAGTTGAGTGGTGATTTAATTACCGAAGCCAGTCCGTTCACACTGTGCCGTCGGTCTTCGTGGCTGGCTGTTGGCGGTATTCCCGTGAGCAACAGCGAGTGTTCGAGATGGCGAAAGTTTGCCCACCATCCGGTGGAGTGTAGCTGTATTTTGGTTCTTTGAAGTCCAAGTGCCTTGTGGCCGTTTGCGCTCCGGTTACCTGCCCTGGCCGCTGACGTAAAATTCAGTGTCCTTTCCTCGCCGTGTTGTCGCTGTCCAACACGTGTGTGTAATTTTGACAGCTTATGCATACATGATTGTGGGCGGCTACGCATTTTACGTTTTGGCTTTGGAGTTCCTTGTGTCGTGGTCGGGTAGGAAGCAAGTCGTCTTGTCGGTGGGTCTGTTGACTGTCTCTCGGTTGGGTTGCCGGCGGATCGGATATAGTTGGACCGACCACCTATCTCCCCTGAGTGAATGTTAATATTTCAAGTGCGGACCGACCCCCGCAAACTTCTAGGCGCCGCTGGCTGTACTGCCGTTTCTTATTGGTGTTTGTGTATTTTAATGGCTTATAGCCGATAGTTTGAATTTGTATGCTTTTAGTTGGGTTTTAAAAATTGGGCCTTCAGAAGTTTTAAAAGTTCCTTACTTGTCAAGTCTTGCATTGTTTGGGCCTTCAGCCTCATTTAAAATATTTTTTGGATAAAGATTTTGGGCCTACTGCCTTTCGAAAATTCATTGTAGTTGTGTTTTTCAATCATGGGCGTTCAGCCGTTTTAAAATTAAAATTCCTTAATTGCTAAGTCTTAGATTGTTTGGGCCTTCAGCCCTATTTGAAATATTATTTAAGGATAAAACCTTGCCCTTTCAGCCTTTTCAAAATTTATTGTAGTTGTGTTTTAAATCATGGGCCTTCAGCCGTTTTAAAAGTTAAAGAGGTTGTGCCCTTAAGCCGTTAGATCGTGTGACATATTCAGTCGATAGTTAAGCTCGGAGATTTGCGCTGTAATGTTTTGGGCAACTAAATAAAGTTATATGTGTTCGAGTATAACTGACAGCCGCCCATTTTTGGCCCCTTTCCACAATTCCGACTACCTGTTCTGTCCTACGGATTTAACCAGACGTTTCAATCAGCATTGGCGGCCGAAAACTTCCATTAGAAGAAGACACCGTAAATCTGTCAATGGTCTTGTCAAAGAGAGTAGACGAGCGGACATAGGTTCAGGAGACTCTAGTCCTTGGGGTGGGAAACTGCCCCTAAAGGTGGAAGAATCCGCAGTGATAAACGGCATTAGGATGCAGAAGGTAATGAAAAACACTGCATTAAACACACATAAAGTATATCCACTGGATCCACTGGACATGTGGCCTGTAATTGAGAAAGTGTCATGATGATCTCTCCATTGGCAAAAGATTCAGTAATTGACCCCATTTGGATCTCCGGGAGGGGACTGCCAAGGGGGAGGTGACCATGAGAAAAGAGTTGAATAATCAACGAAAGGATAAAGTTCGACGAGACATGGTGTGGAATGTCAGAAGCTTCAGCGTGGTAGGTAAAATAGAAAATCTGAAAACGGAAATGCAGACGCTCAATCTAGATATAGTAGAGGGCAGTAAAGTGAAATGGAGAGAAGACAAGGATTTCTGGTCAGATGAGTATCGGGTAATATCCACAGCAGCAGAAAATGGTATAACAGGTGTAGGATTCATTATGAACAGGAATGTAGGGCAGAGAGTGTGTTTCTGTGAACAGTTCAGTGATAGGGTTGTTCTTATCAGAATCGACAACAAACCAACACCGATAGCTATACATTTGGTGTAAATGTCGACGTCGCAAGCTGAAGATGAAGAGATACAGAAAATATTTGACGATAGCGAAAGGGTAACGCAGTATGTCAAGGGAGATGAAAGTCTAATAGTCATGGGGGACTGGAATGCGGTTGTAGGGGAAGCAGTAAAGGAAAAGGTTACAGGAAATTATCGGCTTAGGACAAGGAATGAGAGAGGAGACAGACTGAGTTCTGTAATAAATTTCAGCTAGTAATAGCGAATACTCGGTTCAGGAATCACAAGAGGAGGAGGCATATTTGGAAAAGGCCGGGCGAAACTGGAAGCTTTCACATTGCATCATGGTCGGAAAGATTCCGAAATCATATACTGGATTCTAAGATGTACAGAGGACCACAAATAGACACAGATCACAATATACACTACTGGCCATTAAAATTGCTACACCAAGAAAAAATGCAGATGATAAACGGGAATTCATTGGACAAATATATTATACTAGAATGACATGTGATTACATTTTAGCTGCCCATGCAGCTTCAATACGATACCACAGTTCATTAAGAGTAGTGACTGGCGTATTGTGACGAGCCAGTTGCTCGGCCACCATTGACCAGACTTTTTCAGTTGATGAGAGATTTGGAGAATGTGCTGGCCAGGGCAGCAGTCGAACATTTTCTGTATCTAGAAAGGACCGTACAGCACCTGCAACATGCGGTCGTGTATTATCCTGCTGAAATGTAGGGTTTCGCAGGGATCGAATGAAGGGTAGAGCCACGGGTCGTAACACATCTGAAATGTAACGTCCAGTTCAAAGTGCTGTCAATGCGAACAAGAGGTGACCGAGACGTGTAAGCAATGGCACCCCATACCATCACGCCAGGTGATAAGCCAGTATAGCGATGACGAATACACGCTTCCAATGTGCATTCACCGCGATGTCGCCAATCACGGATGCGACCATCACGATGCTGTAAACAGAACCTGGATACATCCGAAAAAATGACGTTTTGCCATTCGTGCACCCAGGTTCGTCGTCGAGTACACCATCGCAGGCGTTCCTGTCTGTGATCCAGCGTCAAGGGTAACCGCAGCCACCGTCTCCGAGCTGATAGTCCGTGCTGCTGCAAACATCATCGAACTGTTCGTGCAGATGGTTGTTGTCTTGCAAACGTCCCCATCTGTTGACTCAGGGATCGAGACGTGGCTGCACGATCCGTTACAGCCATGCAGATAAGATGCCTGTCATCTCGACTGCTAGTGATACGAGGCCGTTGGGATCCAGCACGGTGTTCCGTATTACCCTCCTCAATCCACCGATTCCATATTCTGCTAACAGTCATTGGATCTCGACCAACGCGAGCAGCAATGTCGCGATACGATAAACCGCAATCGCGTTAGGCTACAATCCGACCTTTATCAAAGTCGGAAACGTGATGGTACGCATTTCTCCTCCTTAGACGAGGCATCACAACAGCGTTTCACCAGGCAACGCCGGTCAACTGCTGTTTGTGTATGAGAAATGGGTTGGAAACTTTCCTCATGTCAGCAGGTTGTAGGTGTCGCCACCGGTGTCAACCTTGTGTGAATGCTCTGAAAAGGTAATTATTTCCATATCACAGCATGTTCTTCCTGTCGGTTAAATTTTGAGTCTGTAGCCCATCATCTTCGTGGTGTAGCAATTTTAATGGTCAGTAGTGTAGTAATGAAGAATAGTACACTGAAGTTTAAGACATTAATCAGGAAGAATCAATACGCAAAGAAGTGTGATACGAAGTACTAAGAATGACGAGATATGCATGAAGATCTCTCAGGCTACAGATACAGCAATACGGAATAGGTCAGTAGGCAGAACAGTTGAAGAGGAATTGACAGCTCTAAAAACGCTCATCACAGAAGTTTGAATGAAAAACACAGTTACGAAGAAGGTAACTGCGAAGAAACCATTGCTGATCGATGAAAGGAGGAAACGTTCCTGGAAACTCAGGAATACAGAAATACAAGTCGCCGAGGAATGAAATAAATAGGAAGTGCAGGGAAGCTAAGGGGAAATTGGTGCATGAAAAATGTGAAGAAATCGAAAAAGAAATGATTGTCGGAAGGATTGACTCAGCATACAGGAAAGCCAAAACAACCTTCTGTGACGGTAGAAGCAAGGGTGATAACATTAAGAGTGCAACGGGATTTCCACTGTTAAATGCAGAACAGACCGCGGACAGGTGCAAAGAGTGCATTGTAGGCCTCTACGAGGGGGAAGATTTGTCTGATGTGATAGAAGCAGAAACAGGAGTCGATTTAGAAGAGATAGGGGATCCAGTATTAGAATCAGAATTTCAAACAGTTTGTAGGACATAAGATCAAACAAGGCAGAGGGGATCGATAACATTCCTTTAGAATTTCTAAAATCATTGGGGGCAACAGAATGACTATTCACTTTGGTGTGTAGAGTGTATAAGTCTGGAGTCATACCATATTACTTTCGGAAAATGTCATCCACACAATTCTGAAGACTGCGAAAGCTGACAATCAGTTTAGCAGTTGCTGACAAGAATAATATACAGAAGAATGGAAAAAAACTTGACGATGTGCTAGATGAAGATCAGTTTGGTTTTAGAAAAGATAAAGGCACAAGAGAGGCAAATCGGACGTTGCGATTGATTATGTAAGCAAGACTTAAGAAAAATCAAGACAATTCATAGCATCTGCCTACCTGGAAAAAGTATTCGACAATGTAAAATGGTGCAAGCTGTTCGGCATTGTTGTAATAAATGTGCCTGGAGAAACGTCGTAAATCGGCCATCTGCATTTGCAAAGACGGACGGAACGTACCTCCGTGAATTTTGAAGGTACTAAGGAACGACGGAATACGGAAAAAATGACGACATCTGATACGTTACATTCCTCTCACATCTCCCCATTCTTTCTTATTCCCCATTCTTCTCCGTCACAGATTGGTCCTGATACCTCCTGCAGGATTTTATTTTCGAAAATCTTTATTTTCCTCTGTGTATATTTGCCCGTTCTTCATATTTGTGCCCCATATCGCACCAGTGATCTGATTAAAGTTTTATACGTGCTCAGTTTGGTTTGTCTTGCTAAAGCTTTGGTCGACAGTAAGTTGTTGTGAATATACAGGCTCTGGATGTTGCTTCTGTCCTCGCCTTTGTATGTCTTGTTTCTCATTTAGTACAGTCCCCAGATATTTAAACCTCTCTCTCTGCTTCTTCAGACACGTGCTCACCAATTTGCATGGATTCCCGACTTACCGTCTTGAAATTTCCTTCTACCTACGTAAAGTTCGTTTTCTCGGCATTCACCTCTGATCCAACTTTCTGTGTTTTTTGAAATAGCTTTCTTGCCAGTGTTTTCAGGTCATCTTGATTTTCAGCGATAAATGCTACATAATCCTGCAGATGGCAGTTCATTTATTTTTATTCCTATGCCAATTCCCTCTTCTGCTTCACTTGGTGCATCGAGTGCTTCCTGTATTATTACAGTGGACAACAGTGGTGATATTCCATCTCCTTGCATGACTCCTGTTTTTATGTCAAAAGCTATGGAATGTTCTCCATCCAGTTTTACAATCCGTTTTGAGCACTCCAGTGTAGCTTTTGCGAGATCTGTAATCTTCTTTTCTGTTCCAAACTTCTGAATTGCCTCCTACAACCATTCTCTGTATATACTACCGTACTCTTTCTTAATATCAACAAACAATATTGCCATTATTTTGTTGTATTCCCAATATTTTGGTATGACTTCTTTCGGTACAAATATCTGATGGATCTCGCTTCTTTCTCATGTGTTATCTCTCTCAAATGTGGTTCCAGTCAGATCTGGGGAATCTTGGAGAACATTTTGTAGTCTGTAACAATTAAAATTAGATGCCCCTATAATTTCTGCATTCTTGTTTATCGGCCTTTTTATAGGCTGGCATTATGACCACTTCTTTGCACTCAGGCGACAAGCTTTCTTCATTATAAATGTCGGACACGAAAGTAGAAGGGCAGTACGTAATTTCAAAGACAAGAAGTCGGGAAGCCACACAGGCTGGTGAGCATGCGTCTGGAGAAGCAGAAACGTTTAGATATCTGGGGATTGCAGTAAATAACAGAACTGTTTGGAAACAAGATATGAAAGCGAGGATAGAGGCGACATCCAGAGAACCGTATGCACACAATACGTTACTCTCGTCCGAAATTTAAGCAAGAGGAACCAAACTAAGCATATATAAAACTTTAATCAGATCACTGGTACGATATGGGGCAGAAATATGGAGAACGCGCTAGTATACACAGAGGAAGGTAAAGGTTTTCGAAAGTACGAGGTCACTCCTAAAGAAATGCACACTATTTTTGTAAAAATACAGTTTTCATTCTGCATGTGTGAAAGTTTTACAGTGTGTGCATACGTCCTTCCCGCTTGTTTTCAAACTCAGTTCAACCTGTTCCCATGAGTGGCGCCGTCACAGCACGTCTTCAAGATGGCTGCTACACTTGACGTTCGTCAGAAGCAACGTGCTGTCATAGAATTCCTGTGCTGTGAAAACGAGACAGTGAGAGACATTCACGAGAGGTTGGAAAAGGTGTACGGAGATGCTGCTGTCGGTCGTAGTACAGTTAGTCGGTGGGCGAGCAGGTTACGTGATGAAAGCGGGCACAGCAATATTGAGGATTGTCCTCGCAGCGGCAGGCCTCGTACTGCACACACTCCAGACAATGTGCAGGGAGTTAACTAATAGGTGACTGCTGACAGACGCATCACAGTGAACGAATTGTCACGCTACGTTGGGATAGGGGAGGGGTAGGAAGTGTTTGCAGAATACTGAAAGCGTTGGCGTTAAAAAAGGTTTGTGCCACGTGGGTTCCCAGGATGTTGACAGTGGTTCACAAAGAAACAAGAAAAACGGTATGCAGCGAACTTTTGGAAGAGTACGAGAATGGTGGAGATGAATTTCTTGGAAGAATTGTGACAGGTGATGAAACATGGCTCCATCATTTTTCACCAGAGACGGAGAGGCAATCATTGGAGTGGCATCATGAAAATTCACCCAAGAAAAAAAAAAAAAACTCGAAAACACACCTTCCGCCGCGGGGCAGCTGCGCTGGTCAGTCGTCACTGGAGTACCGCTTATTCCACGTGTTCACTACTCCTGTTCACACCACACTGACCGAAAAATAAGCCACTCCTTTTATGCAGATTTGACACTCGAAAAGTTAGTGAGCGGCTTATATCCGCTACCTTGTCATTTTACAAACAATTGCTGTAAGAAAATTGAGCTCGTTTACAACATCACAACTAGCGTCTGTAGCCGAAACTGGCCACAAGACGTTTTGTTACGCCACAAAGCAAACTTTTGCCGGTGTTTTATTGGCGTTAACATTCTCTAGGTCTACCATTATTGTTTTCTTAAGAGTAAATTCTGTTTCCATTGAATACTATACGACGGTACTGGGCACTACGCTCTGTAGATTGAATATTTAGCTCTAGCCGCCATGTAGGGTGGTATTCAAATACAGAGGTATGTAAACAGGCAGAATATTGCGTTGCGGTCGACAACGCCTATGTAGGGTGGTCCATTGATCGTGACCGGGCCAAATATCTCACGAAATAAGCGTCAAACGAAAAAACTACAAAGGACGAAACTTGTCTAACTTGAAGGGGGAAACCAGATGGCGCTATGGTTGGCCCGCTAGATGGCGCTGCCATATGTCAAACGGATATCAACTGCGTTTTTTTAAATAGGAACCCCTATTTTTTATTACATATTCGTGTAGTACGTAAAGAAATATGAATGTTTTACTTGCACCACTTTTTTCGATTTGTGAAAGATGGGGCTGTAATAGTCACAAACATATAGCTAACAATTTTAGACGAACAGTTGGTAACAGGTAGGTTTTTTAAATTAAAATACAGAACGTACGTACGTTTGAACATTTTATTTCGGTTGTTTCAATGTGATACACGTACCTTTGTGAACTTATCATTTCTGAGAACGGATGTTGTTACCGCGTTATTTCCTGTAAATACCACATTAATGCAATAAATGCTCAAAATGATGTCCGTCAACCTCAATGCATTTGGCAATACGTGTAACAACATTCCTCTAAACAGGGATTAGTTCGCCTTCCGTAATGTTCGCACATGCGTTGACAATGCGCTGACGCATTCTTCAATTTTCCCCACACAAAGAAATCCGGGGACGTCAGATCCGGTGAAAAAGCGGGCCATAGTATGGTGCTTCGACGACCAATCCACCTGTCACGAAATATGCTATTCATTACCGCTTCAACCGCACGCGAGCTATGTGCCGGACATCCACCATGTTGGAAGTACATCGCCATTCTGTCATGCAGTGAAACATCTTGTAGTATCATCGGTAGGACATTACGTAGGAAATCAGCATACATTGCACCATTTAGATTCCATCCTAAAAAATGGGGGCCAATTATCCTTCCTCCCATAATGCCGCAATTAACCCGCCAAGGTCGCTGATGTTCCACTTGTCGCAGCCATCGTTGATTTTCCGTTGCCAAATAGTGCATATTATGCCGGTTTACGTTACCGCTGTTGGTCAATGACGCTTCGTCGCTAAATAGAACGTGTGCAAAAAATCTGACATCGTCCCGTAATTTCTCTTGTGTCCAGTGGCAGAACTGTACACGACGTTCAAAGTCGTCGCCATGCAATTCCTGGTGCATATAAATATGGTACGGGTGCAATCGATGTTGATGTAGCACTCTCAACACCGACGCTTTTGAGATTCCCGATTCTCGCGCAATTTGTCTACTACTGATGTGAGGATTAGCCGCGACAGCAGCTGAAACACCTACTTGGGCATCATCATTTGTTGCAGGTCGTGGTTGACGTTTCACACATGCCTTAACACTTCCTGTTTCCTTAAATAACGCAACTATCCGGCGAACGGTCCGGACCCTTGGATGATGTCATCCAGGATACCGAGCATCATACATAGCACACGCCCGTTGGGCATTTTGATCACAATAGCCAAACATCAACACGTTATCGACCTTTTCCGCAATTGGTAAAAGGTCCATTTTAACACGGGTAATGTATCACGAAGGAAATACCGTCCGCACTGACGGAATGTTGCGTGATACCACGTATTTATACGTTTGCGACTATTACAGCGCCATCTATCACAAAGCGAAAAAAGTGGTCCAACTAAAGTATTCATATTTCTTTACGTACTACACGGATATGTAATAAAAATGGGGGTTCGTATTTGAAAAAAACGCAGCTGATATCCGTTTGACCTATGGCAGTGCTATTTAGCGCGCCGACCATAGCGCCATCTGGTTTCCCCCTTGAAGCTAGACAAGTTTCGTTCTTCGTAGTTTTTTCGTTTGACGCTTATTTCGTGAGATATTTGGCCCGGTCACGATCAACGGACCACCATGTATATACCGGGTGATCAAAAAGTCAGTATAAATTTGAAAACTTAATAAACCACGGAATAATGTAGCTAGAGAGGTAAAAATTGACACAGGTGCTTGGAATGACATGGTGTTTTATTAGAAAAAAAAGTATTGCTGGACGCGTGAAAGATCTCTTGCGCGCGTCGTTTGGTGATGATCGTGTGCTCAGCCGCCACTTTCGTCATGCTTGGCCTCCCAGGTCCCCAGACCTCAGTCCGTGCGATTATTGGCTTTGGGGTTACCTGAAGTCGCAAGTGTATCGTGATCGACCGACATCTCTAAGGATGCTGAAAGACAACATCCGACGCCAATGCCTCACCATAGCTCCGGACATGCCCTACAGTGCTGTTCACAACATTATTCCTCGACTACAGCTATTGTTGAGGAATGATGGTGGACATATTGAGCATTTCCTGTAAAGAACATCATCTTTGCTCTGTCTTACTTTGTTATGCTAATTAATGCTATTCTGATCAGATGAAGAGCCATCTGTCAGACATTTTTTGAGCGTTTGTATTTTTTTGTTTCTAATAAAACCTCATGTCATTCCAAGCATTTGTGTCAATTTGTCCCTCTCTATCTTCATTATCCCGTTATTTATTCAGTTTTGAAATTTATACTGACTTTTTGATCACCCGGTATGCTACACTCAACACTCAGTTTCATTTAGCGGCCCAGAGATGTAGCTGCTCTCAATATTTGGCTACATTTTTCGTCATACGGTGCCAGGTCACGCCTGTCATAAACTCATTTCTTAAGCTGAAATAAAACATATATAAAAAAAGTGCAAGCAGGTATTGCGATGAAATTTAAAAATATTGAGTCCCTCACGTTGATTTATAATTTGAACAAGTAGTTTATTTCTATTTTTCCACGAATAGTCTTCAGTATATTGACTAAGCACTTAAAATGCAGACTGAAGGGGTTTTACGCAACGACGGCCGTTAATAACTGACGCTACAACACTTCAGTATGAAATTCCTGTGTCACTATCACGGCACTCGACAACCTGTTCACAGTTCAGAAAATACACTGTTGTCTGCTGTCCTAAACCACTGTGTTGCGCTCAACTTGATCGCTTTCGAACGTCGCTAGGTACACACTTGTTTCCGATCGTGGCTACCGACCCACTGCTACCCCGAGATCCGCGGCAAGCCCGGCTGTTAGTGTCGCTCAGAACCAACTCTCCTGTCATCAAAGATTGCCGCCCCGTCCACCCTCTAAACAACTGCCTAACTCAAAACAACATTCGACAAAAATTACGAATATTCTAAAACTAAACACAAACACATATATGACACATTGAAAAATACGGGAATTTTCCGGGCAATAACATGTTGTTGTTGTTGTGGTCTTCAGTCCTGAGACTGGTTTGATGCAGCTCTCCATGCTACTCTATCCTGTGCAAGCTTTTTCATCTCCCAGTACCTACTGCAACCTACATCCTTCTGAATCTGCTTAGTGTATTCATCTCTTGGTCTCCCTCTACGATTTTTACCCTCCATGCTGCCCTCCAATACTAAATTGGTGATCCCTTGATGCCTCAGAACATGTCCTACCAACCGATCCCTTCTTCTGGTCAAGTTGTGCCACAAACTTCTCTTCTCCCCAATCCTATTCAATACTTCCTCATTAGTTATGTGATCTACCCATCTAATCTTCAGCATTCTTCTGTAGCACCACATTTCGAAAGCTTCTATTCTCTTGTTGTCCAAACTATTTATCGTCCATGTTTCACTTCCATACATGGCTACACTCCATACGAATACTTTCAGAAATGACTTCCTGACACTTAAATCTATACTGGATGTTAACAAATTTCTCTTCTTCAGAAACGCTTTTCTTGCCATTGCCAGCCTACATTTTATATCCTCTCTACTTCGACCATCATCAGTTATTTTGCTCCCCAAATAGCAAAACTCCTTTACTACTTTAAGTGCCTCATTTCCTAATCTAATTCCCTCAGCATTACCCGACTTAATTAGACTACATTCCATTATCCTTGTTTTGCTTTTGTTGATGTTCATCTTATATCTTCCTTTCAAGACACTGTCCATTCCATTCAACTGCTCTTCCAAGTCCTTTGCTGTCTCCGCCAGAATTACAATGTCATCGGCGAACCTCAAAGTTTTTATTTCTTCTCCATGAATTTTAATACCTACTCCGAATTTTTCTTTTGTTTCCTTTACTGCTTGCTCAATATACAGATTGAACAACATCGGGGAGAGGCTACAACCCTGTCTTACTCCCTTCCCAACCACTGCTTCCCTTTCATGTCCCTCGACTCTTATAACTGCCATCTGGTTTCTGTACAAATTGTAAATAGCCTTTCGCGCCCTGTATTTTACCCCTGACACCTTTAGAATTTGAAAGAGAGTATTCCAGTCAACATTGTCAAAAGCTTTCTCTAAGTCTACAAATGCTAGAAACATAGGTTTGCCTTTCCTTAATCTTTCTTCTAAGATAAGTCGTAAGGTCAGTATTGCCTCACGTGTTCCAGTGTTTCTACGGAATCCAAACTGATCTTCCCCGAGGTTGGCTTCTACTAGTTTTTCCATTCGTCTGTAAAGAATTCGTGTTAGTATTTTGCAGCTGTGACTTATTAAGCTGATAGTTCGGTAATTTTCACATCTGTCAACACCTGCTTTCTTTGGCAATAACATACTAAAGTCCAATTTTTTGTAGCTGCCTCAGTTTTTTCTCAACTAATGTCTTTGAGGCGTGATTTTCCTATTCCCGGATTTTTGATACTACACATAAATAAACAAATAGAAATACATACTTAATTACCCACCTACCTCTTTAATCTTTAGAATGCTGCCGTTAGGTTCATCTCTTTAAATATATTTGTTACCAAAAACACAGATTGTCTCAGTCGAATCCCATATTCCGGCCTGTCATTAAAAAAATGGTACATACTGAGCTAAACCGGCTATGATTGCTCGATGCAGCCCTACTACCCGCATCCGTAGACACTTTGTTCATATTAATCGGCAAAAGCGTTGCCGAGATGTCAGCTTTTGATCTTTCATAAATTTACAATTTTTAAGACATGAATAACTTTCTAACTATTATATATTTTTGTGGCGTGTCTACATAATTTTTCTGTCTATCAGTGTCAACTCGCACCTCCGTGTCAGTCTTCGTTTTGTTTGTATCAATTTTTCTCTGGCTTATAAATTCCTCCAAGCACGCTAACACGCGCCTGCCAAGCTTGTGCTCGGGTTCTACCAAGGCCGCGTAACCGCTAGCCGCTCGCCACCAGCTATCTTTGACATTACCTTTCAGTTCATTATTTTATACCTTGATTCTATAGTTATTTTAGGTTTAAGGTACTCAGATGATTGGCCACATTATATGGGACTAAATTCAAGTTTAATCCAACATTAGCCCCCTAGCAACAGCCAGCCACGTGCCCTGCCGCGGAAAACTGCCGCTCTGATCTCCCGGCACATCTCGTACGCTCACAATTGGTAAGAAAGACTGCTTTATCAGAATGCGAACGATTATTTAGAGTGGAAAGCACCATCGAGCAGAGGAATTCGTTGTACTTACGGTGTGAGCTTCAAATTTATAGTCGTGTATTGTGCCAAAACTACAGCCGACAGAGAAGCCAGGAAAAAGTACGGACTGGACGAGCCTAATGTGCGACGTTGGGATGCTTCAGAACAAATACGGAAAAACGTTTCCCGGCGACTCAAGTGCTAGAAGAGATTTCGGGACTGCAGTCGGTCATCGCAAACTTCACTCGACGGTACTTCGACCAGACACCTACAAGTCACCTTCAGCTGAGCCATCGAAAACTGACGAAACGTCGTACATAGGTCGCTGACAAGTGTTGCCGCGCATCCGTCAGATTCACGGTGACAGGTCGCCTACACCGCCCGACGGTGTTGATAAAATCGGCTGAGTTTCGCACACGAGCAGTAAGTGGATCGGAACAGCATATCCAGACACTCTGGGATGATGATGGCATTGAAACAGAGGATGACACGCGTGAAGCTGAAATACTAAACACCTTTCTCCGAAGCTGTTTCACGGGGGAAGCTCACACTACAGTTCCTCCTCTAAATCCTCGCATGAACGAAAAAATGGCTGACATCGAAATAAGTGTCCAAGGAATAGAAAAGCAACTGAAATCACTCAACAGAGGAAAGTCCACTGGACGTGACGGGACACCAATTCGATTCTACACACAGTACGTGAAAGAACTTGCCCTCCTTCTAACAGCAGTGTACCGCAGTCTCTAGACGAACGGAAAGTTCCAAATGACTGGAAAAGAGCACAGGTAGTTCCAGATTTCAAGAAGGGTCGTCGAGCAGATGCGCAAAACTATAGGCCTATATCTCTGACATCGATCTGTTGTAGAATTGCCGGTCGGGGTAGCCGAGCGGTTCTAGGCGCTACAGTCTGGAACCGCGCGACCGCTAAGATCGCAGGTTCGAATCCTACCTCGGCCATGGATGTGTGTGATGTCCTTAGGTTATAGGATTAAAAACAGCCGACCAGTTGCAAAGGATAAAGTAATATTTACCTAGGTTTCGATAGATTTAAATGTATCTTCTTCAGAAGGCGGCCTGAGGACAATGAACATCGTAATTTATATTAAAAGGTATGTTTTTTTTATTTTTATTTTTTTTCCTTTATTGTAATTTTAATCACCTATACAGGCGGGCTGGCAGCAGCACATTACGCTGCTCTTCAGCCTTAAGTGGAACAATAACATGACATAGAGGTGATACAGACAATACAAAAAACGGCGGGCAAAAAATAGAGATACAAAAAAACAACTTGAATTACACCACAATATACGCCAGGCACGTTATGTTGACGACATTTTCATTGCTTTTGATGGCACTGATCATGAGTTAGAGCAGCTCTTCAATACTTTCAACGGTTTACATGAAAAAATTTCCTTCACAAAAGAACTTCAAAATGATAAACGTGAACTTAATTTTCTCGATTTAACAATTTCCATACAAGATAATACCTTCCATTTCAATATCTTCCGCAAAGAAACATATTCAGATAATGTCATTCCTGCTGACTCAACTCATCCAAAATCTCATAAACTGGCGTTTTTTCATTACGCCATTCACTGAATGGTAACCACTCCTTTATCGCCTGCGGATCAACTAAAGGAATTGAATGTCATCAAAGCAATCGCTGTTAATAATGGGTACAACCAGAATATGATCGATTACCTGCTCAATAAGAAAATTTCCCAAAATTGTTCGACTTTGAGCAATAACCTCCCCACAGATACCACAGAAACTAAAAAATTTACTTCCATCCCTTTCTTGGGTAACATATCATATACGATTAAACGTCTTCTAATTAAAAAATATAACTGTAACGTCTCCTTCTCTACAGATAACAGTTTAAAAAGAAATCTTACACAGTCAGTAGAGATTGCCAGCGATTGGTTTTCTAATTCAGGTATTTACAAACTAACCTGTAATAACTGCCCCTCATACTATATTGGTCAAACAGGCAGAGCTGTGAAAACACGATATAAAGAACATCTATTAGGTGAAAAAGGAGCGAATATTCACAACTCTACTTTTGCTGAACACCTCTTGATAGCAGGCCATACGCCCAAACAGTTAGAAGACACGGGTATCCTACACAGACAAGTCAAAGGACGGAGACTAGATCTGTGGGAAGAGTTATTTATTTTTAAACATCTAGAGCTCAAAGACGGTAATATACTGAACGATCAGTTGAACCTTGCCTGTAGACAATTTTTCGAAGGCTTTAAACCCGCACTGTTTAATATATAACATTAATGTTGGTAACCTCAGTAGTCTATTTCCTCAGGAAGCTATAATGCACTTTCCAATCTTTAAGCTCACTACCTTTTATATAATGTGGTATTCTCACGATGTATGGCTGCCACTACATCGGCCCTCATGTAATTTTCTCTTATTCTGAAACCTTGGCTCCCTGAGAATGTATATTAACTGGATTGTTGACCAGGTTTCGTAATTTATGTCTTAAGAGCCATTACTGATTATTCTTAAAGTTTTGATTTATATACGATCTGTGTGCTTCACTAGTATGATAATGTAATTTTTTTTTCTTTATTGTGATTTCATGCCCCTGCCCCATACGGGCAGGGGAGGGCTGTCAGCAGCACAATCCGCCGCTCTTCAGCCGAGTGAATGACAACTAAAACAAGAATAAAATAATACATACATAAGGAGGTAAAAAAGGGGAACATAAAACAGAGTAAGGGGAGAAAATGGAGGTAAAAATACACTGACATGTAGAAGTTCATTGGGGACAGTTAAAAAAGTCACCAGAAAGTTAAAAAACACAGTTGGCGAGTCGTAAAACACAGAAGACACTGGATGCGCATGCACAGGTTAAAATTTGGCCACAGTATTAAAAACACTCCGAAACAACACACTTAAAACCCACTTGGAGCACACACGACGAAGAATAAAACTACCAGGCGGGACCTGCCGTGGGAAAGGTCAGAGAGGATGGAAAAGGAGGGTAGAGCATGGGGCAGCTGGGGAAGCGGCGGGATGAAGAGAGGAGGAGCAACCGTGGGTTCACGAAGAGGCAGGAGACACATGGGGCGGGAGAGGAAAAGGGAAGACAGGGCAGGAGGGAGCGCAGAGACACTGAAAGAAGGCACAAGAGATGGACGGGGAGTAGGAGGGGAAATCCGCTCAGAAGGAGGGAGGGGGAGGAGAGGGAGCCCTGAGGAGGAGGCAGGAAGAGGGGGTTAGAGTTGGTAGGAAGGGTAGATGTCAGGGCGAAGCTCATCATCCGGGAGTGGTAGACGGTGGAAGGTGTGTTGGGAAAGGAGGTGGAGGGTGTGGAGATGGAGAGAGGGAGGGACACAACGGTAAAGGCGCGGCAACTGGTTGGGAGTGGAGAGGAAGGGTGACACCAGGGGGTGAGGGGGATCAAGGCGGCGGACAATATATAGTGTGCGGATGTGTTCAAGGAAAAGGAGAAGGTGGGGGAAGGGGATGAGGTCATAGAGGATGCGCGTGGGGGACGGAAGGCGGATGCGGAAGGCGAGGCGGAGTGCATGGCGTTCAAGGATTTGGAGGGCTTTATAGAACCAGGGAGGGGCGGAAATTCAAGCGATGCTGGCATAACAAAGGATGGGGTGGATCATGGATTTGTAGGTGTGAAGGATGGTGGAAGGATGCAGACCCCACGTCCAGCCGGACAGGAGTTTCAGTAGGCGGAGGCGGTTGTGAGCCTTGTTTTGGATGGTAAGGAGATGGGGAGTTCAGGTGAGGTGGCGGTCGAGTGTGAGGCCAAGGTATTTGAGGGTAGGAGTGAGGTGGATTGGACGGCCGTAAATGGTGAGGTAGAAATCATGGAGGCGGAAGGAGCGGGTGGTGCGGCCTATGATGACCGCCTGGGTCTTGGAGGGATTAACACGGAGGAACCACTGGTTGCACCAAGCGGTGAATTGGTCAAGGTGGGTTTGGAGGGTACGTTGGGACCGTTGAAGGGTAGGATAAAGGGCTAGGAAGGCGGTATCATCAGCGAACTGGAGAAGATGAACAGGAGGGGGAGGTTTGGGCATATCAGCAGTGTACAGGAGATAGAGGAGAGGGGAAAGGACAGAACCTTGGGGCACGCCGGCAGAGGGGTAGAAAGTTCGGGAGTTGGAATTGTGGATAGTCACATAGGAGGGACGATGGGAGAGGAAGGAAGCAACGAGACGGACGAAGTTGATGGGGAGAGCATAGGTCTGGAGTTTGAAAAGGAGCCCGGGATGCCAGACACGGTCATAGGCGTTCTGGAGATCAAGGGAAACAAAGATAGCAGAGCGACGGGAGTTAAGTTGGAGGGAAAGAAGATGGGTAAGGTTAAGGAGCTGGTCGTCAGCAGAGAAGGAAGGCCGGAAGCCACATTGGGTAAGAGGAAGGAGGCAGTGCTGGTTAAGGTGGCAGTGGATACGGCGAGAGAGGATGGCCTCAAAGACCTTACTGAACACGGCGGTGAGGCAGATGGGACGATAGGAAGAGGTAGAAGAGGGGGGTTTGTTAGGCTTAGGGAACAGCAGGACACGGGAAGTCTTCCACAGGTCAGGGTAAAATCCAGTGGAGAGGAGGACATTGTATAGGGTAACAAGGACAGACAGGAAGGATGGAGGGGATTCCTTGAGGTGACGGTAGGTGACGCCATCATGACCAGGGGCGGTGTTTCGTTTGGAGCGGAGGACGAGTGTGATGTCTTGCATGGTGATGGGAGTGTTGATGCCGGAGGGGGGTAGCCGATCCAAGTACTGGAAGCTAGGGGCGAGCGGGGGGACAGAGGTGTCAGTGCGGTCAAGGACAGTGGGGAAGAGGGAGTAATCAAAATGGGGATCGTCAGGAACGGAGAAGACCTCAGACAGGTGGGAAGCAAAATGGTTAGCCTTACTGAGGTTGTCAGGAAAGGGTCGATCGTCATGGAGGATGGAGTAATGCGGGGTGGGATGGCTACCAGTAAGGCGGTGGAAGGCTGACCAGTACTTGGAGGAGTTGATAGGGAGGGTGGAGTTGAGGCATGTGCATGTCTGACGCCAGTCCCGGCGTTTCTTTGCTGTAAGGAGGTTCCAGATATGCCGCTGTAATTGCCGGTGGCGGGTGAGAGTATCCCGGTCACGAGTGCGGAGGAAGGAGCGGTAGAGCCTGCGGGATTCACGCAGAAGAAGGACGGCCTGTGGAGGAAGCGTAGGGCGGTGAGGGTGGATGAGTTTGGTAGGGACATGAGCCTCCACAGCGTCAGTGATGGTCTTCTGAAGGAAGGAAGAGGCATGGGTGATGTCATCGGGGTGGTGGAAAGTGAGGGGGTGGCTGTCGACCTGTAAGGCAATGGATTCCTGGTAGGCATCCCAATTGGCACGGTGATAGTCATGGACGGATTTTGGAGGGGCAGGTGGGCGGGTGGCCGCAGTGGCAGGACGGGTAGAGGAGATGGTGAGAAGGACAGGGAGATGGTCACTACCGACGGGATCAAGGACATCAACGGCAATGCGACCAAGGAGGTTGGGGGAAGCGAGGATAACATCGGGGGTGGAGTTACTTTCAGGACGGGTGGGCTGTGGGAGAGGAACAAGGTCACCATGGAGGGTGGCAAGGAACTGATGCCACCGCCGAAGGGTGGCAGGGTCACGGCTGTGGATGTCGAGGTCAGCGGCGATCACATAGGTGGAGAAGGTACGGTCAACATGGGAAATGAAGTCAAAGGGGAGAGGAGCTGCGGGGCGAATATATATAGTGGCACAGATGACGGTGAGGGAGGGAAAAAAGAGGCTGAGGAGAAGGTGTTCGGTTGGGTCATTGAGGAGGGGTTGTGGCCGGACAGGGAGATGCCTGAGGTGGCTGATAGCGACCCCGCCTCGAGCTAGGGGAAGGGGATTGTCAGTGCGGTGAAGGAGATAAGGGGAGATGCGGACCACATGGTGGGGATGGAGGAAGGTTTCATTAAGGATGAAGGAGTCAACCTGGTGCTGGGAGAGGGTATGCAGGAAGAGGTATTTGTTTGCAGGGAGGGAGCGAATGTTGAGGTAGAGGAGACGATACTGTTGACGAGCCATGGGGTTGGGTATGGGAAGGGTGTGGGAAGGGGAGAGAGTGGCTTAAACAAGGGTGTCTAGCCGGGTGAAGGTAAAGTGGGCCTGGTTGTGGGAGTATGTGGCGTAGGTGTTTAAGTGGAAAACAGACCGGGCAGCGAGGGAAATCTGCTGGAGTGTGTGGGGGCGCTGGAAGGGGTGGATGTTCTGCAGGACGACGGTGAGGAACCGGATGATGTCTTCTGCTGTAGGGGGAGGGCGGAGGGAATTGTTAGGGTGGATAGGTGGGTCAATGGGGCGAACGGGGACAGTGAGCTCAGGGTTGGTGGGAGGGGGCTTGGCTTTGCATTTGGAGGAATAGGTGGGGTGAGATTCATTGCAGGTGTTGCAGGATGGGGGGGAGGCGAGGTTGGGACACTGTTTGAGGAAGTGGGAGGCTTTACAATGGGGGCAGGTGGGCGGGTTCTTGCAATTTTGGGTGAGATGGTCATTGTACAGAAGACAATGCTGGCAGCGGTAGGATTGAGGAGGGGAACGGGACGGGTCAACAGGGTTGCGGCGTTTGAAAATCAGGGCTCCCTGCGTGAGGAGGTGGTCGATGGAGGAGGCAGACTCGGTAAAGATACGCATGAGGAAAGTAGGGCCAGAGGAGTTGTAAATACGGCGGGCAGAGCGGACTTCCAGGGAGGGGTGGGCATTCAGTTCCGCCAACACCTCAGCCTCCGTGACCACAGGGCTGAGTTTTGTGATGACGGCAGTGAGGGTCGGTGGACGACGAGGCGGTTGGGGTTGACGAGGAGAGGAGGAAGTAAGGAATGGGGTGAGGGATGCGTGGGGCCCAACGGTGATGCGGGGAAGGCGTCGGTGGAGATCAATATGGGAGGACGGAGAGGGAGACTTGATGAGGACAGAGTCTCTGCGAGGGATAAGTTGGGTGATGGGTGCACTGGGGTTGTACTTCCGGATTTCAAGGGTGAGGGTGCGGGCATCCAGGAATTTCGGATCAGGGTGGGCTAGGACAAAGGTATACAGGGAGGGGGCTGGAGAGGTGGGAGGTGGGGTGATATCCATAGCGGGGTCAGTGGGAGGTGGGGCGGGCAGTGGCTTTTTGTAGGAAGGAGTAGAGGAGAGGTCGCCACTGGGCCGTTTGGAAGATTTTTTGGCGGGTGTTGCCTGGGATGAGGGATGAGGGACTGGATGGATGGGGAGGTGGTGGGAGGCAGGGCCCTCTTGTGAGGCAGTAGCACTGGATGAGAGGGTAGGGCGCTCTGTGGCGGCGACTGTGGCGCGGCCGGCGGAGACTCTGGCAGGGGAAGCAGCGGTAGTCGCAGGGGGGAGAGGGGGAAAGTCGTCTCGGCGGGCGACAGGAGGGGGAGGGGGGTTGGGAGCAGGGACAGAGGCAGGAGCGGGAGAAGCAGCAGGGGCAGCAGCAGGGGTAGGAGCAGGAGTGACGTACAGGTGGGGATACATCGATGGAGAGGAGATAGATGGGGAGGAGACTGTGAGTAGGGGAGGTGCATGAGATGGGTGAATCCCAGAGGATGCACTCCATGACGTTACAGTGGGGGCAGGTGAAAGGATGGTGGTAGTTGGGGCGTCCATGATCGCAGGCGGCAGCGAGCACCGAGAGACGGCGGCAGAAGAAGCGGCGAGCACCAAGAGACGGCGACAGCGGCGGCGGCGGCGGCGGCGGCGGCGGCTGAAGAAGCGGCGACCAGGTGGCGGCGGCAGAAGAGGAAGCGGCGAGCACCGGTAGACGGCGACCAAGCGACGGCGGCGGCGGCGGCGGCGGCGGCGGCGGCGGCAAGCACCGGGCGGCGGCAAACAGACGACGGAGGCGGCGGCGGCGGCGGCGGCGGCAGGCAGGCAGCAGTGACGGCGCGCAAACGGGCAACAACGCGACAAGCACGGTTGGAGCTCTTCCACGTCGAAGATACACCCTGAGAGTAGCCCAGGCAGTGCGAGTCCTCGATGAGGAAGTGAGGGAATCCAACCCTCGAATATGATAATGTAACTTTTGTATTCTGGCTGTATATGCCACTGCATGTGACTTACGGCGTAAGCGCCGCCTGCCTTTTTGATGTATGTATCTGCGTTATTGTTCCTAAGGCTCCCACAATGTCATAACGGGAGTGTTAAATGCTTTCCTTTTATTTGTCACTCTATCTAAGGACGCAATTAATATGGATATTTTACATGTTGCTTCAGTACGCCAATCGGCACATAGTTCGCGACCTGAGCGCCAGCTGCCCTGGCTGCAGTGCTACTACGCTAGCCGATTTTACCCAGTCGCTTATGCGCTCTCCAACGTCCATGTACTTATTTTTATTTGTCTGACAAGCCCTATTCTCAGGGCTATATTTTATTTGGACTAATGGAGCTATGCAGAAGTTTGTAAAAACGACAATGACATATTACTCCATGTTAATGTAATACTGTAAGTATCAGGAATCCTTCTCATATTTTGTAATACAAGATTCTCCTAATATATATTAAACTCTATTCTTGACTTATGCATCAGAGGGTTGGATCCCCTTATTCGAAAGCGTCAGATTGCAAAGCCTGGGCTACTCTCAGGTTGGAATCTCCGTCTTCGAAGACTGTGTACGTCGGTCTGCCCGTCTGCCCGTCTGTCTGTCTGTCTGCCTGTCTGCCCGCCGCTTACTGCTCTAGCTGTTCGTTCGTCCGTCCACCTGCCTGCCTGCCTGCCTGCTCACTGTCCATCACCGCTGCTGCCTGCTGTCCGTCCGTCCGTCCGTCCGTCTGTTCGCCGCCGCCGCCTGGTTGCCGCCGCCCGACCCTGGTCTTCCTCCGTCCTCGTCTTCCTCCGTATTTGTCTTCGTCTGTCCCCTGTTTGTGTCCTTTCCTTTTCGTTCTGTGCGTTATTGTTTCTCCCTGTCATGTCCACCCCCACCTCCACCACTACCACCACCGCCATAGTCTATACTTCCCCTTCCGCCGCCTCCACCGCTATCACATGGTGTGCCCAGTCCCACCCCCCTTCTTCCATCCTACCTCTTCTCACTCTCCCTTCGCCCTCGCTCTTTGTCGCCCCCTCTCCAGCTTCTTCCTCCCGCTCCTCTCGATCTGATCCTTTCCCCCCACTCCCCCAGCCTGTCACCGCAGCTCCTGCTCGGGTGGTGGCCCGTCGGGCCACTGTCCATGCCCAGATCTCCCCGTCGCCTTCGCCATCACCGCCGCCGCCGTCGCCGTCGCCTTCACCTTCTCCATCACCGTCACCATCTCCGGCGCCGACTGCTGCATCCACGCCAGGACCTGTCCCTTCCCACCACCTCCCTATAGCTCCCGTCCCTCATATCACGACCAGCCCTTCTGCCGCCATTAAACGCCCTAGTGGCACCACCACCTCCTCTGCTCCCACAAAGGCCCCACCCCGTCCTCCTTCCCCCCCCCCAAGATGTCATGGATGTCTCCCCACCTGGCCCTGCTCCCTCCGCCTCCTCCTCCTCCTCCCCCCCCTCTCTATACAAATACCTCCTCTCCCATCCCGATCCTGCCCTTCTCGAGGCCCGGAATCTCTCCCTCCTCCTCCGCCAACACTTCCCTGGTGCCCCATCTTTCTCCTCACTCCCAGACGGGATTCTGTTCTCATCTCCTCCCCCAGCCCCACCCTCCATACTGACATCGTCTCCCGCCTCCCCATCACCCATTTTGGCCCCAACGCCTCCCTCGCCCCTGCTCCTTCTCCGTCTCCTACCCACCAACCCCAACCCCCGCGTTGCCCGCTGACCCTCACCGCCGTGATCACTCGGCTCAGTCCGTCGATCACAGAGGAGGAGGTGTTGGCAGAGCTCAAGGCGCATCCCATGCTGGAGGTGCTGGCGGTCCACCGCATTTTCAACTCGGCCAGCCCCACTTGCCTTATGCGGGTTTTCTCCGAGACGCCTCCCCCATTGACCGTCTCCTGAAGGAGGGTGCCCTCCTCTTCCACCAGCGCTACAAGGTCGACCCCTCCCGTTCCCCTCCTCAATCCCTGCGCTGCCAGAGGTGTCTGCGCTATAATGCACACCCAACAGCTGAGTGCCGCGAGGCCCCCACCTGCCCAAATTGTAGGCAAGTGCACTTCCTCCGGCAGTGCCCTAACCTTCAATCCCCTCCCTCCTGCAATACCTGCATCCTCCCCCATCCCACCTACTCCCAAAAGTGTAAAGCCCGACCCCCTCCGACCACTCCTGAACTCACCCTGTCCGTCCCCTGGACGCCCCCACGCCTCCTGGAAATTCCCTTCATCCCCCTCCCACCACTGAGGACATCAGGTTCCTCACCATCGTCCTTCAAAATGTTCATCCCTTTCAGCGCCCCCACACCCTCCAGCAGATCTCCCTCGCTGCCCGTTCCATATTCCACCTCAAGATGTACGCCACCTACTCCAACAACCAGGCCCATTTCACCTTCTCCCGTCTTGACACCCTCGTCTAAATCCCTGTCATGGCGCGACAGCAACGTCTCCTTTTCAACAATATCCGCTCCCTTCCCGCCAACAAGAACCTTTTCCTGCACACTCTTGCCGCCCACCGCGTGGATGCCTTCCTCCTCAATGAAACCTTCCTCCAACCTCACCCTATCTCCTCCACCGCTCCGATAATCCCCTCCCACTTGCGCGTGGCGGAGTTGCCATTGGTCACCACCGCCATCCCCGTTCGGCTCCAACCTCTCCTTCCCGACCCCACCGAACACCTGATCCTTAGTCTCTTCTTCCCCGGCCTTACCGTTACCTGTGCCACCATCTATGTCCGCCCTAACGCCGCTATTCCCTTCGACTTCCTCTCCCACATCGACCGTACCTTCTCCTCCTACGTGATCGCCACCGACCTCAACATCCATAGTCGTTCCGCCTCCCAGTTCCGGCGGTGGCATCGGTTCCTCTCCTCCCTTCAAGGCGACCTCATCCCTATCCCCCAGCACACCCATCCCGAATCCAACTCCACTCCTGATGTTATCATCTCCTCCCCCAACCTCCTTGGCCGCATAACGGTGGCTGTCCTGGAGCCTATTGGTAGCGACCATTTCCCTGTCCTCCTCACTCTTTCAGACGGTCGTCGCCCCCGCCCCGACCCTCATAATGACCCTCCCCCTAAGTACGTCCATGACTATTCCCGTGCCGACTGGAATGCCTACCGGGCTACCCTTTCCACCCAGGTCAATAGCCACCCCTTCACCTACCACCACCCTGACGATGTCACCCATGCTGCCTCCTTTCTCCAGCAGACCTTGTCTGAGGCTGTGGAGACCCACGTCCCTACTGTCGCCGTCCACCCCCACCGTCCTACCTTACCCCCACAGGCCGTCCTCCTCTTCCTTGAATCCTGTCGTCTCTACCGTGCCTTTCTCCACACGCATCACCCGGACACACTACAACGCCACCGGCAACTCCAGCGACACATTCGTAATTTGCTCGCGGCTAAGAAATGCCGGGACTGGCGACAGACATGCACCCGTTTAACTGCTACCCTACGTAGCAACTCGTCCAAGTTCTGGTCAGCCTTCCGTCGCCTTACCGGAACTAAACCCTCCCCCTACTATCCTCTTCTCCATGCTGATCACCCTTTCCCTGACACCCTTAGCAAGGCCAATCACTTTGCCTCCTACCTCTCTGATGTATTTTCCATCCCCGATGATCCCCAGTTCGATTACTCCCTCTTCCCGGATATCCGCGATCGAACAGACATCTCTGTCCCTCCCCTCGCTCCTGGTTTTCAGTACTTGGACAACATTGCACACACGGAACTCAATGCCCCTATCACTACACAGGATCTCATCGCTACCCTCCGCACAAAACGCAAGACCGCTCCTGGTCATGATCGTGTCACCTACCGTCACCTTCGTGAAGCTCCTGTCTCTTTCCTCTCCACCCTGGCCAGGCTCTACAATGTAGTCCTGTCCACCGGTTACTAACCCGACCTGTGGAAAACCTCCCGTATCCTCATGTTCCTTAAGCCTGGCAAACCGCCGTCCACCGTCTCCTCCTACCGTCCCATCAGCCTTACCTCGGTCTTCAGCAAGGTCCTGGAATCTATCCTCACCCGACGCATCCACCAGCATCTCCGCCAGCACCGCCTCCTTCCCGTTACCCAGTGTGGCTTTCGGCCGTCCTTCTCTTCCGACGACCTTCTCCTTCACCTCACTCATCTCCTTTCCGAACAGCTTAATTCCCGTCGCTCCCTGGACCTCGAACGTGCATATGACCGCGTATGGCATTCCGGTCTCCTCTTCAAGCTCCAAACCTTCGCCCTTCCCATTAACTACGTCCATCTGATCGGCTCCTTTCTCTCCCGCCGTCCTTCCTATGTCACCATCCATAACACAGATTCCTACACCTTTTTCCCCTCTGCCAGTGTGCCCCAAGGCTCCATCCTCTCCCCCCTTCTGTACCTTTTGTACACGGCGGACATGCCGCCGCCGTCAGACCCCGTCCAACTTCTCCAGTTTGCCGATGACACCGCCTTCCTTGCCCTTGCCCCCACCCTACAGCGCTCCCAACACCTTCTCCAATCCCATCTTGACTGGTTCACCGCTTGGTGCAACCAGTGGTTGCTCAAGGTCAATCCCTCCAAAACCCAGGCGATCATTGTAGGCAAAACCACCCCTTCCTTCTGCCTCCTTGATTTCTACATCACCATCTATGGCCGTCCTATCGCCCTCACTCCCACCCTTAAGTACCTTGGCGTCACCCTCGACCGTCGCCTCTCCTGGACTCCCCACCTCCGGACAATCCAAGCCAAGGCACGGTCCCTACTCAGTCTCCTCAAGCTCCTCTCCGGCTGTACGTGGGGTCTGGACCCCTCCACCATCCTCCACATCTATAAATCCCTCATCTGTCCTATCTTCTGCTATGCCCATCCAGCTTGGATCTCTGCCCCCCCTACCTTTTATAAATCCCTCCAAATCCTTGAAGGCCATGCTCGCCGCCTCGCCTATCACATCCGTCTCCCCTCCCCGACGCGGATCCTGTACGACCTCATCCTCTTCCCCCACCTCCTCCATTTCCTTGAAAGGATACGGATCCTGTACACCTCCCGCAATCTCGATCCTCCTCACCCGCTCATCTCCCCGATCCTCTCTCACCCCCGCCCGCTGCCGCACCTGTATTCCCACGTCCCACCCGGTCTCCATCTCTCCACCCTCCTTACCCTCTCCCAAGGTGGCTTCCGCCAGCTCCCCCTCCCTGATGATGTCCTCCTCCCCTCCATCTACCCCTCCTATCAACTTTGACCCTGCCCCACCCCCCACTTCCGGTGTCCTTTCCTTTAGGCACCCTCCCTCCCTTCTCTTCCCTTCCCTTCTCTTTCCTTTTCCCCCATCGCCTCCCTCCACCCCTCTTCCCCCGGGATTCCCCTCCCCCTTTCTCCCTCCCCCCTTATCTCCCCTGCCCGTGGCATCTCTGCTCTCCCCTCTCCCTCTCCCACTCCCCTTCCTCCTCCTCCTCCTCTCTTGGCAGGTCCCCAGACTCGCACACGCATAGTGAACATTCGCGCACCGGAGGTCATCGCCATTAGTGTCTCGTGTGTGTGCCTTCGTTTGTGTTTAGTGTTTGTTCGCCACTGTTCACGTGTACCATCGCCATCATCCCTGTTTTGTGCGCCGTGTCGACTAGTGTCAGTGATGTTTTCTCGTCAGGCGTGAACGGCTCCGTGTTTTTTGTTTTTTGGTGTCTACATTGTTTTGCCCGCCTTTTTGATTGTATCCTCTGTGTCCCCTCTATTTTTTTACTTATTGTAAATCTGCTGACAGCCCGCCTTGTGTAAGGTGATAAAAATTACAATAAAGAAAAAAAAAATCTTGACTTATGTTTCATACCTTTTAATATAAATTACGATGTTCATTGTCCTCAGGCCGCCTTCTGAAGAAGATAGATTTAAATCTATCGAAACCTAGGTAAAGATTACTTTATCCTTTGCAACTGGTCGGCTGTTTTTAATCCTATTACGTGGAACCGTTGCTGTTGCGCAGCTACGTTTAAAATACTGTCCTTAGGTTAGTTAGGTTTAAGTAGTTCTAAGTTCTAGGGGACTGATGACCTCAGAAGTTAAGTCCCATAGTGCTCACAGCCATTTTTTTGTTGTAGAATTTTAGAACATGTTTATTGCTCGCGTATTATGGCATTTGTTGAAACCCAGAATCTACTCTGTAGGAATCAACATGGATTCCGGAAACCGCGATCGTGTGAGACCCAACTCGCTTTACTTGTTCATGAGACACAGAAAATATTAGATACACGCTCGCAGGTAGATGCCATTTTCCACGACTTCTGGAAGACGTTCGATACGGTTCCCCACTGTCGCCTGATAAACAAAGTAAGAGCCAACGGAATACGTGGTTGGATTGAAGAGTTTTTAGCAAACAGAACACAGCATGTTGTTCTCAATGGAGAGACGTCTACAGACGTTAAAGTAACCTCTGGCGTGCCACAGGGGAGTGTTATGGGACCATTGCTTTTCACAATATATATAAATGACCTAGTAGATAGTGTCGGAAGTTCCATGCGGCTTTTCGCGGATGATGCTATAGTATACAGAGAGGTTGCAGCATTAGAAAATCGCAGCGAAGTGCAGGATCTGCCGCAGATAGGCACTTGGTGCAGGGAGTGGCAACTGACCCTTAACGTATATTTAGAAAGAAGGATCCTTCATTGTATGATTATATGATAGCGGAACAAACACTGGTAGCTGTTACTTCTGTAAAATATCTGGGAGTATGTGTACAGAACAGTTTGAAGTGGAATGATCATATAAAATTAATTGTTGGTAAGGCGGGTGCCAGGTTGAGATTCATTGGGAGAGTCCTTAGAAAATGTAGTCCATCAACAAAGGAGGTTACTTACAAGACACTCGTTCGACCTATACTTGAGTATTGCTCAACAGTGTGGGATCCGTACCAGATCGGGTTGACGGAGGAGATAGAGAAGATCCAAAGAAGAGCGGCGCTTTTCGTCACAGAGCTATTTGGTAAGCGTGACAGCGTTACGGAGATGTTTAGTAAACCCTAGTGGCGGACTCTGCAAGAGAGGCGCTCTGCATCGCGGTGTAGCTTTCTGTCCAGGTTTCGAGAGGGTGCGTTTCTGGATGAGGTATCGAATACATTGCTTCCCCCTACTTATACCACCCGAGGTTGATCACGAATATGAAATTAGAGAGATTCGAGCGCTCATGGAGGCTTTCCGGCAGTCGTTCTTCCCGCGAACCATACGCGACCGGAACAGGAATGGGAGGTAATGACAGTAGCACGAAAAGTGCCCTCCGCCACACACCGTTGGGTGGCTTGCGGAGTATAAATGTAGATGTAGGTGCGAACTTTGGCAAATCAGAGGTCTCAGCAAAAAAGTAAGATGTTTGGCTAAATCATATGTAGCGGCATCAATATTACTCACTAAAGCCGCAAAGGAAGACCACGTTTGTGCACTTTACGGAGACCTTACAGTCTGACAGGTGGGCTGCCTTGCGGTCTTGAACACTTGATGGCCTTTGGACGTAATGAGGAAGAATTCTGGAGTGTACGCGTCTTCCGTTGGACATGTCCTGTAGGATCGTGTTCGATCTTCCTTTACGTAGCACCACTAAGTAGCGCATACATCTTCTCCGATTACAGACTACGACGTAACAAAACAGCTGATTTATCTTTATCAGCTTTCAACACCACCATGGTCAGATCTTGTCGGAGAGCTCTTACAAGGGGAGGCCGCCAATTGTGAAATTCAGATTCGATTCATACTGCGCATAATAAAAGCTCATGGCCAGAGGTGTAATGTGGCAAAGCACCAAGATGCACTTCTCAGCCGTTGTCGAGAAAATCGACAGTTAAAAGAAACCGCTGCGCTGAAATACTCTCTACGATTAATAATTTTCTACAGCGTCGTGGCGCAGCGGTAAGCGCTCGGGTTCGTAATCCGAAAGTCGACGGATCGAATCTCGCGCCATGGATCCTTTTTTTTTTTAGTATTTGTTTTTTGTAATTCATATATAATTCCCGGCAATCAGTTGCAACAATTATGCACATAATAAGTTGTTGAAAGTCGTTTGTCGTGGAAAAACTGGCGACTTCGAACATCATTATGTTTTCCGCAAACAAAGTTGTATTTCACAAATGTTATTAATTGTCTTCATAATGTTAACCACGTATAGTTAACGGAAGACGTAGAAACGATATTCCGAAACGAATACGTATAGCGTAAGTCAAACGTTCAAACTAGAATAGAGACCCCACGAACACAAATTTGCTGCGGCAGGTATGAAATATAAACTCCGTTACTCGCTCGTTACACTTGAAGGACAGATGTTGAATGGGCCGAAACGAGCCGCCGCATAACAGCGTAGTTGCCTGCTAACTTCGAAAGAAGGCAGATGCGGTACCTAGCGCAACTTACAACATCGTCGAAAATCAGAGCGGAAGTGAGAGCTTTGGTACACCCTGTTAAACAAACGGAAAAATGGAGGCGGTACAATTGGAGAGCGATCCGCCTTCACCAACATGTTATTAATTGTCTTCATAATGTTAACCACGTATAGTTAACGGAAGACGTAGAAACGATATTCCGAAACGAATACGTATAGCGTAAGTCAAACGTTCAAACTAGAATAGAGACCCCACGAACACAAATTTGCTGCGGCAGGTATGAAATATAAACTCCGTTACTCGCTCGTTACACTTGAAGGACAGATGTTGAATGGGCCGAAACGAGCCGCCGCATAACAGCGTAGTTGCCTGCTAACTTCGAAAGAAGGCAGATGCGGTACCTAGCGCAACTTATAACATCGCCGAAAATCAGAGCGGAAGTGAGAGCTTTGGTACACCCTGTTAAACAAACGGAAAAATGGAGGCGGTACAATTGGAGAGCGATCCGCCTTCACCAACATGTTATTAATTGTCTTCATAATGTTAACCACGTATAGTTAACGGAAGACGTAGAAACGATATTCCGAAACGAATACGTATAGCGTAAGTCAAACGTTCGAACTAGAATAGAGACCCCACGAAATAAAAAAAATTGCATGGCGCGAGATTCGATCCGGCGACTTTCGGATTACGAACTCGAGCGCTTACCGCTGCGCCACGACGCTGTAGAAAATTATTAATCGTAGAGAGTATTTCACCGCAACGGTTTCTTTTAACTGACGATTTTCTCGACAACGGCTGAGAAGTGCATCTTGGTGCTTTGCCACATTACTCCTCTGGCCATGAGCTTTTATTATGCGCAGTATGAATCGAATCTGAATTTCACAATTGGCGGCCTCCCCTTGTTAGTGCAGCCCTTTCTTCAGAGGTTATATTACTGCATTGAGTGTGAGCTTTCAAAAGACCACGCCAAGTTTCCCTTCTTGTTTCTTCGGCAGCGTCCATAGGAAGGCGTTGCGCAGCTTCTTCAACACCTGTCGCAAAACTTATCAGAGGTAATGCACTTGGTATAGGTGCAAAATTGAGTCCTTTACCCGAAACAGGCGGCATCACGTCGTCCAAATTCTTCTCCATGAAGTTGGCAACGGAACGTCGTGCAGTTATTCCCTGTGGCGATGGCTGTTGCGGCACTAAACGATCAAATTTTGGCATCTGCCGAGAGCTTGCATCCATGTGTATGCGGTCAAACTTGGCTGAAGTCACTCCATCAAGCTGGCCGCTGTGGCCGAGCGGTTCTAGGCGCTTCAATCTGGAACTGCGAGACCGCTACGGTCGCAGGTTCGAATCTTGCCTCGGTCTACTTAAATCTAACTAACTTAAGGACATCACACTCATGACCTCAGCAGTTAAGTCCCATAGTGCTCAGATCCATTTGAACCACTCCATCAACCCAGTCCCATGGTACAGGAGGGAGAAGTGCTGCAACCTTCAGGTGCAGGTGGAACAGTTTTTCCGAAATGGCATCCAACCTTCACCTCCTATAACAAATTCTGTCCTTAACACTAACGTGACTGGCCTTCTCCGTTATCTTCTGTGCAACGGTAGTCTTAATAAAATGCGTCACTCTGGCAAATTTTGGTATTATGCCATGTTCCCGACATCCCAGTAAACAAGTTTTGCTCTCTTAGCATGTGGCTTATCCAAACTTGTTATATGTGAGACCATCTCTTCCCCGTAAACGCGTCTGATATGAAATTTAAAATTTTCCCGGCCAATTAAACGTTCGAAGCGATTTCGGGATTGCAGCCGGTCGTCGTAAACTTCACTCCACGATATTTCAGTGCGACACCTAACAGTCATCTTCAGATGATCCATCGAAGGCTGCCAAAGGCCCTTTTTTTTCTCTATTGTTATTTTAATACCTTTACAATAAAGGTAGGCCGGCAGCGGCCTATGTATGCCGCTCTTTGGCCACAGTGAACACCTAAAGAAAAACAGAAAAACAAACAAGGCTGGTGGATAAAAATGGGAGACAGACATAGTAAAATAAATGAAGCCGTTCACGAGCGCACTGTTTGATTAAAAAAACGTCCATCACTAAACGCAACGGGGAAGAACAAGTTTACACACGTGAACGGAGAAGCACAAACGGAGCCACACTGAAGTACTGACACAAAGACACACACGGGCATTGGCGACGATCTCCAGCGCACGAAGATGCACTGTTCACACACTAACACGGGGCCTTGCAAAGGTTCAGGTAGGAGGGAGAGGGGGAGAGGGGGGGAGGGGTGTTAATTCCCAGTGGGAGAGGAGAAGGGAGGGGGAGGGGAGAAGGTAGGGGGTTTTGGATGTCCTGGAGGGGGGGATGGGAGGGAGGGAGGAAGAGAAGAGGGAGAGAAGGGAGAGAGAGTACCCTGGAGGAAAAACACAGGGGGAGGAAACGGAGGATCAAAGTTGGTAGGAGGGGTAGATGGAGGGGAGGAGGGCATCATCAGGGAGGGGGAGTTTGCGAAAGCCACCTTGGGCAAAGGTATGAAGTGTGGAGAGGTGGAGAGCAGGTGGGATGGAGTACAGGCACGGCAGTGGATGGGGGTGGGAATGGATGGGAGAGACAAGTGGGTGGGGGTTATCAAGTTTGTGGGAGGTATAAAGAATCCGTATCCATTCAAGGAAAAGGAGGAGGTGTGGGAATGGAATTAAGTCATACAGGATCCGAGAGGGGAGGCAGATGCGATAGGCGAGGCAGAGCGCATGGTGTTCCAGGATTTGAAGGGATTTGTAGAAGGTAGGAGAGGCGCCAATTCATGTGGTATGGGCATAGCAGAGGATAGGGCAGATGAGGGATTTATAGATGTGGAGAATGGCGGATGGGTTCAGACCCCATGTGCGGCCAGAAAGGAGCTCGAGGAGACGGAGTCGGGAGTGTGCCTACGCTTGGATAGTCTGGATGTGGGGGGTCCAGGAGAGGCGACGGTCGAGGGTGACGTCAAGGTACATGAGGGTGAGGGTGAGGTTGATAGGATGGCCATAGATAGTGAGATAGAAATCGAGGAGACGGAAGTAAGGGGTGGTTTTGCCTACAATGATTGCCTGGGTCTTGGAAGGATTGACCTTGAGCAACCACTGGTTGCACCAAGTGGTGAACCGGTCAAGATGGGATTGGAGAAGGTGCTGGGAGCGTTGCGGGGGTGGGGGCAAGGCAAGGAAGGCGGTGTCATCGGCAAACTGGAGAAGGTGTAAGGGAGGTGAAGGCGACGGCATGTCTGCCGTGTACAGAAGGTAGAGAAGAGGGGAGAGGACGGAACCCTGGGGCACACCGGTGGAGGGGTAGAAGGTGTGGGAATCCGTGTTATGGATGGTGACATAGGAAGGACGGTGGGTAAGGAAGGAGGCGATCAGACAGACGTAGTTAATAGGAAGGGCGAAGGTTTGGAGCTTGAAGAGAAGACAGGAATGCCAACACAGTCTAGGCACATCCAAAGTCAAGGGAGTGGAAGATGGCAGAGCAACGGGAGTTGAGTTGCTCGCAGACGAGGTGAGTGAGGTGAAGGAGAAGGTCATGGGGAGGGAAGGACGGTCGAAAGCCACATTGGGTGGCGGTGAAACCTTCCCGTCGTCTCCTCTATATCTCTTTTCTTATTGATAACCTTCCCTTTTACAATAAACTATGAAATCTTTCCTTAGGATTTCTATCTCTTGCTTAATAATAACAAATGAAATCTTCCCTTTGAAATTTATTCTCTTTCTCTATCTTCGTATACAAATTTAATTGCTGCTTATTAAAAGTGATTTTCTGATTATTTCGGCGAAACATAGAATGTGTCGTCGTCGTGGCCCTCAGTCGTTATCTGCAATAACCCAAAACTGTTCCTTACCTTTTTTTACTGTTACTGGATCGCCATCTGACTGCTACATCGAACTGTGACACGAATATACTTACTCTGGTTTACTATACTCTATCAGCTGCTGGTGGGCTGTCATAATAAGTGGCTGTATTTATTACCAAAGCTGAAGTTAGTCTTCAATAGCAAAGCTGACGTTATTCTTTAATTAATTTGACTGAAGTTACGTAATTCATAGTTAAACTTTTTCTAGACAACAATAAAATTTTGCAAAGTTTTACGTTGATGGTTTTTAGGATGGATTATAATTAGAAATGCAATATTGCTGGCTAACGTTAATTATATTCTGAATGAAATGATTTTACAAACGTTCAAATGGGACTTACTTTTTACAATAATCTTACAACTAGCAATGCGCAAACATACCTTCAGTGGTCTTGAATTTCTCAAAACAATTAATTCAATAATATTAATTCCTCTTATTATAATAGTTAGATGATGTCTCTGTACATCCGTTTATAATCTCTTGTAAATCATAGCTAGTGGCCAACAATACTTTGTGGTGCAGACAATCCCTGCTACCGTTACAAAATGTATCAATACGCGGTCTTTCCCGCTGTTTTCTTAAAATGTATCCATACGCGGTCTCTCCCGCCCTTTTTTAAAATTATATCAATGTGCGGTCTCTCCTGCCAACAATACTTTGGTGCAGACATTCCCTGCTACCACAATTATTTCCAACATGACAAATATTAATTATCCCTACTTAATCCTATTAATAAAATATGAACATCTTTGATAAATTGTGATTTGACAATAGACAATAGAAATATACACGTCTTACAGCGGGAAGGAGGCGGTGTTGGCGGAGGTGCTGGTGGATGCGGCGGGTGAGGATGGATTCCAGGACCTTGCTGAAGACCGACGTAAGGCTGATGGGATGGTAGGAAGAGACAGCGGACGGCGGTTTGTCGGGTTTGAGGAACATCACGATACGGGAGGTTTTGCACAGGTCGCGGTAGAAGCCGTTGGACAGGACCACATTATATAGTCTGGCCAGGGTGGAGAGAAAGGACGTAGGAGCTTCACAGAGGCGACTGTCGTGACCGGGAGCCGTGTTGTGTTCCGTGCTGAGTGTAGTAATCGCGGCAATGAGTTCGGTGTGTGTGATGAAGTACTGGAAGCGAGTGGGGGGGCAGAGGTGTCAGTTCGCTCGCGGACATCAGGGGAGAGGGAGTAACGGAACTGGGGATCGTCAGGGAAGGTGAAGATATCGGAGAGGTAAGAAGGAAAATGGTTGGCCTTGCTGAGGTTATCAAGAAAGGGGTGGTCATCACGAAGGAGTGGGTAGTAGGGGGGGGGAGGGGCGGGGCGTTTAGACCCGGTAAGGCGGCGGAAGGCTGGCCAGTATTTAGACAGGTTGACAGGTAGGGTAGCATTAAGACGGGGGCACGTCTGTCGCCAGTCCCAGCGTTTCTTGGGCGCGAGCAAGTTTCAGACGTGTCGCTGGGCCGAAAGCGTTTTTTTTTTTTTTTTTTTTCCTTTATTGAATTTCAATTCCCCCCAAAGGGGGCTGGCTGGCCGCAGCTTAGTATGCTGCTCTACAGCCCACAGACTTTTAAAAATGGAAAAAGAAAAGAAACAAGGAAAAAAGGCGATAAAACGGTGACGTAAAGTGTAAAATAGTGGAAAATTGCGGAAAGTTACAACCGAAAGCAAAGGGGTTGACAATGTTAATAAAAAACACAGGAATCAGACAGGGAACATAGTAGACACACAATTAAAAAGTTCGCAAGAGATAAGAAATGACACCCAGCGACAGTATGATGGCCGTTCAAAACACTTCCCAAAAGACACACAACACGGAACACTCACTGTAAAATCCTCACTATAGAACACTGAACAAAAATGTCGGCACGAAGGTGACACTCCCTAGCCAAGGGCAGATGGGGGGGGGGGGACCTGGAGGAGGGGGAAAACAAGGAGGGAGGAGAGGAAAAAACGAAAAGGGGGGAAACAAGGAGGGAGAGGACTCATAAAGGGGGACAGGGGCAGGGCAGACACAAGAGGGAATGAGAAGAGGCAGAGGAGGGAAATGCTAAAGGACTCGGAGGAGAGAAGAGGGCAGAGAGAGGGGAGGTGGGGGAAAAGGAGGATGGAAGGGGGGGAGGGAGCCCGGGAAAAGGACAGAGGAAAGGAGGGGGAGTGTGGATCAGAGTTGATAGGAGGGAGAAATGGAGGGAGAGAGGGCATCATCCGGGAGGGGGAGTTGACGGAAGCCACCTTGGGAAAGGAGACGAAGGGTGTAGAGATGGAGGGTAGGGGGGACACAACAGTGAAGACGTGGCAGGGGGCGGGGATGGGAGAGGAGAGGAGCAACCAGGGGGTGAGGGGGATGAAGGCGGCGGGAGGTGTAGAGGATCCCGAAATGTTCGAGGAGCAGATGGGGGAAAGGAAGGAGGTCATAGAGGATCTGCGTGGGGGATGGGAGGCGTTTACGGAAGGCGAGGGGGAGTGCATGACGCTCAAGGATCTGGAGGGACATAGCATTTGGGGGATGGGGGCAGATACCCAGGCGGGACTGGAAGCGAAGGCGCCCCCGCTGATCCTCACATAGCGCACTGCTGGTGCTGCCGCGAGAGCCACGGTGGCGGGAGGACGACACAGCTCGCCGGGGTCACGGTTCGTCAGGTTTTCCACGATGCGCGTTTGAACATATTCTGTTATAACGGAGTTGCAGCTCCGAAAGGCAGGGCGCTGGCGTGGTCTAGAGGTGGCTGACAGAAATAACCGCTTACTGAGAAGTAGCAGTTAGTGTGATAACCGCTCATCTGAAACTAGCAGGTATTTCTGTAACTGCCATCAATGCCTCGCGCCACCTGTTTACCGAAGATCGTACTACGCCAGGGCCGGCCAGAAATTCTGCACGCGTGCGGTGCCCCTGCACACGTGCAACTTCCGGGTCACAGCGTGCGCGCCGCAGCCGTCAGCGTTCATGTAGTGCATGTTTCTACGCACAGATGTCGCCTTATCCACTTGCTGGGGTACTCTGTACCGGCGCATTCCAGTGCTCTTTCCACAGCTTGCAAGCCAACCATGGGAAGGTATTCCGCGTATTAAACATTTAAAGTACTGTCACAGTCTACTGATTGAGACGTCTACTTTTATGTTGACAGTTTAACCCATTAAGACAAGTAATACAGTTAACAGCCGCGGGTTTTTTTTAAGGCAGCTTGACTGACGGCACGTAAACACGCGTAATGTTTTTGATCTATTATTTGAGAAAGAGAGCACTTAGCGACTTCCAACGATCTTATTCATGGTTTCAAATAACTTTAAACTAATGCAAGGTTTCCTATAACTAATTCTGGGTGCCCTCAGTTACACCAACATGATTTCTGTCTCACTGACCTCTGAACAGAATGACAACCGCTGACCTCTCGATGATCACCTGTTATTTCAATACCATTATTGCTACATCTTTCATCAGCTGAAATCTACATAACAACCGACAATTAGATGAATGTTACATTTTATCGATTTCAGCTTCACACATTAAAAAAAAACCCTAAATGTAAGTATACATTGGAACAATCGGTTTAATGACCAACTTTCCTGATCATAATGTAACATGGAGCAGAATGAGGCAGCAATGCACAGCTAGTAAACAATAATTTTTAATTATGAAAGGAATAAATCCAAACACGTTTATCACTGGTCATGAGAGATGATAATCGAGTTGATGTGTCTCATCCATTACCTTAAGGACATTTAATTTTGCTTGCCGTTCTTCACTCTTGAGTACACTACACTCGCCTTTGTGATATGTACTGCAGTGTCTTTCAATTGAAGACTTACGCTGGCCGCCTATTATTCGGCGGCATAACAAACACTGTGAGTTTTCACCAACGGCTACGAAAAAGAATTGCAGTTCCCAGTAATTTCTAAGCGACCGAGAACATAGATATCCCGTCCTTTGCTTCTTCACAGTACCTGCCATTTCTCAGTACTTCTCTGTTAAGGTTACGGTCACCAGAGGTAAACGAGACTGGTATCTGGCGCTCTTGCTTTTAACACATAAACAGGGAAGGGGAGCCGCCGCCGTGCATTTAGGACACATGTCTAATAACAGATGTCGCTGTCGCACACGTGCGCACCTGTGCAGCACTTCCGCACGTCTGCACACTGTACGGCGTTTGGCCGGCCCTGCACTACGCTTTCGCGTCAACTCCTCTGAGCTCCGGTTACGATGGACGGACATAGCCCATCTGGGAGGTGTTCTGTACGCCATGGAAATTACTGCAAGACTGGACGCCATCTGTTGATGGAACTGTGTACTACCTCGTGCGCTCTCACTGCTTTCAGCACAAGCAAATAAAGTTAATGTCAGACCGGCGGCTGATAGGGGGCGACCGTAAAGGCATTGCGCATGTACGGTCATTCCCTCTAGTCACCGCTCTGCGCGTCAATTTAGTTCGGGCGGGTAGTCCAAGTTGTTACCACAAGGAATTCGAACGACTATGGAAATAACTGTCAGGGTCGGTACTTTTCTCTGGCAGTCGCCGTATTCGCCCACGTACTCTGGCAGTTAATGGGCTACCACTACTGGTAACCTGGAAGTTGGTAACTGTGTTCCTGACTCCAGCTAAAGGTCGTACAACCGGTGATATTTCCAGGGAGGAGAGTTAGTTACTGGAGTGAACAAAATATTTCCATATTGCTACGGAAATAACCGCTGCTCATCGGGGGTTCCAGAGAGTTGACAAATAACAGGATTCTATTCTCTACATTTCTCGTAGTTCCGGAACAGGTGCCACTTTCTTACAGGCCTTTGGTTGCGTTAAGCAATAGTCCTATACATGGAAAGATATGCAATATTGTAAAGAGTATGCAGCGTGTTAGTATTTTCTTACAGCTTTTACACTTACTGAAATATCTGAGTATTGCAGGTGATCCAAAAACTGAAAATAGTTGTTGTTGTTGTTGTTGTTGTTGTTGTTGTTGTGGTCTTAAGTCCTGAGACTGGTTTCATGCAGCTCTCCATGCTACTCTATCCTGTGCAATTTTCTTCATCTCCCAGTACCTACTGCATCCTACATCCTTCTGAATCTGCTTAGCGTATTCATCTATTGGTCTCCCTCTACGATTTTTACCCTCCACGCTGCCCTCCAATACTAAATTTGTGATCCCTCGATGCCTCAGAACATGTCCTTCCAACCGATCCCTTCTTCTAGTCACGTTGTGCCACAAACTTCTCTTCTCCCCAATTCTATTCAATACCTCCTCATTAGTTATGTGATCTACCCATCTAATGTTCAGCATTTTCTGTAGCACCACATTTCGAAACCTTCTATTCTCTTCTTGTCCAAACTATTTATCCTCCATGTTTTAGTTCCATACATGGCTGCACTCCACACAAATACTTTCAGAATCGACTTCCTGACACTTAAATCTATACTCGATGTTAACAAATTTCTCTTCTTCACAAACACTTTTCTTGCCATTGCCAGTCTACATTTTATATCCTCTCTACTTCGACCATCATCAGTTATTTTGCTCCCCAAATAGGAAAACTCCTTTACTACTTTAAGTGTCTCATTTCCTACTCTAATTCCCTCAGCATCGCCCGACTTAATTCGACTACATTCCTCGTTTTACTTTTGATGCTGTTCATCTTATATCCTCCTTTCAAGACACTGTCCATTCCATTCAACTGCTCTTCCAAGTCCTTTGCTGTCTCTGACAGAATTACAATGTCATCGGCGAACCCCATCGTTTTTATTTCTTCTCCATGGATTTTAATTTATACTCCGTATTTTTCTTTTGTTTCCTTTACTGCTTGCTCAGTATACAGATTGAATAACATCGTGGAGAGGCTACAACCCTGTCTCACTCCCTTCCCAACCACTGCTTACCTTTCATGCCCCTCGACCCTTATAACTGCCATCCGGTTTCTTTACAAATTGTAAATAGCCTTTCGCTCTCTGTATTTTACCCCTGCCACCCTCAGAATTTGAAAGAGAGTATTCCAATCAACATTGTGAAAAGCTTTCTCTAAGTCTACAAATGCTGGAAACGTAGGTTTGCCTTTCCTTAATCTGTCTTCTTAGATAAGCCGTAGGGTGTTTCAATATTTCTACGGAATCCAAACTGATCTTCCCCGAGGTCGGCTTCTACCAGCTTTTCCATTCGTCTGTAAGGAATTCGTGTTAGTATTTTGCCGGCTGCTTTCTTTGGGATTGGAATTGTTATATTCTTCTTGAAGTCTCAAGAATTACGTGCTCGAAAGAATTTTCAGAGAATGCGTTTAGCAGAATTGCGGACGATGTTTTATGCGTACTGTATATAAGCGGGCAGTGCACGCCAGCGGAACCATTCCGCTGTGACCTCTGTCTGTAACAGCATTGAAGCAGTATGCCTCGTCGACGTCTGTATCGTCAACGTCGAGACCTCATGCCTGTTTACAAACACATAATAAGCCCCGAAAATAAACTTGGCAAAAATGGCACCTCACAACGTGTGATATTGAATATCACCCGTACGCGCGTGCTGCTAAAACAACTACAGCAAGCGTAGGGGATAACTTCATATTTTGAAAGTCATTATATTTCAACTTTCTTTCACTTAAACGAGACATACAGTTACTAATAAACAGGTGTCTGAGTATCAGCTACCTATACTGACAAAGAACGGACTTATTAACAATTTAATTTTTTACGGACTAAATCCCATACGGCCCTACGTGTATAAGTAACTTTTCTGCCTTAATCTCCGACCGGTGTCGTCATCAACCGCTGAAAAAAATGGCTCTGAGCACTATGCGACTTAACTTCTGAGGTCATCAGTTGCCTAGAACTTAGAACTAATTAAACCTAACTAACCTAAGGACATCACACGCATCCATGTCCGAGGCAGGATTCGAACCTGCGACCGTGGCGGTCGCTCGGCTCCAGACTGTAGCGCCCAGAACCGCACGGCCACTCCGGCCGGCATCAACCGCTGAGCGTACATCGCGAAGCGGGGGCTCAAGGATGCAACAAATGGATAAAATTTTCTATACTGATTGCCATGATGCCTATTTAGCAAACAGCATGCTGTGTTGTGCCACGGCACGGTGGGCGGTTTAGGGGGTGGGGTGCTGGATCCTACCCGTACGCGCGTGCTGCTAAAACAACTACAGCACGCGTAGGGGAAAACGACATATTTTTAAAGTCATTATATTTCAACTTTCTTTCACTTAAATGAGGCATACAGAGAAATAGGAGAGAGTTGTCGTAATACGGTAGAGGCCGGGGAATGCGGGAGAGCTGGTAAGTGGAGCAGTTACGCCTGAGGACGCGCCGGTGTTGAAGCGGGCCGCCCGTCCGCTCGACGCCGCGGCGAGGTCCTGTCCTGTCCCAAGCGCGGCCGCGCCTGGGGAAGGTCAGGGAGGAGGCCGGCCGCCTCGCGCAAGGTCCCCTCCTCCACGCGCCGCGAGCGTCGCGGGGGCCTCAGAGGCGCCGCCGAGGCGCGCTCCAGGGGGGCAGCGCCGGGGAAAGCGGGCCGGACAAGAGGAGCGCGGCACAGGGCGCGCCCAAAGTCGCGACCCGGCCCGCGCACTGCCGACAGCGCTCTCCAGCCGGCTCTGTTTGGCTCGCGCACCGCACGAAAAAGGCGCGCGTACAGTCCCTGCACCTATTAAAACGCACACTTCCTCCCTTGTCCATTTGCTAGTCACGTTGTTCGGTCTGTGGTAAAGATAAATAACAACTTCAGTATCTGTCAACAAGTAATTGGACTGAGGACGCTTTGATAGGGACGACGCAGCATGTTGTCTTGGATGGAGAGTCGCCGTCAGACGCAGAAGTAACTTCGCGTGTGCACCACGGAAGATGACGTGCTACAGACCCGAGATTTAACCGGCAGAAAGAAGATGCTGTGATACACAAATGATTAGCTTTCCAGAGCATTCACACAAGGTTGGCACCGGTGGCGACACCTTCAACGTGCTGACACGAGGAAAGTTTCCAACCGATTTCTCATACACAAACAGCAGTTGACCGGCGTTGCCTGGTGAAACGCTGTTGTGATGCCTCGTCTAAGGAGGAGAAATGCGTACCATCACGTTTCCGACTTTGATAAAGGTCGGATTGTAGCCTATCGCGATTGCGGTTTATCGTATCGCGACATTGCTGCTCGCGTTGGTCGAGATCCAATGACTGTTAGCAGAATATGGAATGTGTGGGTTCAGGAGGGTAATACGGAACGCCGTGCTGGATCCCAACGGCCTCGTATCACTAGCAGTCGAGATGACAGGCATCTTATCCGCATGGCTGTAACGGATCGTGCAGCCACGTTCCCTGAGTCAACAGATGGGGACGTTTGCAAGACAACAACCATCTGCACGAACAGTTCGACGACGTTTGCAGCAGCACGGACTATCAGCTCGGAGACCGTGGTTGCGGTTATCATTGACGCTGCATCACAGAAAGGAGCGCCTGCGATGGTGTAGTCAACGACGAACCTGGGTGCACGAATGGCAAAACTTCATTTTTTCGAATCTATCCAGGTTGTCTTTACAGCATCATAATGCTCGCATCGGTGTTTGGCGACATCGCGGTGAACGCACATTGGAAGCGTGTATTCGTCATCGCCATACTGGCGTATCACCCACCGTGATGGTATGGGGTGCCATTGGTTACACGTCTCGGTCACCTCTTGTTCGCATTGACGGCACTTTGAGCAGTGGACGTTACATTTCAGATGTGTTACGAACCGTGGCTCTACCCTTCATTCGATCCCAGCCAAACCGTACATTTCAGCAGGATAATGCACGACCGCATGCTGCAGGTCCTGTACGGGTCTTTCTGGATACAGAAAATGTTCGACTGTTGCCCTGGCCAGCACACTCTCCAGATCTCTTACCGACTGAAAACGTCTGGTCAACGGTGGCCGAGCAACTGGCTCGTCACAATATCCCAGTCACTACTCTTGATGAACTGTGCTATCGAGTTGAAGTTGCATGGGCAGCTGTACCTGTACACCCCATCAAAGCTCGGTTTCTTTCAATGACCAGGGGCGTATGAAAGACGTTATTAGGCCAGAGGTGGTTGTTCTGGGCACTGATTTCTCAGGATCTATTCACCCAAATTGAGTGAAAATGTAATAACATGTCAGTTCAACATATTTGTCCAATGTATACCCGTTTATCATCCTCATTTCTTCTTGGTGTAGCAATTTTAATGACCAGTAGTGTAACTGGACTGAGGACGTTTTGAGAGGGAGGACACAGCGTGTTGTCTTTCATGTTCAAGTAACTTATGAGTTTTGTGCCGGGCGACGTCATCGACCACCGCCGATATTTCGACAGGAGCACACCCTGCCATTCTCAAGGCAGAAATGCAAGGGAATTTAATACCTTGGCTCACAGAGGAGAAACAAGGAAGATACCACACACAGAACAAGTATCCGCAGAGTCAACACACAACCAAAGGTAACCAACATCAGAAATTTCCATAGTGACTATTAATCAACAGGTGAGGTAGCACTAATTAGGTCCCTCTGTTTTTCGATGGGAGACAGAGCCGGATTCCAAGCTGCATTTAAACAAAATCCACCATTTCCGTTTATAAGGTTGCTTGATAGTCTGATTTCAACAGCTTCCTTAATAACACCATCCTATCAGTGGGACGTGCAAGTCAGAATCTTCGTTTTGTTGTATTCCATAGAATGACCGGTGTCAACGCAATGCTCTGCAATAGCGGTGCCGGCCGAAGTGGCCTAGCGGTTCTAGGCGCTACAGTCTACAACCGCGCTACCGCTACGGTCGCAGGTTCGAATCCTGCCTCAGGCATGGATGTGTGTGATGTCCTCAGGTTAGTTAGGTTTAACTAGTTCTAAGATCTAGGCGACTGATGACGTCAGAAGTTAAGTCCCTAAGTGCTCAGAGCCATATGAACCATTTTTTTTTTCCCAATAGCGGATTTGCTCGGCTGTTGTAAGCGTGTGTGACTCTTATGTTCAGTACGCCGGTCTTCCACAGTCCTGATTGTCTGACCAATATACACTCCTGGAAATGGAAAAAAGAACACATTGACACCGGTGTGTCAGACCCACCATACTTGCTCCGGACACTGCGAGAGGGCTGTACAAGCAATGATCACATGCACGGCACAGCGGACACACGAGGAACCGCGGTGTTGGCCGTCGAATGGCGCTAGCTGCGCAGCATTTGTGCACCGCCGCCGTCAGTGTCAGCCAGTTTGCCGTGGCATACGGAGCTCCATCGCAGTCTTTAACACTGGTAGCATGCCGCGACAGCGTGGACGTGAACCGTATGTGCAGTTGACGGACTTTGAGCGAGGGCGTATAGTGGGCATGCGGGAGGCCGGGTGGACGTACCGCCGAATTGCTCAACACGTGGGGCGTGAGGTCTCCACAGTACATCGATGTTGTCGCCAGTGGTCGGCGGAAGGTGCACGTGCCCGTCGACCTGGGACCGGACCGCAGCGACGCACGGATGCACGCCAAGACCGTAGGATCCTACGCAGTGCCGTAGGGGACCGCACCGCCACTTCCCAGCAAATTAGGGACACTGTTGCTCCTGGGGTATCGGCGAGGACCATTCGCAACCGTCTCCATGAAGCTGGGCTACGGTCCCGCACACCGTTAGGCCGTCTTCCGCTCACGCCCCAACATCGTGCAGCCCGCCTCCAGTGGTGTCGCGACAGGCGTGAATGGAGGAACGAATGGAGACGTGTCGTCTTCAGCGATGAGAGTCGCTTCTGCCTTGGTGCCAATGATGGTCGTATGCGTGTTTGGCGCCGTGCAGGTGAGCGCCACAATCAGGACCGCATACGACCGAGGCACACAGGGCCAACACCCGGCATCATGGTATGGGGCGCGATCTCCTACACTGGCCGTACACCACTGGTGATCGTCGAGGGGACACTGAATAGTGCACGGTACATCCAAACCGTCATCGAACCCATCGTTCTACCATTCCTAGACCGGCAAGGGAACTTGCTGTTCCAACAGGACAATGCACGTCCGCATGTATCCCGTGCCACCCAACGTGCTCTAGAAGGTGTAAGTCAACTACCCTGGCCAGCAAGATCTCCGGATCTGTCCCCCATTGAGCATGTTTGGGACTGGATGAAGCGTCGTCTCACGCGGTCTGCACGTCCAGCACGAGCGCTGGTCCAACTGAGGCGCCAGGTGGAAATGGCATGGCAAGCCGTTCCACAGGACTACATCCAGCATCTCTACGATCGTCTCCATGGGGGAATAGCAGCCTGCATTGCTGCGAAAGGTGGATATACACTGTACTTGTGCCGACATTGTGCATGCTCTGTTGCCTGTGTCTATGTGCCTGTGGTTCTGTCAGTGTGATCATGTGATGTATCTGACCCCAGGAATGTGTCAATAAAGTTTCCCCTTCCTGGGACAATGAATTCACGGTGTTCTTATTTCAATTTCCGGGAGTGTATGACATGCCACAACTGCAGGGAATACGATAGACCCCAGCCTTACGCAAATCGAGACCATCTTTTACGAACGCCAATAGGGCCTTAACCCTAGCAGATGGTCAAAAAACACATTTCACATCGTATTTCCGCAAAATACGGCCAATCCTGTTGGAAATGCTTCCTGCGTAAGGCAAAAAGGCCGTAGACTTCGGCGCCACTTCGTTGCTACCGTCACTCACCCGTTGCACAGAAGGCTGATGGCGCAACGCAAGTTTCATCTGCCTCTCACTATAACCATTCTGACGAAATGTGACTTCGAGATGTGCTAGCTCAGCTGCCAAACTTTCAGGTTCTGAGATAAAGTGGGCCCTGTGAACCAAGGTACGAACCACTCAAAAATGGTTCAAATGGCTCTGAGCACTATGGGACTTAACTGCTGTGGTCATCAGTCCCCTAGAACTTAGAACTACTTAAACCTAACTAACCTAAGGACATCACACACATCCATGCCCGAGGCAGGATTCGAACCTGCGACCGCAGCGGTCGCGCGGCTCCAGACTGTAGCGCCTAGAACCGCTCGGCCACTCTGGGCGGCACGAAGCACTCCACGCTGAGCTGGATGGTGACAACTATCAGCTCGCAGATACAAGTCGGTGTGAGTAGGCTTCCTATAAACAGAATGTCCCAATGTACCATCAGTCTTCCTTCTGACCAACACATCAAGGAAGGCACCCATTCTTTTCCACATCCATACTGAACTGAATATTCCGGTGGATTGAATTCAGGTGTTCCAAAAACCGGTTTAAATCCTCACCACCGTGAGGCCAAACAACAAAAGTATCGTGTACGTATCTGAAAAAAACACGCAGGTTTCAAGGTCGCTGACTCCGATGCACGTTCCTCAAAGTCCTCCATAAACAAATTGGCCACAGTAGGTGACAACGGGCTTCCCATTGCAGCTCCATCAATCTGTTCGTAGTACTGACCACTGAATAAAAAGTAAGTGGAAATCAGCACATGTCGAAACAAATTTGTTAACTCGACACCAAACGTAACCTCAATTAGCTGCAACGAATCAGAGAGAGGAACGCGAGTGAAAAGGGGAACCAAATCAAAACTGACTAAAAAAAGGTCTCACAATGACCTTGCATATAATAAAACTAAACTACGTCCGAATAGGTCTTGGAAGGCCCAACGGCACCGACCGGCCACCGTGTCATCCTCAACCCACAGGCGTCACTGGATGCGGATATGGAGGGTCACGTGGTTAGCACACTGCTCTCCAAGCCGTATGTCAGTTTACGAGACCGGAGATGCTACTTCTCAAACGAGTAGCTCCCCGTTTGCCTCACAAGGGCTGAGTGCACCCCGCTTACCAACAGCGCTCGGCAGACCGGATGATCACCCATCCAACTACTAGACCAGCCCGACGGCGCTTAACTTCGGTGATCTGACGGGAACCGGTGTAGCCACTGCGGCAAGGACGTTGGCATTTCAGACAATATTAACAGTAAAAATCAGGATTTTTGCACATGATGCAGTTGTTGTTGTTGTTGTCTTCAGTCCTGAGACTGGTTTGATGCAGCTCTCCATGCTACTCTATCCTGTGCAAACTTCTTCATCTCCCAGTACCCACTGCAACCTACATCCTTCTGAATCTGCTTGGTGTATTCATCTCTCGGTCTTCCTCTACGATTTTTACCTCCACGCTGCCCTCCAGTACTAAATTGGTGATCCCTTGATGCCTCAGAGCACGTCCTACCAACCGATCCCTTCTTCAACACCTCCTCATTAGTTATGTGATCTACCCATCTAATCTTCAGCATTCTTTTGTAGCACTACATTTCGAAAGCTTCTATTCTCTTCTTGTCTAAACTATTTATCGTCCATGTTTCACTTCCATACATGACTACACTCCATACAAATACTTTCAAAAACGACTTCCTGACACTTAAATATATACTCGATGTTAACAAATTTCTCTTCTTCACGAACGCTTTCCTTGCCATTGCCAGTCTACACTTTATATCCTCTCTACTTCGACCATCATCAGTTATTTTGCTCCCCAAATAGCAAAACTCCTTTACTACTTTAAGTGTCTCATTTCCTAATCTAATTCCGGCAGCATCACCCGACTTCATTCGACTAAATTCTATTATCCTCGTTTTGTTTTTGTTGATGTTCATCTTATATCCTCCTTTCAAGACACTGTCCATTCCATTCATCCAGCAAATAATTAAGGATGCAGATTGCGAGTGCCGCTCTGAGATGAAGAGGTTGGCACACGAGGGGGATTCGTGGCAGGCCGCATCAAACCAGTGAGAGGACTGGCGACCCAACCCCCCAAAACAAGAAAAGGAAAATAAATTGTTCATCAACAAGCTAGCAGCCTGTTTATTCCCCTTTAGGGCAAGAATTGAAAGGAAGACAATGCATCTTCACGCTTGGCCATAACCACTTTGCTGGCAACGGTAACTGCACCCAAGTGCCACAGTGAAAGGCGTCCGATGGCTCCGCCACGTCTGCTTCCCCGTTTTTCCATTTCTGCAAACGGCAGCGACACAGCAGCTGTAGTGTCGAAACTGTGCGATGAAGACGAACGTTGCAGTTTATGTTGGTAGCGCCGAGCCCCCGATTACGTCAGAATTTCCCCTCGCGCGTCTCCGTTCACCGCAAAGACCAGCCTTGTCGTTTTACATTCTTTTCATTATTTTCAGGAGCCGTTCTTGAAGACTGTCGATTGAAGATATAGCACTCTAGTTGCGTTAAAAAATTTATTTTAACGTAACTGGTGCGCTATTTCTTCACATTCTTCACATCGGAAATCTTGTGATTCCATCCACACCGACACTCCCCTCCCCCCCTCCAGCTCCCCCCCCCCCCTCCCTCCAGTGCAATCACACTTCTTCTTTGTGCTACCTATACTTGTTGCACGCAGTCAAAGAGAAAGCTCAAAAGTAGAAAGCGTCCTTTACAGAGTGAAAGTAAAACTATGTCTACTACCATTTCGAAAGAGCGATTTCAAATATTTACCGAAAATTTCTAAAAAAATGTAATTTAAATTAAAAATATCGTCTTTCGATATTTGCGTTTAGATATTCGATATTTGCGACGTCACAAAACTCGTACAGCGCCAAGTCAATGTTAGCTAACTCGAGATGTGTGCCGACGACTTGATGAGCGCCACAGAAGGGCGAATGGGGGGGGGGGGGGTCACGAGACACAGCAGGTAGGCGGATTCGTGTATATGACGCATTCGCAGGTGTCTACACTCAGGAATAAAAACAACAACAGAGCGAAAGAAAGAAAAGGTACTGTGAACATGCAAACAAGAACCATCTCTGAAACAAAAATCCCTCTAAGTAACTGTTTTAGATAGCTTACAATTTGGACAGTCGACGGAAGATGAATGTAAATTTGTCAGGAAGAATTTTCTGAAGGTATTTTCTTGGCGTGTAGTCTAACAGAACGTGAAATTTGGATAGCAGGCAGCTCAGACAAGAAGAAAGTAGAAACTGTTGAGACGTCTTGCCATACAACAATGCTGAAGATTGAGTGGGTAGATCAAGTAACTAACGAGGAGGTACTGAAATGAATTCGAGAAAAAGATAAATTTATGGTAGAACCTGACTAAGAGAATTCACTGACTGATAAGGACACGTTTTCAGACGTCAAGGAATCGTCAGTTTGATAATGGAAACAAGTGTGAGGGTTAAGAACTGTAGAAGGGGACCAAGCGTTGAACACAGTAAGCGGGTTCAGTCTTCGGGTCAAGACCACAACAAGAGCAACATGTTTGCTTCAGTAATTTACTACATCTGATCAGTTTTAAGCGGCTTTGGTAGGAAAAATTTGTTGAACTACAGCTAATTCATTTTTTAAGATATTAAATTGCTAACGAGTCTCGCCCACAAGACATCGAGGTGTTATACTGAGGTGACAAAAAGTCATGAGATGCCTTCTGATACCCTCTCGGACTTCCTTTGGCCCAGCAGCAATCGTCGTCAGAGATTAAAAGTGATGACGATGATGGAGGGTGTCATGGAAAGCTTGGAATTTTATCCGGATTTGACGTGGTAAGTGAACCGAGAACTTCTTATACAAAACAAATGTAGCTCCCAAAACATGTTTTTTTTTTCAACTTCAGTTATTTCAGTCAACTGTAAAAACATAAATTACGGAAGTGAACCAATAAATCCGTGAACGTGAACAGTTCCGAAGTTTTACAGGCAAACTAACTGTTAAAGATGGCACCAAAACTAATAAAGGTTTTTTGTAGTTTATTCCCTATTTATCCACTTAGATTGGGTATTAATGAGCCAGTTTTGTTGTGTGCTGCAAGTTTTTCACAGTTATTATGAATTTTTTCCTATTTGAGAATTTATTTTACACCAGGGGAGTGTAAGTTACATTTGTAAATATTTTCCAGCTTTATTTCTTAACTCACTGCATTCCTGGGATTTGATCATATCAGGATGTAATTTCAGGTCATTGAATCAGAGATGTGGCATCCATATTCGTATTATTGACACAGAAAATCTGCTTTGTGTATAGTGTAGAAATATACTTACCGTTTAGATGCTAAAGTAGATAACTGTTATCATTTCTCAGGTAACTACTTTGTGTATAGTCTAGAAATATACTTACCGTTTAGGTGCCAAAGTAGGTAACTGTTATTCTTTCTCAGGTAAAACAACTCTAGTGTACTTCTTGTTTAATTTAGTTCTTGGGCGACTAAAAATGGTAACTTTTCAGTCTCGCCCACTCGTAGAAAAATTTCTCCGGGCCCCAATGCACAGAGTTCACCGCATCTTACTCCATTAGACTACTAGCTGTAGGCTTGGCTTAACCCAAGGTTTCCCAGGTCAATTTCTTTGTCACACTCTGTCCCAGGTGCGATCTGACAAACTGCTATGTTTAAACAGCCATGAAAATGGCATTCATCAGTTTCAGCGAAACAGTGAAGCTTTTTGTGTAAAAGGCTACAGTAACTCCGCACAAAAATATATTCAAATATATTTTTAAGTTTATTTTAGGGGCACAAACGCATTTAAACAAGAAAAACTGCAGTAAATGGATATAACATTACACGATAATGTTAATGCTGTGAAAAGTGAAATAGCCTGAACTCTAAACTTTACTCTGTACAATATGTATATTGCTACGAAGTCTTTCGCGACGTATTTCTTGAGTAAAAATCTCTCGGTGTACATGCCGCGTCAATTCAGGATAAAACTCCAAGCTGGTTTAAACCATAGTAATAGCCCACGCATCGAATTACTGGGACTCTGTGATCCGGGAAGCAGTCGAAATTAGACTTAGCGATAGTAAATTTAATAGAGACAACGGCTATGCACTCAGCAACACTTGGAAGAGTGCACTGGATAAAGAAAAATCGCAGAGAAAAACTTTCCGCACTTTACCTCCTGATTCAAGGGATGGCGCTGCAAGCAACGTGGGATAGCAACTACATCTATGGAAGTAGAGGGCACCACTTCACTACGCGCCATATCGCTGACGTATTCCAGCCAATCAGAAGCCGTCCTTTGCATATAAAAGTGGGAACCTCGCTAGTTCACGACAGTCAGTTTTAGCCCTGACGACGACCATGGAGGTAGTGGTCGAAAGCTTGGAGTTTTATGCTGAATTGACGCGGCATGTACACCGAGAGATTTTTACTCAATATGTATATTGTTTGTTATACATGTAATAGTAAAAACATGAAAAACTGCCATGAAACATTCAAAAACCGAACATTACACTAGTATTTTTTTCCCCTCAGAGGTTTTCTTTGCACTCACTGGAAATTTTTGTAGAGAAATCAAGCTAGACTGGCTTCTTGCAACAATGACAAATGTAACAGGTCTTTCTCTCATTTTCTGAATCACTGATAGAGCATGTTTTGCCTTCTTCCACTCGTTGTGCAACGACTTCTACTCTTGGTACACCCAAAACACGGTGAGAGCTGTTACCTCGGTTTTTATTTGTGACGTCGTCAATGAGTTTGCAAGCTTCTTCAAAAAAATTACACCGGCTCAGCTGAGTATCGTGTTTGTAGAAGTGGCGAAGGACAAACGCATTCAGCCCACCTATGTGGAACATGCCGAAAAATAATGCGGTTGGCCATCGTTGGTTTCTACTAGTACCTTTACCCAAAGGTTCAGTCTCTACAACTCTGTCTTCATCACTTCGATCACTTGTTGCATTCAAGAAACTCACAGGTGGCAAAACAAAATCGTTTTCACTGTCTCACCATTCCTATTCTGAACTATGTTCACATTCAGTTTAATCCGACATCGCTCCCTAAACTGTCCTCAAACCATTTTAAAACAGTATCCTCAAAATCAGGCTCCGTAACGTGAAAATCAGATGAAGAGTTGGCCTTTTCTTTTTTTTTTCAGTCATCAGTCTTCTGATGTTTTGGTGGGGCCCGCCACGAATTCCTTTCCTGTGTTAACCTCTTCATCTCAGAGTAGCACTTGCAACCTACGTCCTCAATTATTTGCTTGACGTATTCCAATCTCTGTCAACCTCTACCGGTTTTGCCCTCTACATCTCCCTCTAGTACCGTGGAAGTCATTCCCTCATGTCTTAGCAGATGTCCTATCATCCTGTCCCTTCTCCTTATCAGCGTTTTCCACATGTTCCTTTCCTCTCCGATTCTGCGCAGAACCTCCTCATTCCTTACCTTATCAGTCCACCTAATTTTCAACATTCGCCTGTAGCACTGCATGTCAAATGCTTCGATTCTCTTCTGTTTCGGTTCTCCCACAGTTCATGTTTCACTACCATACAATGCTGTTTTCCAAACCTACATTCTCAGGAATTTCTTCCACAAATTAAGGTCTATGTCTTATAGTAGTGGACTTCTCTCGGCCATTCTCAGAAATTTCTGCCTGTAGACTTCTCTTGGCCAGGAATGCCCTTTTTGCCAGTGCTACTCTGCTTTCGGTGTCCTCTTTCATGTGTTTGGTTACTTTGCTGCCTAGGTAGCAGAATTCCGTAACTTAATCTACTTCGTGACCATCAGTCCTGATGTTAAGTGTCTCGCTGTTCTCATTTCTGCTACTTCTCAGTACTTTCGACCTTCTTCAACTTACTCTCAATCCATATTCTGTACTCATTAATTCTTCTTCACTTTCACTCAGGATAGCAATCCCATCAGCGAATCGTATCATTGATATCCTCTCACCTTGAATTTTAATTCCACTCCTGAAGCTTTCTTTTATTTCCACCATTGCTTCTTGGATGTACAGATTGAACAGTAGGGGGAAAGACTGCATCCCTGTCTTAACCCTTTTTAATCCGATCGCTTCGTTCTTGGTCGCCCACTGTTATTATTCCCACTTCGCTCCTGTACATATTGTGTATTACACGTCTCTCCCTATGGCTTATGCTAGCTTTTCTGAGAATTTCTAACATCTTGGACCATTTTACAGTGGTGAACGCTTTTTACAGGTTGACAAATCCTATGAAAGTGTCTTGATTTTTCTTTAGTCTTGCTTCCATTATGAACTGCAATGTCAGAACTGAATCTCTCGTGTCTTTACCTTTCCTAAAGCCAAACGTCTTTAGTTTGGCTTCAAGACTGGGCTACTGAATTGATAACGCAAGGTCCCAGGTGCTCTCTAACCGCTAGCACGAAAGAAGCAGACTCAACAGTAGCGGTAGGTAGCGTAGTAAAACACTGAAACTGTTTGCCAGATAAAATAAAATAAAATAAAATAAATAAGGGTGAAAATTGACGGCTGGAGGGTGCTGAATTCGACATTCTCTATCGAACAGCCGAGTCCCGCAGCCATTGCTAAAAAGATGGACGTACAGAGTACTAGAACAGTTTCACGTCAAATTAAAGTAGCTACTGACACAGGAAATCTGCGAAGGCCCGGCAAAGATCACCTAGATGACGCTGTAATCTCCTAAGGCACGCCTATGCTTTAGCAGCAGAGTTAACAATAACCGCTAGCCGTCTGTGAGGCCGCACCTGGGACGCTGCGGGGAAAGAGCGAAGTCCGCAAGCGCGGAATGGACACAAAGGAGAATGTTGTCTTTTGTGTTTTACGTGGAGGTGCTCAAGTGAAGGAAGATGTAGTAAATTTGGTATTTTGGTAGGTAGTTCATTTTATAAAGTTTAGGGGGATAGGAACTCGTGAATGAGACTACCCCTGATTTTCGATCCGAAGTAAAATTGCCAAAGAAAATTTATTTCTATGTGAACAAATTTCTATTAAAGTTTTCTAAGTCGCCAAAAGAAAGTGTTTTTAACGCAGTATTGAGAATGTAACTTTTCACGACCGTATCGGACAATATGGGTCAATTTACTACAGAAATAACAACCTTGGATAATTTTTGAGATTTAACAGAGTGAATTTGCTTTTAGAATCCCTTTTTACCTAATTTTACAGTAGGCTGTGTAGATCTTCGTTTTCTCTTGATAGCTGCTGGTCAGGCCATTGTCTCCGTTGATTTTCTCCCTCCGATTCTTGAAGTAGGTACGTATGGAAATGATTTTTTTTTTTCCTAACTCTTGATCTTGCTGTTTTTCATATTCATTTATTGCTTGTACTTATTTACGACCATACGAAATTGAGTTGAACTGAAATGTGACATTATCGAATCTTCAAACTGGTCAATATCATTTACAAGAATACATCAGTCACTTGTACTGTTCCTATGAACTGCTCTACGTGTTATCACAGTAAGAGATCTTTATTGCAACTGCTGCCGCTCTCGACTGGCGGACGTCTACCAACGCCAACGTACCTCTTTGGTCAGAGATAGCAATGCCTTGTCTTCGCTGCTTCCGACCAAAGAGCACGTTTACAAGAAAATTTATTTATTTATTTTAATATTAATTTACAAAAATGATTATTTAAATAATTAATTGCGTAATTTCATTTGAATAAAAAAAATAAACATTTTCCTTTTTCGTCATTTGCGTCAGTGGGGAGGGGTCTGTTCCACTACCAAGATTCGATAAGGGACAGGCTGACCTCCAGGAATCAGCTCAGATCAGCAACACAGCACCTGACCACAAGTGCAGCAAAATGCACCGCAGTTGACTGGGCACTTCTTGAACGTTTTTCGTGAGGAAATGGACACAATTAAACAAAACATTAGATAGCAGGGTTTCATTTACTATCACCTGCATTTGTGCTGTTCCCCACTCGTTTCATCAGTTTCCTCGCAAACTTTTAAGAATAGCACATAGGCTCATACGACGATTTTTTGTTGAGAATCACTGATACTACTCAATGACTGTACATTTCTCCCTGATTCACGTCGTATAAAAGGAATGGTCGGAGAAGCAGATGGCAGGCTGAGATTCGTTGGGAGAATCTTACTACGTATATGAACCACGTCTGTAAGGATTTTGTTTTATAAAGGAAACTGTAATTTTGGTAACATTTTGGATGTCACGCAGAAAAGTAAAGCTTCAATAGCATCTCAGTAACAGCGGGCAGCATCCATCTCTGCCAAAGAGGCTGCACTGCGACAGACTGTTAGTAGAATCTTTGCTTGTGGGTGGGGTACAGAGAGAGAGAGAGAGAGAGAGAGAGAGAGAGAGAGAGAGAGAGAGAGGGGGGGGGGGGAGGAGGGGGAGTCGAGATGTATCTCTTGTGGTGTGTTCACGCCGCGCTGCGTGCTGGCAATAATTTTCTTATATTATTTTTCATTAATGGAGAGGTGTTTCGTACATTCATTCAGAAAACTTCAAACGGTACTGTAATACCGCATTTGCCGACACATCAAAGCGTAGTAATTAATTTGGTCTGGGTTTCAGAATTGGAGAGTTTTATGATACGTAACAAAGTGTAATCTACTGATTTTTCTTCGAAGATGGATAGCATACGTCTTTGTAAGAAAGTAACGAGAATTTGTTCAGGTTTTTCCGCTATTAATGCAAAGTGAAATTTTAATACTTCAGCTGTTTTGTCTTAGTGATGTAAAGTTCTGTTGATGCAGTTACTCTATTGTTTTCCCAACAATCAGCACTCGTCTCTTTACTTCAGTTCTCACACACGTGTGTATCATTTCACTTTGCCGCGTTTCTCACTAACGGAACTGTAGCAGACAATGATCATAGCAGTAATGCGATTTATCAGCACCGAAGCTTTGTGGATGTCTGCGTAGTCTAGAGCACACATTCAACATGGCTTTGCTAGTAGTTTGCGTGTTTATTTCTCAACTAGTGCAGCGGCAGCAGCACAGCATTTACTCATGGCTAAAACAAGTAGTACATTTACAATTTACGTGCGATACAATCAACATTTCAGCACTGAAATAATTTTCACACAGGGCATTTTTGGTGGTTACTCATAGTATTTCATACACTACTGGCCATTAAAATTGCTACACCAACAAGGAATGCAGATGATAAACGGCTACTCATTGGACAAATATATTATACTAGAACTGACATGTGATTAAATTTTCACATAATCTGGGTGCATAGATCCTGAGAAATCAGTACCCAGAACAACCACCTCTGGCCGTAATAACGGCCTTGGTACCCCTGGGCATTGAGTCAAACAGAGCTCGGATGGCGTGTACACGTACAGCTGCCCATGCAGCTTCAACACGATACCACAGTTCATCACGAGTAGTGACTGGCGTATTGTGACGAGCCAGTTGCTCGGCCACCATTGACCAGACGTTTTCAATTGGTGACAGATCTGGAGAATGTGCTGGCCAGGGCAGCAGTCGAACATTTTCTGTATCCAGAAAGGCCCATACAGGACTTGCAACATGCGGTCGTGCATTATCCTGCTGAAATGTAGGGTTTCTCAGGAATCGAATGAAGGGTAGACCCACGGGTCGTAGCACATCTGAAATGTAACGTCCACTGTTCAAAGTGAAAAACGTAAAGAAATCGAAAAAGAAATGATTGTCGGAAGGACAGACTCAGCATACAGGAAAGTCAAAACAACCTTACATGACATTAAAAGCAAGGATGGTGACATTAATAGTGCAACGGGAACTCCACTGTTAAATGCAGAGGAGAGAGCAGATAGGTGGAAAGAATACATTGAAGGCCTGTATGATGGGAAAGATTTGCCTGATGTGATAGAAGAAGAAACAGGGGTCGTTTTAGAAGAGGTGGGGGTCCAGCATTAGAATCGGAATTTAAGAGAGCTCTGGAGGACTTAAGGTCAAATATGATACGAGGGACAGATAACATTCCATCAAAATTTCTAAAATCATTGGGGGAAGTGGTAATAAAACTATTCACGTTGCTGTGTGGAATGTATGAGTCTGGCGACGTACCATCTGACATTCTGAAAAATATCATCCACACTATTCCGAAGACTGCAAGAGCTGACAGGTCCGAAATTATCGCACAATCATCTTAACAGTTCATACATCCAAGTTGCTGACAAGAATAATATACAGAAGAACGGGGTGGAATGCGACTTACAAGGAGAGGTCTCCAGCGATACGATCAACTTTTTGAAACTATCTGTACGGAGAAGTAGGTCAACATCCCAGGTACCATGCTCGTTTGCGAGCAAATCCAGAATTTTGTGTGACATTTAATAGCGTTATTAAGTTGCATTACACAGTCTAGTTGGGTGATACAGCCGCGCGGAGTGGCCGCGAGGTTTGAGGCGCCATGTCACGGACTGCGCGGCCCCTCCCGCCGGAGGTTCGAGTCCTCCCTCGGGCATGGGTGTGTGTGTTGTTCTTAGCATAAGTTAGTGTAAGCAGTGTGTAAGTCCTAAGCAGTTTGGTCCACTAGGAATTCACACACATTTAAAGGTTTTTTTTGGGTGGTATAATGGATAGGGCAACAGCTTTTTCGTCCAGAAGCTAATGGGTCCGAATCTCGTCAGACGCAGAAACTTTTTTTTAAGTGCTTATAGAAATTACTTCCATCATTATTTTTATTCAGTTAATTGGCTTATAGTCCTCCAGGGATCGAATGAAGGGTAGAGCCACGGATCGTGCACATCTGAAATATAACGTCCATTGTTCAAAGTGCCATCAGTGCGAACAAGAGGTGACCGAGATGTATAACCAATGGCACCGGGTGATACGCCAGTATGGCGATGACGAATACACGCTTCCAATGTGCGTTCATGCGATGTCGCCAAACACGGATGTGACCATCGTGATGCTGTAAACAGAACCAGGATTCATCCGAAAAAATAACGTTTTGCCATTTGTGCACCCATCTCAGGCACTCCTGTCTGTGACGGAGCGTCAAGGGTAACCGCAGCCATGGTCTCCGAGCTGATAGTCCATGTTGCTCCAAACGTCGTGGAACTGTTCGTGCAGATGGTTGTTGTCTTCCACTTGGCTGTACGATCCGCTACAGCCGTGCGGATAAGATGCCCGTCATCTCGACTGCTAGTGATACGAGGCCGTTGGGATCCGGCACGGCGTTCCGTATTACCCTCCTGAACCCACCGATTCCATATTCTGCCAACAGTCATTGGATCTCGACCAACACGAGCAGCAATGTCGCGATACGATAAACCGCAATCGCGATAGGCTACAATCCGACCTTTATCAAAGTCGGAAACGTGATGGTACGCATTTCTCCTCCCTACACGAGGCATCACAACGACGTTCCACCAGGCAACGCCGGTCAACTGCATTTTGTGTACGAGAAATCGGTTGGAAAGTTTCCTCATGTCAGCACTTTGTAGGTGTCGCCACCAGCGCTAGCCTTGTGTGAATGCTCTGGAAACTAATCATTTGCATATCGCAGCATCTTCTTCGTGTCGGTTAAATTTCGCGTCTGTAGCACGTCATCTTCGTGGTGTAACAATTTTAATGGCCAGTACCGTAATTTTAAATTTTCAGTAAATGAAATTGATGTTGAATTTTAAGTGACTTTGTCATTACTAGGTTTTTAGTCAATTAAAAAAATAAAACCTCAGTCGGCTGCTATATGATTGAAACTGTAAAATAACTTTGTGTTCTACCAATGAATTGGTCCGGCCCTTCCCGGCTTTCCTGCCTGACTGAATTAGGAGGCCGTAATTATCTCCGTTTGAGTCGCTCAGACGGCCTGCGCGTACCCCCTCTGTTTTGAGTCTGCAGGCGGTAACTGTGCTCAGATTAGATGTGATGAGCGTTTGCATCATTCATTCCAGGGTACAGCTGTGGAGGGTACCGACTAGTGCATACTCCTGGTGAACAGCTACGGCTATATGGACGGGGTCGCATGGTTGGCCTGCACATGTTGGATACAATGTGTCGGTGTTGTTTCGCTACTTTAAAGAATATGTGCTTCACATTCCCACCCCCGCAGACCGGGTTCTGGACGTCCGCCTAGGACAGACGCACCTCACGATCTACGCGTTATGCGAGCGGCGGTGTCCAAAATCCAGGTACATACAGCACTGTCCGCTTGCGTCAGGACCAGGATCAGGTCTGAATGTAGCCACTCTGCCACTGACAACACGGCACCGATAATTGTGGCTACTGTGGTCTCCAGAAAGTATCGGCCGGCTAATGGATGGCGCTCTGTTGTCCTCAGTGATGAAAGCGTTCTGTCTACCTATGGGTAATGGACCTACATGTGTGCAACGCAGACCTGTGAGATGCTGATTCCAGAGTGCATTCGCTCACGAGACACGCGTCCCATTCCAGGCTTCCTGGCGTAGGGGTACAACAAGCTATCACATCTGGTGGTCCCGCAGGATAAAATGCGCCAATGGCCTTGTCGCACTGCTAACACCGGTTCCCGACACATCACTGTTGTTAAGCGCTGTCGGACTGGGCTAGCACTTGGATGGGTGACCATCCGGTCTGCCGCCCGTTGTTGGCAAGCGGGCTGCACTCAGCGCTTGTGAGGCGAACTGAGGAGCTACTCGAGTGAGAGGCAGCGGCTCCGGTCCCGTAAACTGACCTACAGCCGGGAGAGCGGTGTGCTGACCACATGCCCCTCCATATCTGCCTCCAGTGAAGCCTGTACGCTGAGGATGACACGGCGGCCGGTCAGTACCGTTGGGTCTTCATGGCCCTGACCATCGAGACCACCAGACCTCCCCCCTCCCCCCCCCCCCCCCCAATCGACTGGGTGCAGCCCCTGCATGCTCACAATGACGTTTTGGCCGTGCTCGTATGGCTAAATCCCCACTTGATGGCTACCTCGGAATGCTGTGTCGTGCGCCTACTATAACGCCACGTTCAAACTCACTTAAGGGGTGTAGGACGTCAAACGGGCTGACTTGGAGCAGAACAGGCACCAAAGGACATCTTAATTTCCACTGTCAAGTAAATTCATAAAGCTTTGTCAGCATGACCAGGAAGGATTCTGGATTCACACTCGTACCAGCGGAAGTTCAAAGACACAACAAAATAATTTTTTTTACATGTGGAATTTCATCATTTTTTCACTTGCTATTGGCTGCATTTGTTGCTATAAGTACACTTTTCTTCATAAGTAAGACAGTGTTCAAAAATGGTTCAAATGGCTCTGAGCACTATGGGACTCAACTGCTGAGGTCATTAGTCCCCTAGAACTTAGAACTACTTAAACCTAACTAACCTAAGGACATCACACACATCCATGCCCGAGGCAGGATTCGAACCTGCGACCGCAGCGGTCGCGCGGCTCCAGACTGTAGCGCCTAGAACCGCTCGGCCACTCTGGGCGGCTCGAAGCACTCCAAGCTGAGCTGGATGGTGACAACTATCAGCTCGCAGATACAAGTCGGTGTGAGTAGGCTTCCTATAAACAGAATGTCCCAATGTACCATCAGTCTTCCTTCTGACCAACACATCAAGGAAGGCACCCATTCTTTTCCACATCCATACTGAACTGAATATTCCGGTGGATTGAATTCAGGTGTTCCAAAAACCGGTTTAAATCCTCACCACCGTGAGGCCAAACAACAAAAGTATCGTGTACGTATCTGAAAAAAACACGCAGGTTTCAAGGTCGCTGACTCCGATGCACGTTCCTCAAAGTCCTCCATAAACAAATTGGCCACAGTAGGTGACAACGGGCTTCCCATTGCAGCTCCATCAATCTGTTCGTAGTACTGACCACTGAATAAAAAGTAAGTGGAAATCAGCACATGTCGAAACAAATTTGTTAACTCGACACCAAACGTAACCTCAATTAGCTGCAACGAATTAGAGAGAGGAACGCGAGTGAAAAGGGAAACCAAATCAAAACTGACTAAAAAAAGGACTCACAATGACCTTGCATATAATAAAACTAAACTACGTTCGAACAGGTCTTGGAAGGCCCAACGGCACCGACCGGCCACCGTGTCATCCTCAACCTACAGGCGTCACTGGATGCGGATATGGAGGGTCACGTGGTTAGCACACTGCTCTCCAAGCCGTATGTCAGTTTACGAGACCGGAGATGCTACTTCTCAAACGAGTAGCTCCTCAGTTTGCCTCACAAGGGCTGAGTGCACCCCGCTTACCAACAGCGCTCGGCAGACCGGATGATCACCTATCCAACTGCTAGACCAGCCCGACGGCGCTTAACTTCGGTGATCTTACGGGAACCGGTGTAACCACTGCGGCAAGGACGTTGGCATTTCAGACAATATTAACAGTAAAAATCAGGATTTTTGCACATGATGCAGTTGTTGTTGTTGTTGTCTTCAGTCCTGAGACTGGTTTGATGCAGCTCTCCATGCTACTCTATCCTGTACAAACTTCTTCATCTCCCAGTACCCACTGCAACCTACATCCTTCTGAATCTGCTTGGTGTATTCGTCTCTTGGTCTCCCTCTACGATTTTTACCCTCCACGCTGCCCTCCAATGCTAAATTGCTGATCCCTCGATGTCTCAGTACATGTCCTACCAACCGATCCCTTCTTCTGGTCAAGTTGTGCCACAAACTCCTCTTCTCCCCAATTCTATTCAATACTTCATCATTAGTTATGTGATCTACCCATCTAATCTTCAGCATTCTTCTGTAGTACCACATTTCGAAAGCTTCTATTTTCTTCTTGTCCAAAGTATTTATCGTCCATGTTTCACTTCCATACATGGCTACACTCCATACAAATACTTTCAGAAACCACTTCCTGACACTTAAATATATACTCGATGTTAACAAATTTCTCTTCTTCAGATGCAGTAAATAAATCTAAACGTGGTCGGTTAGACCGTTTGCCGGGTGCAAGTCTTTCGATTTGACTTATCTATAATGTAGTCCTACCTGAAAGAAGCTGCGTAATGACTCAGTCAGATCTCTATAAGATTTCAACATGGTGTGAAGATTGACAACTTGGTCTACGAAAAAAAAATTTAGTACCCTAGCTATGACTATAACATCAATGAGTCAGTGTTGGAATCGACCAACTCATACGAATATCTGGATGTAATACTTGATGGGGGTGTGAAATGGAATGATCATACAGGGTCAGTCGTGGGTGAAGCAGGTGGCAGACTTTGGTTTCTTGGTAGAACACTGGGGGAGTGCAGTCAGTGTACCAAGGAAATTGCTTACAAATCACTCGTGCGACCGCTTCTAGAATACTGGTCAAGTGTGTGGGACCCGCAACAGATAGGACTAACAGGGGATATTGAACGTATACAGAGAAGGGCAGCACGAATGGTGACAGGTTTGTTTAATCCGTGGGACACTGTTACAGGAATAGTGAAGGAACTGAACTGGCGGGCCCTTGAAGATAGACGTAAACTATCCCAAGAAACTCTACTAAAAAGTTTCAACAAGCGGCTTTAAATCATGTACTAGAGCCCCCTAAGTATCGCTCACACAGGTATCGCGTGGATAAAGTTAGAATAGTTACAGATCGGCATTCAACCACTCATCCACGCCGTGCTACGCACTTCATGGTGGTTTGCACAGCACAGATCTGCAATTATGGAACTATATGAAAAGAAAATCGTAGACCAGTACGGCGTGCACACACTTTACTCAACGTGTAAACGTCACGACAGATATTCGGAATTAGGTTATGACTTGTTCGATATGGCTCCCATCGATGGCGGTAATGTGGCGCAGACAAATAGCGAAATTCTGTATGACCCTCTGGAAGTGTTGGAGCATCGACGCTGTCGAATGACCTCCTGAGTGACTGTTTTGGGGTTAGGCCGGCCGAAGTGGCCGTGCGGCTAAAGGCGCTGCAGTCTGGAACCGCAAGACCGCTACGGTCGCAGGTTCGAATCCTGCCTCGGGCATGGATGTTTGTGATGTCCTTAGGTTAGTTAGGTTTAACTAGTTCTAAGTTCTAGGGGACTAATGACCTCAGCAGTTGAGTCCCATAGTGCTCAGAGCCATTTTTTTTTGTTTTGGGGTTATTGCTGCCGCGTGTGTTCAGATTCGGAGAATATGGCGGCCAATCGAGGGCCATGCCCGTGGTCTCTGGGTACCCCAGAGCCAGAATGCGGTCCCCAAAGTGATCCTCCAGGACATCAGACACTCCCCTGCTTCGACTGGGGTCGAGCTCCGCCTTGTATGAACCACATCTTGTCGAAATCAGCGTCACTTTGGATAGTGGGGATGAAATCGTCTTCCAAAACCTTCGAGTACCGTTCGATACTCATCGTGTAGTTAAGGAATACACACCGACTATTCCGCGACCGGACATTACACACCACGCATTGATGGTGAAGAGACTTCTCGATCGCGAAATGCCGATTCTCAGTTCTCCAAATGCGCCAATTTTACTTATCGACGAACGCATCCAGATGAAAAGGCCTTAGTCGCTAAACGAAACCATGCATGCTCACACTAATTCCCATCATGCCCCGAGGTCGATAGTGCAGTTTCAACGCCCTAACGCAAACCATTCAGAAGTTATGACGATTTTATTTCACGAAAATGGAAATGAAGTCCCATGCTTCTTTACAGAGCGTAGGGGAACGATGCGGGAGACCCACACCGCCTTACTAGGCAAGGTCCTAGTGGTGGTGGTTTTCCGTTGCCTTCCTCCGACCGTAATGGGGATGAATGATGATGACGAAGACGACACAACAACACCCAGTCATCTCGAGGCAGGAAAAATCCCTGACCCCGCCGGGAATCGAACCCGGGACCCCGTGCTCGGGAAGCGAGAACGGTACCGCGAGACCACCAGGGTCGGTCTTCAATAATTACCAGCCTGTAGATGTAGATGTATTAAGACAGAAAGCACCGAACGAAGGGACGGCAGTCGTTCTGCAGACTGGACTCGCATTCGGCAGGACGGCGGTTCGAACCGGCGTCGGGCCATCCTGATTCAGGTTTTGCGTGGTTTCCCAAAATCGCTCCAGACAAATTCCGGGACGGTTCCTTTCAGGGGGCGTAGCCGATTTCCTTCCCCTACCCTTACCGTCATCCGAGATTGTGCTCCGTCTCTAATGACGGGACCTTAAACACGATCTCCTTCGCTTCTTCCTTGAGACAACATAGTCTTTGCATGTCTAGCCAGTAAGGACATCAACTTATAAAAATTCATCAAATCGAACAAAATGAGCCCTGACCGAGAACACGTTTATGTTTGCATGACATCAAGTATTACCCATATTATTTCCATTAATTTCGCAAGGATGTCCCACAGTCTTTTGGGAAACGCGAAGGTGGAAAATAGATATAGTCGGACTGGAAAGCTCTACCCGCCCAACCTCTGTTCCGTAACATCGTGCCTCTATTCACGACGCTGGATTGTGTAACACCTCCGATTTTATCCCGACCTGATCTGATCGAATAGCAGTCCAATATTTATTATTAACATGACCGTGAACCTAATGGGGCTGGTAATCGGAATTGACTGCTACGGACGTTGTTACTTTCCAGTTCGTTCTGCTCAATACTATAATACTGGATGTGTGGTAATGAGGAACACCAACACAGTTTTACTAGTTACGAACTTATATTCTTCTCAAAACACAAAAAAGGAAACAGCCACTGCCTTCGTCATACATATCTAATTACGGCTAATCTCAGCACAAGCTTCTTCATTTTCCATTATCGTCACACGCAAAACCACCACTGCATCCAACACTGCAATCGAAGGTTAGGCCGGCGCGAAACCAAATATCGGCACTAGTAACGTCACCGATCACTTTCGTAATGATACTTCTCCGCTTTCCCGGTATTAATCTATTACTTAGGGGTCTAACCGCGGCGATGGCGACACCCTTCTCCGTTAAAGACCCTGTGTTTCAACAATGGCCTTCACACGCACACACACACATATACCCGCCAACCACACTGGCGCATCTCCACTCGCTCTCGCTCTCGCAACCTGTGCCGAGTGCAAAGTTATAGTGAGGGGCTACGGACCCCTTACAATTGCACCTCTTACATGAGCGACTTTGTATTTTATCTTAGAGTCTTCTGCAGGCTTTAATTGCTGGTATGTTACTGATTTACGTTTAATATAACGAATCCCAAAAAGAACGACACGTTTTTCATGAATCTTCCGTATTCCATTGCGTTAAAATGGCCTACTTTGACGAAAAGCGAGTTAAAATGCGATAGTAATTAAAGACGAAAGTTTTTTAAGCACCCACTTTCAGTAGAACAAATCGTACCAATAACGATTCATTCTAGAGACATTCAATGTGCTGCTGCTTAGGAACGGCGTATATTGATGGGGTGTAAGGTATGACGTAACGTCCACCGAATATGGGCTTCTACCGAACACGATAAATACAATATGCTTGAAACTTCCTGACAGATTAAAAGTGTGTGCCGGACCGAGACTCGAACTCGGGACCTTTGCCTTTTGCGGGCTAGGTTCGCAGAAGAGCTTCTGTGAAGTTTGGAAGGTAGGAGACGAGGTACTAGCAGAATTGAAGCTGTGAGGACGGAGCGTGAGTCGTGCTTGGGTAGCTCAGATGGTAGACCACTTGCCCGCGAAAGGCAAAGGTCCCGAGTTCGAGTCTCGGTCCGGCACACAGTTTTAATTTGTTAGGAAATTTCATATCAGCGCACACTCCGCTGCAGAGTGAAAATCTCATTCTGGATGCAGTATGCTTACTGCAAGATTTAAACTTTCTGCTTGTGACACAGGGATCTTGCTACTAGTGACACGTCGCCGAAATTAGGAGTGCTGATATTTTTCAAAATGTAGGGAATCCGATACTTCGATATTAAAAAAGTAACACTACCGCACTCGATATATTCAGCAAAATTATCGATATATATACAGATCAGCGAATAAACCTTCGAACCATCGACCTACTAAAATATCAGCTGTACATTATAAATATACTGCTGGTTTCAGAGCTGTATATTTATTGATCTATTACTAGATATTATATGCGTATGGTGTACAGCATTGTATGACAGTGAAACATGGACTGTGAGAAAACAGGAACAGAAGAGAATCGAACCATTTGCCACAGACGAATGTGAAAAATTGGGTGGACCGATGAGGTAAGAAATGAAGATTTCTGTGAAGAATCGGAGAAGAGAGGAATATGTGGAAAAAACTAATAAGGAGAAGGGACAGGATGAGAGGACATCTGTTAAGACTTCCACGGTGTCAGAGGGAGCCGTAGACGGCAAAAACTGTAGGGGAAGACAGAGACTGGAATGTTGTTTGTTGTTGTGGTCTTCAGTCCTGAGACTGGTTTGATGCAGCTCTCCAACCTACTCTATCCTGTGCAAGCTTCTTCATCTCCCAGTACCTACTGCAGCCTACATCCTTCTGAATCTGCTTGGTGTATTCATCTCTCGGTCTCCCTCTACGATTTTTACCTCCACGCTGCCCTCCAGTACTAAATTGGTGATCCCTTGATGCCTCAGAGCATGTCCTACCAACCGATCCCTTCTTCAACACCTCCTCATTAGTTATGTGATCTACCCATCTAATCTTCAGCATTCTTTTGTAGCACTACATTTCGAAAGCTTCTATTCTCTTCTTGTCTAAACTATTTATCGTCCATGTTTCACTTCCATACATGGCTACACTCCATACAAATACTTTCAGAAACGACTTCCTGACACTTAAATATATACTCGATGTTAACAAATTTCTCTTCTTCACGAACGCTTTCCTTGCCGTTGCCAGTCTACACTTTATATCCTCTCTACTTCGACCATCATCAGTTATTTTGCTCCCCAAATAGCAAAACTCCTTTACTACTTTAAGTGTCTCATTTCCTAATCTAATTCCGGCAGCATCACCCGACGTCATTCGACTAAATTCCATTATCCTCGTTTTGTTTTTGTTGATGTTCATCTTATATCCTCCTTTCAAGACACTGTCCATTCCATTCATCCAGCAAATAATGAAGGATGCAGATTGCGAGTGCCGCTCTGAGATGAAGAGGTCGGCACACGAGGGGGGTTCGTGGCAGGCCGCATCAAACCAGTGAGAGGACTGGCGACCCAACCCCCCAAAACAAGAAAAGGAAAAGAAATTGTTCATCAACAAGCTAGCAGCCTGTTTATTCCCCTTTAGGGCAAGAATTGAAAGGAAGACAATGCATCTTCACGCTTGGCCATAACCACTTTGCTGGCAACGGTAACTGCACCCAAGTGCCACAGTGAAAGGCGTCCGATGGCTCCGCCACGTCTGCTTCCCCGTTTTTCCATTTCTGCAAACGGCAGCGACACAGCAGCTGTAGTGTCGAAACTGTGCGATGAAGACGAACGTTGCAGTTTATGTTGGTAGCGCCGAGCCCCCGATTACGTCAGAATTTCCCCTCGCGCGTCTCCGTTCACCGCAAAGACCAGCCTTGTCGTTTTACATTCTTTTCATTATTTTCAGGAGCCGTTCTTGAAGACTGTCGATTGAAGATATAGCACTCTAGTTGCGTTAAAAAATTTATTTTAACGTAACTGGTACGCTATTTCTTCACATTCTTCACATCGGAAATCTTGTGATTCCATCCACACCGACACTCCCCTCCCCCCTCCTGCTCCCCCCCCCCCCTCCCTCCAGTGCAATCACACTTCTTCTTTGTGCTACCTATACTTGTTGCACGCAGTCAAAGAGAAAGCTCAAAAGTAGAAAGCGTCCTTTACAGAGTGAAAGTAAAACTATGTCTACTACCATTTCGAAAGAGCGATTTCAAATATTTACCGAAAATTTCTAAAAAAATGTAATTTAAATTAAAAATATCGTCTTTCGATATTTGCGTTTAGATTTCTTTGTATATGTCGGTGAGATAGATATCGCTGATAAGTATCAATACTTTTCGGAAAAATCATCGATATATCGATATTTTATCAACAGCCCTAGGCTCGAAATATCACAGAAATTATTTTGTTTTTCACGTGACGAAATGTCTCTTCAACACGAAATAGCAGTAAGCGACGTCACAAAACTCGTACAGCGCCAAGTCAATGTTAGCTAACTCGAGACGTGTGCCGACGACTTGATGAGCGCCACAGAAGGGTAAATGGGGGGACGGGGGGGGGGGGGGGGGGGGGAGGGGTCACGAGACACAGCAGGTAGGCGGATTCGTGTATATGACGCATTCGCAGGTGTCTGTCGTTTAACACCTGAGACTATGGCGACGGAGCTCTTTCTAAGTGGAACAGCAAATCGTCGCAAAGGCACATGCCGGACTGGACACTGATCGGAAAAATCGTTAGAAGGGAAATCGGATTGCACTTATAGCAGTCGGGGGTCATTAAAGGGAAGCAGCTGTTGAGAAGTGCCAGAGACAGGGTTGTAGCCTGTTCCTAGTGTTATTTAGGCGACATAGAACAGGCGACAAAGGAAGCCCAGGAGAAGTTTGGAAAGCGTCTTAAAAGTGAGAGACAAGAAATAAAGACTTTAAAGTTCTTAGATGATATTGTAATTCTGTCAGAGACGGCAAAGGGCAAGGCAGCTGAATAGAATATATAGTGCCTGGAAAAGAGGGCATAAGATGAAAATTAACAAAACTGTAACAAGGGTAGACTATTAAATCAGGCGATGGCTGGTGAATTGGAGTAGGAAATGAGGGACTGCGGAGAAAAGGAGCTGATCATGACCGATGTAGAGAGGATATGAAATGTAGACCAGCAATGGCAAGAAAAACGCTTCTGAAGAAGTGCGATTTGTTAGCATCGAATATAGAAATCTAATGAGGAAGTTCCAGAACTCTCTGACACAGTCCGTACCAGGTGCGTCACTTCCTTTGGATATTGCTCCTCAACATGAAATACGTCGTGCAAACAAAAGCCCCACTTTTCAGCAAAGAGGCTGTCGTAAGTTAAGCACCTACATTGAACGTTTGTGATATTTGTCATAAAGTGACAGGCAAGAAGAAGTAAAATTGGAATTAATGCGATAGGACCGATAGTTTTTATTCGTAATACTTTTTCTTTTCAATAGGAGTCTCTTTAATACACAATTTAACAAGGTACTGCTTTGGAAGAGAATGTACGCCAGAATTTTTCATTCGTAGTTTAGGAGGCATCACTAGGACGATGCGGATCATTTTTCTGCAGTTTTTTCTACCAGTGGTGCAAAAAAAAGGTAAAAATGTGTCTTTCGAGATAGCACATGTTAATGAGCGGTAAAAAGAATTGAGGACAAGATCTAATAATTGAATAACATAAATAAGTACTATAAGTGGACCAATGATACCCAAGGCTCAGCAGGGTTGAACTAATGAAGACATTCAAAAGACAGAAAAATGCAGAACAAATTATTATTTTTAAAAAAGCATTCGAGTGTTTTAGAGAGAAAGAGAAGAAACGTGGACGAGTCTACGCTCAGGAACAAAAACAACACCAGATCGAAACAAAGAAAAGGTACTGTGAACATAGGAACAAGAACTATCTCTGAAACAAAAATCCCTCTAACTAAGGAACTGTTTTAGATAGTTTACGATTTGAGACAGTCGACGGAAGATGAGTATAAGTTCGTCAGGAAGAATTTTCTGAAGGTAGTTTCCTGTCGTGTAGTGTAACGGAACGTGAAATTTAGATAGCAGGTAGCTCAGACAAGAAGAAAATAGAAGCTGTTGAGACGTCTTGCCATAGAATAATGCTGAAGATTGAGTGGGTGGATCAAGTAACTAATGAGGAGGTACTGAAATGAATTCGGGAAAAAGATAAATTTATGGTAGAACCTGACTAAGAGAATTCACTGACTGATAAGGACACGTTTTCAGACGTCAAGGAATCGTCAGTTTGATAATGGAAACAAGTGTGAGGGTTAAGAACTGTAGAAGGGGACCAAGCGTTGAACACAGTAAGCGGGTTCAGTCTTCGGGTCAAGACCACAACAAGAGCAACATGTTTGCTTCAGTAATTTACTACATCTGATCAGTTTTAAGCGGCTTTGGTAGGAAAATGTTGTTGAACTACAGCTAATTCATTTTTTAAGATATTAAATTGCTAACGAGTCTCGCCCACAAGACATCGAGGTGTTATACTGAGGTGACAAAAAGTCATGAGATGCCTTCTGATACCCTCTCGGACTTCCTTTGGCCCAGCAGCAATCGTCGTCAGAGATTAAAAGTGATGACGATGATGGAGGGTGTCATGGAAAGCTTGGAATTTTATCCGGATTTGACGTGGTAAGTGAACCGAGAACTTCTTATACAAAACAAATGTAGCTCCCAAAACATGTTTTTTTTTTCAACTTCAGTTATTTCAGTCAACTGTAAAAACATAAATTACGGAAGTGAACCAATAAATCCGTGAACGTGAACAGTTCCGAAGTTTTACAAGCAAACTCACTGTTAAAGATGGCACCAAAACTAATAAAGGTTTTTTGTAGTTTATTCCCTATTTATCCACTTCGATTGGGTATTAATGAGCCAGTTTTGTTGTGTGCCGCAAGTTTTTCACAGTTATTATGAATTTTTTCCTATTTGAGAATTTATTTTACACCAGGGGAGTGTAAGTTACATTTGTAAATATTTTCCAGCTTTATTTCTTAACTCACTGCATTCCTGGGATTTGATCATATGAGGATGTAATTTCAGGTCCTTGAATCAGAGATGTGGCATCCATATTCGTATTATTGACACAGAAAATCTGTTTTGTGTATAGTGTAGAAATATACTTACCGTTTAGATGCTAAAGTAGATAACTGTTATCATTTCTCAGGTAACTACTTTGTGTATAGTGTAGAAATATACTTACCGTTTAAGTGCCAAAGTGGGTAACTGTTATCCTTTCTCAGGTAAAACAACTCCTGTGTACTTCTTGTTTAATTTAGTTCTTGGGCGACTAAAAATGGTAATTTTTCAGTCTCGCCCACTCGTAGAAAAATTTCTCCGGGCCCCAATGCACAGAGTTCACCGCATCTTACTCCATTAGACTACTAGCTGTAGGCTTGGCTTAACCCAAGGTTTCCCAGGTCAATTTCTTTGTCACACTCTGTCCCAGGTGCGATCTGACAAACTGCTATGTTTAAACAGCCATGAAAATGGCATTCATCAGTTTCAGTGAAACAGTGAAGTTTTTTGTGTAAAAGGCTACAGTAACTCCGCACAAAAATATATTCAAATATATTTTTAAGTTTATTTTAGGGGCACAAACGCATTTAAACAAGAAAAACTGCAGTAAATGGATATAACATTACACGATAATGTTAATGCTGTGAAAAGTGAAATAGCCTGAAATCTAAACTTTACTCTGTACAATATGTATATTGCTACGAAGTCTTTCGCGACGTATTTCTTGAGTAAAAATCTCTCGGTGTACATGCCGCGTCAGTTCAGGATAAAACTCCAAGCTGGTTTAAACCAGAGTAATAGCCCACGCATCGAATTACTGGGACTCTGTGATCCGGGAAGCAGTCGAAATTAGACTTAGCGATAGTAAATTTAATAGAGACAACGGCTATGCACTTAGCAACACTTGGAAGAGTGCACTGGATAAAGAAAAATCGCAGAGAAAAACTTTCCGCACTTTACCTCCTGATTCAAGGGATGGCGCTGCAAGCAACGCGGGATAGCAACTACATCTATGGAAGTAGAGGGCACCACTTCACTACGCGCCATATCGCTGACGTATTCCAGCCAATCAGAAGCCGTCCTTTGCATATAAATGTGGGAACCTCGCTAGTTCACGACAGTCAGTTTTAGCCCTGACGACGACCATGGAGGTAGTGGTCGAAAGCTTGGAGTTTTATCCTGAATTGACGCGGCATGTACACCGAGAGATTTTTACTCAATATGTATATTGTTTGTTATACATGTAATAGTAAAAACATGAAAAACTGCCATGAAACATTCAAAAACCGAACATTACACTAGTATTTTTTTCCCCTCAGAGGTTTTCTTTGCACTCACTGGAAATTTTTGTAGAGAAATCAAGCTAGACTGGCTTCTTGCAACAATGACAAATGTAACAGGTCTTTCTCTCATTTTCTGAATCACTGATAGAGCATGTTTTGCCTTCTTCCACTCGTTGTGCAACGACTTCTACTCTTGGTACACCCAAAACACGGTGAGAGCTGTTACCTCAGTTTTTATTTGTGACGTCGTCAATGAGTTTGCAAGCTTCTTCAAAAAAATTACACCGGCTCAGCTGAGTATCGTGTTTGTAGAAGTGGCGAAGGACAAACGCATTCAGCCCACCTATGTGGAACATGCCGAAAAATAATGCGGTTGGCCATCGTTGGTTTCTACTAGTACCTTTACCAAAAGGTTCAGTCTCTACAACTCTGTCTTCATCACTTTGATCACTTGTTGCATTCAAGAAACTCACAGGTGGCAAAACAAAATCGTTTTCACTGTCTCACCATTCCTATTCTGAACTATGTTCACATTCAGTTTAATCCGACATCGCTCCCTAAACTGTCCTCAAACCATTTTAAAACAGTGTCCTCAAAATCAGGCTCCGTAACGTGAAAATCAGATGAAGAGTTGGCCTTTTCTTTTTTTTTCAGTCATCAGTCTTCTGATGTTTTGGTGGGGCCCGCCACGAATTCCTTTCCTGTGTTAACCTCTTCATCTCAGAGTAGCACTTGCAACCTACGTCCTCAATTATTTGCTTGACGTATTCCAATCTCTGTCAACCTCTACCGGTTTTGCCCTCTACATCTCCCTCTAGTACCGTGGAAGTCATTCCCTCATGTCTTAGCAGATGTCCTATCATCCTGTCCCTTCTCCTTATCAGCGTTTTCCACATGTTCCTTTCCTCTCCGATTCTGCGCAGAACCTCCTCATTCCTTACCTTATCAGTCCACCTAATTTTCAACATTCGCCTGTAGCACTGCATGTCAAATGCTTCGATTCTCTTCTGTTTCGGTTCTCCCACAGTTCATGTTTCACTACCATACAATGCTGTTTTCCAAACCTACATTCTCAGGAATTTCTTCCACAAATTAAGGTCTATGTCTGATAGTAGTGGACTTCTCTCGGCCATTCTCAGAAATTTCTGCCTGTAGACTTCTCTTGGCCAGGAATGCCCTTTTTGCCAGTGCTACTCTGCTTTCGGTGTCCTCTTTCATGTGTTTGGTTACTTTACTGCCTAGGTAGCAGAATTCCGTAACTTAATCTACTTCGTGACCATCAGTCCTGATGTTAAGTGTCTCGCTGTTCTCATTTCTGCTACTTCTCAGTACTTTCGACCTTCTTCAACTTACTCTCAATCCACATTCTGTACTCATTAATTCTTCTTCACTTTCACTCAGGATAGCAATCCCATCAGCGAATCGTATCATTGATATCCTCTCACCTTGAATTTTAATTCCACTCCTGAAGCTTTCTTTTATTTCCACCATTGCTTCTTGGATGTACAGATTGAACAGTAGGGGGAAAGACTGCATCCCTGTCTTAACCCTTTTTAATCCGATCGCTTCGTTCTTGGTCGCCCACTGTTATTATTCCCACTTCGCTCCTGTATATATTGTGTATTACACGTCTCTCCCTATGGCTTATGCTAGCTTTTCTGAGAATTTCTAACATCTTGGACCATTTTACAGTGGTGAACGCTTTTTACAGGTTGACAAATCCTATGAAAGTGTCTTGATTTTTCTTTAGTCTTGCTTCCATTATGAACTGCAATGTCAGAACTGAATCTCTCGTGTCTTTACCTTTCCTAAAGCCAAACGTCTTTAGTTTGGCTTCAAGACTGGGCTACTGAATTGATAACGCAAGGTCCCAGGTGCTCTCTAACCGCTAGCACGAAAGAAGCAGACTCAACAGTAGCGGTAGGTAGCGTAGTAAAACACTGAAACTGTTTGCCAGATAAAATAAAATAAAATAAAATAAATAAGGGTGAAAATTGACGGCTGGAGGGTGCTGAATTCGACATTCTCTATCGAACAGCCGAGTCCCGCAGCCATTGCTAAAAAGATGGACGTACAGAGTACTAGAACAGTTTCACGTCAAATTAAAGTGGCTACTGACACAGGAAATCTGCGCAGGCCCGGCAAAGATCACCTAGATGACGCTGTAATCTCCTAAGGCACGCCTATGCTTTAGCAGCAGAGTTAACAATAACCGCTAGCCGTCTGTGAGGCCGCACCTGGGACGTTACGGGCAAAGAGCGAAGTCCGCAAGCGCGGAATGGACACAAAGGAGGATGTTGTCTTTTGTGTTTTACGTGGAGGTGCTCAAGTGAAGGAAGATGTAGTAAATTTGGTATTTTGGTAGGTAGTTCATTTTATAAAGTTTAGGGGGATAGGAACTCGTGAATGAGACTACCCCTGATTTTCGATCCGAAGTAAAATTGCCAAAGAAAATTTATTTCTATGTGAACAAATTTCTATTAAAGTTTTCTAAGTCGCCAAAAGAAAGTGTTTTTAATGCAGTATTGAGAATGTAACTTTTCACGACCGTATCGGACAATATGGGTCAATTTACTACAGAAATAACAACCTTGGATAATTTTTGAGATTTAACAGAGTGAATTTGCTTTTAGAATCCCTTTTTACCTAATTTTACAGTAGGCTGTGTAGATCTTCGTTTTATCTTGATAGCTGCTGGTCAGGCCATTGTCTACGTTAATTTTCTCCCTCCGATTCTTGAAGTAGGTACGTATGGAAATGATTTTTTTTTCTAACTCTTGATCTTGCTGTTTTTCATATTCATTTATTGCTTGTACTTATTTACGACTATACGAAATTGAGTTGCAATGAAATCTGACATTATCGACTTTTCAAACTGGCCAATATCATTTACAAGAATACATCAGTCACTTGTACTGTTCCTATGAACTGCTCTACGTGTTATCACAGTAAGAGATCTTTATTGCAACTGCTGCCGCTCTCGACTGGCGGACGTCTACCAACGCTAACGCACCTCTTTGATCAGAGATAGCAATGCCTTGTCTTCGCTGCTTCCGACCAAAGAGCACGTTTACAAGAAAATTTATTTATTTATTTTAATATTAATTTACAAAAATGATAATTTAAATAATTAATTGCGTAATTTAATTTGAATAAAAAAAATAAACATTTTCCTTTTTCGTCATTTGCGTCAGTGGGGAGGGGTCTGTTCCACTACAAAGATTCGATAAGGGACAGGCTCACCTCCAGGAATCAGCTCAGATCAGCAACACAGCACCTGACCACAAGTGCAGCAAAATGCACCGCAGTTGACTGGGCAGTTCTTGAACGTTTTTCGTGAGGAAATGGACACAATTAAACAAAACATTAGATAGCAGGGTTTCATTTACTATCACCTGCATTTGTGCTGTTCCCCACTCGTTTCATCAGTTTCCTCGCAAACTTTTAAGAATAGCACATAGGCTCATACGACGATTTTTTGTTGAGAATCACTGATACTACTCAATGACTGTACATTTCTCCCTGATTCACGTCGTATAAAAGGAATGGTCGGAGAAGCAGATGGCAGGCTGAGATTCGTTGGGAGAATCTTACTACGTATATGAACCACGTCTGTAAGGATTTTGTTTTATAAAGGAAACTGTAATTTTGGTAACATTTTGGATGTCACGCAGAAAAGTAAAGCTTCAATAGTATCTCAGTAACAGTGGGCAGCATCTCTGCCAAAGAGGCTGCACTGCGACATACTGTTAGTAGAACCTTTGCTTGTGGGTGGGGTACAGAGAGAGAGAGAGAGAGAGAGAGGGGTGGGGGGGAGGAGGGGGAGTCGAGATGTATCTCTTGTGGTGTGTTCACGCCGCGCTGCGTGCTGGCAATAATTTTCTTATATTATTTTTCATTAATGGAGAGGTGTTTCGTACATTCATTCAGAAAACTTCAAATGGTACTGTAATACCGCATTTGCCGACACATCCAAGCGTAGTAATTAATTTGGTCTGGGTTTCAGAATTGGAGAGTTTTATGATACGTAACAAAGTGTCATCTACTGATTTTTCTTCGAAGATGGATAGCATACGTCTTTGTAAGAAAGTAACGAGAATTTGTTCAGGTTTTTCCGCTATTAATGCAAAGTGAATTTTAATACATCTACATCTATACTCCGCGAGCCACCTTACGGTGTGTGGCGGAGGGTACTTATTGTACCACTATCTGATCCCCCCTTCCCTGTTCCATTCACGAATTGTGCGTGGAAAGAACGACTGCTTGTAAGTCTCCGTATTTGCTCTAATTTCTCGGATCTTTTCGTTGTGATCATTACGCAAGATATATGTGGGCGGTAGTAATATGTTGCCCATCTCTTCCCGGAATGTGCTCTCTCGTAATTTCGATAATAAACCTCTCCGTATTGCGTAACGCCTTTCTTGAAGTGTCCGCCACTGGAGCTTGTTCAGCATCTCCGTAACGCTCTCGCGCTGACTAAATGTCCCCATGACGAATCGCGCTGCTTTTCGCTGGATCATGTCTATCTCTTCTATTAATCCAACCTGGTAAGGGTCCCATACTGATGAGCAATACTCAAGAATCGGACGAACAAGCGTTTTGTAAGCTACTTCTTTCGTCGATGAGTCACATTTTCTTAGAATTCTTCCTATGAATCTCAACCTGGCGCCTGCTTTTCCCACTATTTGTTTTATGTGATCATTCCACTTCAGATCGCTCCGGATAGTAACTCCTAAGTATTTTACGGTCGTTACCGCTTCCAATGATTTACCACCTATGGCATAATCGTACTGGAATGGATTTCTGCCCCTATGTATGCGCATTATATTACATTTATCTACGTTTAGGGAAAGCTGCCAGCTGTCGCACCATGCATTAATCCTCTGCAGGTCCTCCTGGAGTACGTACGAGTCTTCTGATGTTGCTACTTTCTTGTAGACAACCGTGTCATCTGCAAATAGCCTCACGGAGCTACCGATGTTGTCAACTAAGTCATTTATGTATATTGTAAACAATAAAGGTCCTATCACGCTTCCCTGCGGTACTCCCGAAATTACCTCTACATCTGCAGATTTTGAACCGTTAAGAATGACATGTTGTGTTCTTTCTTCTAGGAAATCCTGAATCCAATCACAAACCTGGTCCGATATTCCGTAAGCTCGTATTTTTTTCACTAAACGTAAATGCGGAACCGTATCAAATGCCTTCCTGAAGTCCAGGAATACGGCATCAATCTGCTCGCCAGTGTCTACGGCACTGTGAATTTCTTGGGCAAATAGGGTGAGCTGAGTTTCACATGATCTCTGTTTGCGGAATCCATGTTGGTTATGATGAAGGAGATTTGTATTATCTAAGAACGTCATAATACGAGAACACAAAACATGTTCCATTATTCTACAACAGATTGACGTAAGCGAAATAGGCCTATAATTATTCGCATCTGATTTATGACCCTTCTTGAAAATGGGAACGACCTGCGCTTTCTTCCAGTCGCTAGGTACTTTACGTTCTTCCAGCAATCTACGATAAATTGCTGATAGAAAGGGGGCAAGTTCTTTAGCATAATCACTGTAGAATCTTAAGGGTATCTCGTCTGGTCCGGATGCTTTTCCGCTACTAAGTGATAGCAGTTGCTTTTCAATTCCGATATCGTTTATTTCAATATTTTCCATTTTAGCGTCCGTGCGACGGCTGAAGTCAGGGACCGTGTTACGATTTTCCGCAGTGAAACAGTTTCGGAACACTGAATTCAGTATTTCTGCCTTTCTTCGGTCGTCCTCTGTTTCGGTTCCATCGTGGTCAACGAGTGACTGAATAGGGGATTTAGATCCGCTTACCGATTTTACATATGACCAAAACTTTTTAGGGTTCTTGTTTAGATTGTTTGCCAATGTTTTATGTTCGAATTCGTTGAATGCTTCTCTCATTGCTCTCTTTACGCTCTTTTTCGCTTCGTTCAGCTTTTCCTTATCAGCTATGATTCGACTACTCTTAAACCTATGATGAAGCTTTCTTTGTTTCCGTTCAGCTGTTTTGTCTTAGTGATGTAAAGTTCTGTTGATACAGTTACTTTATTGTTTTCCCAACAATCAGCAGACGTCTCTTTACTTCAGTTCTCACACACGTGTGTATCATTTCACTTTGCCGCGTTTCTCACTAACGGAATTGTAGCAGACAATGATCATAGCAGTAATGAGATTTATCAGCACCGAAGCTTTGTGGATGTCTGCGTAGTCTAGAGCACACATTCAACATGGCTTTGCTAGTAGTTTGCGCGTTTATTTCTCAACTAGTGCAGCGGCAGCAGCACAGCATTTACTCATGGCTAAAACAAGTAGTACATTTACAATTTACGTGCGATACAATCAACATTTCAGCACTGAAATAATTTTCACACAGGGCATTTTTGGTGGTTTCTTACAGTATTTCATGCACTAGTGGCCATTAAAATTGCTACACCAACAAGGAATGCAGATGATAAACGGCTACTCATTGGACAAATATATTATACTAGAACTGACATGCCATTACATTTTCACATAATCTGGGTGCATAGATCCTGAGAAATCAGTACCCAGAACAACCACCTCTGGCCGTAATAACGGCCTTGATACGCCTGCGCATTGAGTCAAACAGAGCTTGGATGGCGTGTACAGGTACAGCTGCCCGTGCAGCTTCAACACGATACCACAGTTCATCGGGAGTACTGACTGGCGTATTGTGACGAGCCAGTTCCTCGGCCACCATTGACCAGACGTTTTCAATCGGTGAGAGATCAGGAAAATGTGCTGACCAGGGCAGCAGTCGAACATTTTCTGTATCCAGAAAGGCCCATACAGGACTTGCAACATGCGGTCGTGCATTATCCTGCTGAAATGTAGGGTTTCTCAGGAATCGAATGAAGGGTAGACCCACGGGTCGTAGCACATCTGAAATGTAACGTCCACTGTTCAAAGTGAAAAACGTAAAGAAATCGAAAAAGAAATGATTGTCGGAAGGACAGACTCGGCATACAGGAAAGTCAAAACAACCTTACATGACATTAAAAGCAAGGATGGTGACATTAATAGTGCAACGGGAACTCCACTGTTAAATGCAGAGGAGAGAGCAGATAGGTGGAAAGAATACATTGAAGGCCTGTATGATGGGAAATATTTGCCTGATGTGATAGAAGAAGAAACAGGGGTCGTTTTAGAAGAGGTGGGGGTCCAGCATTAGAATCGGAATTTAAGAGAGCTCTGGAGGACTTAAGGTCAAATATGATACGAGGGACAGATAAAATTCCATCAAAATTTCTAAAATCATTGGGGGAAGTGATAATAAAACTATTCACGTTGCTGTGTAGAATGTATGAGTCTGGCGACGTACCATCTGACATTCTGAAAAATATCATCCACACTATTCCGAAGACTGCAAGAGCTGACAGGTCCGAAATTATCGCACAATCATCTTAACAGTTCATGCATCCAAGTTGCTGACAAGAATAATATACATAAGAACGGGGTGGAGTGCGACTTACAAGGAGAGGTCTCCAGCGATACGATCAACTTTTTGAAACTATCTGTACGGTGAAGTAGGTCAACATCCCAGGTACCATACACTGCAGCCATTCACTATGGTGGGCCCTCGTTTGCGAGCAAATCCAGAATTTTGTGTGACATTTAATAGCGTTATTAAGTTGCATTACACAGTCTAGTTGGGTGATACAGCCGCGCGGAGGGGCCACGAGGTTTGAGGCGCCATGTCACGGACTGCGCGGCCCCTCCCGCCGGAGGTTCGAGTCCTCCCTCGGGCATGGGTGTATGTGTTGTTCTTAGCATAAGTTAGTGTAAGCAGTGTGTAAGTCCTAAGCAGTTTGGTCCGCTAGGAATTCACACACATTTAAAGTTTTCTTTTTGGGTGGTATAATGGATAGGGCAACAGCTTTTTCGTCCAGAAGCTAATGGGTCCGAATCTCGTCAGACGCAGAAACTTTTTTTTAAGTGCTTATAGAAATTACTTCCATCATTATTTTTATTCAGTTAATTGGCTTATAGTCCTCCAGGGATCGAATGAAGGGTATAGCCACGGATCGTGCACATCTGAAATATAACGTCCATTGTTCAAAGTGCCATCAGTGCGAACAAGAGGTGACCGAGATGTGTAACCAATGGCACCGGGTGATACGCCAGTATGGCGATGACGAATACACGCTTCCAATGTGGGTTCATCGCGATGTCGCCAAACACGGATGCGACCATCGTGATGCTGTAAACAGAACCAGGATTCATCCGAAAAAATGACGTTTTGCCATTTGTGCACCCATCTCAGGCGCTCCTGTCTGTGACGGAGCGTCAAGGGTAACCGCAGCCATGGTCTCCGAGCTGATAGTCCATGTTGCTCCAAACGTCGTGGAACTGTTCGTGCAGATGGTTGTTGTCTTCCACGTGGCTGTACGATCCGCTACAGCTGTGCGGATAAGATGCCCGTCATCTCGACTGCTAGTGATACGAGGCCGTTGGGATCCAGCACGGCGTTCCGTATTACCCTCATGAACCCACCGATTCCATATTCTGCTAACAGGCATTGAATCTCGACCAACGCGAGCAGCAATGTCGCGATACGATAAACCGCAATCGTGATAGGCTACAATCCGACCTTTATCAAAGTCGGAAACGTGATGGTACGCATTTCTCCTCCTTACACGAGGCATCACAACGACGTTCCACCAGGCAACGCCGGTCAACTGCTGTTTGTGTATGAGAAATCGGTTGGAAGCTTTCCTCATGTCAGCCCGTCGTAGGTGTCGCCACCGGCGCTAGCCTTGTGTGAATGCTCTGAAAACTAATCATTTGCATATCGCAGCATCTTCTTCATGTCGGTTAAATTTCGCGTCAGTAGCACGTCATCTTCGTGGTGTAGCAATTTTAATGGTCAGTACCGTAATTTTAAATTTTCTGTAAATTAAATTGATGTTGAATTTTAAGTGACTTTGTCATTACTAGGTTTTTAGTTAATTAAAAAAATAAAACCTCAGTCGGCTGCTATATGATTGAAACTGTAAAATAACTTTGTGTTCTACCAATGAATTGGTCCAGCCCTTCCCGGCTTTCCTACCTGGCTAAATTAGGAGGCCGTAATTATCTCCGTTTGAGTCGCTCAGAGGGCTTGCGCGTACCCCCTCTGTTTTGAGTCTGCAGGCGGTAACTGTGCTCAGATTAGATGTGATGAGCGTTTGCATCATTCATTCCGAGGTACAGCTGTGGAGGGTACCGACTAGTGCATACTCCTGGTGAACAGCTTCGGCTATATGGACGGGGTCGCATGGTTGGCCTGCACATGTTGGATACAATGTGTCGGTGTTGTTTCGCTGCTTTAAAGAATATGTGCTTCACATTCCCACCTCCGCAGACCGGGTTCTGGACGTCCGCCTAGTACAGACGCACCTCACGATCTACGCGTTATGTGAGCGGCGGTGTCCAAAATCCAGGTACATACAGCACTGTCTGCTTGCGTCAGGACCAGGATCAGGTCTGAATGGAGCCACTCTGCCACTGACAACACGGCACCGACAATTGTGGCTACTGCGGTCTCCAGAAAGAATCGGCCGGCTAATGGATGGCGCTCTGTTGTCCTCTGTGATGAGAGGGTTCTGCCTACCTCTGGGTAATGGACCTACATGTGTGCAACGCAGACCTGTGAGATGCTGATTCCAGAGTGCATTCGCTCACGAGACACACGTCCCATTCCAGGCTTCCTGGCGTAGGGGTACAACAAGCTATCACGTCTGGTGGTCCTGCAGGATAAAATACGCCAATGGCCTTGTCGCACTGCTAACACCGGTTCCCGACACATCACTGTTGTTAAGCGCTGTCGGGCTGGGCTAGCACTTGGATGGGTGACCTTCTGGTCTGCCGCCCGTTGTTGGCAAGCGGGCTGCACTCAGCGCTTGTGAGGCGAACTGAGGAGCTACTCGAGTGAGAGGCAGCGGCTCCGGTCCCGTAAACTGACCTACGGCCGGGAGAGCGGTGTGCTGACCACATGCCCCTCCATATCTTCCTCCAGTGAAGCCTGTACGCTGAGGATGACACGGCGGCCGGTCAGTACCGTTGGGTCTTCATGGCCCTGACCATCGAGACCACCAGACCTCCCCCCTCCCCCCCCCCCCCAATCGACTGGGTGCAGCCCCTGCATGCCCACAATGACGTTTTGGCCGTGCTCGTACGGCTAAATCCCCACTTGATGGCTACCTCGGAATGCTGTGTCGTGCGCCTACTATAACGCCACGTTCAAACTCACTTAAGGGGGGTAGGACGTCAAACGGGCTGACTTGGAGCAGAACAGGCACCAAAGGACATCTTAATTTCCACTGTCAAGTAAATTCATAAAGCTTTGTCAGCATGACCAGGAAGGATTCTGGATTCACACTCGTACCAGCGGAAGTTCAAAGACATAACAAAATAATTTTTTTTACATGTGGAATTTCATCATTTTTTCACTTGCTATTGGCTGCATTTGTTGCTATAGGTACACTTTTCTTCATAAGTAAGATAGTGTTCGATGAGTTTTGCACAGCATACAAACCATAGTTACAAGTGTCTGAAACTCTAGGATCTATTTAATTTATGAAAAAATGAATGAGCTGTTACGTTTTAAACTTTATCTTTAGAAAAAAATCAAATTATGTAGTTAATTATTTCAATTTTTACCACAGTTTTTAATAGATTTGGAAAATTCTAGAGTTTCATACACCTGTAAGTATGGTTTGTATGCTGTGCAAAATTCATCAAAGAATCTCTCTTACTTGTGAAGAAAAATGTTCAAATAGCAACAAATGCGGCCAACAGTAAGTGAAAAAATGATGAAATTTCATATCTAAAAAAAAATTTATTTTGTTATGTTTTTGAACTTCAAGTGCTATGAGTGTGAATCCTCAATCCTTCCTGGTCATGCTGACAAGGTTTTACTAATTTATTTGTAAAAGTAAAGACAATAGAAAATGAAATGTCCTGTGGTGCCTCTCCTGCCCCACGTCGGCCCGTTTGTACGTCGTAACCCCCTCAAGTCTGGATAACCTGCCGTTGTAGCAGCAGTAGCCGACCTAACAACTGCACCAGACACTTGCCTTCTGTGAGGCTTGCCGACCGCTGCGCCGTATTCTGCCTGATTACGTATCTCTGTATTTGAAGACGAGTGCCTATGCCAGTTTCTTTGGCGCGTCAGTGTATAGAGGGTGTTACAAAAAGGTACGGCCAAACTTTCAGGAAACATTCCTCACACACAAAGAAAGAAAATATGTTATGCGGACATGTGTCCGGAAACGCTTACTTTCCATGTTAGAGCTCATTTTATTACTTCTCTTCAAATCACATTAATCATGGAATGGAAACACACAGCAACAGAACGTACCAGCGTGACTTCAAACACTTTGTTACAGGAGCTGTTCAAAATGTCCTCCGTTAGCGAGGATACATGCATCCACCCTCCGTCGCACGGAATCCCTGATGCGCTGATGCAGCCCTGGAGAATGCCGTATTGTATCACAGCCGTCCACAATATGAGCACGAAGAGTCTCTACATTTGGTACCGGGGTTGCGTAGACAAGAGCTTTCCAATGCCCCCATAAATGAAAGTCGAGAGGGTTGAGGTCAGGAGAGCGTGGAGGCCACGGAATTGGTCCGCCTCTACCAATGCATCGGTCACCGAATCTGTTGTTGAGAAACGTACGAACACCTCGACTGAAATGTGCAGGAGCTCCATCGTGCATGAACCACATGTTGTGTCATACTTGTAAAGGCACATGTTCTAGCAGCACAAGTAGAGTATCCCTTATGAAATCACGATAACGTGCTCCATTGAGCGTACGTGGAATAACGTGGGGCGCAATCGAGACATCACCAACAATGCCTGCCCAAACGTTCACAGAAAATCTGTGTTGATGGCGTGATTGCTAAATTGCGTGCGGATTCTCGTCAGCCCACACATGTTGATTGTGAAAATTTACAATTTGATCGCGTTGGAATGAAGCCTCATCCGTAAAGAGAACATTTGCACTGAAATGAGGATTGACACATTGTCGGATGAACCATTGGCAGAAGTGTATCCGTGGAGGCCAATCAGCTGCTGATAGTGGCCGCACACACTGTACATGGTACGGAAACAACTGGTTCTCCCGTAGCACTCTCCATACAGTGACGTGGTCAACGTTACCTTGTACAGCAGCAACTTCTCTGACGCTGACATTAGCGTTATCGTCAACTGCACGAAGAATTGCCTCGTCCATTGCAGGTGTCCTCGTCGTTCTAGGTCTTCCCCCGTCGCGGGTCATAGGCTGGAATGTTCCGTGCTCCCTAAGACGCCGATCATTTGCTTCGAACGTCTTCCTGTCGGGACACCTTCGTTCTGGAAATCTGTCTCGATACAAACGTACCGCGCCACGGCTATTGCCCCATGCTAATCCATACATCAAATGGGCATCTGCCAACTGCGCATTTGTAAACATTGCACTAACTGCAAAACCACGTTCGTGATGAACACTAACCTGTTGATGCTACGTACTGATGTGCTTGATGTTAGTACTGTAGAGCAATGAGTCGTATGTCAACACAAGCACCGAAGTCAACATTACCTTCCTTCATTTGGGCCAACTGGCGGTGAATCGAGGAAGTACAGTACATGCTGACGAAACTAAAATGAGCTCTAACATGGAAATTAAGCGTTTCCAGACACATGCCCACATAACATCTTTTCTTTATTTGTGCGTGAGGAATGTTTCCTGAAAGTTTGGCCGTACCTTTTTGTAACACCCTGTACATCAAATTGTAATGAGACATCAGCCAATGAATGAGTCTAAAATATTAACGGAGTCTCGGAAACAGGCTTCCCTTCGAATACCGTGCTGACATGGGCGTCCGTACCCAACAAACGGGAGGAAGACAGACCGAGATGACAGTGGACGCTGCCCTTGTGATGAAACCACAGCCCAAACCACGTCGGTACTCGACAACTTAGACGGGGCAATACGACCCCAGTATTGGTCGCCTGTCGACAGCTAGCAGCACGGCGAAGGCGTCCGACGGAAAGCTGCTCGTAGCTTCGCTCCTCAGACCACACTCCGTCGGAAGCGGCCACCGAGCCGGCAACCGCCACTCCAGAGGCAGCTGCGCTCCAGAGGCACCACGTTACTCACAGATTGTCGACACGTTGCGAGCAAACCGCCAAGGCACACCGCTCTGTGATCGCCGATGACCGTCACGGTGGAATCAGTGAGACTGGAACCCCTCGGCGTGCACGCCCTGGTTACACCCTGGTGCTACTGACAACAGCCGTCAAGCGCGCTGCATTTTCTTCTCCGGCAGTGTATTTTGTCCTCTCAAAGGAGACTTGTAAACCCACCTTCTCGGCTACCTTTGTAAAATCATCCTTCCTGCTCCATCGGCGGTGTTTGTCGTGTTTATTTGTCTTCCCAAAGGAGAAATGTAATCGTTAGAGACTGGATTACACCCATCACAAAAACTTTAAAGGATGCATGCAAATATGTATGTTAAATGCTTAAAAATGCGTGAAAATAATCAAAATATGCAAGATCAAACAATATAAAAACATGGTACTTACTGCGTACATTTTACCGGGTGATCAAAAAGTCAGTACAAATTTGAAAACTGGAATAATGTAGATAGGTAGGTAGAAATTGACACACAACCTTGGAATGACATGGGGTTTTATTAGAACCAAAAAAATACAAACGTTCAAAAAATGTCCGACAGATGACGCTTCATCTGATCAGAACAGAAATAATTAGCATAACAAAGTAAGCGAAAGCAAAGATGATGTTCTTTACAGGAAATGCTCATTATGTCCACCGTCATTCCTCAACAATAGCTGTAGTCGAGGAATAATCTTGTGAACAGCACTGTAAAGCATGTCCGGAGTTGTGGTGAGGCATTGGCGTCGGATGTTGTCTTTTAGCATCCCTAGAGATGTCGGTCGATCACGATACACTTTCGACTTCAGGTAACCCCAAGGCCAATAATCACACGGACTGAGGTCTGGGGACCTGGAAGGCCAAGCATGACGAATGTCGCGGCTGAGCACACGATCATCACCGAACGACGCGCGCAAGAGATCTTTCACGCGTCTAGCAATATGGGGTGGAGCGCCATCATGCATAAACATCGTACGTTCCAGCAGGTGTTTATCAGCCAGGCTGGGGATGATGCGATTCTGTAACATATCGGCGTACCTCTCACCCGTCACGGTAGCCGTTACAAAACCAGAATCACGCATTTCCTCGAAGAAAAAAGGCCCGATAACGGTGGATGTGGTAAATCCAACCCATACCGAGACTTTCTCGTCGTGCATTGGACTTTCCACGACAGTTCTAAGATTTTCGGTAGCCCAAATTCTGCAGTTGTGGGCGTTGACAGACCCTAGGAGCGTGAAATGAGCTTCGTCGGTCGACAACACGTTACTCAACCTATCGTCGTCTTCCGCCATCTTTTGAAACGGCCACACCGCAAATGCCCTCCGCTTCACTAAATCGCCAGGTAACAGTTCATGATGCCGATGGATTTTGTACGGATATCATCGGAGGGTACGCCTCAGTGCCAACCAAACAGTAGTGTATGGAATGCCGGTGCGACGTGCGACTGCACGAGCGCTGACTTCCCCGTGCGTAGACGAACCCGCTACAGTCTCCATTTCTTCCTGAACTGTCTCAGCAGCATTACGCCTCGTGCTCGGTCGGCCACTACGGGGCCTATCGTCTAAACAACCCGTGGCTTCGATCTTCGAAATCATTCTCGCCACAGCTGCATTTGTCAACGGACCTTTACCCGTTCGAATCCCCTTCCTGTGGCGATAGGATCGTAACGCTGAACTAGCACATCCCCCATTCCGATAATACAGCTTCACTAAAAGCGCCTTTTCAGGTAACATCAACATGCTGCGACTGCTGGCTCATCTGATTCTCTCTCTCATTACAGCTCCTTTTATACACGATTGTCATGCGCAGTCACTGGCGTTTTGCTGTCCAGCGCCATCTGTCGGACATTTTTTGAAGTTTGTTTTCTTGTTTTCGGTTCTAATAAAACCCCATGTCATTCCAAGCATGTGTGTCAATTTTTACCTCTCTATCTACATTGTTCCGTGGTTTATTATGTTTTCAAATTTATACTGACTTTTTGATCACCCGGTATATCAAAGTCGAACCTGTGTATATCAGTTACGAGGAAGAGCGCCGGCCAGGCGAAAAATTGGTACTTTTAGAACGCTGATATCATTTTCTGAATACTCTCTGGCGGAGATTAGGAAGGGAGCATTTGTAGGATTATTTTCTAAAAATCTGCAAAATGGGTACGCATACCGTGTTTCAAGAATTGTTCCTTTATTGCTATTGTTGTCGGTAACAAGCGGATGCGATGCGAGTTAGTCGCAGTCAAACAGTCAATATCTACAGGACCACGTTCGAGATATATGGCACGCAGAGGGGACGCTCAAAAACTCCGTAATATTTTATTTAAAAAACATCATATAATCATGTTTTTGAACAGCATTAACTTTTAATTAATAGTATTGGAGAAAAGCGTCATTTTAATATATTTTACATTTTTCTACTATTGTAGCCGGCCGGCTTGGCCGAGCGGTTCTAGGCGCTACAGTCTGGAACGGCGCGACCGCTACGGTCGCAGGTTCGAATCCTGCCTCGAGCATGGATGTGTGTTATGTCCTTAGGTTAGTTAGGTTTAAATAGTTCTAAGTTCTAGGAGACTGATGACCTCAGAAGTCAGGTCTCATAGTGCTCAGAGCCATTTGAACCATCTACTACTGTAAACATAATTGACCAACTACTGTTCCAAATATTCGGTAGTAAGACTGTGTCTTCGACCACTCAAAGCAGTTTTATAAGCAGAACAGGACCGTTCTACATCAACTCATGTAACTGGGTAGTATTTGAATTTGGATGTTATGTTGGCAGTTGTTGGCTCTGGTAACAGGTCACTCGTCACATTAAAAAAGCCATCAATTTGGCACAAGTGTTCAAAGCCTGGGTTATTGTTTAAAATGTTTTCAAACTTTCCTTTATGTTTTCTTGGGAATACCTCTGGCAATGAGGAGTCGTCTAGAATAATTTTATTCATTAAACGCCAAACCTTGAATTTCAAGCTTTTTAATACTTGCAGGTATATGGGACAACTGAGTGCTAATCACATCACTGTCAGTTTTAATACCGGAATCATTAAAAGCTTCCTTGCACTGGCAAACTGCCAAAGCCTCTGCACTATCGATCTCGTTTAATACCCTTCTAATGGCATCGAAATGTTCATTGTAAAACATCACAGCTTCTACCCACGTACCCCAGCTACTTACCACTGCTTCGGGAGGTAGAGGCACATTTGGTAGTTTTCCATTGTAGGTCTTGATGCGAGCAGGAGCGTGTAGAAACACTTTCTTTGTGGATGAAATCAGTTTATTTACATTCACAAGAGTGGAACGTACTTCTTCAGTAAGGCGATGTACTCCATGAGCAAAGCACGTCACATGAATCAAATTGAGATAAAGAACTCGGAGGGTGTTTCCTGCTTTGCTCATATAGGTAGCAGCATCTGAAATAAACACAAATACCTTTTCATCTGCAGAAGAGTTTGGAAATATTTTTCTAATACCCACATTCACAAATGTGGCGATCGAAGAATGATATATTTTCTCAGGTTCTTTTCAGGCCGCTAAACAGGACGAAGAAGGCTATTCTTTTAAAGCACCAACAATTAAATTTGTAATGAAATCCAAATAAGGCTGTCCTTGAGTTCACTGAGTATTTCTCCCAGAACATTTACGTAAACTGTCGGTATGTAATTTTTACGCAATGTTGCTTCATCTGGTATATTTTGATTCAAGCCGTATTTGAACAGGAAGCCTTTGAGGATAGGTTCAAATGGCTCTGAGGTCATCAGTCCCCTAGAGTTTTTTTTTTTCTTTTTTTTGGTCATCAGTCTACTGACTGGTTTGATGCGGCCCGCCACGAATTGCTCTCCTGTGCTAACCTCTTCATCTCAGAGTAGCGCTTGCAATCTACGTCCTCAATTATTTGCTTGGCGTATTCCAATCTCTGTCTTCCGCTACAGTTTTTGCCCTCTACAGCTCCCTCTAGTACCATGGAAGTCATTCCCTCATGTCTTAGCAAATGTCCTATCATCCTGTACCTTCTCCTTATCAGTGTTTACCACATATTCCTTTCCTCTCCGATTCTGCGTAGAACCTCCTCATTCCTTACCTTATCAGTCCACCTAATTTTCAACATTCGTCTATAGCACCACATCTCAAATGCTTCGATTCTCTTCTGTTCCGGTTTTCCCACAGTCCATGTTTCACTACCATACAATGCTGTACTCCAGACGTACATCCTCAGAAATTTCTTCGTCAAATTAAGGCCGGTATTTGATATTAGTAGACTTCTCTTGGCCAGAAATGCCTTTTTTGCCATAGCGAGTCTGCTTTTGATGTCCTCCTTGCTCCGTCCGTCATTGGTTATTTTACTGCCTAGCTGGAAGAATTCCTTAACTTCACTCACTGACTTCGCGAGCATCAATCCTGATGTTAAGTTTCTCGCTGTTCTCATTTCTACTACTTCTCATTACCTTCGTCTTTCTCCGATTTACTCTCAAACCATACTGTGTACTCATTAGACTGTTAATTCCGTTCAGCAGATCATTTAATTCTTCTTCACTTTGACTCAGGATAGCAATGTCATCAGCGAATCGTATCATTGATATCCTTTCACCTTGTATTTTAATTCCACTCCTGAACCTTTCTTTTATTTCCATCATTGCTTCCTCGATATACAGATTGAAGAGTAGGGGCGAAAGGCTACAGCATTGTTTTACACCCTTTTTAATACGAGCACTTCGTTCTTGATCGTCCCCTCTTATTATTCCCTCTTGGTTGTTGTACATATTGTATATGACCCGTCTCTCCCTATAGCTTACCTCTACTTTTTTCAGAATCTCGAACAGCTTGCACTATTTTATATTGTCTAACGCTTTTTCCAGATCGACAAATCCTATGAAAGTGTCTCGATTTTTCTTTAGCCTTGCTTCCATTATTAGCCGTAACGTCAGAATTGCCTCTCTCGTCCCTTTACTTTTCCTAAAGCCAAACTGATCGTCACCTAGCGCATTCTCAATTTTCTTTTCCATTCTCCTGTATATTATTCTTGTAAGCAGCTTCGATGCATGAGCTGTTAAGCTGATTGTGCGATAATTCTCGCACTTGTCAGCTCTTGTCGTCTTCGGAATTGTGTGGATGATGCTTTTCCGAAAGTCAGATGGTATGTCGCCAGACTCATATATTCTACACACCAACGTGAATAGTCGTTTTGTTACCACTTCCCCCAATGATTTTAGAAATTATGATGGAATGTTATCTATCCCTTCTGCCTTATTTGACCGTATGATTTTAGAAATTCTGATGGAATGTTATCTATCCCTTCTGCCTTATTTGACCGTAAGTCCTACAAAGCTCTTTTAAATTCCGATTCTAATACTGGATCCCCTATCTCTTCTAAATCGACTCCTGTTTCTTCTTCTATCACATCAGACAAATCTTCACCCTCATAGAGGCTTTCAATGTATTCTTTCCACCTATCTGCTCTCTCCTCTGCATTTAACAGTGGAATTCCCGTTGCACTCTTAATGTTACCACCGTTGCTTTTAATGTCACCAAAGGTTGTTTTGACTTTCCTGTATGCTGAGTCTGTCCTTCCGACAATCATATCTTTTTCGATGTCTTCACATTTTTCCTGCAGCCATTTCGTCTTAGCTTCCCTGCACTTCCTATTTATTTCATTCCTCAGCGACTTGTATTTCTGTATTCCTGATTTTCCCGGAACATGTTTGTACTTCCTCCTTTCATCAATCAACTGAAGTATTTCTTCTGTTACCCATGGTTTCTTCGTAGCTACCTTCTTTGTACCTATGTTTTCCTTCCCAACTTCTATGATGGCCCTTTTTAGAGATGTCCATTCCTCTTCAACTGTACTGCCTGTTGCGCTATTCCTTATTGCTGTATCTATAGCGTTAGAGAACTTCAAACGTATCTCGTCATTCCTTAGTACTTCCGTATCCCACTTCTTTGCGTATTGATTCTTCCTTACTAATGTCTTGAACTTCAGCCTACTCTTCATCACTACTATATTGTGATCTGAGTCTATATCTGCTCCTGGGTACGCCTTACAATCCAGTATCTGATTTCGGAATCTCTGTCTGACCGTGATGTAATCTAATTGAAATCTTCCCGTATCTCCCGGCCTTTCCCAGGTATACATCCTCCTCTTGTGATTCTTGAACAGGGTATTCGCTATTACTAGCAGAAACCTGTTACAGAACTCAATTAGTCTTTCTCCTCTCCCCTACAACTGCATTCCAGTCGCCCATGACTATTAGATTTTCGTCCCCCTTTACATACTGCATTACCCTTTCAATATCCTCATACACTTTCTCTATCTGTTCATCTTCAGCTTGCGACGTCGGCATGTATACCTGAACTATCGTTGTCGGTGTTGGTCTGCTGTCGATTCTGGTTGAACAATCCGGTCACTGAACTGTTCACAGTAACACAGCCTCTGCCTACCTTCCTATTCACAACGAATCCTACACCTGTTATACCATTTTCTGCTGCTGTTGATATTACCCGATACTCATCTGACCAGATATCCTTGTCTTCCTTCCACTTCACTTCACTGACCCCTACTATATCTAGATTGAGCCTTTGCATTTCCCTTTTCAGATTTTCTAGTTTCCCTACCACGTTCAAGCTTCTGACATTCCACGCCCCAACTCGTAGAACGTTATCCTTTCGTTGATTATTCAATCCTTTTCTCATGGTAACCTCCCCCTTGGCAGTCCCCTCCCGGAGATCCGAATGGGGGACTATTCCGGAATCTTTTGCCAATGGAGAGATCATCATGACACTTCTTCAATTACAGGCCACATGTCCTGTGGATACACGGTACGTGTCTTTAATGCAGTGGTTTCCATTGCCTTCTGCATCCTCATGTCGTTGATCATTGCTGATTCTTCCGCCTTTAGGGGCAATTTCCCACCCCTAGGACAAGAGAGTGCCCTGAACCTCTATCCGCTCCTCCGCCCTCTTTGACAAGGCCGTTGGCAGAATGAGGCTGACTTCTTATGGCGGAAGTCTTCGGCCGCCAATGCTGATTATTTATCAAAATTTAGTCAGTGGCGGGGATCGAACCCGGGACCGAAGACGTTTTGATTATGAATCAAAGACGCTACCCCTAAACTTATAACTACTTAAACCTAACTAACCTAAGGGCATCACGCACGTCCATTCCCGAGGCAGGATTCGAACCTGCGACCGTTGCGGTCGCGCGGTTCCAGACTGAAGCGCCTGGAACCGCTCGGCCACTTCGACCAGTTTTGAGGATAGCGTTTGTTTGTGAAGAGGAATATTGCTTGCAATGAATGCTTCACATAGATCCATGTTAAACCGACTTTTTCGGTTACCTTTGGACAAATCCCCGCTACTGCAACTTGCTGTTGTCAAAAGTTACTGTCGTGGTCCTTTCCTCTGCATTCCTGCGATATGAAGACTTGTCTTAACATGTTGGTCTATTTGAAACTTTTTTGTACAAAACGTTTTTCTCGCAAACTCGAGAATATAAAGCAATTCCGTCATATGTAAATGTTCCAGGATGGTTAGCTCTCCGCTAAACTGTGTTTCTTTTTTCGGGCGGCATGGCACACAACGCGTTACACTCTACACGTAGTAAACACGTTCAACTGTGTACGAGTAAATAGAATGGTGAACTGAAACAATGGACGTGCGACTAAAATCTTGTGTAGTTCAATTTGATTGTTGCCGACGCGTACGGTACGACAGCGGAAGCGGAGGGGGTTAACCGGGGTTGCGGGCGCAGGGCTATTGGCTCTGTCTGGCTGTTCTGTTCCTCTTGTGTAATGATTTCGCCAGGCAGTGTTTGAATTTTTAAAATATTGTAAACACAGAGCGAAAATCAGAGTGGTCACTAGTTTTTAGTTAACATATGCAATAAAGGGTGAAAAGGAGCCAAATATGCAAATGCCTATGCAACATGCGAATGCATATTATCCTGGGTCTAGTACTCATACTTCATCAGCTATCTTTGTAAATCGGCCAACCTTTCTTTTATTAAAGAATTTGAGCAATTACAGACCGCTTAGAACCCAAGAGAAAACTACAGTGCTTTTCTTTTTACGTTACCAGAACTCCATCACAGGTTGGCCGATGACCTGCCTCTGTTCATTTGTCGTCACCCTCCCAGTTTGTGAAATTCGTAGCTGGACAGGAACTTTTGCAGTACTGATCAGCAGCCTGAGAGTTCCCCTGTTGTGTGTGCCATTTTCTGCGCTTTAAGTTTTCTCAAGTCCTTTCTTGTCTCTTCCAGCCAAGTTAAAAATTTTCTTCGCTAACCTGTTGTCATTCATTCCGTACGTATGACCGTAAAATTTTTGATCTCCCCTCTCTTATTGTGTCCGTGATTGTTTCTACTTTCCTATATGCATATTCATTTCTCCTCTTAATTCAGTTGTTTGCTATCTTTGTTCTCTTGCCATTGTAAATTTTTTCTGACTATTTTCCTTTCTTCCTTTTCGAGTTCTCCTTGTTCGCCTCTTTTATTCAGTGCTAGGCATTCGCAACCGTAAAATGTTTCCGGGTTAATTGCTGTTTCTTAGTGATTAATTTTTGCCTGGAATGGTACCGACCTTTTCTTATATCGCCATTGGGTGAGTTCCTGCGCTGATTCCATTTTCTTCGATCTGTCCTTACTTGTATTATATAGCCCACTTGACTGTATCCATTGTCCAAAATACTTAAACCTATCAAGTTTCTCAAATGATATTAATAATCTGGTTTTAGCTGCTGTGAAGCGTTTCTATCATTATTTTGGAATCTGTCTTGTCCTTAGAAATTACAGCAATATCGTCAGCAAAAGCAAAAGGCATTTCAGCGCGCATCTTCCCCTTCCTTGTCGTGTATTCCTTCGATGTTTTTATTCTTGTAATTCTGTATCACATTCTCTCATGATCTTGTCTGACACCTTTATGATTGCTGAATTCAGATTTTACAGAGAAAGAACTAGATGATCCGCAGCAAATGTTACTTTATAATTTTGGGTGTCTGAACAATACTTTCTGCAAAACTCAATATATTTCAAAATGGTTCAAATGGCTCTGAGCACTATGGGAGTCAACTGCTGTGGTCATAAGTCCCCTAGAACTTAGAACTGCTTAAACCTAACTAACCTAAGGACATCACACACATCCGACGTTCTACAAGTCGGGGCGTCGAATGTCAGTAGTTTGAACATGGTAGAGAAGCCAGAATATTTGAAAAGGTAAATGCAAAGTCTCAATTTAGATAAGGTGGAGGTCAGTGAAGTGAAATGGAAAGAAGACAATGATTTCTTGTCAGATGAGTATAGGGTAATACCAACAGCAGCAGGAAATGATAAAGCGGGAGTAAAATTCGTTTTGAGTGGGAAGGTAGGGTGGCTCTGAGCACTATGGGACTCAACTGCTGTGGCCATAAGTCCCCTAGAACTTAGAACTACTTAAACCTAACTAACCTAAGGACAGCACACAACACCCAGCCATCACGAGGCAGAGAAAATCCCTGACCCCGCCGGGAATCGAACCCGGGAACCCGGGCGTGGGAAGCGAGAACGCTCCCGCACGACCAGGAGATGCGGGCTGGAAGGTAGGGCAGAGAGCGTGTTAATGTGAACAGTTCGGTGACAGGGTTATTCCTAACAGACTCTACACCAAACCAACGCCGACGGCGATAGTTCACGTATACATGCCGACGTCGTAAGCTGAAGATGAAGAGATAGAGAAAGTGTATGAGGATACTCAAAAAGGAATGTAGTACGTAAAAGGATATGAAAATCTAACAGTCTTGGCAGACTGGAATGCGGTTGCAGGATAAGGAGTAGAGGAAAGGGGTGCTAGGAGTCAGAGACGAGAAAGATTAATTGAGTTGTGCAGTATATTTCAGCTAGTAATAGCGAATACTTCGATCAAGAATCACAAGAGAAGGAGATATACTTGGGGAAAGGCCAGAAGATATGAGACGATTTCAGTTAGGTTTCATCATGGTAAGGCAGAGATTCCGAAATCACATGCTGGAACGTAAGGCATATTCAGGAACAGATATAAAGTCAAAAAGTAATTTAGTAGTAATGAGAATAGGCTGAGGTTTAACGAGCTAGTGATGAAGGATCAACTACTGTGGAAGTGGGGTAGGCAAGTACTAAGGAATACGGAGATATGCTTGACGTTCTCTAAGGCTGTAGGTACTGCGATAAGGAATAGCTCATCAGGCAGTTCAGTTGAAAAGAAGGGTCTGACCTAGCACACAGAAACTTCAAAAGAATCTTCGCTGAAGATAAAAGTAGTGGTAGTAACGCTGCCAAAGACGGCAACGCGATTTTACAAAGTTGAGATGTTGGCCACGATTACATTAGCTACAGCTGGTATGAAGCGACAGATAGAACGAATAAGAGGAAATGCGATAGAGAACGGGAAAAAAAGGCGAGTGACTAGTCACGTGTTAGTTGTGCACTTAAATTATAACCACGTTCTCGAAAGGTTTCATAAACTGTCTTCGGATTGTTTCTGTATGGTCATTAATAATGTCGAATCGACATAAAAACAGTGGACAAAGTGCGTTCATACGTAACTTTGAGATTTCTGACGAGAGGAAGGTCATTCGAATATTTGAAGTCAAGTTTTGAAATGTCAACAAGCACAGTCAGTCAAATTGTTATGCAAATCTACTACGCAGTGTAGTCTGCTCGGCAAGGATATATATTCACGTAATTTGCCTGTCATCGGAAATAACAAACAATTGCAAAAGTGTCTAGACGAGATATCTATCGGGTGCGTAAAGCGGCAATTGTCAGATGGCAATGCCGCCAAAAGAAAAGCATGTGTGGGAATTACAGTATATCAGCGCTGACTGGTATGAAGCGAGAGAAAAAAAAAAAAAGAATGTGAGAAAGTGGGTCGGACGATGGCTGGAAAAGGGCACCACTGACCTACTCCCACACCACCTACATGTACACACAGCCGACCGCTGTGAAGTGCATGGCGCAGGGTACTCTTCCACCGCACAACGTGTTCAAATGCGTGCGCGACCCACACACGCACAGACGCCAGTATACACCGGCGCTCAGGTAGACGCCGTGTTCCGCGACTTGTGCGAGGCCTTCTGTTACGGTTCCGCACTCTACCACTTAGCGAACAGGACGCGAGGGAACGGAATATCAGACTAGCTTTGTGATTTGAATGCAGACTTGTTTGCAAACAGAGTTAGGTCATCCACAAGAAATTCGTTCAATTTCGGCGACACGATAAAGCACACAACGTTTAAGGCTGTCTGTTCAACTGAGTACCCAGGGATAACAGTTATGAACAACTTAAAATGGAATGATGTCATAGATAATTTTGTGGGAAAGGCGAACCCAGGACTGGGTTTTGTTGGCACAACACACGGAAGATTTAAACAAATCAGTAGAGCGACTGTATACATCACACTTGCCCGTGCTGTGATATAGTATCCCTGTGGTGTTGGGCTCCTTAACAGATAGGATTGGCGGAGGACATCGGAAAAGTTGAAAGAAGCGCAGGTCGCCTTGTACGGTCATGAAATAGGGGAGGCAGTGTCACGATACCCGTCTTGGGGTCAAATCTTTCAAACAAAGGCGTTTCTCGCTGCGGCGAGATCTTTTCACGAATTCTCCAACTCTCTCCGTGAAAGGGAAAATATTTTGTTGACCTCCACCTACATGCAGAGAAGTAATATTTTAATAAAATGACAGAAATCAGAGCTCGGTCTGAAATGTTGTAGTGTTCCCTCTGCCCCACACGCTGTGTGGGAATGGAACGGTAGAGAAATAGCGTGAAAGTTGCTCTAGGAATCTGACGGCAGGCACTTCAGTGTGAATTGCACAGTTGTAATGTAGATGTGATTGAAATTAAAAAAAAAGAAAACCTTTTTTTTACGTTTCGAGATCGTCTGGTGTGAGTGACGACTTTCGTAGAGCTCTGACCACTCAGTGCAGCTGTATGACGTAATTATTCCGAAGCAGATGCGTTTTCCTGCACTGCTGCGTAATTCAACGACCTAATACACCTACATGCATTGGCTGCATAGGGCGTCCGCCCCCAACAAATACAATGATCAAAGACGAACAAAATGACATTAAAACAAAAAAAAAGGGCAAGGAATAGTGTCTGAAGCTCGTGACCAAGTTTAACGCATAATGATAGTTCGCGTCCCGTTGCAATTAATATTTTTTTTTTGTATCCTTGTCGTTTTTAATAAGTTCTGATACTTTCTTGCAGTTTAATGCAAGTACACAGGGTGACTCACTGAGATATGCAAATATTTTAATGTGTTACTGTACATGTAAAACTGAAGAAAAAGGTTCATATAATGATAGCTCCGCAAATATGTTCAGTTACGGAGTTACGGCTAATAAAAGATTTTGCCTGAAATTTGGCAACTTCGCTAATATGAAGCCATTGCAAAACTGTACGATTTCCATTTATTTTGTTGTTATTGATCTATTGAATCTAATCAAATATGTCCCAGACGTGTGTCTGCAGTAGTTTTCCAGAACATCCAAAGAAGCAAAGATTATCATTCAAGCTAATTTTGTTTACGTTCCATTAAGAATGTAGAACCGTTTGTTATTGTTGGCAACTTTTCGTGAGCTGTTTTAGTCGTTTCTTGGCCTTGAAACGAGTTAGTTTTCTGTATTGTAACATTCAGAGAAGCAAAGAAGTAATTTCGTAAAATTTTTAATTTGTTAACTACTTCGCCCAATTTGTTTTTTAAATCGCACACAACAGAAGTAGTAGAGAATTTAAGTTTGTAAAAATGATGGTAATAACGGTAACTGAAACTGTGTGAATGAGTGAGATAGTCTGCTTCTGTCAGTGGGCCTACCACAGCACACCACAACAGTTGCTATGTGGTTTCACTTGAATACACTGTTGTTATTATATTCTTTCACTGAAAAATACAGAAAACTAACTCGTTTCAAGGTCAGGAAACGACTGAAACAACTCACTAACAGTTGCCAACAATGACAAACGGTTCTACATTCTTAATGGAAAGTAAGCAAAATTAGCTTGAATAATAATCTTTGCTTCTTTGGATGTTCTGGAAAACTACTGCAGATACACGTCTGGGACATGTTTTATTAGATTCACCAGACCAATAACAACAACATAAATGGAAATCAAGATTTAGTTTAACCTCGTACAGTTTTGCGATAGGTTCATACTAGCGAAGTTGCTAAATTTCAGGCAAAATCTTTTATTAGCCGTTAACTCCGTTACTTAACATCTGCGAACCTATGTTTATATGAATTTTTTTCATTAGTTTTACTTTTAGAATAATATATTATAATATTTGCATATCCGGAATGAGATTTTTCACTCTGCAGCGGAGTGTGCGCTGATATGAAACTTTCTGGCAGATTAAAACTGTATGCCGGACCGAGACTCGAACTCAGGACCTTACTTTATGCATCTGTCTTTCTACTGGCTCTATCAGTAAAAGGGAGCACATCTTTAATTACAACCAAAGGTAGAGCTATTTAGAAATATTCTCTAATAGGATTATAATGTAAACAAATCTCTTTCCGCCGGGAGTTCCTGGGGATACGTCTGGGTGGTTCCTGGCAAATTCTCCAACACTCGCAATACTACGCAGGCTGTCCCCAGTATACGTCGCAGCGCTGAGTGAAGACTGCCAAATCTGCTGTAACAGTGATGTTTGGTTATTTATCATCATCGCAGCGCTTCACCACACTCATCATCATTTTACGATAAGCGCTGCTTGTAACCGGATTCTTTTTCCGAACTGGAGTCGACGGTGAGTCCCGTCTCAGTCGGATCTGCACTCATTTTCGAAACAGTGAAAACACAGCTGCTACACACTGGCAGAGGCAACAAAGCAGACGACAAATGTTGTCCACGCTGCACAGTTCGCAACATATATACAAATCACCACCCCACGCCACGAAATATCCCGACTCTTGCCGATACTTTCCGATCCGGAACTAGGGGGCCCGCATACCATGTTATAGTAGTGTCTCGCTTATCCGACCTAAACCGGCCGCGGCAAGGTTGGATAAGCAGGAAGGTCGGATAACACGGAAAATAATACAAAAACACATAAATTAAACTAAAGTAGGCCAAATGAGTTAAACATTTAATACGATACAAATCAAATTAGACTGAATAGATATTTACTGTGTGAAGAAGTTAGTAATTGTCTTTTGTTTGCCTGCTGTTTGCCGTTTTTTTCCGCTAAATCACGTAGTCTCTTAAGAAGTAAAACGTCGGTAGACGATGTTTCCTCCAGTTGCTCTACATACCTTAAAGCAGTTTCTAAGGCCTTGTGTCCTTCGTTGTGAGAAATCTTGGGCGCACTTTCCTCCACTACATCCGCTTCTTCGTCATCTTTTTTGTTTACCATGTTGACTATTTCTTCTTCTGTCATTTCTTATTCTTCATCTTGGACAATCCATTCATTTATGTCATCTTCTGTGGCGTCAGCACATCCCGGACCTTTTCATAAGAATGAAAGCAGGGTAGTATTCTCTGGTTCGGTCTGCTGCTGTAGATTTTCATCATCTGGAGAATTTTCTTGATTTTCCTGTAGCAAAGTTTTCCAGGATTTTGCAACTGTATTTGCTCCAACACTCTCCCAATATTGGGCCACGTCATAAACTACGTCTTTCAAATTAATACGCCGCAAGTGCTCTAGCATGTCTTCTCCCTTGTCCATAGCATTAATTAAAGAGGAAAGCAACTGTCTGCGATAGTTTCTCTTCAGTGTCCCTAAGGTCCCCTTGGTCCATAGGCTGACATAAGGATGTGGTATTTGGAGACAAAAACATGGCCTTCATATCTTGATCTTGAAGTTCATCTTCATTAGGATGACAAGTGCCCAGAAGCAACAGTGCTTTGAGGGGCAAGTTGTTGGCTTTCAAAAACTTTTCAGTTTGTGGCACAAACTTGTTAAAAAACCATTCTTTAAAAATGTCTGAGCTCATCCAAGCATTTTTTTGGTTGTAATATTTCACGGGTAAAGCATTTTTAGATACATTTTTAAATGCTCTCGGTTTTTTTTTTGGCTTACCTATCATAGACAGTTTCATTTTCAAATTTGCTGTGGCGTTACTGCATGCAAGAGTTGTCACTCTTTCTTTGCTACATTTGTAGCGTGGCGCTGCCTTTTCGGCCATTGACGCTAATGTTTTTTCCGGTAACATTTTCTAATTGAGACCAGTCTCGTCGCAGTTAAAAATTTGATCGCCTGTTGAGTTTTCCTTGTCCAATACCTAGTGAAGTTTATTCCTAAACAATTGAACAGCTTCAAAATTTACTGGAAGCTTTTCACCACAGACATTAAGTTGCCGAATTCCGTATCTTTCCTTCTGTCTATCGAGCCAGCCTACACTAGCTGTGAAATCAGGTTCGCCTTCGTTTAGTTTGTTACGAAACTTTAAGGCTTTTTCCTGCAAAGTAGGTCCCGACATTGGTACACCATTATATCTATGTTGAGTAAACCATAGGAACAAAGCTTCACTTACTTTTTCATAATCACATTTCTTCATGGTTTTCCGATCTCTCAAAACAACGGAGGTTGCTCTCTGAGAACACCACTTGTCAGTTTCATTGCGGTTCCTTTTCCAGTCTCCAACTGTTGTTTTCCCCGACGTTATAATCTTGCGCCACTTTTAGTAAAGTTACACCATTGCCTATTCGTTTTAAAGCTTTAAATTTTTCTTCCATTGAAACGATCACCTTTTTCCGTTTTGAAGCCATCACCACATATTTTTACAATAAACAAAGTGCAACACGTCCACTCCACTACAGATGTAACGTAAGTTAGCAGTGAGGAGTGAGGAGTAGCGGACGGCGACAATGAACTGAGTGTCAACAAAAAATAAACAACGCGTTGGTCACTGACCAGTCGCCGGCTGGCGCAGTGAAAGGGTCGGGTAACACAGGAGGCCGGATAATCGAGACTCTACTGTACCGCGATATTCCATGTTATGATGTGAGGAGTGAGTTTGTTCAACTGGCTTAATCGACAGGGTACCGTGTACCGCTCCCAGTAAGACATTTTTCCTTTCTTTTTTTCCTTTTAAATTTCGTAATTCACATGTTGTAGAGATTCTGCTACTGGGTAGGAACGGTGATCAAGTAAGAATGGCCTTTGGGCTTCAGTAAAAAGTTAGAATGATGAAATAATTTTTATCTTACGTGGAAAATTGTTCTAAATTTGTATCGCACTATTTGTAATTGAACTTTTTTAAGCCGATATTCGTACTGATTGGACATGGTACCAACCTTTTTGCCTTATAATAGAGGGTATTTCAAAAAGAATATAAGTATTTCGAATGCATATATTTATTAAACTTTAGGAATGCGAATATGAAACTTTACACACGTATTTGCGAACCTCTCAAGTTCAGAATACAGATGTTCAATATGTCCTCCATGAGCGACAAGAACAATATCACATCGGTACTCAACTTCCTCCCATACTCGGGCAAGCATGTCCTTCGTCACTGATGTTATGGCAGTAGGGATCCGGTTCTTCAACTCTTCCAGGTTCTGTGGGAGTGGTGGTACATAAACGTTGTCTTTAACGATACCCCTCAGGAAGAAGTCAAAGGGTGTCAATTCCGGTGACCGTGGAGCCCAGTTGAGACACGCTAAGCCGTCAGCTCATTGACGACCAATCCAGCGGTTCGGTAGAGTTCCGTTCAGGTAGGTATTCACGCACTTGGTGACTCCGCCCTGTCTTGTTGAAAAATGAAGTTGTCTTCGTGCAGCCCCGTAACATAACGAGATACTGCTGACCGCGAACCGTGTTTCCATCAAAGAAGAACGGGCCGTAAACAGATAATCGTGATATCGCACAAAACACATTCACTTTGGGCGAATCTCGTACATGTTCAATGGCTACGTGTGGTTTCTGTAGACCCCAAATTCGAACATTGTGTTTGTTTACCTGACCACTAACATGGAAAGTCTCTTCATCACTGAACACGATGCGTTGTGGGAAAGTGTTATCTTTGTCAACAGCATCAAGAATCTCATTACAAAATGTGACAAGTTTGCGTTAATTAGGACGCAGAGATTGTAACAGCTGTTACTTGTACGGCTTCATAACCAACAGTCGTCTCAAAACACGCCAAATTGTTGCTGTAGGCACTTGTAAGTCCCGACTGGCACGACGAGCTAATTTTGAAGGACTATGTTGGAAAGCAGTTTGACTTGCTGCAACATTTTCTTCAGGAACACTCTTTCCTTTACACACTCATCCTGTATTTAAAAGCCGGCCGGTGTGGCCGAGCGGTTCTAGGCGCTACAGTCTGGAACCGCGCGATCGCTACGGTCGCAGGTTCGAATCCTGCCTCGGGCGTGGATGTGTGTGATGCCCTTAGGTTAGTTAGGTTTAAGTAGTTCTAAGTTCTAGGGCACTGGTGACCTCAGCAGGTAAGTCCCATAGTGCTCAGAGCCATTTGAACCATTTTTGTATTTAAAAACTGTCGATACCATCTGCGAATGCTCCACCCATTCGGAGGATCAATTTGGCACCTCAACCTGATGGTTCAAATGGCTCTGAGCACTATGGGACTTAACATCTGAGGTCATCAGCCCCGTGGAACTTAGAACTACTGAAACCTAACTAATCTAAGGACATCACACACATCCATGCCCGAAGCACGATTCGAACCTGCGACCGTAGCAGTCGCGCGGTTCCGGACTGAAGCGCCTAGAACCGCTCGGCCACCACGACCTCAACCTGAAACGTCTTTTCACTGCAATCACGGAATCGCACTTAGCAAATTGGAGAACACAAAACGATTTCTGCTGCGGAGTAGCCATTTTAAACACATGACGGTTACCAAGCAAAACAGAAGACAACTCACATCTAGCGGGTATTAATACACGACTGGCCATTAAAGTTGCTACACCACGAAGATGACGTGCTACAGATGCGAAATTTAACCGGCAGGAAGAAGATTCTGTGATAGGCAAATCATTATCTTTTCAGAGAATTCACACAAAGTTAGCGCCGGTGGCGACACTTACAACGTGCTGACACGAGGAAAGTTTTCAACCGATTTCTCATACACAGCAGTTGACCGGCGTTGCCTGGTGAAACGTTGTTGTGATGCCTCGTGTAAGCACGAGAAATGCGTACCATCACGTTTCCGACTTTGATAAAGGTCGGATTGTAGCCCATCACGATTGCGGTTTATCGTATCGCGACATTGCTGCTCGCGTTGGTCGAGATCCAATGACTGTTGGCAGAATATGGAATCTGTGGGTTCAGGAGGGTAATATGGAACGCCGTGGTGGATCCCAACGGTCTCTTATCACTAGCAGTCGAGATGACAGGCATCTTATCCTCATGGCTGTAACGGATCGTGCAGCCACGTCTTGATCCCTGAGTCAACAGATGGGGACGTTTGCAAGACAACCACCATCTGCACGAACAGTTCGACGACGTTCGCAGCAGCACGGACTATCAGCTCGGAGACCATGGCTGCGGTTACCCTTGACGGTGCATGACAGACACGAGCGGCCGGCCGCGGTGGTCTCGCGGTTCTAAGCGCGCAGTCCGGAACCGTGCGACTGCTACGGTCGCAGGTTCGAATCCTGCCTCGGGTATGGATGTGTGTGATGTCCTTAGGTTAGTTAGGTTTAAGTAATTCTAAGTTGTAGGGGACTGATGACCACAGCAGTTGAGTCCCATAGTGCTCAGAGCCACAGACGGGAGCGTCTGCGATGGTGTACTCAACGACGAACCTGGGTGCACGAATAGCAGAATGTCATTTTTTCGGATGAATCCAGGTTCTGTTTACAGCATCAAGATGGTCGCATCCGTCTTTGGCGACATCGCAGTGAACGCACATTGGAGGCGTTATTCGTCATCGCCATACTGGCGTATCACCCGGCGTGATGGTATGGGGTGCCACTGGTTACACCTCTCGGTCACCTCTTGTTCGCATTGACGGCACTCTGAACAGTGGACGTTACATTTCAGATGTCTTACGACCTGTGGATCTACCCTTCATTCGATCCCTGCGAAACCCTACATTTCAGCAGGATAATGCACGACCGCATGTTGCAGGTCCTGTAGGGCCTTTCTGGCTACAGAAAATGTTCGACTGCTGCCCTGTCCATTACATTCTCCAGATCTCTCTCCAATTGAAAATGTCTGATCAATGGTGGCCGAGCAACTGGCTCGCCACAATACGCCAGTCACTACTCTTGATGAACTGTGGTATCGTGTTGAAGCCGCATGGGCAGCTGTACCTGTACACGCCATCCAAGCACTGTTGCCCAGGCGTATCAAGGCCGTTATTACGGCCAGAGGTGGTTGTTCCGAGTACTGATTCCTGAGGCTCTATGCACCGAAATTCCGTGAAAATGTAATCACATGTCAGTTCTAGTGTAATATATTTGTCCAATAAATACCTTTTTATCGTCTGCATTTCTTCTTGGTGTAGCAATTTTAATGGCCAGTATTATGTATGCGTTTCTCCAATAGCCGAGCCGAGGAGCAGCGATCGTTAGTTTGGACAAACTAATCCTTTGTAACGCGCAGATTCCTTTTGAAACATCCTGTATTTTCAGGGATGTTGAAGTTTTTATTCATGTTTGCTAGAGAAAGAAGAACGTGACTAGCACATGGACAAGGGAGGAAATGTGCGTCATCATAGAGCTGATGTGGGAATTTTACGTGCGCCAGTTTCGTGAACAGTGTGATTTACGAAGAGGAAACATCACACAAGTGCCACCAGAGTGCGCTCGACTGAGTACACAACATCGGGGGCCCACGTACCGCGCGCACAAGAGGTCGCATCGTATGCGAGTGGTGAGCACCACGTGGAACGTTCGACAGCTCGGCCCGTGTTCCCGGTGGCGTCGTCTGAGGAGAGAAGAGGCGGCGTGGCCTCCGTAGTTTCCCTCGGCGAGAGGTCGGGCAACCGCGCGCGCCGCCGCCACCCCTGCGGCCGCAGAGCAGGTTTCCCACCCCTCGGCCGGGGCAGGGGGTGGCTGGCGCCACGGACCGCATTCCTGCGCAAACAGCCGGCCTCACACACTTCGCCGGCACTCCTATAAAACCACCAAAATTGTACCTCCCTCTTCCTCACAGTCGCGCCACAGGTCTTAACGACTACGCCCGTTACGTCCGAACGTAGCCGACCGCTGTGGAGCGCGTGGCGGAGGGTGCTTTTTCACTCCACTGCCGATTCGAGCAAGCAGTAAGGAAAACAAAGGAAAAATTTGGAGTAGGAATTAAAATCCAGGCGTTACGTCCAAACGTAGCCGACCGCTATAGAGCGCGTGGGGGAGGGTGCTTTTTCACTCCACTGCCAATTCGAGCAAGCAGTAAGGAAAACAAACGAAAAATTTGGAGAAGAAATAAAAATCCAAGCATTACGTCCAAGCGTTACGTCCAAACGTAGCCGACCGCTCTGGAGCGCGTGGCCGAGGGTGCTTTTTCACTCCACCGCCGATTCGAGCAAGCAGTAAGGAAAAAAAAAGAAAAATTTGGAGAAGAAATGCAAATCCAGGCCCTACGTCCAAACGTAGCCGACCGCTGTGGAGCGCGTGGCGGAGGGTGCTTTTTCACTCCACTGCCGATTCGAGCAAGCAGTAAGGAAAGGAAAAGAAAAGAAAAATTTAGAAAAAAAATAAAAATTTAGACGTTTGCCGATGACACTGTAATTCTGTCAGAGACGGCAAAGGACCTGGAAGAGCAGTCGAACGGAAAGGACAGTAAATGAATTTTATCCATTGTGACTGTTCCTTTATAGGGGGTAGCAAAATTTCCGCTACCAGGCACAATAAAAGATTATTTATTTGTCGCGTGACCGGTTTCGGGTGTTTGTAAGTACAGATATATTTTCGGCAATTGCTACCTTGTCACTTACAATTGTCCTACTTGTATCTGTTTAGTCACGAGCAAATAATTTTTTTTGTATTTGTACAGTGATCTCCAGCAATATAAACATGTACATGAGTCAAACTTCCTGGCAGATTAAAACTGTGTGTCCGACCGAGACTCGAACTCGGGACCTTTGCCTTTCGCGGGCAAGTGCTCTACCATCTGAGCTACCGAAGCACGACTCACGCCCGGTACTCACAGCTTTACTTCTGCCGGTATCTCGTCTCCTACCTTCCAAACTTTACAGAAGCTCTTCTGCGAACCTTGCAGAACTAGCACTCCTGAAAGAAAGGATAATGTACATGAGTGTATAAACACCTGAGGATGGGCTCAAGCCCCAAACCGGTCGAGTGACAAATAATCTTTTATTGTGACTGCTAGCGGAAATTTACTACACCCTATGGAATGGGCAGTGTCTTGAAAAGAGGCTATAAGATGAACATCAACAAAAAAAAAAATAGACAAGAAGACAATAGAAGCTTTCAAAATGTTGTGCTACAGAAGAATGCTGAAGATTAGATAGGTAGATCACGTAACTAATGGGGAAGTACTGAACAGAATAGGGGAGAAGAGGAATTTGTGCCACAACTTGAGTAGGAGAAGCGATCGGTTGGTAGGACACGTTCTGAGGCATCAAGTGGTGACCATTTTAGTATTGGAGGAAAGCGTGGAGGGCAAAAGTCGTACAGGGAGACCAATGGATGAATACACTAAGCAGATTCTGAAGGATGTAGGTTGCAGTAGGTAGTGGGAGACGAAGAAGCTTGCACAGGATAGAGCTGCATGGAGAGCTGCATTAAACCAGTCTTAGGACTGAAGACCACAACAACAACAACAACAACAACAACAACAACCGATTGGAGTCGCTGCCCGATTCATTGGCATTCAACAGACGGCAGATATCGGCGCCCAGACTCTTGCCGTGTTCCTCCAGGCGTTCGACGCACTTCCGCATTGCTGCCCAGTCAGTAACACGCTAGCGTATACGGAATTGCTCATTAGCTCTGTGGCTGAAGTACGAACTACACTAATTGAAGATGGGTGAAGGCCCGAAACGCGTATCAGCTTCAGTAAAAATGCGTAACAAAGTGACTGGTTGGTGTATTTATTAAAATAATACAATCCGCAGCCACGGTGCTCAATAGCCGGTAAAAAGGAGAAACTATTGTTCTCAGTATTGCCAGTGCGTACAGTGTGTGCGAGTTCGAGGAACGACGTTTCAGCGATTTTCGCTGTTGACACCTCGTTAGCAGATTATGTCGCTTCAGTGTCTCTGTAGAGCTGTAAGTGGGAAACAATGAGAGGATGTCGGCTGGTGGCCGGTAGCCCCGTTGCACGCAGTTATTGACTGGCTCCTTTACAAACGTGGACAAAGAGCTCCTTAAGCTTCCATGTGCCGTGCTACAAGCTCACCTCTACACTCCCCTTTAGCTGTTGAGGTACAGAGTCCGCTGTGAACACTATTTTGTGCGCCACGTGCTGCCTGATTCTAAGCTGAAAGCTGTGACGGTGACACGCTGGAACTCACATTGCGTTCGGACTCGAACCACCCCTAACTAGCTGAACTAACTAACCGGACCTCCGACCCGCCGCTACGATTCTAAATGCTGGCGGCTGAGAGGGCGCGTTTCCAGGGAGCGTCTCGATGGCCTCAATCGATCTCTCGTAATCTTTGCGCCTCATCGTGTGCCGGCGGCAGCGTATGCCATGCAGACGTTCCTGCAGACCGCCATCAACAAGTCAGCAGGTGTTACTGTGCACTGTTTATGTTTCCAGTCAGTCTTTGTTCATTATCCAATTTCAGTTTTTCGAGTAGTCATTTAGGACGAAACAGTTTTAATATGACTATGCACGGGTACTCATTTCACTATGTGATCAAAACTATCCGGACACCTGGCTGAAAATGACTTACAAGTTGGTGGCGCCCTCCATCGGTAATGCCGGAATTCAGTATGGTGTTGGCCTACCCTTAGCCTTGATGACAGCTTCCACTCTCGCAGGCATGCGTCCACTCAGGTGCTGGGAGGTTTCTTGGGGAATGGGAGCCCATTCTTCACGCAGTGTTGCACTGAGGAGAGGTATCGATGTCGGTCGGTGAGGTCTGGCACGAAGTCGGCGTTTCAAAACATGCCAGAGGTGTTCTATAGCATTGAGGTCAGGACTCTGTGCAGGCCACTCTATTACGGGGACGTTATTGTCGTGTAACCACTCCGCCACAGGCCGTGCATTATGAACAGGTTCAAAAAAATGGTTCAAATGGCTCTGAGCACTATGGGACTTAAGATCTGTGGTCATCAGTACCCTAGAACTTAGAACTACTTAAACCTAACTAACCTAAGAACATCGCACACATCCATGCCCGAGGCAAGATTCCAACCTGCGACCGTAGCGGTCGCTCGGTTCCAGATTGTAGCGCCTAGAACCGCACGGCCACTCCGGCCGGCCAGACGGGACTCTATTACATTTCAGCTCGAGCTCCGATTTCTGTTATTTTATTAACATATTATTTCTCTCTATGCAGGTGGGGGTCAAGAAAGTATTCTCCCATTCTGCGGAGAGAGTTGGAAAATTTCGTGAAAAGATCTCACCGCAGCGAGAAGCACCTTTACTTGAAAGATTGCACCCCAAGACGAAAATCGAACGCTCTCGCCCCTGTTAAGTGACCGTACAAGGCAGCCTGCGCTTATTTGAACTTTTCCGATGTCCTCCGTCAATCCAATCTGGTAAGGATCCAATACCGCACAGCAATACTTTATCAGAGCACGGAGAACCGTGTTGTATAGCCTACGGTCGCTTTGCAACAGGGAAACGACATGTTATTACCAGCAAAGAGAAAGCTTCAGAGGTGAAAGTAAGTTCGTGCGTAACGCCGGGTAGTGATATTGGACCATTGCTTTCCATAACATACTGGGCGACCACAACGTCTTTCTGTGACTAGAAAAAAATTGCTTCCAAGGAACTAGTCTCGATACAACTAGGGGGTTGGTTGCAAGTGGTAGCTTTACTCATGTGGTTTCTAGCAAGCTCTGTGTGAGGCCGGCCACATAGTAAAATTCGCACGCAGGTTCTAGCTGCAGAAAAGAGCCATCACATCCGGTTGTTCAGAGAAGCTGTAGAAGTACAGAAAGACGAGAATAGGTTTAACGCGAAGGAAGAAAGCCTTGAGGTGAAAGGATTCTGGCCTTCTGTGGTGCAGCGAATGACCGTTGCAGGTAGCAAGAGGAGAAGAGCACATGAAATGGCCACGAAAAAGCCCTCGCACGTTGGCGCGCCAGGCAGGCTACATACAGTCTCCTGCCGCGAGCTCGCCTCCAGTTCACCACCAGCAGTGGAGGGTCAAGCTCTGATAATGCCAGCCAATCGTGCTGGCGAAACGTCAAAAAAACCATAAAACAAACGACGGCCGAAGAGACCGAGGCAGGAGCCAACGGCCACCAGTTTGTCAACAAGTGGCCACGGAAGTCTTAACAGTTTTGTACTGGTTTCTAATTGCTACACCACTTCCACACTGTCACATTGTATTTTTTTTATTTTATTTTTTTTTTTTTGCAAATGGTAGTGGTAGCATAACATGTGAACACTATGTTGTCAAAAGTTGACATGTTGAGAGTACTCTTTTAAGGTTCCTAAAGTCAATTTAGCTCAAGCCATTGGCGGTTTCGGAGTCTTACGAATCCTCTTACAGATGGCTTCTTACAACTTTCCTGTTTGTGTTCGTTACTGATATGTTGCGCTAAGATAAATAAAAGCTTTCTCAGAATGAGATTTTCACTCTGTAGGGGAGTGTGCGCTGATACGAAACTTCCTGGCAGATTAAAACTGTGTGCCGGACCGAGACTCGAACTCGGGACCTTTGCCTTTCGCGGGCAAGGTCCCGAGTTCGAGTCTCGGTCCGCCACACAGTTTCAATCTGCCAGGAAGTTACAAAAGCTTTTTCGTTCGCAGTACGGTATGGTTACCAAGACTCCCTTTCAATTTCGCACAGTCACTATGTACGGGCTGCTTAATTTCCTGTATACTATTGTAATACACACACTATTTTATTTTTATGGCAACACACAGACTCAACATTTTCAAAACGGACCTAGCTTCACATGAGTGAAAAAAAAGCCAGTTTCATAGACGTCAGAGTAAGAAATATGTTTAATTAAAGATACTGTATAGAGTGTATGGCAGCAGTAAGCTATATTTTTGGTAGAGGGATGCAATCGTAATACTAACACGTGAGCATCCAAAAATTAAGTACCGATTTTTAACAGTAGTTATACACTGAAGCGCCAAAGAAACTGGTATAGGCATCCGTATTCAAATACAGAGATACGTCAACAGGCAGAATTTAGCACTGTGGTTGGCAATGCCTGTCCAAGACAACAAGTGTCTGGCGCAGTTGTTAGATCGGTTACTGCTTCTACAATGGCAGGTTATCAATATTTAAGTGAGTCTGAACGTGGTGTTATAGTCGATGCGCGAGTGATGGGACACAGTATCTCCAATGTAGCAATGAAGTGCGGGTTTTCCAGTATGACCACTTCACGAGTGTAGTACGACCACATCACGAGTGCAGAGTGAATATCAGGAATGTGGTAAAACATCAAATCTCCGACATCGCTGCGGCCACAAAAAAGATCCTGCAAATACTGGACCAACGACGACTGAAGAGAATCGTTCAACGTGACAAAGTGCGAGCCTTCTTCAATTTGCTGCAAAGTTCAGTGCTGGACCATCCATAAGTGTCATCGTGCGAACTGTTCAACGAAACATCTTCGGTATGGGCTTTCGGAACCGAAGGCCTACTCACGTACCCTTGATGGACCCTGCATGCCAGCAGGGGACTGTTCAATCTGGTGGAGGCTCTGTAATGGTGTGGGCCGTGTGCAGTTGGAGTGATATGGGACCCCTGATACATGTAGATACAATTGTGACAGGTGACATTTACGTAAGCGTCCTGTCTGATCACCTGCGTCCATTCACGGTCATTGTGCATTCCGACGGACTTGGTCAATTCCAGCGGGACAATGCGACACTCCACACGTCCAGAATTGCTACAGAGTGGCTCCAGGAACATTCTTTTGTGTTTTCACTGCTCACTAAAATCTCCAGATATGAAAATTATTGTGAATATCTGGGATGCCTTTCAACGTGCTGTTCAGAAGAGATCTACGTTCCCTCGTACTCTTGCCGATTTATGCTCTGCAGGATTCGTGGTGTCAGTTCCCTCCAGCACTACTTCAGACATTAGTCGATTATATGCCACGTCATGTTGCAGCACTTCTGCCTGCTCACAGGGGCTCTACACGATATTAGGGACGTATACTTCTTTCTCTGGCTCCCCAGTGTACAAGAAAGCCAATGAAGCTTATATAATTCGAAAGGAACTTTGCGTAGATGTGCACAAAAGGAAAAAAAAAAAACAGGTCATGTATACCCGTAGCCATTGGGAGAGCTAAAAGTAAGTAGACATACACATGAGAAAACTTTCCCTTTGTTTGTCACACTGCTACCAACTTTTCTCCACGTAACGATCAGGTGCTAGGACAGAAATGGCAGACAACTGGAACAGTGTTTCGTGAAATAGAATTCTAGGGACGCTCATGTTTAAATGCTTTATTTGCAGTAACACACGCATACCGGGCAGCTACAATGCCACAACTGCTAGGGCATTGATGTCAACAGTGGAATACAATAGTAGTATTAAAACAATGTAGCCATCATAGGCGACGCAGACTGTACATAACGTTGGTTACTGATCTCTTTTCGTTTACTTTTGCCTAACAGTAAACGGAACTAGCTTTTTTGTTCATTGCCGCCGTTACCACAAAATTTTAGGTACGTTCCTAACTTTCAATATGTTCATTTTGAATAGCTGTGACTTCCCTTATTGTACAGAAACTATACAGGGTGAGTCACTAACAATTGCCACCTAGAATAACTCTGAAAGTATAATAGTAACTGAAAAGTTTGTGGGAGAAATGTTGCATGGGACAACGGGGGCCATAATATGACGTTGGTTTTTTGTCGCTAGGTGGGGTCGCTTTAGAGATGTGTAGGACAACTTATTCTTTTTTTTTAATGGGGTGCTATGGTTTGGTACTCATTTTCTGATAGCGGCTACCTAGACGAATCCGATGATGTGTAAGGTCAACGAAGGTCACAAAGGTGGCATGGATGTCCACTTACAGAAGGTGTCAGAAGTGATGACCTTTGGTATCAATGCAGTCCTGCAATTTTATTATCATGGATTGAGTGGTATTCCATATCACTTCTGCACTTATCGAAGCATATGCTCTGACAATTCTCTCTCGTATATCGTGCAAATAGTAAATATTCGCCGAATACGGCGTATCCATCTAAAGTGCCATTGACACGTAAACACCATTCGATGGTTTCGCAATACGCTAAGACTAGTATCGTCGAATCAAGCGATTGTGATTGATGTATTCCTCCGAAGAACAAGTCGTCATGCCAACTAAATTCACTGAGAGCTAGAGACATTCGCTGAAACGTATCCTCAACATACTCCCCCTGCACATCTTACATTTAAATATGTGTATGATAAATTGAGAACAACTGGATCTTTAACGCATCGGAAAGAGATCCGAGTATACAACGTTAGTAACGAGGAAACAGAAATTGGTACTCTTGCGACTGTGGTTCGAGATCCTTGTGTTACTTTGGGTCAAATCGCCAGGGAATCTGGCATGAGCCGGAGCAGTGTTGTTCGTGTTCTGCTTCGCCATAAATATCATCCTTATCATATCAGTGTCCACCAAGAATTAACTGGTACGGATTTCATGCGTCGCATTGAACTGCCGATGGGCTCAACTTCAGATCCAGAGGGATGACACATTTATTAATTTAATTTTATTTACTGACGAGGCTACATTCACGAACCATGGAAATGTTAATTTCCATAACATGCATTATTGGGCAACTGGAAATCCATGTTGGCTGTTGCAAGTTGCACACCAAAAGCCGTCGTCGGTGAATGTGTGGTGTGGGATTCTGGAGCACAGAATTATAGGTCCCTGTTTCATCGAAAGAAGTCTTAATGGTAGGAAGTACACCACATTCCTGAAAGAAACATTAGGTCTGTTATCGGAAGAAATACCTTTAGGAACAAGGAACAGAATGTGGTATCAACACGATGGGTGTCCGGCACGGTTTTCGCGGATGGCTAGAAATGAGTTGCAGCCACAATTCCCAAGTCGTTGGATTGGACGCAGAGGAGATTTGTCGTGGCCGGCTCGTTCGCCAGACTTGACGCCTCTGGATTTTTTCTTGTGGGGATTCGTAAAAGAGATTGTATATAAAGACGTTCCAACTACACCTGATGATATGCGAGAGAGAATTGTCGGAGCATGAGCTTCGATAAATGTCAAATGGTTCAAATGGCTCTGAGCACTATGGGACTCAACTGCTGAGGCCATCAGTCCCCTAGAACTTAGAACTACTTAAACCTAACTAACCTAAGGACAACACACACATCCATGCCGGAGGCAGGATTCGAACCTGCGATAAATGTCGATGTGATAAGGAATACCACTTGTACTGGTTCTTTATTTACATGACCATTACGGCACTCCAACCCCAGTTCTCGGTACCAGTAATATCGTACTATTTTTCTGCGAAGTAACAGACATACTTTTGTGACAATATTCACATTTGGTTTTATTGATGTATAGGTACTCCGATGTATCGATATATTACAGTGATATGGTTCTTGTGTGTATTCATTTCTGTGAGACTGTCATAATCGTTGACGTACTTGTAACCGTTTTGGCGCGAATGCCCACAGAGCAGTCTTTGTTTCACTTTGCAGAAGTTAAGTTGTTATTTCGCATTGTAAAAGAACAGTCAAGTCTTGTGTTGATTGAAGTGGAAATTAAATATATGAAGCTTGATACAAAACTGCTTTCTTGATGATGTGACAATTGAGAAGAAGTATATGTGAATTTACAAGAAGTTTAATAAAAATGTGGATCGTGAACACCAAGTTATAAATTATTTCTACCATACCATTGTCCTGATCTGGGATTGTTTGATTATTAAGAATTTCCTGAAAAACGCATTTGTTAGGTCTTCAAATATTGCTAAAATACAGATCTCGACCTTCTAGCAGTCAAAGTGGAATCACCCTAGAATCAACAAGATGAGCCATAACAACTTCGACGAAATCTACGTGGGAATCCATTCAAGATAAGTGCCAAAATTATTGACATTTTTGCAATGACTTCATTATTTCCATTCTGACGATATCATCCACAGTCAATAACTTTGTTGTTGCCCGATAAAGCGATGATATGCTGCTTTAGCAACATTATTAATCTGATTTCTAACCTACTTTGGAAATGGTGGTATTGCTAGACACTAAATCCATGATAAGAAGATTGCAGCGCTGCATTGATACCAATGGTCATGACTTCGAAGACCTTCTGTAAATGGACGTTCATGCCACCTTTGTGACCTTCCTTGACCTTCGAAGACCTTACTGATACACATCATTGGATTCGTCTCGATAGCCGCTACCACAAAATGGGTACCAAACTATAGCATCCCATTAAAAAAAAAGTGGACCTTCATATCTCTGAAGCGACCCCACGTAGCAACAAGAAACCAACGTCATATTATGGCCCCCGTTGTCCCATGCAACTATTGTCTCACAAACTTTTCAGCTTCTATCATACTTTCGGAGTTATTCTGTATTTGTTTTAGACTATTCCACAGAGAAGGCCGCGAACGGGGCAGCTGAAAGACGAAGAGGTAGAGATACGTAGTTTTTGCGTGGACCAAGAAGTAGGAATAATGTTGACATTGATAATGATGATTCTGTTCTTTTTCTCAAAGGTAATTTTAAATGTGCTCTGAACGTCATTCCAAATAATCTTGAGAGCTATAATTGCGACATCATGAACTTGCATTGCAAATTTTGTAATGCAAAAGATTTAGCATGTGAGGTTCCTTTACATGATACAACGATGTTGACATTATGTTTGATATATATGAATCCGTGGTGTCTGCTCTTTCGGGCGTGTCCGAAAGAACAGACATCACGCAGAATCCGCAGCTGTGAGACATTATGTCTAAGTTGGACGGGATCGGTGCTGTCAGCCGCAGCAGGGCATTACGGGGAATCAGCGGCGAAGAACGAGTGTGTGTACCGAACCAGGATTCGAAACCGTGAACTCCTGCTTACCAGCCAGGTGCGGCAACCACTGCGCCATCTGTGACAGATCGCGGGTTCGAATTCCGCTCCGGTACAGATTTTCGGTCGTCGCCGCCGATTCCGCTTAATGTCCTGCTGAAGCTAACAGCAGTGGTTCCCTTTAGTTTACATATCACATTGTGTTGCCATAACGGAAAACTTAATTTGCCTCTGTTAACAGATAATTTAATTTTCAGTGCCTTGCATTAAGGCTCTACTTCAGATGATCGAACTATTAAAGAGAAATCAAATAATTATCTCAATAATATTCATAGCCAAACTGCATAATTTGCTGTGAGGTTAAAATTTCTGACACGGTTTTAAGGTACTCGACTTTGTTTGTTAATCATGGATACGGTTCAGTGACATGTATGTCTGGTCGTTCACCATGTCGTTTTCTTCACAGACTTCAGGTAAGAACTGAAAATCTGCATACTGTTCAGGTAATAACTACAAATGTGCAAACGAATAAACTCCAATTAATTGTATCAAAAAAATTGAACAAAAGTGAAAATATGTACAACACCTTTCTAACTGTAGGAAATAAACATCTACATTAATCCGTGAGAGTAAAAGGAACTACGACAACGCCCAATTTTTAGAAATCGAAAAAGACTTCCAAAAGAACAATACAAGAGACATTTATAAAACATTCAAAACAAACCTCAAAGTTACCAACCTCAAAGTCTTTGCTTCAAAAATTAAAATGGCTGTTTGGCTCTTAACAACTAGGAAAATTGTAAGGTACGTACTAATATTTTGAAAAACTGTTGAACTGTTTCAACTACAGGAAACTAATAACACCAACCCTAACTCTAAAGAAACAAACGTAATCGAAATAATTAAACAAATTAAGAGACTTAAAAACAATAAAGCATCCACAGAAGATGTTATAACTGCAGAACTACTAGAATCAGCTGGCCCTAACACTATAAAAGAGACCACTCAACTAACAGAACATATCTGGCTAACTGAGAAAAGTACCTGAGGACAGGAAAAGCTCCCAAATTCATCCACCGCATAAAAAAGGGGATAGAACCGATGTTAATAATTACTGAGCGATCTCCCTTTTCCTGGTCACATATAAAACTCTCTCGCATTGTTTGCTTTAACGAGCGCAAGAACATTAGAACCTAAAATTGGTGAATACGAAGCAGGATTTAGACCAACCAGATTCTGTGTGGAACAAATTCTTAGTTTAAAACTAATCCTTAGGCACCAAAGGATTCCTGGTAACAATATTCGATGCACATTTGTGGATTTTAAAAAGGCCTACGACTCGGTTGATCGTGAATCTCTTTTCCAAATTTTAAAGGAACAAGAAGCACTCAGTCTTCAGGCCACAAGGAGCCCAGCGGGACCATCCGACCGCCGTGTCATCCTCAAATGAGGATGCAGATAGGAGGGGCGTGGGGTCAGCACATCGCTCTCCCGGTCGTTATGATGGTATTCTTGACCGAAGCCGCTACTATTCGGTCGAGCAACTCCTCAATTGGCATCACGAGGCTGAGTGCCCCCCGAAAAAAAAAAAAAAATGGCAATAGTGCATGGCGGCCCGGATGGTCACCCATCCAAGTGCCGACCACGCCCGACAGCGCTTAACTTCGGTGATCTTACGGGAACCGGTGTATACACTGCGGCAAGGCCGTTGCCCGAAGGAACAAGGGCTATATAATAAAACTTTAACACTGATTAAGGAACCCTGTACTAACACTAGTTCTAACATTAAACTCATGGGAGAAATTTCTGAATAACTTGATATAAAGACTGCAAAATATAGATCAATCTATGAGGTTAGGCAGAGGTAATTTTCAGAGCAGATTGCCTCGCCTTTGCGGGTGATCTATCAATTTTAAGTAGGCATATTCTTAAAAAAATGCGGAAAAATAGGACTACAAATATCATTCGAAAAAACGGAATATATGACATGCAACAAACAAGCACCAATTTTTTTTAACGCGAAATACGGACAAATAAAAAGGGTATCTCAGTTTAAATACTTGGGGGAAATCATACAACGAAACCGTCTGCAAATGAAGTTTGCTGTCAGAAGGTGGCAACTGCATTCAGATTAACACAAAATATTTATAATAAAAAAAAACACTTTCTAAATCCAGTAAACTTAGACATTACAGCCCTGCAATCAGACCTGAATGTCTTTATGGAGCAGAAACTTTAGTTTTAAATAGGGAGAGGGATATTGAAGAATTTCAAAAGAAAGGAAGAATTACTATTAGAAACATATTAGGCCCCAAAATTACTGATGGAGAAACTTATAAGCTGAGAAGTAATAAGGAAATAGAACAATACACAGACATAGATGGCGATGTGAGAAAACGAAAACTTAAATTTTATGGGCACATAAAAAAAATGGCACCCACTAGGTTGACTAAACAATTAGTAGAATTCTACGAAAACAGAAGTAAGGCCAAAACTGAGCCAATGAAATGGATCGCTGCGATTAAAGAGGATCTTAACGCAGCTGGTATAACTCAGGATGACCTTACAGACAGGAAAACATTCAGACAAAAGATATGTGATTGTAAAGTTAGAGGGAAATTAGAAAACGGACTGGAACATCGTCGTCTGATGAAAGAAAGACCGTTCATTCTGAAAGGATGAAACAAAGCTGGGGACAAGGAAAGTAAGGGTTGTACCTGGCGTGGTCCTACTGGGCCCATACGAGAATACTAATAATAATAACAACACTCGCTTCTCGCCGCTCTGCTTTGTGGGTGAATCCCCGCCTACTCTCTGCTCCAGCACGACACGGACCCCGCCCGTCAGGCCGTTCTCGCGGTGTGCGGCCATCTGGTACGTCGTTCGATGGGTCTGCCTTGTGCTCCTACATATTCACTAGCCACCCGAAACCAAATCATCCTGTATGTAATAAAAAAGGAACAAATAAATGAATAAAAATTACTAAATATTATTGACTATGTGTATGGAGAGACATTTTTGTAGGATCTAATACGACTGCGTTATTAAAATGTTCTGAGCTTATTTGTATCTTTCGGACATCGGACTTGTCTTACATTTTAACTGTAGCTGCAGGCGGCGGACTCCGAAGGACAGCCGCGCTTGTCGTAATCGAGAGAATCCTCCCTATATGTTCTTCTCTTCACTTCAACAAATGAAAAAGATACTTGGTACTGTTGTTCAGTACAACATTATTCACGCACACATAGATTACAGAGAGCTCGAGACACTTCGTATCTAAAATCGCACATCTTCATCGTCCTTCTCCATACGAGAGAGTGTGTCAGAGCAAAAAAAAAAAAAAAAAAAAAAAAGAAAGTAATATACGTTGTCAGTGATGTGGCACGAATGTCACAATGTTGATCTTATAACTTCGTTTCAAGACAATATCAAATTCCTCCTTGGTTCCCCCCTCACTTTGCTCGATGTACAGATGCAATAATACTGGGAACCACAAACCTGTCTTACATCCTTCTCAGTCACAGTTCCCCTTTCATGCCCTTTGGTTCTTGTGAGAGCAGTCTCGTTTATGTACTAGTCATGCACTACTGGCCATTAAAATTGCTGCACCACGAAAATGACGTGCTGCAGACGCGAAATTTAACCGACAGGAAGAAGATGCGGTGTTACGCAAACGATTACCTTTTCAGAGCATTCACACAAGGTTGGCGCCGGTGGCGACACCTACAAAGTGCTGACATGAGGAAAGTTTCCAACCGATTTCTCAAACACTAACAGCAGTTGACCGGCGTTGCCTGGTGAAACGTTGTTGTGATGCCTCGTGTAAGGGGGAGAAATGCGTACCACCACGTTTCCGACTTTGATAAAAGTCGGATTGGAGCCTATCGCGACTGCGCTTTATCGTATCGCGACATTGCTGCTCGCATTCGTCGAGATCTAATGACTGTTAGCAGAATATGGAATCGGTGGGTTCAGGAGGGTAATACGGAACGCCGTGCTGGATCCCAACTGCCTCGTATCACTAGCAGTCGAGATGACAGGTATCTTATCCACATGACTCTAAAAGATCATGCAGCCACGTCTCGATCCCTGAGTCAACAGATCGGGATATTCGCAAGACAACAACCATCTCCACGAACAGTTCGACGACGTTTGCAGCAGCATGGACTATCAGCTCGGAGACCGTGGCTGCGGTAACCCTTGACGCTGCATCACAGACAGGAGCGCCTGCGATGATGTGCTCAACGACGAACCTGGGTGCATGAATGGCAAATCGTCATTTTTTCGGACGAATCCAGGTTCTGTTTACAGCATCATCATGGCCGCATCCGTGTTTGGCGACATCGCGGTGAACGCACATTGTAAGCATGTATTCGTCATCGCCATACTGGCGTATCACCCGACGTGATGGTATGGGGTTCCATTGGTTACACACATTGATGGCACTGAACAGTGGATGTTACATTTCAGATGTGTTACGACCCATGGCTCTACCCCTCATTCGATCCTTGCGAAACCCTACATTTCAGCAGGATAATGCACGACCGCATGTTGCAGGTCCAGTACGGGCCTTTCTGGATACAGAAAATGTTCCACTGCTGCCGTGGACAGCGCATTCTCCAGATGTCTCACCAACTGAAAACGTCTGGTCAATGGTGGCCGAGCAACTGGCTCTTCACAATACGCCAGTCACTACTCTTGATGAACTGTGGTATCGTGTTGAAGCTGCATGGGCAGCTGTACCTGTACACGCCATCCAAGCTCTGTTTGACTCAATACGCAGGCGTATCAAGGCTGTTATTACGGCCAGACGTTCTGGGTAGTGATTTCTCAGCATCTATGGACCCAAATTGCGTGAAAATGTGTCAGTTCTAGTATAATATATTTGTTCATTGAATACCCGTTTATCATCTGTATTTCTTCTTGGAGTAGCAATTTTAATGGCCAGTAGTGTAGATAGAACTTGGGTTCCCGTGTTGTATACCTGCGACCGTCAAAAGATTATCCCATAAAATTCCATATCGCAACTGTCGTCAATTTTAATTTCAGAAGAATTGAGCGATTACAGGAAGACCTTCACAGGACTGGGGCAGAGTCTGGCTGTCGGCCCTGAACGAAAATCAAAAGCAAGGCGCATAAAAAGGTGAAGAAATCCACGCAGCGACATGTCACTCCGAACAGTAACTACCGTACAAAGCCTAGGTGTAACTGGCAGGAGCGAGCTGCAGTAGTACGAGCACAAGAAAAAGAGTTGTCGACAGAAAAATACGGGAGGCTGCAATTCACTGGAAGAATTTTGAGAAAATGCCGTTCATTCACCAAGGGGTGAGTTACAAAACACTTCTTTGCGCGACGTATGAACATTGCTCATCGCTGTGGGACCCATACCAGGAATAATGACCACCGTCAGCTGTACGATGGAATGACGGCTCGAACCCGTATTTCCCGCTTATCGCGAGCGGTCGCCTCACCATTCGGCTATCCGTGTACGAGTCAATGCCGGACCCAGTCTTCCAATATGTCGCGGTCCGACACAAACTTTCGCTGTCATCACTCCACTCTACAGCTGGTGGTGGTCCTTACTCGCAATTGCGAATTAATTTGATGTGTTTCGTGACATCCAAACTGCAGCAGCAGGCGCTGCACGGGGCGCGGCGTGCATCACACGCGCTGGAACCTCCCCGCTGCATTTAGCTCAACTTCACCTCGCACTCTGTACGAGTCTACGTATCACCAAAACTATCTTGCCACAAACTATTATCTACCTTAAAGTCGTGTGCTAACCTTTGACTACGCGGACCCTAATCTGAACTGATCTGCAGCTGATCTGCTTGCAACTTGTCTTTGTATTGAATGCGTAACTGAAGTAAAACAATTATCTCGCCCTAATCAATTTTTCCACTTACCTCGCGTCTTGACAACATTGTTGCAGATTTCTCGGAAGCGCAACGGCAAACGGCAAGCAGGGAGCGGCTAAGCTAGATTTCCGTTTCTAAATAGATATTTAAGCTGTTGCATGTGGTAATCCGTAATGATAAACTGTGCGGTGGGGAGAGTAATTATTCCTATGAAATGATACTCCAAGACAACGACTTCAGCCGGCCGGTGTCATCGTGCGGTTCTACCCGCTTCAGTCTGGAACCGCGTGACCGCTACGGTCGCAGGTTCGAATCCTGCCTCGGGCATGGATGTGTGTGGTGTCCTTAGCTTAGTTAGGTTTACGTAGTTCTAGGTTCTAAGGGACTGATGACCACAGATATTAAGTCCCATAGTGCTCAGACCCATTTTTTGAACTGACGTGATCTTCACACATAATATTGGTCTGAACAATACTACGCCTAACAAAGTGAACAATGATTTAAAACAGGTACAGTGCTAACAGAGAATTTCTACAAAAACAAAACAGCTTAATCAGTCATTATGTTAGTCCATGGCTCAGGGAAGTGGGGAGTTTTCTCTCAGCTTTGTGCAAGTTAACTAGCTGACAATAATAACTCCTAGTTGCGCAGTGCTGCTTTCTTACCTCGAACTTCTTCTCTTCAAAAATAATAACATTACTCAAAATATATATTCTCCTCCTTTCTAATGTTGATACGCCTGCTAAACCCACTGGGCAGAACAGGTAATAGGATTGTGGAAACGGCCAAAGGTTGAGGTCAGTTTCCCCTTCTAATTCTCATTTATTGTAATTTAATAACCTTTACAATCAAAGCGGCACGTAGCCGGACCTTCACCAAATGCTACTCTTTCACGGCAGAACTCCAAACAAGAAATCTTAACAAAGCAACAAGATAAAAATCGAATAAAGATAGCAAAAAAATGTTCAAATGTGTGTGAAATCTTATGGAACATAACCGCTTAGGTCATCAGTCCCTAAGCTTACACACTACTTAACCTATATTATCCTAAGGACAAACACACACACCCATGCCCGAGAGAGGACTCGAACGTCCGCCGGGACCAGCCGCACAGTCCATGAAGATAGCAAATAAATAATTTAAAAAAAACATATGCAAAGTGCAATACAAATGGCTGATGGCCACAATTAAATTTCAGAATTTTAGAATATGTTACCATAGACATTTGAAGGCAAAAGGCATGAAGGTTTAACAACTAGAAATCTCAAAAATCCACATGATTGAATTGCAATTAAAGAGACAAATCAAATAAATAAATAAACGTATCACAGCTACGTGGAAAGCTTTAAGGCTAAGCTGATAGAACATACATATGGAAACTGCGATACGAATGGCTGGAGGCCACAATTAAGTATCAAAATTTTAAAATATAATACCATAATCGTTTAAAGGCAGAAGGCCACAATGTTGAAGCTTGAAACATAAATTTGAAAAATTAATTTTGCAAAACTTTTAAGAAAATTAAAAAAATAACCATAAGCCTTGAATTTAAAGCAGCTGACAAGGCAACAGATAACTAAACACCGGTGGCACTCAGAAAGCCTGCAGGGAGGTCGGTCTGCCCTCGTCCACTCAGGTGACACAGATGGTGAGCCCAACTATACTTGATCTGTCGGAACGCAACCAGGGGACAGCCACGGACCGACCGACACAACGACTTGCTTCCCGTCAGTCAGTACATGAGAACTCAAACACAAACGGTTACAAACGTTATAATCCACAATGGAGTATGTATTAGCTGTCAAAGCTACACACCATGTTGGACAGCGACAACAAGTGAGGAAAGAACACTGCCTGAAATTGAGGCGCCGGCCGAAGTGGCCGTGCGGTTAAAGGCGCTGCAGTCTGGAACCGCAAGACCGCTACGGTCGCAGGTTCGAATCCTGCCTCGGGCATGGATGTTTGTGATGTCCTTAGGTTAGTTAGGTTTACCTAGTTCTAAGTTCTAGGGGACTAATGACCTCAGCAGTTGAGTCCCATAGTGCTCAGAGCCATTTGAACAATTTTTTTGAAATTAAGTTAGTGGCCTTGGCAGGTAACTAGGTAACTGGAACACCAACGGCCACAAGACAGAAAATTCCGCTGGTGCACTCAATTTGTAGTCAACCAAACTAGTTAATTGCACCGCAGGGCGGCTAAATTTCAGCAGTAGAACCACTCGGTGTTGCTCACAGGAAAACCTCCCCAACAGCGAACCACAGGAACGAACCACCACAACAAGAATGGACGTGGCTTGGGTAGTTGAAACCACTACTCTACTTCGACGTCCTGGGTCGGTGAACCACGAAGCTCGTGGCGACCGGACAGCTCCACACACGCCCCGACGCTGCGCAGCGACCGCCAGCGGACCCAGCCGACTGCACCGCGCGGAGATAACTTCCCTGGTCCGCAGCAACCGACCGACTCACTCCAGACCCCCTTGCCAGAAACTTTATGCTCCAAACCAAAGATGGTACACGGCGCAAATATCGATACACATCACTGCTGCCACACGCAGAAGGAAGAAGAACCACGACGTGACTGCAACAAGGGCGGGAAACCAAACACAGATAGACAACGAAGTTCACGAAAACGCAAATGTATTCATTGTGATCCTTGTCGTCATTTACGATTTACCATCCCTCTATCTTCATCCGACAGATACAATCACAAGTCAACACTGCACTAGTGAATACGTCCATCACCTGCCACACCTCAACCAGCAACCTACCAGACAGCGCAGAGGCAAAGATTGCGCCACGACATAACCAAAGGTTGTTTAACACCAACGTAACCTGCTGTCTCTGTGATGTGCACATCGACGACATACACAAAACCAAATGAAGTGACTACCTTATAAGGTTTTGTGTTGAAATTACAGGAGCTTACTCTGCAACGAGATTCGAGCTATATATTTATTTATTTATTTAACCTGATCAGATTAGGGCCATCAGGCCCTCTCTTACATCGGACCAGTGTTCCACACATGCAGCATTTCACACATCAGAGTTACATCATGACAATAGTTAAATGAGAAAATTAGATTACTCTAGTGACAATATGAAAACAGGTGCTATACATACAGATTATGATAAAAGCAATATTAATAACAGTAAAAAACAAATAAAAATGATAAACATGAGAAAGACCTAATAAATTAAATGCTGGCAGTATTTTTACGACAGGTGCTATACATACAGATTATGATAAAAGCCATAATAATAACAGTAAAAAATCAAATAATAATGACAAACATGAGAAAGATTGGCAATAGTAATGAAGGTTTGTGCAGATGTACATTAATATCTTGGTGTGTGAAGTAGATGTTTACTACTATAGCGAGTTTTGGGGAAGGGAGACTTAAGGAGGGGGAAAGGTTTGTGCAGATGTACATTAATATCTTGGTGTGTAAAGTAGATGTTTACTACTATAGCGAGTTTTGGGGAAGGGAGACTTAAGGAGGGGGAAAGAGGGAAGTGATGAGGTGAAGTGCATTCAAGTACAGAGGAAGGCATTACTGTTGCTTAAGTAGATACGTCATTAACTTCCTCTGCAAATGTCTCGCGAAATGAACATAACGAGAAAGTTAGAGAAATCCGCGGTCGTAAAAGGGCAATCGTTCTTCCTGTGAACCATTTGCAAATGGAACATGTGAGGGAGAAGTACTCTCCGCCAGACACCGTGAAGTGACGTGCTGAGTATGGTTGTGTAAGATTTACATAGCGTAATATAGGGCGGCTGTCAAATGACAGCGTGGCAGATGGGAACACTGTGTGTACACTCTTTACTATTTGGTTCAAATGGTTCAAATGGCTCTGAGCACTATGGGACTTAACACCTGTGGTCATCAGTCCCCTAGAACCTAGAACTACTTAAACCTGACTAACCTAAGGACATGACACACATCCATGCCCGAGGCAGGATTCGAACCTGCGACCGTAGCAGTCGCACGGTTCCGGACTGCGCGGCTAGAACCGCGAGACCACCGCGGCCGGCCTTTACTACTTCAAAAGTATTCGCCACATCTGTTGATATACACTGAAGAGCCAAACCTGCCTAATATCGTGTAGGGCCCACGCGAGCACGCAGAAGTGTCGCAACACGACGTGGCATGGACTCGACTAACGTCTGAAGTAGTGATAGAGGGAACTGACACCATCAATCTGCAGGGCTGTAAATAAATCCGTAAGAGTACGACGGGATGGAGATCTTCTCTGAGCCGAATGTTGCAAGGCTTCCCACATATGCTCAATAATGTTCATGTCTGGGCAGTTTGGTGGCCGGCTGAACTGTTTAAACTCAGAAGAGTGTTCCTGGAGTCACTCTGTAGCAATTCTGGACGTGTGCGGTGTCGCATTGTCCTGCTGGAATTGCCCGAGTCCGTCGGAATGCACAGTGGACACGAATGGATGCGGGTGATCAGAGAGGATGCTTACGTACGTGTCACCTGTCAGACTCCTGTCTAGACATATCAGGACTTCCATATCGCTCCAACTGCACGCGCCACACACCAGCTTTAACAGTCCCCTGCTGATATGCAGAGTCTATGGAGTTATGAGGTACTCGTCCATCCGCTCGATACAATTCGAAACGAGAGTTGTCTGACCAGGCAACATGTTTCCACTGAAGTTAAAATCTTGTGGATTATTAGGCCGCGTCATGTTTCTTCTAAAATGATCGACGTTTCGACCCCTGTGCTGGGATCTTCCTCAGGATCTTCTGGTGTCCACTACTGCTACAACACTGTCAGAGACGACTGTCGCGTCCTCTTATAAACGGGGAGTTTTCACGCTACGTGTTGGAGAATATTAGCCAATGACTATGGCCCACCAATGGTAGCCATATGAATTTTAACCAATACTATGACTTCTACAGCACGAACGCGTGAAAACTCCCCGTTTATAAGGGGACGCGACAGTCGTCTCTGACAGTGTTGTAGCAGTAGTGGACACCAGAAGATCCTGAGGAAGATCCCAGCAGTGGGGTCGAAACGTCGATCATTTCAGAAGAAATACGACGCGGCCTAATAACCCAGAAGATTTTAACTTCAGTGACAACGGCCACGAAAGCCTGCAGACTTACATAACATGTTTCCAGTCATCAACAGTCCAGTGTCGGTGTTGACGGGCCCAGGCGAGGAGTAAAGCTTGCAGTCATCAGTGCTCCGAAAGCCCATATCGATGGTGTTTCGTTAACTGTTTCACACCCTGACACTTGGTGAGGGCCAGCATTGAAATCTGCAGCCGTTCGCGGAAGGGTTGCACTTCTGTGCACGTTGAAAGATTCTATTCAGTCGTCGTCGGTCCCGTTCTTGCAGGACCTTTTTCGGGCCTCAGCGATATCGGAGATTTGATGTTTTAGCTGATTCCTGATATTCACCGTACACTCGTGAAATGGTCATACTGGAAAAACCCCAGTCGATCGCTACGTCGGAGATACTGTGTCCCCATCGTCCGAGCGCCGACTACAACACGACGTTCAGACTCACTTAAATATTGATAACCCGCCGTTGTAGCCGCAGTAACCGATCTAACAACTGCGCCAGACACTTGCTGTCTTATATATGCGCTTTAGTCTGGAACCGCGCGACCGCTACGTTCGCAGGTTCGAATCCTGCCTCGGGCATGGATGTGTGTCATGTCCTTAGGTTTGTTAGGTTTAAGTAGTTCTAGGTCTAGGGGACTGATGACCTCAGATGTTAAGTCCCATAGTGCTCAGGGCCTATTTTTTCTTATATATGCGTTGCCGACCGCAGCGCCGTATTCTGCCTGTTTACACATCTCTGTATTTGATGCCTGTACCAGTTTCTTTGGCGCTTCAGTGTATCATCTTTCTGAGATATAAGACTATCGATGCCTCTGTGCAAAAATGTCTGCTGTTGCCTGTGGAAGCAGAATTGTATCGAGGCAGGCACCTCTTCATCAGAAGCAAATGGACGGCCACTGCTGTCTTTCTTCATGGCTCAATAGATATGTAAATCGCACGGATAGAGATCGGGCCAGTACGCAGGATGTGTAAGGGGTTCCTAGCGGAACTTCTGCAGCGTAGCAGAAATAACAAGCTCAGGGTAAGTTATGATGACATCTTTCACTGACTGCTAGCTCTGAGTGCCCTTTGACTTTCTGGAACACGGTGCCACAATCGAAACTTCGCAGAAATTTAAACTCGCCATCATGTCAAAAAGCACAGGAAAGTTGACGTAGTGTATTATTCTGCCGCAGGATAACGCCCTCACGCATGTTGACAAAGTAGTTTCTCTCACGCTGCAGAAGTTTCGCTGGGAAGCACGTACACACGGTCCACACAGCTCCGATGTCTCCCCATGTGATTTCCCTATCTGCGGTGCCCTGCAGTAAGAGAGCCGTGGCTGCCGATTTGTTTCGCATGAAGAGGTGCTCGCCTCGGCGGAATAGTGTTTCCGTAGGCAAACGCAGACGTTTTTCAAATGGTTCAAATGGCTCTGAGCACTACGGGACTTAACACCTGAGGTCATCAGTCCCCTAGAACTTAGAACTACCTAAACCTAACTAATCTAAGGACGCCACACACATCTATGCTCGAGGCAGGAATCGAACCTGCGACGGTAGCAGTTGCGCGGTTCGGGACTGTGGCGCCTAGTACCGCTCGGCCACCGCCAGACGTTTCTCCATGAAGGCATTTACCGTCGTGCCTCACAGTGTGACAGGAGCATTAAGAGTTAAGGCGATTAGCTTCATGATAGTAACAAGCAGGTCAGTTACATTTAGCCGCCTCGCTGTCGTCTGACTACATGTGTAGTGGGTGGACTAAGTAACGAAGACACTGTTCACGCATTCGTTTCACAAGCTGCGACCTGCAGCACAACTGTGTCAGGCGTTAATGCTCACCATGAACACTCTGTTGGTGAAATCGATCACAATCTTTCTGTGCTGCACATTGCTGGCAAAGGAATGCAGGTGGACATCCTTGAACAATTACAGATTTTCATCCGCAAACGGAAATCAGCTTAAGAAAGTGCTAAATGAAAAATCTGAATCAACACGAAACTTTGTCGTCCAGAATTTCCTAGACATCCATGCACCAAAAAAACAAAAATGACAATAATAACACATATTGATTTTTTTGTGCAAATTTTGTTGGCCTCTTCTTGTAACAACATTCGAAATCTGTAACTTATAAATTTTTTTTAATTGCGTAGTAAATATTTCAGTTAATTTGTTTACCTTTTTTGCGCAACTGTTAACCCATATTAAAATTATGTTACCAATATAAAATAACTGTTCTAACTAGGAAAATTTATTGAAATATAATATGTGTACTAGTAATATGTGTACTGTAATACAATGCATCTCATGCCAAAGACTATGGTATAGTAAAGTGTAATATCCATATTCTTCGTAAAAACATCCAGTATTTGGTTTCTGTGAATCAACGTAAACCCAAGCGCAACTAAGTACCGTGTATGCTGTCGCAGAACAGGTTCAGCGGCACAGTCGCCGTGGTGTGGTGGTTGTGATAGTGGGCTGCTCAACGGGGGGTTGTGAGTTCGAAACTCACCTGCACTGTGCAATGTTACTTTCTATATTCGGTTCGAGTACATTCCATAACTATCGACAAAGGGCAACAATCATTGTACTGGAATGTTTTGTACCTGTATACACTGCGGGCCATTCAAATTACTACACCAAGAAGAGATGCAGATGATAAACGGGTATCCATTGGACAAATATTACGAGAACAGACATGTTATTACATATTCACGAAATTTGGGTGCGTAGATCCTGAGAAGTCAGTACCCAGAACAACCACCTCTGGCCGTAATAACGGCCTTGGTACGCCTGGGCATTGAGTCAAACAGAGCTTGGATGGCGTTTACAGGTACAGCTGCCCATGCAGCTTCAACACGATACCGCAGTTCATCAAGAGTAGTGACTGACGTATTGTGACAAACCAGTTGCTCGACCACCATTGACCAGACGTTTTCAGTTGGTGAGAGATCTGGAGAATGTGCTGGCCAGGGCAGCAGTCGAACATTTTCTGCATCCAGAAAGGCCCGTACAGGGCCTGCAACATGCGGTCGTGCATTATCCTGCTGAAATGAACGGTTTCCCAGAGATATAATGAAGGGCAGAGCCACGGGTCGTAACACATCTGAAATGTAACGTCCACTTTTCAAAGTGCCGTGAAATGCGAACAAGAGGTGACCGAGACGTGTAACCAATGGCAACCCATACTATCACGTCGGGTGATACGCCAGTATGGCGATGACGAATACACGCTCCGAATGTGCGTTCACCGCGATGTCGCCAAACACGGATGCGACCATCACGATGCTGTAAACAGAATCTGGATTCATCCGAAAAAATGACGTTTTGCCATTCGTGCACCCAGGTTCGTCGTCGAGTACACCATCGCAGTCGCTCCTGTCTGTGATGCAGCGTCAAGGGTAACCGCAGCCACGGTCTCCGAGCTGATAGTCCGCGCTGCTGCAAACGTCGTCGAACTGTTCGTTTTTGCCTTGCGAACGTCCCCATCTGTTGACTCAGGGATCGAGACATGGGTGCACGATCCGTTACAGCCATGCCGACAAGATGCCTGTCATCTCGACTGCTAGTGATACGAGGCCGTTGTGATCCAGCACGGCGTTCCGTATCACCCTCCTGAACCCACCGATTCCATATTCTGCTAACAGTTATTGGATCTCGACCAACGCGAGCAGCAATGTCGCGATACGATAAACCGCAATCGCGTTAGGCTACAATCTGACCTTTATCAAAGTCGGAAACGTGATGGTACGCATTTCTCCTCCTTACACGAGACACCACAACAACGTTCCACCAGGCAACGCCGGTCAACTCCTGTTTGTGTATGAGAAATCGGTTGGAAACTTTCCTCATGTCAGCACGTTGTAGGTGTCGCCACCGTCGCCAACGGTGTGTGAGTGCTCTGGAAAGCTAATCATTTGCATATCACAGCATCTTCTTCGTGTCGGTTAAATTTCGCGTCTGTAGCACGTCATCTTCGTGGTGTAGCAATTTTAGTGGCCAGTACTGTATATACTGTACGTGTTCTGGCGGCGGGAGGCAGTTCGCTCCGCGCTCTTGTACGTGCGAGTGCTGCATAAACCTTCGGTAAGTGAGTGTCCGTCATTCATCTTACACCTTCCTCTACGGGACATTATTCTGGTGGAGACGTTGGGTATTGGAACTTGTGACGGCGCACATTATCGACGACGCAGTGGCTCCGATCAGGCCACGACAGAGCCGCCGTTTACGTGGCGAGAAACCCGAGTTCGAGCCATGTTCAACAGATCGCAATCTGTCGGAGACAGAAGGTGAAGAGGACGTCGCGATGGCAGCAACTGTGTGCCGCCACATGAGACATCCTTCTGGGTTCTCTGGTGACGATGGCCAACTTCCAAACAAGTGGCTGAAGGTGTATGAGAGTATAGCCAAATTTAACAAATGGGATAACGCCGTGTGTTTGGCTGACGTTTTTTCTACTTGGAGGGCACTGCCAAGCAATGGTATGAGAACAACGAGGAGTATTCCAGACGGAACTGCGCATTTATGTATTTCGGCGACACACGACGACAGAAGTGCAAGCCGTCCAGAAGAAACTACAGCATCCTACATTCAACACGTGTTGGAGCTGTGTAAAATAGTGGATCCTCGAGTGAAGGAGGAAGATAAGGCTGCACATCTCATGAAGGGCGTTGCTGAGGACATGTACCAAGCCCTACTCCTGAAGGAAATTTCGACAGCAGACGACTTCATACAATGGTGCCAGTATATCGAGACAATGCACCAAAAAGAATTACATACAAGAAGTTTGAACGGCTTCCATACGTCATATCGATGTCTGTGATGGAGGAAGAAACTGATTTCACAAGTGTTCTTCATCAGACAGTGAGAGAGGAAGTTCAGAAGGCACTTGAATTGCATAGGGAGCAATAAACCGAGACGCTTCAAGAGGTCATATGCGATGAAGTGGAACAGATATTGAACCCAATCTCTCGTCCTTCAGTTCCGTTTAAAACGGTAAAAAAGTCCCAGATGAAGTTACGTTCCTACAATGCCGCATCAGGAACCACTCTGGGCACCAAGTAAGACCGACGTCTGGAGGACCCAGGATAACCAAACAGTGTGTTTTCACTGCGGACGACCGGGACATATGGTCCGCTGTTGTCGAGAAAGGCGGCGGATATTTGATGACGCCCGCGTCAGAAGACAGCAGACCGACCTTAGCCGACGCCAACTCCGGGAGGACGAAGATGAACAGGAAGATGTGTATGCAGGACGACGTAGGTCACCATCGCCGCAAGCTAGCCGCTGGAGAGGACGCTCCCCAACACGCCGATCAAGGTCTCCATCGCCGTTTAGAAGCTCCAGCCGATCACCTAGCCGCCGCAACCTGCAAAACTAAAGGGTCCGACCTTCCTTGGAGGTGAGGCCCACGGAAGAGAGAAATCCTTCGCTGTCGATCACTACAAAAACTGAGAGGAAACTGCGTCGATATCCTCACGGACGGCCGACCAGCCCAAGCTCTTGCGGACTCTGGAGCATGATATTCAGTCATTTCGGAGAAGTACCGTAGCCAGTTGCAGAAAACCATATTCGTCGACAGCAAAACATCTCTTCTGAAGGTGGCTAATGGGAAATATGTAAAACCTACAGGAAGATGTGTCATTCGTGTGGATATAAGTGGCCATACACGGCCCTTAGAATTCATCGTCTTACAAGAGTGTAGTCATGACGTCATTCTCGGATGGGACTTTTTGAAAGCTACTCAGGCAATTATAAATCGTGGTCGCTCGAAGATTATGCTAGACGAGATGAGTTACTGTGGACAGGAAGATGCGCATCTGAAAGTGTGGAGACTGTGTGTGCTGTATGAAGTGATCAGTGCTGCAGTCAGCGCTAGAAAGTTAACCAGTGGATCTTGTAGTGGAATTTAAGAGAAGCATACCACTGAAGAATAACTTGGTCATCCCAGCCTCTGTCGTCTCGTTTAAGAACGGAATTGGTGAACTGTTGGTAGTTAACTGTCGCCAAGAACTGTAGATTCTTCCAAGACGCATCTGAGAGCATACTGTGTGTCAGCAACGGAACGTCGAATAATTTGCGACGAGCTGGAGAAAGTGATGAAGAATGACATAATTCAGCGTTCGCAGAGCCCATGGTCGTCACCAGTGGTTCTCGTCAGGAAGAAGGATGGCGGTTGGCACATTTGTGTTGATTACAGAAAGCTTAATAAGATAACTAAAAAGGACGTTTACCCTCTTCCACGAATTGACGATACACTAGACTGTATGAAGAAGTTTTTCTCAACCATGGACATGTACTTGAGATACTGGCAAATCGAAGTAGATGAGGCTGATCTTGAGAAAACTGCATGCATCGCCTCCGAGGGCGTGTATGAGTTTAAGGTAATGGCGTTTGGTTTGTGTAATGCACCAGCAACTTTTGAATGGGTGATGGATAATCTTCTAAGTGACCGGAAGTGGATGGCTCTGAGCACTATAGGACTTAACATCTGTGGTCATCAGTCCCATATAACTTAGAACTACTTAAACCTAACTAACCTAAGGACAGCACACAACACCCAGCCATCACGAGGCAGAGAAAATCCCTGACCCCGCCGGGAATCGAACCCGGGAACCCGGGCGTGGGAAGCGAGAACGCTACCGCACGACCACGAGATGCGGGCCCGGAAGTGGATGTGTCTTTGTTATCTAGATGACATTATAGCGTTCTCAGAGACATTTGATGAACATATAAAAAGACTGAGCGCCATTCTCAAGTGTCTCCAAGGCGGACTGAAACTTAATTCAAGGAAGTGTCTCTTTGGAGCAAAAGAAATCAAAATACTTGGACACCTTGCGTCAAACGAAGGTATGCGGCTAGACCCAGAGAAGGTGAGATCTGTAACGAAATTTCCTATTCCTAAAAGTATCAGAGATGTGAGAAGCTTCCTCGGATTATGTTCTTATTACCGTTATTTTATCAAAGACTTTTGTATCAAAGCCATGCCACTCCAACAGTTATTAAAAGCCAATGCTAAATTTATCTGGGGTGGTGCTCAACAAGATTCTTTCGATGTGCTGTCAAAAGCTCTGACGACTAACCCTGTACTTGGTCTGTATGATCAGAGAGCACGTACAGAACTACACACAGAAGCCAGTGGGTATGGGATCGGTGCTGTTCTGCTTCAGATTTCGGATGGAAAAGAGAAGGTTATAGCCTATGCTTCTAGGACACTTACAAAAGCCGAGAGAAACTACTCAACTACAAAAAGAGAATGTCTTGCTGTGATCTGGGCCATGTGCAATTTTTGACAGTATCTCTATGGAAGGCCATTCACAGTTGTTACAGACCATCATTCACTTTGTTGGTTGACAGGTCTGAAGGATCCAACAGGACGACTCACCAGGTGGGCACTACGTCTTCAAGAGTATGACATTACCATAGTGTACAAATGTGGAAGAGAACACCAAGATGCTGACTGTCTCTCAAGATACCCTGTGCAAGACCATCAAGACTTTGATGAAGATAGTGACTGTCTCGCTGCACTCCAGGATCTCTCTGCTGAGCAGAAGGACGCCAAGATATCTCAAATTATGCTTGCCTTAAATCGGTCAGAGGATGTGAAAGGACAATTTGAGGTAGTTAATGGATTACTCTGCAAGAAAAACTTTGATCCGTTTGGAAAGAGGTGGTTACCAGTGATTCCTAAACAAATGCGCTGTGATGTTCTACAGAAATTGCATGACACACCTGGGGCCGGACATTTAGGATTTATTAAGACATACGATAGGATCCGCAAAAGATTTTTCCGGTCAGGTTTATTTAGGAGTGTCCATCACTATGTGTCGCTTTGTCGAGGGTGCCAGAGGAGAAAGGCAGTGCCTCAGAAACCACCTGACCGACCCATACCAATTCCACCAGCGGAAACGCCTTTCCAGCGTGTTGGGATTGACCACCTCGGACGATTTCCAACGTCTGCTAGTGCCAATAGATGGATTATTGTTTGCACGAATTATCTGACACGCTACGCCATTACGAAAGCCGTGAAAGAAGCCGAAGCATTCGAGGTAGCCAAAACTTGGAAGACATTGTATTAAAACACGGTGCTCCGAGGTCGTTAATTACGGATCGAGGGAAAGTTTTTCAATCGAATCTTGTGACAGAGATAAACCGTCAGTGCAACATTACTCATCACATGACGACTGCCTACCATCCGCTAACTAACGGGCTTTTTTTTTTTTTTTTGGTCATCAGTCTATACTGACTGCTGTACTCCAGACGTACATCCTCAGAAATTTCTTCCTCAAATTAAGACCGGTATTTGATATTAGTAGACTTCTCTTGGTCAGAAATGCCTTTTTTGCCATAGCGAGTCTGCTTTTGATGTCCTCCTTGCTCCGTCCGTCAGTGGTTATTTTACTGCCTAGGTAGCAGAATTCCTTAACTTCATTGACTTCGTGACCATCAATCCTGATGCTGAGTTTCTCGCTGTTCTCATTTCTACTACTTCTCATTACCTTCGTCTTTCTCCGATTTACTCTCAAACCATACTGTGTTCTCATTAGACTGTTCATTCCGTTCAGCAGATCATTTAATTCTTCTTCACTTTGAAACGTCCCCTTTGAAAAATTATACAGGACTGTAGTTAACCTGACACACGATATTTTTAGCGCAACGCAATCTGACTTTCAAAAAATCCCTACGAAAAAATGGCCCTGACTAACATTAACCTATACCTTTCACAAATCACTTACCTCACAAAAATCTTCGTTACTGGAACTACTGCAATACAGCGAGCGCCACTACTGCCAGCTAAATAAAAGATTCAAAATATGGAAGGCACTAACTACTGATAGGCATAGTTAGCAAATGAAAGATTTTAATAGAGAACAAACAATGTATTTACCTTAATAGTCATAATACACTCCTGGAAATTGAAATAAGAACACCGTGAATTCATTGTCCCAGGAAGGGGAAACTTTATTGACTCATTCCTGGGGTCAGATACATCACATGATCACACTGACAGAACCACAGGCACATAGACACAGGCAACAGAGCATGCACAATGTCGGCACTAGTACAGTGTATATCCACCTTTCGCAGCAATGCAGGCTGCTATTCTCCCATGGAGACGATCGTAGAGATGCTGGATGTAGTCCTGTGGAACGGCTTGCCATGCCATTTCCACCTGGCGCCTCAGTTGGACCAGCGTTCGTGCTGGACTTGCAGACCGCGTGAGACGACGCTTCATCCAGTCCCAAACATGCTCAATGGGGGACAGATCCGGAGATCTTGCTGCCCAGGGTAGTTGACTTACACCTTCTAGAGCACGTTGGGTGGCACGGGATACATGCGGACGTGCATTGTCCTGTTGGAACAGCAAGTTCCCTTGCCGGTCTAGGAATGGTAGAACGATGGGTTCGATGACGGTTTGGATGTACCGTGCACTATTCAGTGTCCCCTCGACGATCACCAGTGGTGTATGGCCAGTGTAGGAGATCGCTCCAAACACCATGATGCCGGGTGTTGGCCCTGTGTGCCTCGGTCGTATGCAGTCCTGATTGTGGCGCTCACCTGCACGGCGCCAAACACGCAAACGACCCTCATTGGCACCAAGGCAGAAGTGACTCTCATCGCTGAAGACGACACGTCTCCATTCGTCCCTCCATTCACGCCTGTCGCGACACCACTGGAGGCGGGCTGCACGATGTTGGGGCGTGAGCGGAAGACGGCCTAACGGTGTGCGGGACCGTAGCCCAGCTTCATGGAGACGGTTGCGAATGGTCCTCGCCGATACCCCAGGAGCAACAGTGTCCCTAATTTGCTGGGAAGTGGCGGTGCGGTCCCCTACGGCACTGCGTAGGATCCTACGGTCTTGGCGTGCATCCGTGCGTCGCTGCGGTCCGGTCCCAGGTCGACGGGCACGTGCACCTTCCGCCGACCACTGGCGACAACATCGATGTACTGTGGAGACCTCACGCCCCACGTGTTGAGCAATTCGGCGGTACGTCCACCCGGCCTCCCGCATGCCCACTATACGCCCTCGCTCAAAGTCCGTCAACTGCACATACGGTTCACGTCCACGCTGTCGCGGCATGCTACCAGTGTTAAAGACTGCGATGGAGCTCCGTATGCCACGGCAAACTGGCTGACACTGACGGCGGCGGTGCACAAATGCTGCGCAGCTAGCGCCATTCGACGGCCAACAACGCGGTTCCTGGTGTGTCCGCTGTGCCGTGCGTGTGATCATTGCTTGTACAGCCCTCTCGCAGTGTCCGGAGCAAGTATGGTGGGTCTGACACACCGGTGTCAATGTGTTCTTTTTTCCATTTCCACGAGTGTATATATTTCAGTTCATGATTTTCCAGTATTACAAATTTCAAAACTCCGCCATCTCTCTCCCCACATCCACCACTGCTGGCGGCTCACCTCCAACTGCGCAATGCTATGCGCTGTTCACATCCAGCTGCCCAACACTACAATGGCAGACAACAATGCAAACTAGCCACAGACTGCACACAGCACAGCCAGCGATTTTCATACAGAGCGCTACGTAACGTTGCCAACAAGAAAACATAAACGGCCTACTTACATAGCCCCCATGCTCCCCACAAAAATTTTACAAATTGTTTTGGGCAGTGGCCAGTAATGATTTGATAAAATTTTTCATAATAACAAAGACATCAAAGGCACACACTTATTGATACATTTGTTGGTCAAAAGCTAAAATTTTCTCACAGTCCATAAAGACAGTCCTGATCATTGATCACAGCAACATTGCAGTGTTTTTCTCAAAGTCTGAGCAGTAAAAGAAAATGCACACGGAAGTAGTGGATTTCCATGCAATCTTGAAGAAGTAGTGTTGTCCTTCCAACGGAAAGACAGTGCTGACTCTTGACATGCTGACAGGTAATGGGCCACAACAGAGCAAACCCACAGCAGAGTCAATCGACGTTTTGAAGAGTATTGGTGGGTAGGTCATCACAGAGCAGACCCACTGTAGTCCTGGTAGAGATTACGATATTGGTGGGCCACCAGAGGTGCAGACCCACTGCAGTCCTTGTAGAGATAATGGTATTGTTGGGCCATCAAAGATGTAGACCCACTGTAGTCCTTGTAGAGACAGCCAGCAGCCATCTGTTGCGACTGTGCAGGTGCACAATCACCATCGAAGAGTCTTGCGGAGAATATAGCAAGTCCATAAACCACCACATGTCCACTCACAAAAAATTTGTTTGAAATGTCCTTAGAACCAGCAATGCTGTTATCCAGTCCCTTGCTGAATTACCAGCACACGTGCAAACACTAACAGTCCCTACTTCTCACATATTGTCCATGTACTATGACCAACAGAAGCGTGTGCAGTGAAATGTAACTTACAAGTTACTTAATTTGTTGAACTGGTGTCAATTACAATTTTATAACATAAGAATACAATAACAAAGGTACAAAATACATCATTAAAGAACATAACAATACAGATAAGATTTGTAGTAAAACAGGCTTTACAAAAGAATAGAAATAGACATATACATCAGTGTTTACAGGGATTATGACATACATACATACATAAAAGATCAGAATAACTTTTGAAACATCAACTTCACACGTGAGCAACAAAACAGAACAGAAAAAATAATGTCTAAACATCTTTACAAAGTAAATGACATACACTCCTGGAAATGGAAAAAAGAACACATTGACACCGGTGTGTCAGACCCACCATACTTGCTCCGGACACTGCGAGAGGGCTGTACAAGCAATGATCACACGCACGGCACAGCGGACACACCAGGAACCGCGGTGTTGGCCGTCGAATGGTGCTAGCTGCGCAGCATTTGTGCACCGCCGCCGTCAGTGTCAGCCAGTTTGCCGTGGCATACGGAGCTCCATCGCAGTCTTTAACACTGGTAGCATGCCGCGACAGCGTGGACGTGAACCGTATGTGCAGTTGACGGACTTTGAGCGAGGGCGTATAGTGGGCATGCGGGAGGCCGGGTGGACGTACCGCCGAATTGCTCAACACGTGGGGCGTGAGGTCTCCACAGTACATCGATGTTGTCGCCAGTGGTCGGCGGAAGGTGCACGTGCCCGTCGACCTAGGACCGGACCGCAGCGACGCGCGGATGCACGCCAAGACCGTAGGATCCTACGCAGTGCCGTAGGGGACCGCACCGCCACTTCCCAGCAAATTAGGGACACTGTTGCTCCTGAGGTATCGGCGAGGACCATTCGCAACCGTCTCCATGAAGCTGGGCTACGGTCCCGCACACCGTTAGGCCGTCTTCCGCTCACGCCCCAGCATCGTGCAGCCCGCCTCCAGTGGTGTCGCGACAGGCGTGAATGGAGGGACGAATGGAGACGTGTCGTCTTCAGCGATGAGAGTCGCTTCTGCCTTGGTGCCAATGATGGTCGTATGCGTGTTTGGCGCCGTGCAGGTGAGCGCCACAATCAGGACTGCATACGACCGAGGCACACAGGGCCAACACCCGGCATCATGGTGTGGGGAGCGATCTCCTACACTGGCCATACACCACTGGTGATCGTCGAGGGGACACTAAATATTGCACGGTACATCCAAACCGTCATCGAACCCATCGTTCTACCATTCCTAGACCGGCAAGGGAACTTGCTGTTCCAACAGGACAATGCACGTCCGCATGTATCCCGTGCCACCCAACGTGCTCTAGAAGGTGTAAGTCAACTACCCTGGCCAGCAAGATCTCCGGATCTGTCCCCCATTGGGCATGTTTGGGACTGGATGAAGCGTTGTCTCACGCGGTCTGCACGTCCAGCACGAACGCTGGTCCAACTGAGGCGCCAGGTGGAAATGGCATGGCAAGCCGTTCCACAGGACTACATCCAGCATCACTACGATCTTCTCCATGGGAGAATAGCAGCCGGCATTGCTGCAAAAGGTGGATATACACTGTACTAGTGCCGACATTGTGCATGCTCTGTTGCCTGTGTCTATGTGCTTGTGGTTCTGTCAGTGTGATCATGTGATGTATCTGACCCCAGGAATGTGTCAATAAAGTTTCCCCTTCCTGGGACAATGAATTCACGGTGTTCTTATTTCAATTTCCAGGAATGTATTATTAGAAAAATTCTACTACATAACTCTTATTAGCTAAACACATAAAGACAGGAGAAACACAAATATACAAGAGTACACAAACACATAGCGGAATAACACAAAAGGAAAGACAGGGTTCGTTTTCAGTGGGACATTTGGTACTGCAGTCCAACCCAAAACTTCGTTCTGTAGATCTTTCCCCTTATTTCAACATTTGTTTCCACAAAAAAAAATCCTATCCAAGCATGCTTTCTGTATTCTGTTCACATCCTCTTTCAAAATTCTTTTTTGGCCAAACAATTTTCTTATAGCTTCTGAATGCATTTCTTCCAGTTCATCACAACACATTCTCTTTTATAGCCTACCCCATCTTAAGCTAGCTTAAATCTACTGAGCTCAGATATATATACTAAGGGACGAGGCAATGCAGCAGCACATAACAAATTAACACAAACAGCAAGGACAAAAAAAATACAAATTGGCAAAGTAAGCAACAATATTACAACTAATGTAAGGCAATGAGCAGCAAACAAGAAAAATAAATCAGTAGTAAACTGGCTTAGCAGAGTAACACAAAGTCAAATTCAATAACACTATGCCTGGCAAACAGCAGCAGCAAATACAAAAACTTATATCTAAACATGACATAGCTCAAGCAGAAAAAATATTACACTAAAAATGGCCATATCTATTACCTATGTCACATCTTAACACTAGAGTGATGCATCACGAGAACTTACACTAGCAGATAAGTTACCAAATCGTAAAGAAATTATTTATGCAATTCCTGTGAAGGGAAATGTCTATTTATGTGCCCTTGTTTTCTTGGAAGTAGATCATAAATTTCTTAGAATGAGATTTTCACTCTGCAGCGGAGTGTGCGCTGATATGAAACTTCCTGGCAGATTAAAACTGTGTGCCCGACCGAGACTCGAACTCGGGACCTTTGCCTTTCGCGGGCAAGTGCTCTACCAACTGAGCTACCGAAGCACGACTCACGCCCGGTACCCACAGCTTTACTTCTGCCAGTACCTCGTCTCCTACCTTCCAAACTTTACAGAAGCTCTCCTGCGAACCATGCAGAACTAGCACTCCTGAAAGAAAGGATATTGCGGAGACATGGCTTAGCCACAGCCTGGGGGATGTTTCCAGAATGAGATTTTCACTCTGCAGCGGAGTGTGCGCTGTTATGAAACTTCCTGGCAGATTAAAACTGTGTGCCCGACTGAAAATCGAACTCGGGACCTTTGCCTTTCGCGGGCAAGTGCTCTACCAACTGAGCTACCGAAGCACGACTCACGCCCGGTACCCACAGCTTTACTTCTGCCAGTACCTCGTCTCCTACCTTCCAAACTTTACAGAAGCTCTCCTGCGAACCATGCTCAGTTGGTAGAGCACTTGCCCGCGAAAGGCAAAGGTCCCGAGTTCGAGTCTCGGTCGGGCACACAGTTTTAATCTGCCAGGAAGTTTCATAAATTTCTTATTGACTGGATCTGTAGGCATAAAATAACCATATTAGTACATATATTAAATTTTATTTTAACCAATGCTGCAGTGCAGCTAGAAACTAGATATTAAAGAAAATGAGCAAATATGTACAAAGGACAGCATGAAACATCATTCATTAGCCATATGGCATTTCATAAGGCAGTAAAAATTCTCTCAATTCTCGAGAAAGACGCTTGTCATAATCAGGTGTGCAGATGTAAGTATCTTTCCAAGTAATGAGTGTGTCGTATTTGTGGTACTTTCTACCAAGGAATGTCAATAGCGAGGATAATGGCCTCCCTTTTTTTTTCTTTTCTACCTGTGTCTCTGAAAAGTCACCCACTAATGGCTTTTTCTCCAGGCATCTGACACATCTGGGTGCCCACGACACATTATGTGCAGGTGGTCACTTAGCTTTCTTACGGAAATATTTACGACAGCAGTTTCCGCTACAGTGACAGTCTCATATAAATACATTTCACAGGGCAAGAATTTGCGTTACAAATCTGTAGAAACAAAATCCTATTGATATAACAGTGTCCAAAATATTTTCGTTGGCATTGTAATACATTCAAGCATTTACATGCATTTCATAACTCTAAAAGTACGATTCTTGATTTCCAACAACCTTTTTCACAAACCAGAGTCCCTAACCACTACTCATTATTCCTTACCTTATTCATCGACACTTCTTCAATATTTCATCATAACAGATACGTAGCATAATCAAATTCCTCATATACGGTAGCATCATCTTATTGATCATAAACATACCTCAACAGCATAATACACATCGTCGTCATAAAAATAACATCATAACATCATAACACCTCAGTCAAATCTCAAAAAGTCGTAACTTTCTGCAATAATTTCAAAACCTAAAAAAAATTCTCTGCTCATGTCAAAAGTATCATCAGCCTCAAACATACTTTAAAAATCATGATCCCATACCAAATAGTATCACAATCTCATAGTATCACAATTGTTCCGAAAAAATATGAACTGTTCACAAAGTACAGATAAAATACAATTTCATAAGTGATAAGTTATCCAGCTGTGTAATTGCATAAACATCTGTCACTGACGTAGTAAAAAAAATGTTTATCTCTCAGTTAAATGATCAGGTAGCTTTGTATTTTGTGTTGGAGAAATATGGTACTGATGTGTAAAGTTGTATAAGCAAATACCATATTAGCTAGGGCTCCTTGTGCTTGCCACACACATGGTACACAAAGTAAGCATGTACCCCCCTGAGGATTAATGTAATTATATCCTCAGGTGTTACAGATTACAGCAATGGAATGAAATATATCACGGAAAACCCTTGTATCATTTTACTTCAAATATCTTAAAAAAATAAATGTTTTAAGTGCGAAATTAATCACTCAAATACGTGTACTGTAGCGCTAAACTGTGCGTCATGTTGTAAGATAATCTCTGTGGAAGTGTCGTAGTTATCGTCCTCCAAACATGTTTTACTTTCCAGAAGAATTCAGAAAACTGTGCAGATATAAAACAGATACACCGCAAAAGCAACATTGTAAATTGTCACTCATTAGTAGCGGCGTGATAAAATCGTGTAGCTGTCACATTAACTAACCTCTGTGTCATCTGGTATCTCACAGAAAGCACTTTAAATTCAGAATGTATTTTCAAATAAACCAAAATGTTGCATTAAAATCTCATTAGCAGTACTGGTAAATGTTCTAAGTATGTGAGCCTTATAGTCGTTACGTAATCGTGCAACAAACAAGCAAGAATGCACACACACAATTACACTGTGTCATCTGTTCACAATAACAATGCATTCGTAATTTCTGTTTAAATAAATTCTCTTGGTGCTTGACTGGTATTTAACTTTAAACATTGTTGCATGTTAACAGTTTCTTAAGTCTGACAAAGCATACTAGTAATGTAAAGTGAAAAGTAATATGGCAAGGACAAAGTTAAAAAGCAGATTATTTTTCAATAAACGGTTTTACATGTGAAATGTGGTGTAAACCTTTACTCTTCCTAGTACGCAGAGTTTCAACTTCAACGCAATTATCATGTGGTATACGTCTGATTCTGTAAGGTCCATTGTAAACCAGAAAGAATTTGTGACTCAAGTGTTTCTTCTTATGTGACAATGAATGAGCTTTAATGAGAACTTTCTGACCAATATATAATTTCTTTGCATTTGCTTTACCGTGTAGTTTTCTCCTTTTGTCTGCTGCAGATTTTATATTTTTAATAGCCAAATCAATTATGTCTTTGTGTCGAAGTTTACGTGTATTCGGGAAAGGTATAAGCTCTCTGATTCTGTTCGGTGGTTCTTCATTCTTCAGTACAAGAGTAGGTGGTAAAGCAGTGAGTCATGAGGCACTTCACTCAGCACGTTTTGAAATAAGTTTAAATATCTGTCCCAATGCTGATGCTTTCTGTGACAATGAAGTCTGCAAAGTTTATTGATTTCTTTCATAATCCGTTCGGAGGGGTTACAATGTGGTGAGTACAATGAAATAAAAACAGGTTTGATTTTATGATTCCGAAGCATGCGTGACCAAACAGCAGATCTGAGTTGCGGTCCGTTATCTGAAATGACTTTTCTAACGTGTCCAACTTCACGTAAGAAATTTTTAACAAAGGCGTTGGATACAGACCGTCCAGTGGCTTTACGTAACGGTGTGAAAGAAACAAATTTTGAAGTAAGTTCAACAGCGACTAGAACGTACGAAAATCCATTAGATGTTCTGACAAGCGGTCCCAAGAGATCAACAGCAGCATATTCTTTTAATTTAGAAGGAATAATAGGAAACAACAGAGCACGATGTGAGACAGTAGATGGTTTCGCCTTTTGACAAAGTTTACAAATAGACAAGACTCTTCGAATTCTCTTTTCCATATTGTTAAAATAACAAGTCGTTCGAAGAATATGATAACATTTTCGTGGACCAAAATGTGCGTAGCTGAAATGAATGTACCAAATGAGCTTATTAACAAAATCGTCAGGAATGCAAAGTACCCATAGCTTGTCATCAACAGTGCAGCGTTTGAAGAGTATGTTGTTTCTAACCAGGTAATAATGCCGAATCTGTGTGTGTGTCTTTTCATGCCATTTGCTCTTGATGTCTTTCCAAATCGGATCTTTATCTTGTTCATGAGCAATGTCCTTTAAAGGTGTGGTGATGAAGTTTTCAAAGGCGACGTTCTGAATGTAAAGAATACTGAAATTTTTCTCGAGGTTGCCTTCTGTGTTACTTTTCTCAAGCTCAGCCGGTGCGCGTGACAGTGCGTCCGCAACAATGTTCACCTTGCCGGGAATGTAGACTATTGTGAAGCGGAATTCTTGTAGAAACAATGCCCAACGTTTTAACCTGTCATGATTTAATTTTGAAGACATAAGAAATTGTAATGCACGATGATCACTGTATACTTTTACGTGCTTACCAGAAAGAAAGAAACGGAATTTGTTAAATGGCCAAACGATAGCTAAAGCTTCTAATTCAGTAACGGAATAATTTTTTTCAGATTTTGTTAGCACTCGGCTAGCAAAAGCAATGGTTTTCTGAACAGTAGTGTCATTTTCTATGGCTTCTTGAAATAAATGGGCACCAAGACCGACTTTAGAAGAATCCGTGCTAGGGCAGAAATCTTGTGACAGATCTGGATTAGCTAGTATTGGCGCGTTAAGTAGCGATTCTTTCAAAGAATTGAATTCCAACTGTGCTTGTTCGTCCCAGTTCCAAATAGTGTTTTTTCCAGTGAGAGAACAAAGTTTTGGTGTAACAAGAATTTGCATATTCAGAAAACGACGGTAAAAATTTACAAGACCTAGAAAACTGCGGACTTGTTTTTTTGTGGATGGAACTGGAATGGCTCTTACTGCTTCTAACTTTTCTGGATCCGGCTGAATGCCTTCAGAAGAAATAATATGTCCCAAAAACTTCACCTTTGTCCTATCAAATTCAGACTTTTCCAAGTTAACTGTAATTCCAGATTCTGCGAAAATATGTAACACGCTGTTGAGGATGCGATTGTGTTGTTCCCATGAGGCTTCTGCTATCAGAATATCGTCCACATATAAGGTGATGTGACGTTTTAAGAACTCAGGTAATATGGAATTTAGCCCGCGAATGAATGCTGCCGAAGAAATGTTCAAAACAAAAGGAAGATTCCGATAACAAACGCTGAAACAAAGGAAAGCTGTGTATTTTCTACATTCTGGATGAAGTTCGATCTGATAAAAGCTGGATCTGAGATCAATAGAAGACAACACTTTTACACCATTAAAATTTTGAAGAAGTTCTTCTAACGTTTGCGGCCTGTCTGTTTCAGGAATAATGATCGTATTGATTTGTCTCGAATCTAAGACAAGCCTGATCGATCCATTTTTCTTCTCAACAACATGTAATGGATTGTTGTATGAGCTTACTGCAAGCTCAATAATGCCCTCATTAAGCATAGATTGTATTTCTGTTCTAACACGGTCCCTATAATGCGCCGGAATTACGTATGGTCTAACACAAAATTTAGTATGCTCACGAACACGAAATTGGTATTGAAATCCCTTGATTGTTCCTGTTTTGTGAGTAAAAACTGTGGAATGTGCTTGTAAAATCTCAAAAAGGTCTTGCCTATCATTGTCATTACAATTCTCAATTGTTTGAATTTTATTCTGAATTAACTCATTAATTTCAAATATGCCGTCGATATCATCCCTGTCAGTTCTTGCAGAGTGATTGTTAGTGTCTAGTTCCGTAGAAAATTCCGAACTGTTGTCCAACAGAAGGTAAAGCCGATTAATTTCCTCGTCATGGTTTGAGAGCCAATCTTCAAATTTCAAAGCTATTGACTTACCTTCTTTTTCTAAAGTTATTTCAGCATCGTGAAAGTTTAAGATTGCTTTGTATTCATTCAAAAAGTCTACTCCCAGTATAATTTCCGTCGACAATAATGGAACAATGACAAAGTTCATAGAGAAGCTGTGGCTTTGACAAAAGAATTCTAAGTTGGTTTGTTGGCGTACACCTACACTTTTTCCAAAGATTGCACCTTGTAATTTAATCTTACGTAACGGAAGTGTGGGGCAATCGTTCGATTTGTTACATTTGCTAAAGGTTGTTTCACTAATTACTGAAATGGGACTGCCAGAGTCAAGTACTGCCGTAAATTTTACGTCATTTACTGTAACGTGAATCACAGGATATGCAATGTTGTTATGTTTTACGTCGTGTTCCTGGAGTAAGATGTCCCTAATGTCTTCCATTTTTACGTAATTACTAGCTACTGCAGCTGCGTCGTCAGTTTCATACATCTGTTTTGTGGCTGCCAGCGGTATGAGTCATTGCCTATTGTCTCTTTGTTGGTGCGCGTCGTTATTGGGATTTGGAGACCTAACGTCTACAAATTCGCCTTGTCGAGAGGCCCCTGTTCTGTTTGAATCCCGCCAGTTCTGATGCAATTCAGGTCTGTCATTACGATCATATCGTCTGTCGTCATGTCGGTAGATTCCATAGTTTCTTTCTTGTCGGTCACGTGGTGGAGAATTTCTCCCTGAATCGTAACTGCGCGCTGGACTGTTGCGTCTTAAGTTATTCTGTCTCCCCTGATAATATTTATTTTGGTTCCTATATTGTCTGTTTCTCTGATTGTCTCTGTGATAGTCATTACTGCGGAGAGGTGATCTTTCCCTGTAATTATTACTAATCTGCCAACGGTTGTCATACGGGTGGTACCTGTTTTGGTCACGATTTGTGTTGTGAGAATAGCCTTGTCGCGTCCACTTATTATTTCTTTCATTGTGGAATTGCGACGGATATGACCTGTAATTGTTGTGTTGCTGTTTCCGCTTTCCGCGATTGTCAGTGTCAATTTCTAATTCTTGTAAGAGTCCCTGAAAAGCTTCAATGTCGTCTTTGCAACGTCCTGCCAAAATAATATGTTGTAAATGTTCAGGCAATTTGATTAAGCAAATGCGGATGAGTTCTGAGGGGCTGTATGGGTTTGACAGGTACTGATTCTTGAGCAACATGTCTTCAAAATATTTCACAAGACTGGAAAATTCAGATTGTTCGAAATGTTTCATCATTATCATGCTATGTTTTACTCGGTCTTGTGTAGCTTGAGACCAATATGCTGAGAGGAAGGCATGATAAAATTCTCCTTCACTGTGACAATCGTGAATGACTGATTGCATTCTTACAGCTGGTTCATTCTCTAAGTAGCCACACATAAATTCTAATCTGTGCTCTAATGACCAGTTGGGAGGAAAACAATGAGAGAATTGATGGAGCCACGCTTGTGGATGAATGTCGTTGCCAGAATTCTTAAACGTTTTGAATTTACGTGTAGTAATGAACAGCTTATAGTCAAAATCATCATGTCGGCGAGTCGCATGTCGGTCATTGTTACGTCGTGTCGGCGGTTCAATCTCAAAATTCGGTGCACATCGCCAATTTCTTTCATAACTTCCGAAATGCCCTGTGTTATTATTTTGTGGCTGATCCGTATTTCTATGTCCCTCTTCACGTATTGGGGCGCGAGTGTCCTCTGAAATACGTAATTCTTGTATTACCTGTGTCAGCTGATCTTGTACTTCCCGGATTTCTCTTTTGTACTGTGTATTGATTTGATTTTGATTTTGTTTGAATTTTCTAATTTGTTCGCACTCTTCTGTGTCATTAAAGACTATCGGTTTTGTGTCATTAGTAGATAAATTATTTAGCTGATCCGAAAGTTCAACTACTTTCTCTGATAATGAACTAATTTCCTCCATGTGTCTTTCTGAACCAATTTTCAGAGTATCTACTGTGTCCTTTAAGTTTTCCTGAGTTTTTGAAAGTTGCGTAACCAAATCGGTAGATGCAACTGAGTCAATTTTAGCTTGCAAGGTCTCATGATTTTCATGAACAATAATTTGCAGTTCTTTTATGGCTGCTTCGTGATTCTGTAATGCATTTTCATGCCGCGAAAAAATAGGTTGAAAATGCTCACAAATTTGTGTTTTTACGTCATTACAGACTTTTTGACATTTCGATTCAATGTTATGTAACTCAGTAGTTAAATCTTCACGTGTTTGTTCAAGCGTGGTGTCTAACTTTTGAAGATTTTGTTCCATTGTGTCTAACTTTTTAAGATTTTGTTCAACTGTGTCTAACTGTTGGTGTGTTTGTCTCTGGTGTTGTTCCATTGTGTCTAACTTTTGAAGATTTTGTTCCATTGTGTCTAACTTTTGAAGATTTTGTTCCATTGTGTCTAACTTTTGAAGCTTTTGTCCCATTTGTAGCATTAATTGTAATAACAAATCACTGCTGTCTGAAACATGTTCCTCGGTGCTTTTCGGCAGTGAATTTGCACCGGCAACATTCACATTTTGACAAGCAGAAAATGTGTCTTGACTTATTTGAGAAAACGGTGAGGACAAAAAACCTGAATCTACAGTATTTGCGAGATTGTGTCCTGTCATTTCGGATTCCTGAGGCGAGCTGTTGCCGACCGATCGATCGATAATGCTTCCCTGTTCACTAATTGTTTCATTGTTTACGCCATTATTTGCCGCCCACTCCATTTCCCTATGCACAATTACCAAATTACTACTTTGAACATTAGTTAATTCATTACACGGTGGCGCTAACACACTGCTTTCGTCTTCACTGTCATTTCTCAGTTTACTTTGTAGCCTAGTATTACGTTTTTCACACGCCATTATTGTCACAATATTTCACACGACAACACAGAAAAGCACAATTTGAAGAGCAAAAATAAGAGAACACATTAACATAGTACTGAAAATAATATCTAGTTAATTGCAGCTGCGAAATACTTGGTGCAAATCTAAATGCATGCCACAACTGTTTTACTGTACAACAATGAAAGACTGCAACTACAAAGGAGATTTTCTCTACAATTATGCGCTAGCAATAAACAAAAACTACACTAATTACACAAACTACAAGAAAAAATCAGAAGATTCCAGTGAGGTATCCTCGGCTAAGGGTCGACATATGAAACGTCCCCTTTGAAAAATTATACAGGACTGTGCTTAACCTGACACACAATATTTTTAGCGCAGCGCAATCTGACTTTCAAAAAATCCCTACGACAGAATGGCCCTGACTAACATTAACCTATATCTTTCACAAATCACTTACCTCGCAAAAATCTTCGTTACTGGAACTACTGCAATACAGCGAGCGCCACTACTGCCAGCTAAATAAAAGATTCAAACTACGGAAGGCACTAACTACTGATAGGCATAGTTAGCAAATGAAAGATTTTAATAGAGAACAAACAATGTATTTACCTTAATAATGTTGAAAACTCATAATATACATAGCAGTTCATGACACCCAGTTTTAAAAATTTCACAACTCCGCCATCTCTCTCCCCACATCCACCACTGCTGGCGGCTCACCTCCAACTGTGCAACGCTACGCGCTGTTCACATCCAGCTGCCCAACACTACAATGGCAGACAACAATGCAAACTAGACACAGACTGCACACAGCACAGCCAGCGATTTTCATACAGAGCGCTACGTAACGTTGCCAACAAGAAAACATATACAGTTTACTTACAACTTTCACTCAGGATAGCTATGTCATCAGCGAATTGTATCATTGATATCCTTTCACCTTGTATTTTAATTCCACTCCTGAACCTTTCTTTTATTTCCATCATTGCTTCCTCGATGTACAGATTGAAGAGTAGGGGTGAAAGGCTACAGCCTTGTCTTACACCCTTCTTAATACAAGCACTTCGTTCTTGATCGTCCACTCTTATTATTCCCTCTTGGTTGTTGTACATATTGTAAATGACCCGTCTCTCCCTATAGCTTACCCCTACTTTTTTCAGAATCTCGAACAGCTTGAACGATTTTATATTGTCGAACGCTTTTTCCAGGTCGACAAATCCTATGAAAGTGTCTTGATTTTTCTTTAGCCTTGCTTCCATTATTAGCCGTAACGCCAGAATTGCCTCTCTCGTCCCTTTACTTTTCCTAAAGCCAAACTGATCGTCTCCTAGCGCATTCTCAATTTTCTTTTCCATTCTTCTGTATATTATTCTTGTAAGCAGCTTCGATGCATGAGCTGTTGAGCTGATTGCGCGATAAGTCTCGTACTTGTCAGCTCTTGCCGTCTAACGGGCTTACTGTCGCCTTAATAAGACTGAGACCCCCCCCCCATAAATCACGCAGGGCTAACACGTAATTAGGGTTGTGGAAAGGACCAAGGGAGTTGCGGTCGGATTCATTTCACAATTGTAATTTACTATCATTTAGTTCACAAATACACCTTTGGAAGAGTTAAATATGGTTCGCGGCTGAAGGCCTCCAAGCAGATGCTTTAGAATAAGTTCAATTTTGAAAAGACATAACACACAGTTAAATTTACGAATAAGATAAATCGTACACATATATGAGATCAGTATGCGGAGCGGGTGAAGGCCGCCGGATTAAATGTTCAAAGTTCCAAATATACTATGATGATTACGGAAGGCAGAAGGCGCCAATGTTTTAAGATGTTAAAAGGGCTGATGGTCTGCAAGGTGCACAGAATGAGATAAACAAACGCAACAAGATGTCTGAAGGCCGCAAGGTTAGTCTGAAAATTAATGAAATATATATATATATATATATATTGCAACAATCGGTAAAACAATACATTAAGTTCACAAATTTCCTTTTGCAACAATAACGGCGGAAGGCCCACAATAAATTGTAAAATCTCTCGGAGGAAATTACAATAACCTTTCAAGAGGAGAAGGCAATAATGTTTGGACTTGGAGGAAACTCTGAGAACATGTTTCTAGGGCTGAAGGCCCCCAGCTTTGCCCAATTGAAAATATAAATTACAGTAAAGCCCCCAAAACCCTTTTAAAATAAATCGCCACAACATTAACACTGCCAAAGAAAAATTAAGGGAAGAGCAGTGAGGAGCCTGCAGGGGATCGGTCTGTCCTCATTCACTTAGCCGAGACACACACCCAACTACACTCGATTCGTCCGAACCCAACCAAGGGACAGTCACGGACCAACCGACCAACCGCTTGCTTGCCACGGCGGACTACACGAGAGTTCAAGACCCCAAAAGAGTTACAAGTATCACTACCCCCAAACAAACGCGTATATGAACTGAGCTGCCAAAACAACACACCACGTTGGGCACCAACAACCGATGAGGAAAAGACACTGCCTGGAATGACGCTAGCGGCCAGGGCAGGTAACCAGAGCACAAGGCAGAGAATTCCGCTGGTGCACTTAACTATGGATAAATTAATTTAATCAGTTCCACCTGAAAAGACACTGCCAGGGCAGTTCCACCTGACGGCGGCTATCTCGAACATTTCACTCGTTGTTGCTCACAGGAAAACCTCCACAACAGCAACGCCGCAACCAACAACGTAATGCTCAAAACCACTCAACCTTGACGTCCTGGTTCGGAGAGCGACGACGCTCGCACCGATCTGACAGCTCCAGACAGACTCCGACGCTGCGCAGAGACCGCCAGCGGCCCACGGAGGTGTCCTCGGACCAACCGACCGACCGACAATCCACCCAAAAGTGATGCGCGGCGGCAACGGTGGGGCGGGCGATGTCCACGCAGGGCCCACTGCTGCTGCGAGCCGGCGACTGGCTGGCCCGGGCTGCGCTCCACACGCGTTGCAACTCAGTAATGCCAGCGATTTAAATCAACGAGTTGAGATGGAAATACGTTAAACCAGGGTATAAAATACCAAACGGCGCCGGCCGGGGTGGCCCAGCGGTTCTAGGCACTACAGCCGGGAACCGCGCGACCGCTACGGTCGCAGGTTCGAATCCTGCCTCGGTCATGGATATGTGTGATGTCCTTAGCTTAGTTAGGTTTAAGTAGTTCTAAGTTCTAGGGGACTGATGACCTCAGCAGGTAAGTCCCATAGTGATTAGAGCCATTTGAACCAAATGGTGCGACGGCGATCCACGCACCGCTCAGAGACCTTGGCCGACATCCCAGATCACGTAAGAAACAGATTGACCGTCCTTATGGCGGAACAGCCAACCGTAAAAATAGTTTTCCCGTCGGTCAACAGACGTCGCAGGCGACGCTACAGTGCCAACTGACCTGTCCACGTCGCCGAATTGGCAACGCCGTATCTTCGGTGACGTGAATGATGCTGCGCGCGAATGCATTCGTCACACAGCTGACTGTAGTAGCTCATGATCGGCTGTGGTTTTTCCCGAGTTTTAAATCTAAGAATGTAGATTAGCTCCTGTAATTCTACAAACCAAGTTTATTTCTCACAATCATATGCGAAATGAAATAAATGAAAAGTACCACACAAACATTTCTCGCGAGTTACTGTTTAAACGCAGACTGTATTGCAGTCGCAAGGGTTTTACACTCGCCTTCCATGCCGTCTATTTCCGTCTTTGCTATACAGCGCTTCTCATACGGATTATGGTGGTAAAAAAGATCTCCACGTGCAGGTTAACACTAGAAAGTTTTCAAAATGCGCACTCGGTTATGATGCTGGACATATTTCAGTGACAGTCATTTCAAATTTAAATTCTTTTACTTTGCATGTAACTTATCGTAAATGATATAAGAGTGGCACAAAACGTTGAATTTTGGATTGTTGTTGAAAGGGGGCTGCAAACGCGGTAATACACAAGTGAAAGCGTGTTTTTCGAGCATATTTTAGCGGTGTCAACTTTGAAGAGCCACAGACGGCAAACCATAATTATGTTAAAAATTTACTTTGTACAGTTTACAGATAACCCGCAAATATTCGCAACAGACGTACGCTTTTATCTGCAACACAGTTATTACTGGTGATATCCGCACTCGCGCAGACCTGTTACTATAAGTAGTGTTGGTTTCGAGTGAAAGCTGTGTGAGGATTATTAGCGCAGAGATAAAAAAAAAATTAAAATAGGCAGCGTCTATAGTTTGCGTGCTATGCTCGTTCTCTTCTATTCTCCTCCCTTCATTCCAGTATAAACGCTTGTTCACAAGTATAAATGAATGGCAGTGAACATTGGCGAATTATCTATGAATACTCGTTTGCAGCAGTGTAAGCGAGGTTTTACACTCGTCCACTTCGTTCGCTCTAGTATATACCAGGATTTAGAGGGACCGATGACCTAGCAGTTAGATGACGGCTATTATTCATTAATTTCACTGTTGCGATTTCAGCTCTAGAGCCATTTTCAAGTACCAAGGGAAAGCTCTTGTAAGGTAATGCTTCTAAAATTGTTTACCATATGTTACCACAATATGCTTTGCATTTCGTTATCCATATCTTATATTGGTTTCAGTTTCCACATTGCACACAAAAATGCCTCTACACCCAAAATTACGATAGGGAAGTGAATAAACAGTTTTAAAAAGTCCAAATCACAGCAAAGATTTCATTTAAAAATTATATGATTCTTGTACAGGAAGGGCTGCCACGTTATATCGAATATAACATCGACAAAATTTAAATAGGATGGAATGCTTATGGCTCTTTATTAATTCTTACTCGTAACTAATTTATTGATTTATCTGAATTTAAAATCCACTCGCGTAACCTTTCTTTATCTTTGACGGGAAATCTGAACATTTTTAGCTCAGGATTTTTCCGTCTACTCCTTCCACAGTTGATATACTCGTAGGTCCTCGGTATGACGACTCGATCCACTACCACCGGTATGTCAGCAACAGCTGTACTTCACAGTCGCCAAATGGTGGAAAACTGCACGCGTTCGGCCGATGTTCCCACGTATTTCAGAGAACAGAGTGCCATCTAGTGGTTGATTCCAGAAGTAAGGGTGTGACGCTGCTGCCGCCTGGTGGCCGTTTCCTGACAAGGGTTGCCTGCTAGACCAAGCGATCGGGCAATCTGTTTCTTACGTGATCTGGGCCGACATGCTGTCAATGTTGGTCAGTGTTGAGCAGAGCCACTGGGATGAGGTGCTGCCTCTCGTCAGGATTCACGCCATTTCTGTTTGTGCATGGCTGTGAGGCGACTACGACGATTGACACAGTGTTTCCTTTACATCCTGATGACGTGGACGACGACTACATCGGCCAGGTGTCGACCAGAGCCGAGGAAGCTCGGCAGGTTGCTCGACTCCGAACACTGCATGCTCAAGGAAACGAGCCGACTCGTGGAGATAACATCTTGGACCCGATCTTTTCGACTCTGTAAGTGCAGAACAGGGAATCAGTGATCATAAGGCCGTTGCAGCATCCCTGAATATGGAAGTTAATAGGAGTATAAAAAAAGGGAGGAAGGGTTATCTGTTTAGCAAGAGAAATAGAAGGCAGATTTCAGACTACCTAACAGATCAAAACGAAAATATCTGTTCCGACACTGACAATGTTGAGTGTTTATGGAAAAAGTTCAAGGCAATCGTAAAATGCGTTTTAGACAGGTACGTGCCGAGTAAAACGGTGAGGGACGGGAAAAACCCACCGTGGTTCAACAACAAAGTTAGGAAACTACTGCGAAAGCAAAGAGAGCTTCACTCCAAGTTTAAACGCAGCCAAAACCTCTCAGACAAACAAAAGCTAAACGATGTCAAAGTTAGCGTAAGGAGGGCTATGCGTGAAGCGTTCAGTGAATTCGAAACTAAAATTCTATGTACCGACTTGACAGAAAATCCTAGGAAGTTCTGGTCTTACGTTAAATCAGTAAGTGGATCGAAACAGCATATCCAGACACTCCGGGATGATGATGGCATTGAAACAGAGGATGACACGCGTAAAGCTGAAATACTAAACACCTTTTTCCAAAGCTGTTTCACAGAGTAAGACCGCACTGCAGCTCCTTCTCTAAATCCTCGCATGAGCGAAAAAATGGCTGACATCGAAATAAGTGTCCAAGGAACAGAAAAGCAACTGAAATCGCTCAACAGAGGAAAATCCACTGGACGTGACGGGATACCAATTCGATTCTACACAGAGTACGCGAAAGAACTTGCCGCCCTTCTAACAGCCGTGCACCGCAAGTCTCTAGAGGGACGGAAGGTTACAAATTGGAAAAGAGCACAGGTAGTCCCAGTCTTCAAGAAGGGTCGTCGAGCAGATGCGCAAAACTATAGGCCTATATCTCTGACATCGATCTCTTGTAGAATTTTAGAACATGTTTTTTGCTCGAGTATCATGTCGTTTTTGGAAACCCAGAATCTATTCTGTAGGGATCAACATGGATTCCGGAAACAGCGATCGTGTGAGACCCAAGTCGCTTCATTTGTTCATGAGACCCAGAAAATATTAGATACAGGCTCCCAGGTAGATGCCATTTTCCTTGACTTCCGGAAGGCGTTCGATACAGTTCCGCAGTGTCGCCTGATAAACAAGAGCCTACGGAATATCAGACCAGCTGTGTGGCTGGATTGAAGAGTTTTTAGCAAACACAACACAGCATGTTGTTATCAATGGAGAGAGGTCTACAGACGTTAACCTCTGGCGTGCCACAGGGGAGTGTTATGGGACCATTGCTTCTCACAATACATATAAATGACCTAGTAGATAGTGTCGGAAGTTCCATGCGGCTTTTCGCGGATGATGCTGTAGTAAACAGAGAAGTTGCAGCATTAGAAAACTGTAGCGAAATGCAGGAAGATCTGCAGCGGATAGGCAGTTGGTGCAGGGGGTGGCAACTGACCCTTAACATAGACAAATGTAATGTATTGCGAATACATAGAAAGAAGGATCCTTTATTGTATGATTATATGATAGCGGAACAAACACTGGTAGCAGTTACTTCTGTAGAATATCTGGGAGTATGCGTACAGAACGATTTGAAGTCCAATGATCGTATAAAATTAATTGTTGGTAAGGTGGGTGCCAGGTTGAGATTCATTGGAAGAGTCCTTAGAAAATGTAGTCCATCAACAAAGGAGGTGGCTTACAAAACACTCCTCCGACCTATTCTTGAGTATTGCTGATCAGTGTCGGATCCATACCAGGTCGGGTTGACGGAGGAGATAGAGAAGATCCCAAGAAGAGCGGCGCGTTTCGTCACAGGATTATTTGGTAAGCGTGATAGCGTTACGGAGATGTTTAGCAAACTCGAGTGGCGGACTCTGCAAGAGAGGCGCTCTGCATCGCGGTGTAGCTTGCTCGTCAGGTTTCGAGAGGGTGCGTTTCTGGAGGAGGTATCGAATATATTGCTTCCCCCTACTTGTACCTCCCGAGGAGACCACGAATGTAAAATTAGAGAGATTCGAGCGCGCACGGAGGCTTTCAGACAGTCGTTCTTCCCGCGAACCATACGGGACTGGAACAGGAAAGGGAGGTAGTGACAGTGGCACGTAAAGTGCCCTCCGCCACACTCCGTTGGGTGGCTTGCGGAGTATAAATGTAAATGTAGATCGCCGAATGAATGACGCGAGCCACCGCCCTGTTGTCTACCAGCCTGGTGACCTCGTCTGGATCTTCACTCCTGTTCGGAAGGTTGGTCTCTCTGAGAACTTCCTGAGGCGCTACTTTGGACCTTATAAGGTTGTAAGACAGTTCTCTGATGTTACTTATGAAGTTGAAGATTTCGACCCCGACACAAGACGACGAATGAAGCCCTATAAGGGCCGGCCGGTGTGGCCGAGCGGTTCTAGGCGCTTCAGTCTGGAACCCCGCGACCGCTACGGTCGCAGGTTCGAATCCTGCCTCGGGCATGGATGTGTGTGATGTCCTTAGGTTTAATTAGTTCTAAGTTCTAGGGGACTGATGACCTCAGATGTTAAGTTCCATAGTGCTGAGAGCCATTTGAACCATTTGAACCCTATAAGGATCCTGCAAGCGACGGTAAATCGGAAGCTCCAGCGACAGGCAACAAGCGGAAAGGTGACGAAGAGTGTAGTGGGAAAAGAAGTTCTAAGGAGATCACCGCCAGGGGGAAAGTCAGTGATCGGGAGTCGGAGTATGCAGGACCGATGGCTCGTTCCCGGACTTGGAGGACGTAACACCGAGACGCTGTTCTCTTAAAGAGGGAGCAATGTCGCAGAAAAGGGTGAGCGGCTCGATCATCGTTGTGTGGCGGTTCCGAATCTGGACTGTTGCATGGTGGGTCGTGAGTTCAAAACTCACCTGAATTGTAACATTTTAATTTAGTATATTCGGTTCGAGTACATTCTAGAAGTATCCACGAATGTCAAGAATCATTGGACTGGAATGCTCTGTAACTGTATGTGTTCTGGCCGGAGGTAGTTCGCTCCACGCTCTTGTATGTGCTAGTGCCGAATAAACCTTCGTTAAGTGAAGTTGATTTCCTGATTTGCTGTTGATAAACGGGCATCTATTTCTATATCTGTTCTGTTGTTATTACTAAAAAGACTTCCTCGGTACTTGAAGTGGTCAACAGTCCTGAAATTCAATCCACCTACCGTCAGAGGTGCATCTTTTCTGGTTTTCTTACTTATGGGCAGGTATCCTGCCTTTTCTTCATTAACATGTAATCCTGTCTTCTCAGCAATTTTGTAGTAATTCTGTATCATTCTGATTAATTCTCTTTTGGAACTACTCATTAGTGCTACATCATCTCCATAGGCAAGTCTTGTAATGTTCACATCCTGTAGCTGATTCCCTTGTGGACTGGTTTTAGAAAATTCTCTATCGATCTTCTCTTGGACAAGGTTAAATAAAATAGGTGAAATGGCGTCCCCTTGCCTCAGTCCAGTGTACACCTTAAAATCTTCAGTTTCTCCTATCGGTGTCTTTATGCAGCATTAAGTTTCATCTATACACATTTTAACTAATTTGATCAATTTTGATGGTATTTTAAATTCTTTCATTATATTTAGGAGTGCCTGTCGGTGCATGCTATCACATGCCTTTTTAAAATCTAATATGTGGACATCTAAATTGAATACCCACGCCTTCTTATTTACTTGTCTTAGGGTGACTAAGTGATCTAATGTGCATCTGTTTCTTCGGAAACCGCATTGGTAGTCCCCAATTAGTTCTTCTGTTATTGGTATCAGCCTGTTTAATAGGCAGCTCGATAAGATTTTGTAGGTGACATCCAGTAAGGCAATTTCTCTGTAGTTATCACAAACAAGTGCATCATTCTTCTTAAATATGGGGCACACAATTGCATTTTTCCAATCTGCAGGAATGGTTTCTGTCTCCCAAATTGTTTCTATTAACGCCTGTCTTTCTAATTCCAGTTGTGGGCCTCCATCCTTTAATAACTCAGCGTATATCTTGTCCTCGCCACAAGCATTGTTATTCTTTAATTTCTTTATTCCTTGCTGTATTATGTTTTCACCGCTTAGAAAATTTCATTTCATCCCTCAGCAGATATTTGACACCAGGTCATGAACCACTGCCTTAAACTGTACCGGTATGTTGATTCTTGCCAAGTTCATGTGACGCTGGTTGTTTTGTTCAGTTTTGCTGTCGATGTTTTTCGGTACCCAAAGACATACGGAAAGAAGACTCTCCTTCTTCGTGGCTCATGAGAACGGCACTCCCTGCGTTTGCTGCCGACGCTAAGATGGTGAAAGGTGGCTACACTGAGTCACAGCGCCAGAGATTGCGCCAGATAAAGATTATTATTCCGTCGCCTCCACTGGTGCAGTAGTAGTTCAGAGGATGTCGAGGGCAGTTGTTGTTCTGTTGGGCGAGAGAGTATATGCCGTTCGGTTGGTGTAATGTATAGATGGAAGATGTTGCAATTATCACAGTGTATTTGAGAAAGGAGATGGGCTTTTCATTTATGATGCTGGTGTAATGGAAAATTTTCGTCAATATATAATGAGGTAAAAAGGTATAACAGATTTCTTTAATGACAATGCCTCTTGGTCACAGGTAGAGTCAACAAAGCATCTGGCTCGTGTTCATGTATTAGACTTGTAATTCTGGTTTCTATGTGCAATTATAGTATTTCTGGTTTTTCAATTAGTTCAGTGTAAATGGTGTTTAAAATATTTTGTCGTTTTGAGAAAGATCTGAGCCAGACACACGTACGTTGAGTCACACTACCACACACAGAACAGTTACACTTGTGCTTTGTTGTTTCGTAGCTTTTATAGGTGCAGGGGGCTTAATTAATCAATTGTGTTAACGGAAATTCCTTGTCATTCCTTATTTTTATTTTATGCAGTCACATTGCGTGGTAATACTAGTCAGGGGCAACCTGTTACGAGACTTTGTAACCGGTCACACAGCTGCTAAGATTGTTGCATCTTATTCTTTTAATAAGACATAAAATGTAGACTGGCAATGGCAAGGAAAACGTTCCTGAAGAAGAGAAATTTGTTAACATCGAGTATAGATTTAAATGTCAGGAAGTCGTTTCTGAATGTATTTGTATGGAGTGTAGCCATGTATGGAAGTGAAACATGGACCATAAATAGTTTGGACAAGAAGAGAATAGAAGTTTTCGAAATGTGGTGCTACAGAAGAATGCTGAAGATAAGGTGGGTAGATCACATAACTAATGAGGAGGTATTGAACAGAATTGGGGAGATAAGGAGTATGTGGCACAACTTGACAAAAAGAAGGGACCGGTTGGTAGGACATGTTCTGAGGCATCAAGGGATCACAAATTTAGCATTGGAGGCCAACGTGGAGGGTAAAAATCGTAGAGGGAGACCAAGAGATGCAGATTCAGCAGGATGTGAGTTGCAGTAAGTACTGGGAGATGAAGAAGCTTGCACAGTATAGGGTAGCATGGACAGCTGCATCAAACCAGTCTCAGGACTGAAGACCACAACAACAACAACATTCTTTTAATTAAGCCCCCATGCAATGGCGTGGCGCCGTTCTTGTATTTTATGGCTGTCTATACTACTAAATGTCCACCTCCTTAACTGAGAGGTCAGCGTGCCCATGCAGAGGCCCCGTGTTCGACTACCCAGGGGTTTCCCCTCGGTGGGAGGACTGGACGGGGCTGCGCTGAGCAACCCGTGAGGCGAGCTGAGAAGCCATTCCACCGAGAGGCCTGACGAAAGCTGGCAGCGGCCGGCGCAACGGTGTACTGGCCGCAGACCCCTCCACAGCGCATCCACTGACACGTGGGCGGGGGACGGCACGGCGGTCGGTCGGTGCCGACGGGCGCACAAGTGCCTGCGGACGGAGTGGGTGTTATTAAATGACTGTCCCGAGGCAGAGGCCCAAAAGCAAACTGCTTATGTCACGGCATCTAGCAGCAAGTACCGTACGAGGTCTGTCCAAAAGATTCTGGGACACTGGTTATTTCCCGCCAATGGCGTGTTAGAGCAAAATGCCTCTGGCATCCCTGCACGCCCCTGTGTTAAATGTGCGACTGCCTGAAGGTGCAGTGTTGAATGTCTGTTAGTTATTGTTCAGAACATTGTGTGGCACAGTTTGCGAATTTCGAGATTGCACAGTTAAAGGAACAACGCATCTGCATTCCATTTTGCGCCAGACTCACGAAAACTAAATAATGCAGTAAGGCTACCGTGATGGGTGCTTAAGCCGTATCCGGCGTTACGAATGGTTCACACTGTTTAAAAATGGCCGAATGGAAGGTGAAGGCGACCTTCATTCAGGACGCCCTTTGACGTCTACCAACGACGCTCGTGTCAGGAACGTCAAACGGAATTGTCGCACCAGCAGAAGACTGACTGTCCTAGAGACTGCAGAAGAACGTAACATTTCAGTTGGGTCACGTCATGAAATCGCGACACAGCGCGTTGGAGTGGATCGTGTTGCCGCCATGTTAGTCCCACTGCTCACGAGTCAAGACTAGACGGACATCCGCCCCACAATCTGCGAAGAGCAAAATTTTGTACATGGCTGCACGTTCAGAGACCGTGAATAGTTACAATTCAAGGAAAACAGCCTTTGGTCACTTTTTTTAACGAATTAACCGGGTTTCAACACTGCTAGGAGTGTCTTCCTCAGAATTTAAATCAAAGTATGGTCTATAACGTGGTCGCAGAATTATCTATCATACATTTTTAGTCTTAATTCTGTGACCATGTTATAGACCATTCTTTGATTTAAATTCTGAGGAAGACACTCCTAGCAGTGTTGAAACCCGTTTAATTCGTTAAAAATAGTGGCCGAGGGCTGTTTCCTTTCAGTTGTATCTGTGAAGAAACCAAAGGTTCAAATGGCTCTGAGCACAATGGGACTTAACAGCTATGGTCATCAGTGCCCTAGAACTTACAACTACTTAAACCTAACTAACCTAAGGACATCACACAACACCCAGTCATCACGAGGCAGAGAAAATCTCTGACCCCGCCGGGAATCGATACCGGGAACCCGGGCGCGGGAAGCATATCTGAGAAGTGCTTTTGGGTCGCGCACATGAGAACGAGACGTTCGTTAAGAGAATCGTAACTGTTAATGAGACGTGGGTCTACTCTTATGATGTTAAAGCCGAGGTTCAATCTTCACAGTGGGTCGGGAAAGGTTCTGCGAGACCAAAAAAGGCTCGACAGGTCAGGTCAAATGTCAAAGCCATACGATACAGTCTTTTTATACGTAGTATCGATAATATTTGTTGCAGTTTGTACACTTAGTTCATTTTAACATCTTGTGGTTAGAACATAGTGTCGTGGATATTACAACACCCTACGCATTCCGCCTCGGTATCATTTTCATCGATATCGCTTTCCGTTCGGTGCTGACAACTGCATTCAAGCAGAAAAGAACCAGGTTCTACAGCAGCACACATATTTATCTGAACAATCGCACTTTCATCCTCTTCATCTGCAGCCAGTAAAGGGGTAAAGGTGTAAAGGTACATAAAGGGATAAAGGTGTAAAGGTGGTAAAGGTGTGAAAGTATACATGCAATAGAGCAGTAAAGGTATAAAGGAGGTAAATACGTAAGGTTTTAAATGTGCTAAACGTTCGCGTCTCTCTCTCTCTCTCCGTCCGAACAGGCCAGGGAAGACCCAACGGTACCGACCGGCCGCCGTGTCATCCTCAGCCCACAGGCGTCACTGGATGTGGATATGGAGGGGCATGTGGTCAGCACACAGCTCTCCCGGCCGTAGGTCAGTTTACGAGACCGGAGCCGCTACTTCTCAATCATGTAGCTCCTCAGTTTGCCGCACAAGGGCCGTTGGACCCCGCTTGCCAACAGCACTCGGCAGACCGGAAGGTCACCCATCCAAGTGCTAGCCTAGCCCGAGAGCCCTTAACTTCGGTGACCTGGTGGGATACCAATTCGATTCTACACAGAGCACGCGAAAGAACTTGCCACCCTTCTAACAGCCGTGTACCGCAAGTGTCTAGAGGAACGGAAGGTTCCAAATGATTGGAAAAGAGCACAGGTAGTTCCAGTTTTCAAGAATGCACAAAAGTATGGGCCTATATCTCTGACATCGATCTGTTGTAGAATTTTATAACATGTTTTTTGCTCGCGTATCATGTCATTTCTGGAAACCCAGAATCTACTCTGTAGCAATCAAATGGTTCAAATGGCTCTGAGCACTATGGGACATGTCCGCAGCTCGTCGTCTTGCGGTAGCGTCCTCGCTTCCCGCGCACGGGGTCCCGGGTTCGATTCCCGGAGGGGTCAAGGATTTTCTCTGCCTCGTGATGACTGGGTGTTGTGTGTTCTTCATCATCATTTCATCCCCATCGACGCGCAAGTCGCCGAAGTGGCGTCAAATCGAAAGACTTGCACCCGGCGAACGGTCTACGCGACGGGAGGCTCTAGTCACACGGCATTTACACTATGGGACTTAACTTCTGAGGTCATCAGTCCCTTAGAACTTAAAACTACTTAAACCTAACTAACCTAAGGACATCGCACACATCCATGCCAGAGGCAGGATTCGAACTTGCGACCGTAGCGGTCGCGCGGTTCCAGACTGTAGCGCCTAGAACCGCTCGGCGACTCCGGCCGACCTGTAGGAATCAACATGGATTTCGCAAACAGCGATCGTGTGGGACCCAACTCGCTTTATTTGTTCATGAGAACCAGAAAATATTAAAAAGTATTTTATAGTTACGTAAATTACATAAAAATTGCGTTGTATGTGATAGGTACGTCTTTTCAGGTAATAAAAGGGCATATCAGCTCACTTCATTATATCGATGAACAGCAGAAGACATACTTATAACAAGGCCAGTTATTTTTATATTAATATATTTTTTGGTTTCATCGACTTCATTTAGCAACTAACTTTCAATAATTTGCTTAATTTTTAGTGTAAGAAAATTCATATAAAAGGATTTTCGTGTATCTTTCATATACGAAACATTACCTTTAGGAAGGCTGTGATTACTTTTAAGTTTGGTTGTTTCCAATTTGCATTACCTGCTAGTTTGATTTCTTTGAAAAAAAAAAGTGGGTTGTGGGTCATTTTGGCTCAGTGAGAAAAGCGGTGCCTCACCATTTGAAAAGACATAGATTGCCATAAAATCGTATTTACTTATTATCTCAAAAACATTTGTTCAGAATGAGCTTTCAAACCAAAAACTTTATTACTGCGAACTTAATTATTATTATTATTGCTGCATTAACTTAATTATTATTATTATTGCTGCATTAACTTTAATAATGCAACATAAAAACCTAATTTTTACTAAGCGTGTGACGCAAGTCTGATGGGAAAACCACATTTTATTTTATGCTTCCATAAAGTCTACTTCGCCTACGAACTCAGAGACAACGTGAAGTATATATAGGGTGTAAACAATTATTGTTTACAACGTAGCATAGCTATGTAGTGGAAGTCGAAACGAAGAATTTTATACAAGACACTTGTGGTCTATTAAGTTGGGAAACAGCCACCAACAGGTTTACAAGACTACATGTGCCATAGCCTATGCACGTCGCGTGAGATTTTCATGCTCTCTTCTCCAGCTCTCTACACATCGTCATCGATTGTTTAGCCATTGTTGCTTGCATTAGCTTGTTATTTCTTCACTGCCTAATTATTGCATGTTTGTCTGTTTGTTGTATCTGCTCATGACGGGCAACACATCGTCCGTAATTGGCGAGCAGTCTGTACTCGGGGCCTGTTTTCCGTGCGCCACCCTATATTATTTCCCTGCGATCAGCCACACAACGCTACAGTTGGCAAAACGAGAGGTTCTACGGAATCACAGAAATTACTTCTAAAAGTGTGTAAGAATTCTGTAATGAATAAATACTCTATACTCCAGGGGGGAGGCAAGTGCCCCCTCTTGGTGCCCTCCATCCTTCAGTCACCTACACTACCAGTTTTCAGTTTTTCATAGGAACCATATACCAAGCACAAATGACCGGTGAACGAGTAAAAAAGAACGGTTCCCAAAAAAGAACGATCAGCAGTGAACTAGTTCCCAAGGATGAACGAGTTTGCCCATCTCTAGTAGCAAGATCTGCAGCGGATAGTCACTTGGTACAGGGAGTGGCAACTGACCCTTAACATAGACAAATGTAATGTATTGCGAATACATAGAAAGAAGGATCCCTTATTGTATGATTATATGATAGCGGAATAAACACTGGTAGCAGTTACTTCTGTAAAATATCTGGGAGTATGCGTACGGAACGATCTGAAGTGGAATGATCATATAAAATTGTTGATAAGGGCGGGTGCCAGGTTGAGATTCATTGGGAGAGTGCATAGAAACTGTAGTCCATAACAAATGAGGTCCTTACAAAACACTCGTTCGACCTATACTTGAGTATTGCTCATCAGTGAGGGATCCGTACCAGGTCGGCTTGACAGAGGAGATAGAGAAGATCCAAAGAAGAGCGCCGCGTTTCGTCACAGGGTTATTTGGTAAGCGTGATAGCGTTACGGAGATGTTTAGCAAACTCAAGTGGCAGACTCTGCAAGAGAGGCGCTCTGCATCGCGGTGTAGCTTGCTGTCCAGGTTTCGAGAGGGTGCGTTTCTGGATGAGGTATCGAATATATTGCTTCCCCCTACTTATACCTCCCGAGGAGATCACGAGTGTAAAATTAGAGAGATTCGAGCGCGCACGGAGGCTTTCCGGCAGTCGTTCTTCCCGCCAACCATACGCGACTGGAACAGAAAAGGGAGGTAATGACAGTGGCATGTTAAGTGCCCTCCGCCACACACCGTTGGCTGGCTTGTGTAGTATAAATGTAGATGTAGATGTACCACTGCGGCAAGGCCGTTGGCAAAGTCCCGCGTTTCTTTGTAAAACTTTCGTTCGTGTTTTATTTTCAGCCTCATTTGAGCCCCTAGCATTTTCATCTCATAATGGTGAAAGTGAGCTTCTTGTCTTTGGCGCATTTCTTTCTTCTAACATTTTGTTCTCTCCAGTTTTTCCAGCAAGTGGTGTGTGATCTGGGGAAGTTAACGGAGCAGGGACGGACTTTTCCTCGTCCGACTGACACACTATCAACTTTCCGGATGGACAAATTGGGGGGGCGTGGGTCTTCCCGAAAAGAACCACTGCCAATTCCCACTTCCAATCTCCTTTTTTTTTTTATTAAATTTGTAAACAGAATGCGACAGGCTATTCAGTGCAAGCCACTTCATCTCTACCTAACTACTGCAGCCTACATCCACCTTAACCCACTTACAGTATTATTCATCCGTTGGTCGTCTCCTACAATTGTTAGCCCGCCCACCCCCTACCCCCACCCCTCCACCCCCACTCTTTGCCCTCCAAGCTGACCATTCCTTCTTTTGTGGCGGTGTTCGTAGCGACAAATAATTCGCTGTAGAAACGGCTTACGAAGTCACCGCCACACTTTTAATAGCGGGCCGACCGGTCCGCTGGAACAGTGAACAGAAAGATGAATACCCAAACACTCTGATTAAATAAAAGTCGGTACTTATCTTCATTAATGAAGATACAGTAACACAGTAGTGAACTCGGTGTCTACAGAAATCTGTCTAGTTCGAGTCGGAGCGGCTAGGTCTGCGTCGGCTGACGACAAACAACAACTCTGCTGCGATGAACACCCAACTCACTAGCAAGTACACAATTCGGTGGCGAGTACACAACTGAGCGGCGAATCCAGAACTGTCCTAGCGCTCGCGACTCCAGCGCTTAAGAAGCCAGAAGCCAGCGGTGGCGCGCACAGACTTGTGGCGATTTCCTGTATCGCTGGCGCTGCTTATACGGACGGCGTCCGGACTTTGATGCTGCCAACCTTTTGGCAGCGGGCTCGGGTGGCATTACTGGCTAGGATATAACACCTTCATACCTCAGCATTCATCCCTGTGGTGTCACCGCCAGACACCACACTTGCTAGGTGGTAGCTTAAATCGGCCGCGGTCCATTTAGTACATGTCGGACCCGCGTGTCGCCACTGTGTGATCGCAGACCGAGCGCCACCACAAGGCAGGTCTCGAGATACGGAATAGCACTCGCCCCAGTTGTACGACGACTTTGCTAGCGACTACACTGACGAAGCCTTTCTCTCATTTGCCGAGGGACAGTTAGAATAGCCTTCAGCTAAGTCCATGGCTACGACCTAGCAAGGCGCCATTAGCCTTACATAGTTTGATAGTGATCGTATGAAATGTCTCAACAAGAAGAACGATGTATTCACAACAAGGATAAATAAAAGTTAAGTATTCTAGGAGCTGCATACTTTTCTTATTAGAATTCACTGCTTATCCTGTTCCAGAATTCACGCCCGTCTGCGTTAGATAGCGTGCATTTCGGCCCCGTCTATCTACAAGGTGTTGGCACATTTACCAACACATCAATCCCGTTAACCAATCAATTCAACTTCGTTTCCTTGATTCGATTCAATACCTACGCATTAGTTATTCGGTCTACCCAACTAATCGTCATCATTTTTCCGTACCACCACATTTCAAAGGCTTCTGTTCTCTTCTTGTTCATGTTTCACGTCCGTTCAAGTGCAGCACTCCTGACAAATACCTTAAGGAAAGACTGTCCACCACTTACATTTATATCAGATCTTAACTGATTCCTCTATTTCAGAAGCGCTTTTCGATCTATAGCTAGTGTGCATTTTGCACTCTTTCTTCTTCGTCTATCACCAGTTATTTAGCAACACAAATAGTAAAATTGATCTACTACGCTTTGTGTCTCATTTCATAAACTAATCTACTCAGCATCACCCGTTTTAATTCCCCTACATTCCATTACACTTGTTGTTTTGTTGCTTCTCATATTGAAACCTTTTTTCTAGACACTCTATTTTTTCAGTAGAACTTGCAAGTTATTTGCTGCCACTGACGGTATTAAAATATCAGTTGCCAACCTAAAATTTTGTTTTTGTAGTCCCGCCTCATTCTAAATTCTTTTCGAAAATTCAACTTAGTTTTCTTAACTGTTTTCTGAGCGTACAGGTTGAATAAATTGGCGGATGGGATACAACGTTGTTCCACTTTCACGTCGATAGACTCTTCTCTCAGCAGTCGAGTCATAACGAACTCTTTGTTCCTCGTACTTCATCCCTGCTTCCTTCATCGGTAAATCATGTAACTAATGAGGAGGTACCGAATAGAATTGGAGGGATAAGGAATTTTTGGCACAACTTGACTAGAAGAAGGGGTCGGTTGGTAGAACACGTTCTTAGGCATCAAGGTTAACCTTTAGAAATCTCTCTGCAGATATACGCAATATGTATGTACAGCTCTTATGTGCATACAAAATTTACACGTTTCAGGTGAAATAGATTATGGTAATGAGAGGAGAATAAAAAAAAAAATATAAATATATAAGCCAGAGAAATTCTGTTACCATCTGTTGCGACTAGTATCGGAATTGTAAAACCCGTTTTCACGCAAACCGGGTTTCTTTGCAACATTCAGTCCCGTCAGAATACGGGAAAGCGAGATTCATTCACGTCTCTGTCTTGTACGGAAACAACACGCTCTGAACATAGCTTTCGTAGACCTGTTCCTTTTTTTGGGTTTAAATTAGGTATCATTCATAGATTTTTTATGGTGGCTTCCGAATCAGTGCATCGAATACGCTAGAATATGCTGAGACGGCAAAGAGACAAGCAACCGCCATGTTCTGTCTCAAATATCCCTGGATTATGCTTCATCTCCCAGTACCTACTGCAACATACATCCTTCTGAATCTGTTTAGTGTGTTCATCTCTTGGTCTCCCTCTACGATTTTTACTCTCAGCGTTTCCCTCCAATACTAATGATCCCCTGATGCCTAAGAACGTCTTCTACCAACCGACCCCTTCTTCTAGTCAAGTTGTGCCACAAATTCCTTTTCTCCCCAATTCTATTCGGTACCTCCACATTAATTACGTCATATACGCATGAAGGAAGCGTTGATGAAGTAAGAGGAACAAAGAGTTAGACTCGACTGCTGCGAGAAGAGTCTAGCAACATGAAAGGGAAGCAGTGGTTGAGATTGAAGTGAAACAGCGTTGTATCCTATCCGCCAATTTATTCTACATATACGCTGAGAAAACAGTTAAGAAAACTAAGTGGGATTTTCGAAAAGAATTAAAAATTAGGTGAGAGAACAAAAACAAAATTTTAGTTTGGCAACTGATATTGTAATTGCGTCAGTGGCAGCAAAAGACTTGCAAGTTCTGCTGAAAACATGGATAGGGTCTAGAAATTAGGTTTCAATATGAGAAGCAACAAAACAACAAGTGTAAGGGAATGTAGGGGAATTAAAACGGGCGATACTGAGGGGATTAGATTATGAAAACAGACACAAAGCGAAGTAGATCGATTTTACTATTTGTGTTGTAAATTAATTGGTGACAGACGAAGAAGAAAGAGTGCAAAATGCACGCTAGCTATAGCTCGAATAGCGTTTTCTGAAATAGAGGAATCAGTTAAGATCTAATATAAATGTAAGTGGTGGACAGTCTTTCCTTAAGGTATTTGTCAGGAGTGCTGCACTTGAACGGACGTGAAACATGAACAAGAAGAGAACAGATGCCTTTGAAATGTAGTGCTACGGAAAAATGCTGAAGATTAGTTGGGTAGATCGAATAACTAATGCGTAGGTATTGAATCGAATGAAGGAAAAAAAAATGTGGCACAACTTGAGTAAACGAAGATGAATTGGTTGGTTAACGAGACGTATGCTGAGGTATGAAGAAATGGTCAGTTTGGTATTGGAGCGCAAAGAGTGGGTTTGGGGGCTAACAATTGTAGAAGGAGACCAAGGGATGAATAATACAATAAGTGTGTTGAAAATGGCTCTGAGCACTATGGGAGTTAACATGTTATCAGTCCCCTAGGACTTAGAACGACTTAAACCTAACTAATCTAAGGACATCACACACATACGAGGCAGGATTCGAACATGCGACCGTAGCGCTCTCGCGGTTCCAGACTGAAGCGCCTAGAACCGCTCGGCCACAACGGCCGGTTAAGTGGATTCAAGTGGATGTATGCTGCAGTAGTTAGGTAGAGATGAAGTGGCTTGCACTGAATAAACTGCTGCAATTTCACTGAAACCTATCATTCTGTTTACAAATTTAATAAAAAGAAAGGAGATAGGAAGTGGGAATTGGCAGTGCTTCTTCTCAAGAAGACCCCCGCCCCCCAGTTTGTCCATCCGGATAGCTGAAAGTGTGTCAGTCGGACGAGGCAAAGTCGGTCCCTGCTCCGTTAACTTCCCCAGATCACACTCCACTTGCTGGAAAAACTGGAGAGAACAAAATGTTAGAAGAAAGAAATGCCCCAAAGACAAGAAGCTCACCTTCACCATTTTGAGATGAAAATGCTAGGGGCTCAAATGAGGCTGAAAATAAAACACGAACGAAAATTTTACGAATAAAAGCGGGACTTTGCCGGCGGCCTTGCTGTGGTAATACCGGTTCCCGTCAGATCACCGAAGTTAAGCGCTGTCGGGCTGGTCTAGCTCTTGGATGGGTGACCATCCGGGCTGCCGAGCGCTGTTGGCAAGAGGGGTGCACTCAGCCCTCGTGAGGCAAACTGAGGAGCTACTATACTGAGTAGCGGCTCCGGTCTCCTAAACTGACGTACGGCAGGGAGAGCGGTGAGCTGACCACGTGTCCCTCCATATCCGCATTCAGTGAGACCTGTGGGCTGAGGATGACACGGCGGCGGGTCGGTACCGTTGGGGCGTTGATGGCTGTTCGGGCGGAGAGTAAAACATTAGAGCTAAAAAGATTGGAGCTTAGCAGCCAACAATTGTTATAGGCTAGAATAAAATACCGCTAAAAGGCGAAACTTCCTTAAATTGAAACAGCCGGATGCATAGATTCCAGGTTAAAGCATTAAATACCCAAGATGATAAAGGTGAAGCTCTAATAACGGTCGACGGAATACACGAGATAGCAGAAGAAAGAGGATACAGAATCTCCCACGGAAAAAATAAAAGAATACGTAGAGTACAGATATGGTGAAAAGACTCATATGAATACAAAATTTGGAAAATTCAAGAGAACAGATCAATTCAAGTATTTAGGAAAATCAACCCAATACATTGGCCTTGGTAAACAAGCAATCACAAAGGACGAGGCAGTAAGATAGAACTAGCATACAGATTAGTAGAGAATTGATACAACTGAAGAACAGCCTCCTACAATACAAGATTTGGCACTACACCACCATTGTTAAGCTAGAAGCAGTTCACAGTTCTGAACGCCTGATACCGAAGAATGAAGGAGCAATGAAAAAACCAGAGAAGCAGAAAAAATGTTAAGGAAGATTCTCGGGCAGCAAAAACAAAACGATGGTACATGATGTAATAGGAAAAATGAAGATCAGTGGGAACAAGCAGGGAAAATCACAGACGCTATTAGCAATAGGAGGCTGAACTTTATGGACACCTCTTCAGGATGAGCGAATGCAGAGTGACGAAGAAAATCTTCCACCGTGCCACCAAACTAAAGGTGGCCACAAAATGTGTCGAGTAAATAAGAAACGACTTGCAGGAAATTGGGAGCAGTCAGAAAGAGATCTGGCATAAAGAGGTATTTCGAATGAAGACTGACAAATGCGAAGGGTTTCAGCAAAAGCAAAGAAAAGGTATCAATATGATCTGGACAGAAGAGGAAAGGAAGAGGAACCTAAGCGAAAGTGTGAAGAGCTTCTGCGAAGAGAAGAAAAGAACAATAGGAAACCAGTTATTTCCCGTGATTCACAGTAGGCCGAAGTCGAAAAAAAAAAGTCGTTAAAGTAACAAAGTTATTCGTTACTCAGCTACTTGAGAGAAATATTTTTTGAGATAAAAGACAAATTCGATTTTTCCCTTTTTGCAAATATAGGTGCTCAGGAGCACACCTTACCTTTTTCGTAATGAGCTGAAATTACAGACAGCTCATTGTTTTTAGTTGAACCAAACTCTGGGAAAGCACAAAAAATCGATCTTGAGGAAGTACAACCACCCTGATATCCATGTGATGAAACGTTATCCATCTCATCTCAATTTACCCTTGCGGCAAAAACTGCGCCTCGGGAGAGAAGGCTATCATTCGATCTACCTCACCCCAGTAGAGAAGAAAGGAAAGGCTACTGTACAGGCATCCCAACATATCTTCAAATGTCCGTACACTTCCAGAGATGAATCTGAAAGACCCATAGTTAATAAGGAAAATAAAGACATTCTGTAACTAACTATAGATGTATCCACAGACTTACCAAGCGTTGAAAAAGGAAGTCATGTCTGATGACGGTGTTTCAACAGAGGTGGAAGAGTAATATAAAATTAATTCCCATATTATTTACGGAATGTTTCGAGATAGAGGGTTCCAGAAAACCGGAACATTGTTGTAAGTTTCATAATTCGTAACTGAATGAACAGGTAAGATTTTAGAAAAGAGAGTTTTGCAATGCCTCTATTTCATAGTTTCTGTATGATACTATGCAATGTGCGGAAATCGCAAGATAATGTATGCGAGCACAGGATGTGAACATCGTGACATATGGAGGTTTGGAAGTTTGGCGGTTTGGGTCAGTCCGGAAAGAGCGCACAGATAGCTAAAGAGGTTTATACAATTTTGCTCGTGGTAGAATTAATTCTGCAAAATATGGTTTTTCTATTCTGATATTGATACCTCAGGTACATACTTGTTGTAAGGATTAAACAACTCCTTGGCGTGATGTAACTCAGTGACCTCGCAGTTTTTGACATAAAACAACAAAACGAAGTTATGAGGCGATAAATCAGAGAATACGGTAAGAATGAGACATTAATGTCTGCCGGTGAAATAATGAAGTGCAGTAATTGCTGGCATTTTCATGATATTTTACGATCACTGATGAGTTGTGTAAATGTTGCTGTACACTTTTCGGGTTAATGTTCTTCAACACTCTGCAGCAATGGTCGTGACATATCCAGTGCGAAGAAAGAAACAAGCGACCATGTTCTTCGAAGTGCTTCAAGTACGTACCAGTTTTGTTGGTTTCGGTTCATCAGGCTGCCAAGTTTCCGGTGATACAGTGATTTACAGTAATTATGCACCTGCGTGGTCGAATTTTTTGGGTGTTTCCTTGCACGAACTGTTGCCAGCTTCATCCCAGAGTGACATTTGCACGTTATGTCCTCAATTATTTGCTTGCTGTACTCCAAACTCTGTCTTTCTGAGCAGATTTAACACTCTACACCTCTCTTTAGCATCGTGAAAGACTTCCCCTGATGTCTTAACAAATCTGCACGGAACATGTCAGTCTTTGTCACATACTAATTTTCTCTTCAATTTTACGCAGAGCCTCCTCATTTCTTATCGTTCCATCTAATTTTCAACATCCTTCTCTAACCCCACGTCTCGAACACTTGGATTCTCTTCTTTTCGGTTTTCCCACAGTGCATGCATGCTTCATTACCATCAACGCTATGCTGCAGACGTACGTTGCCGGAAATTTCTTCCTCACATGAAAGCTTACTTTTATTACCAGTTGACATCTTTTTCCCAAGAGTGCCGACTTCGCCTGCACTAGGCTGTTTTTTATGTTCCTCTTAGTTCTTGCGTCACGCATAAATTTGCTTGCAGGGTAACAAAATTACGTCACTTACAAGGGAAACTCCCATCGCATCCCTCCTCAGATTTAGTGGTAAAGTGACCCGTAGTATAAACCGTCAAAATTAAGCGAGGAAGTAGGGAGAAGGTGTACTGAAATGTGAAAGAAGAGGCAAACAAGGAACCAGTTAACGATCAATATGTGAAACACCGAGTGGATTGCGAGGACGATAGTGCAGTGGTTGTGTGGTAACGGTGTTGGACTGCAAAGCGGTTCCGGAACCTGCACAGAAAATTGGAATAGAGATCAACATAAACATCGTTTTCGCCCTTTCTACTGCTCATGAAAACCACACATTGCACTTTCTACCACCTGCAGCGAGACCTTCTGAGGTGGTGGTGCAGATTGCGGTACACACCGGTACCTCTAATACCCAGTAGCATGTTCTCTTGCATTGATTCGTCGTGGCATACTATCCACAAGTTCATCAAGGCACAGTTGGTCCCGATTGTCCCACACCTCAACGGCGATTCGGCGTACATCCCTCAGAGTGGTAGCTGGGTCACGTCGTCCGTAAACAGCGCTTTTCAATGATGTATCCCAGCCTCCCCCCTGCCACGACGTATAGGCCTTCAGTGCACTCCTTTCACCCAGCCGCTCGGTCGTCTGCGTTCGACGGTGGGACTGCCATGTTGAGTCCAGCGAATCACAAAAAATAGCGAATTCATCTGCAAAGGTAAGACGTAGTAATTTTAGTTAATACATTCCAAGACTTTTGGACAGAGTCAATGCGGTACACTATCGAATATCACACCTGTAATTCGAAGCAGACTCTGTGATACGATAGAACGTCATTTTCCTAAAAACAAACAATTTTTTTATATTTGACAGTTACATTTTTATGTTTTGCTAGTCGATTGCGGCGTAATTTGTTCGATTTGCCATCATTCAAAGATTTTTGAGTGCACCAAAAAATGTATTTGTATAGAGAACTTTTGTGGCGGTGTTCGTAGCGACAAACAATTCGCGGTAGAAACGGCTTACGAAGTCACCGCCACACTTTTAATAGCGGGCCGACCGGTCCGCTGTAATAGTGAACAGAAAGATGAAAACCCAAACACTCTGATTAAATAAAAGTCGGTACTTATCTTTATTAACGAAGATACAGAAACACAGTAGTGAACTCCGTGTCTACAGAGATCTGTCTAGTTCGAGTCGGAGCGGCTAGGTCAGCGTCGGCTGACGACAAACAACAATTCTGCTGCGATGAACACACAACTGACTAGCAAGTACACAATTCGGTGGCGAGTATACAACTGAGCGGCGAATACAGAACTGCCCTAGCGCTCGCGACTCCAGCGCTTAAGAAGCCAGAAGCCAGCGGTGGCGCGCGCAGACTTGCGGCGATTTGCTGTCTCGCTGGCGCTGCTTATGCGGACGGCGTCCGGTCTTTGATGCTGCCAACCTTTTGGCAGCGGGCTCGGGTGGCATTACTGGCTAGGATATAACAAGAACATTTCCGAGCTATGATTTCTTACGATTTTAAATCTTCATTAACACCTAAACAAAGCTGTACTTAGGAATGCGTACTACGATGAAGTCCCGTCTAAGGCAACGGTTTATAATCTGTACAGCGAATACAAAAAAATGTCGATTTTTTTTTCTTAGTGATGAATTTCTTGAATGACGGCCAAGAACTTCTGTTACTGATGAAAATGTTCCTCTGTCTGAGCAGTGCTCGAAGAACACTAAAGTACATCGTCCGAATTTATTCAGGTGACATTATACATTAGTATGAGTGAGTAGAAAACATCTTATGTAAACAAGTACAAGAGAGAAGAGTTTGTTGTGGGTGGATTCCAAGCAGACTGACTCTCGATCGAAAGTACCAACGCAGTGATTGGTCGAGGAACAAGCTGGAAAATTCCGAGGCGACACTTCCAAAGTTGGTTTGGAGTATCATAAGTGGTGATGAATCTTGGATGTACTGCTATTATCCTGAAAAGAAAAATCATTCGGCTCAATGAGTTTTTCGAAGACAACCTGCGACTAAGAAATTCCGACTAATTCGCAGAGTTGGTAAGAAGATAGTTGATAGTTTTGTTTTGTAAAATGGGCCATATTGTCATAGAAAATAGAGGTTCCGATACTGTCAGTTGGTACACAAAGTAATGTTTGTGAAATCTTCTCGGGTGATCAGCCGAGTAAAGGCGTCGTCTTCTCGCAACGTTTCGAAGGGTTTCGTACCCATCATCTTCGCTTGAAGATGATGGGTACGAAACCCTTCGAAACGTTGCGAGAAGACGACGCCTTTACTCGGCTGATCACCGGAGAAGATTTCACGAATGGAATACGCCGAGAAAGTCTCAAATCACATTTAAAGTAATGTTTGTTTACAGCTATAAAAAAATCGTGGAAAATGCCGAATACAGTTTTCTAAGACGACAATGCGTTGTCGTCGCATGCAGCAAGACTAACTGCTGTGTATCTGGATCTGCTAAAGGTCAACGCCATGGACCCTCCTCCATACAGCGCCGGCCTAGCGCCTCGAGTTGTCTTTCTATTTACAAAAGAGGTAGAGGTGTCTGGAATCACTTGTTCTCAACCAGGCGTAGCAGTGGGACAGTATCGCTTCTGAAGTGCCTCAGGAGGTTGGCATCATTGCTTTAAGGAATAGTTACGTCGCCTGCAGAAATGCATTGATGTTAAACTGAAATATTTTGAAGAGCGATAAAACCGTTTAAGTTTTTTAAAAAAATTATTCTGCGTTTGAGTTGTTAAAAGTTGTCGGTGTCGCTCTCGCACTGCACGACCGGCAACGTTTCCCACGCACACAGCTGCGGTGACGTGGCTCGGTTTCGGCGGCGGCGCTGAAGAAGCGCCGTAGTTGGAGGACGGGAGAAGAAAGAAGACAGGGATGAGCAGTCGTCAGCGTCCGTTACGCGCCGCGCTAGAGTAATCCGCTTTGTGCAGTGCGCGCTAATTGTTTTCCTTAACGGCCTAACGGATCTCCGCCGGCGCACCAGCCACGTCAGGGGTGGAAACCACCCCTCCCGTCTTCTCCCGCTGTCAACCCCCCGCTGGGGGATGAGCCGGCGCTGCGCTTAACCGCACGCGGAGGGGAGGTGGGAATGCAACCGCGCCCTGGCCAATTCCTCCCCTCGCTGCCCCGCCAGCCCCAAATTAAACGGCGGATCTCACCGTCGTCGAAAAGCAAAGGTATTCCACTGTAGGGGGCACGGCTGTCCAACGGATCTGCGCTCGACCCCGCCACCGAAAAGCGTAACCGAAACTAGTAGCTAAGATCTCACGGTGGAAACTGAACTACCTCACCCCACAGACATCACTGACGTTGTGCTTTGCAGTGCGAACACTACTAGACTACTCCGAAACAGATATCCGCGCTCGTCTGTTCCGTGCAAGCCGGTTCCTCTCTGCACAGCTGCTTCAATCTCCACCCACTAGAAACCTCTTTGATTTTGACCGCCAACACTTCGCTCATCGCCAAACGGACAATTCTTAGATATCTCCGCCGTCCGTCGTGGCCGAGTGGTTCTAGGCGCTTCAGTCCGGAGCCGCGCTGCTGCTACGGTCGCAAGTTCGAAAACCGCCTCGGGCACGGATGTGTGTGATGTCCTTTGGTTAGTTAGGTTTAACTAGTTCTAAGTTCTAGGGTACTGGTGACCTCAGATGTTAAGTCCCATAGTGGTCAGAGCCATACGAAACATTTGATATCCCCGGATGCTTCCTAGCAACCGATAACTTCTTTTAGGCAAGTTTCACGACAAATTTCTATCTTCCCCAGTCCGATTCAGTGTCGCCTCATTCCTTGCTCGATCTACCCAGCTAATCCTCGACATTCTTCTGTAGCACAGCAATTCAAAATGTCCTACTCTCCTCTTGTCCACCTTTCACTTATCTGCAAGTGTACGCTTCGAACAAATACTTTAAGAAAAGTCTTTCTGACAGTTAGCATTAGATGAAAACAGCTTCTTCTATTTCAGAAACGCTTTTCTGATCGTTGCCATTCTGCATTTTATATCCTCTCGACTTCGATCGTCATCACTCATTTTCCCTACCCAAGTAGGCGAACTCATCTACGACTATTTAAAAACTTAACTCCACCCGAACAGGCCATGAAGGCCCAACGGTACCGACCGACCGCCGTGTCATCCTCAGGGCACTTGTGACACTGGATGCGGATGTGGAGGGTCACGTGGTCAGCACACTGCTCTCCCAGCCGTGTGTCAGTTTAGGAGACCGGAGCCGCTACTTCTCAGTCGAGTAGCTCCTCAGTTTGCCTCATAAGCGCTGTGTGCACCCCGCTTGCCAACAGCGCTCGGCAGACCGGAAGGTCACCCATCCAATTGCTAGCCCAGCCCGACATCACTTTGGTGATCTGACGGGAAACGGTGTTACCACTGCGGCAAGCCCTTGACTACTTCTGTTTGCTGAACCTCATTATGCTAGCGTCGCCTGTTTTAATTCAGCTACGTATATTCTGCTACGTATATCTTACACTACTGGCCGTTAAAATTGCTACACCACGAAGATGACGTGCTACAGACGCGAAATTTAACCGACAGGAAGAACATGCTCTGATATGCAAATGATTAGCTTTTCAGAGCATTCACACAAGGTTGGCGCCAGAGAAGACACCTACAACGCGCTGACATGACGAAAGTTTCCAACCGATTTCTCATACACGAACAGCAGATGACTGGCGTTGCCTGGTGAACCGCTGTTGTGATGCCTCGTGTAAGGACGAGAAACGCGTACCATCACGTTTCCGACTTTGATAAAGGTCGGATTGTAGCCTATCACGATTGCGGTTTATCGTATAGCGACATTGCTGCTCGCGTTGGTCGAGATCCAATAACTGTTAGCACAATATGGAATCGGTGGGTTCAGGAGGGTAATACGGAACGCCGTGCTGGATCGCAACGGCCTCGTATCACTAGCAGTCGACATGACAGGCATCTTATCCGCATGGCTGTAACGGATCGTGCAGCCACGCCTCGATCCCTGAGTCAACAGATGGGGACGTTTGCAAGACGACAACCATCTGCACGAACAGTTCGACGACGTTTGCAGCAGCACGGACTATCAGCTCGGAGACCGTGGCTGCGGTTACCCTTGACACTGCATCACAGACAGCAGCGCCTGCGATGGATTACTGGGTGCACGAATGGCAAAACGTCATTTTTTCGGATGAATCCAGGTTCTGCTTGCAGCATCATGATGGTCGCATCCGCGTTTGGCGATATCGCAGTGAACGCACATTGGAAGCGTGTATTCGTCATCGCCATACTGGCGTATTACCCGGGCTGATGGTATGGGGTGCCATTGGTTACACGTCTCGGTCACCTCTTGTTCGCATTGACGTCACTTAGAACAGTGGACGTTACATTTCAGATGTGTTACGACCCGTGGCTCTACCCTTCAGTCGAACCCTGGGAAACTCTACATTTCAGCAGGATAATGTCCGACCGCATGTTGCAGGTCTGCACGGGCCTTTCTGGATACAGAAAATGTTCGACTACTGCCCTGGCCAGCACATTCTCCAGATCTCTCACGAATTGAAAACGTCTGGCCAATGGTGGCCGAGCAACTGACTCGCCACAATACGCCAGTCACTACTCTTGATGAACTGTGGTATCGTGTTGAAGCTGCATGGGCAGCTGTACCTGTACACGCCATCCAAGCTCTGTTTGACTCAATGCCCAGGCGTATCTACACTCTCCTGTAACATTCGCCTTTCTTCGCCTCTCCGTAACTCTTCTTCATTCTTTCGGACCAGCTCACCTTCCTCCTTTTCCACCATACCCACTTCGCGACGCTCTGTCTGTTAATGTGAACGCTTGCGCTTCATACAGACCTGTACCCAATGCGAAGCATTTAACGAGTCGTCTTATGAGCCGTTCTGCCCGTTTTGCAGGTCTTCTCCCGTTGTTTGACTCATTGCAAAACTGTTTTGCACTTTCAACAGTTGACAGATAGGGTCAAATTTCAAGAGAGTTTTTTAATGGCCTAAGGAATGGGACAGGATTTAAAATAAGAAATAGCAAGAACACTGCCGTGCCGGGCGTTGCAAATAATTTTATGATGCCTGAAGATGATCAGAAGAGGGAAACCGCAGTAAATAAAGATTTATATTATCAGCACCTTCTACCTGTTTACAACTTCGAATTTTTTCTAATATCTTTCTTGAGCGTTGACTAATGACGCAGTAGTATATGGGAAACTATAGTCGCTGGATGAGTGGAAGAGAATACGGGATGACTTGGACAGAATTTCCATTTCATGTTAGGAATGTAACGTTGCTCTAAATGCAGAAAAGTGTAAGCTACGTGTCTGAGTAGGAAAACAGTCGTGTAATTATAGACACCTGTTTTAGTAGTGTGCAACGTTACGCAGTCATATACCTAGGCGTGCAACGTTACGCAGTCATATACCTAGGTGTGCAACGTTACGCAGTCATATACCTAGGCGTGCAACGTTACACAGTCATATACCTAGGCGTGCAACATTACGCAGTCATATACCTAGGCGTGCAACGTTACGCAGTCATATACCTAGGCGTGCAACGTTACACAGTCATATACCTAGGCGTGCAACGTTACGCAGTCATATACCTAGGCGTGCGACGTTACGCAGTCATATACCTAGGCGTGCAACGTTACACAGTCATATACCTAGGCGTGCAACGACGCAGTCATATACCTAGGTGTGCAACGTTACACAGTCATATACCTAGGCGTGCAACGTTACGCAGTCATATACCTAGGCGTGCAACGTTACGCAGTCATATACCTAGGCGTGCAACGTTACACAGTCATATACCTAGGCATGCAGCGTTACACAGTCATATACCTAGGCGTGGAACTGCAAAGCGATATGAGGTGGAACGAGCACGTCAGGGCTTCATTGGGCAATGCGAATGGCCGGCTTCGGTTCTTTGAGGTGAATTTAGGAATGCGCAGTTCATACACGAGGCAACGGCCTTGCCGCAGTGGATACACCGGTTCCCGTCAGATCACCGAAGTTAAGCGCTGTCGGGCGTGGCCGGCACTTGGATGGGTCACCATTCGGGCCGCCGTGTGCTGTGGCCATTTTTCGGGGTGCACTCAGCCTCGTGATGCTAATTGAGGAGCTACTCGACCGAATAGTAGCGGCTCCGATCAAAGAAAACCATCGTAACGACCGGGAGAGCGGTGTGCTGACCACACGCCCCTCCTATCCGCATCCTCAGCTCAGGATGACACGGCGGTCGGATGGTCCCGATGGGCCACTTGTGGCCTGATGACGGAGTGAGTGAGTTCATACACGAAGCGAGCCCGTGGTCCAGTTGCCAGTGTTGCTGCCTCTGGAACACGGGACACCAGGTTTGATTCCAGGCCGGGTTGGGCGTTTCCTCTGCCCGGGGACTGTGTTGTCCTCATCATTTCATCATCATCATCATTTGTGACAGTTGCTAGATTGGACTGAGTTAGAAATTGGACTGTGTCAGGCTTGGAACTTTGTATGGGCGCTGATGACCGCGCAGTTGCTCGCCCCACAAACCATACATCATCATCAACATCATCATCATCATCATCATCTATGGAGCAGGCCACGTGTAGAGCACTAGTGCGACCCGTTTTTGAGTACCGATCGAATATTTGAGATCTGCGGAAAATCGCATTAAGAGAATACAAAGAATACAACCACATCTACATTGGTACCTTGCAAATCACACCAAGTGCCTCGCAGAGGGTTCACTGAACCACCTTCACAATAATTATCTATTATTCCACTCTCGAACAGCTTGCGGAAAAAACGAACACCTGCGTCTTCCCGTGCGAAATCTATATCCCAGTTTTTATTGTGATGATCGTTTCTCTCTATGCAGACCGGCGTCAACAAAATATTTTCGCATTAGGGGGATAAAGTTACTGGTTGGAATTTCGAGAGAACACTCCGCCGCAACGAGAAACGCGTATGTTTTAACGTTGTCCATCGCAAATCCTGTATCATGGCCAAATGGCCGTGACACTGTCTCCCTGTGTCGCGATAATACAAAATGTGCTGCCCTTCTTTGAACTTTCTCTATGTCCTCCGTTAATCATATCCGATAAGGTTCCCAGACCCCGCAGAAGTACTGCAAAAGAGGACGGACAAACTTATTGTAGGCAGTTTCTTTGGTGGATCTGTTTCATTTTTTTAAAGTGTTCTAGCAATAAAACGAGGCCCTTGATTTGCCTCCCCCACAGCATTCTCTATGTGTTGTTTCGAATTTAAGTTGCTCGTAATTGTAATTTCTAGGTACATAGTTGTATTTATGGCCTTTAGATTCGACTGATTTATCGTGTAAGCGAAGTTTAACGGATTCCATTTAGCACTCATATCGATTACTCCTCACTTTTCATTATTTAGGGTCAATTGCCAATTTTCGCACCATGACAGATATCTTTTCTAAATTGTTTTGCAATTTGTTTCGATCTGCCGGCCGGAGTGGCCGAGTGGTTCTAGGCGCTTCAGTCTGGAACCGCGTGACCGCTACGGTCGCAGATTCGAATCCTGCCTCGAGCATGGATGTGTGTGATGTCCTTAGGCTAGTTAGGTTTAGGTAGTTCTAAGTTCTAGGGGACTGATGACCTCAGAAGTTAAGTCCCATAGTGTTCAGAGCCATTTGAACCATTTGTTTCGATCTGCTGAAGACTGTGCTAGATGATAAACGACAGCATCATCTGCGAACAACCTAAGACGGCTGCTCAGATAGTCTCGTAATTCATTTATATAGATAAGGAACAGCAGAGCACCTATAACACTACCTCGGGGAACGCCACAAATCACTTCTGTTTTACTCGATCACTTTCCGTCAATTAATCTTCATACATCGATATTTAAATTGAATGGTGGTGGGACATCAGCTGGTATAAAGCTGTACTTCATATTTCATATTTATTTGGCTACTGGTTTCGACGTTGCGCCAACGCCATCTTCAGGCCCGTACACTTTGGTGATATCAACTGCGTGTGGCTGAGTACTGGGAGTACGCGGTGAGACCAACACGTGCTCCACGTGGATGGCGGTCAGTACTACGAATAGTGACCTCTCTCACGGGAAATCACGAATCCCGTCGCGTAACTGAGGCAATATTCCAGACAGTACACCGAAGCCATTGAGAGAGGAGCTGCCAGATGCTGCCAGATTTGTTGTCGGTAGAGTAGGTTCGATCAACACGCCAGTGTTGCGGAGGTGCTTCGTTAACTCGAATGGGGGGATGTTCTTTTTCGCCAACCACCACTGAGAAAATTTAGGGAACCGGCATTTGTGACAAACAGCAGAACGGTTCTACTGCCGTCAAATGGTTCAAATGGCTCTGAGCACTATGGGTAGAGGTCTGCGCGGATGCGGATATCCGCGGATATATCATCTGCGGATAATGAGCCGGCGGCGGTGGTCTAGCGGTTCTAGGCGCTCAGTCCGGATCCGCGCGACTGATACGGTCGCAGGTTCGAATCCTGCCTCGGGCATGGATGTGTATGATGTCCTTAGGTTAGTTAGGTTTACGTAGTTCTAAGTTCTAGGGGACTGATGACCTAAGATGTTAAGTCCCATAGTGCTCAGAGCCATTTGAACCATTTTTGCGGATAATGAGCAAGGCATCTGCCCAGGACGTATGTTGCAATGCTAGTTGAAAACTTGCAGGCTGTTGCCATTCTTGGAATCTTGCAGGGCCCGGGTAGAGCGGATGTCCGTTGTCCTCAGCCCCTGGCTACGACCGACATAGCTGTACCCGAGAGGCCTGCGCCTAATCCGTTTCCGCGACCGTGTCTTTTGTGTGGCCTGTAGAGATGGGGGATCCGCTCCTGAACTGATTCATAGAGTTGAATCTTTCAAAGGAGTGAACAACCAGTGATTCAGAAAAAAAGAACGGTAGCTCCAAAACGTTTCCCACAGCAGAGAGAGAGAGACGGAGCATATCAGCGGGGCCTCTGCTGGTCAGAGCACAGTGCACGCCACACAACACAGCCAGCGCCAGCCTCTGCCCTGCTTCTGCCTTGGCTGCCTGCATTGTGCAGTGCCCCATTGGATTTTGTGTTTCACACATGCCGTGCCCTCTCTGTGCTTTCTCTGCCGCGTGCAGTGTCTGGCGCACCTGAACTCCGTCGGCGATCGTTTCAGTCGCACGTCCTGCCCTCTGGGCAGTTGATGCGAGCAACAGGACCGAGAGCCTCCTAGCGGAGAACATAAGAACTACTTGCAACAACCTGCTCGCAAGAGAGCGGACGGTTTGTCTCCGAGCGGGTGAGTGGTGGCCGTTCACCGCTCCCCCCACCCTCGGAACTCGCCCGCTCAACGCTCATCCTACCGTTCTCGACTCTAGCCAGAGCGTTGAGCAAAGCAACTCAGGTGTCACTCTGGTCTCTGCGGTCTTAGCTTGCGCAGTAATACAGCTCGTGGCTCGACCTGCTTGACTCAGCACCTCTGCATCGGAGTTCGTCTCTACTGGATATTGTTCTTCGTAGTAATACCGTTATGTATATTACATTATTATGTTATGTATACATCATTTGTTTTTATTTCATTTTTATTTGTTTAAACTGATCAGATTAGGTCCCTGACGACTCCTCTTACTATAGGATTTTTATTATGGACACTCGAATTTACGCTTTAATTACGAGCGAACCGATAAACGTATAGCAAAATGGGATACACCAATATCTTCCTTGTTTTATTCTGCGGAAGGCTATATGCAGCACTTTGGTCTTACAGTCAAATTTATATATTTTTTTCTTATTCTGGTTCGGATTTTGCGATTTTAGGCGTCTTCGGAAGGAAACGTTCACTTTAAAAATATTTGGCTTGTGATGTATTTGTACAAGGTTTAATACATTATAGCCAAATATATTGTTAATGTAAATCTCAAGTTACAACATTTTCCGATCACTCAAAAAACCATGATAGTGCAAAATAAATCAATAATCAAAAACTTTGTCATATCGTGGAAATTTCAGTAAACAATACGAAATCCTTACTTATTATCTGTGTTACTTCAAAATAGGATCAAATAAGATCAAAATACGGGTATAGTACCGAAATAAACCAAGTTTAAAGGGCAATGTGCCTTCCATTTATTTTCTATTGTGAATGAGTGGTGAGTCATGAAAAAGAGCTAGTTCATTTCAGGAAGTGAGCAGTTCTGATCCGATCTCAGAAAAGAACAGTTTTGCCCATCTCTAGTGGCCTGTGGGGTGCTCTCTGGGTGGCAAACCTTCCCACTGTCTACCATCAGATGGTTAGAGCGTCTGCCATGTAAGCAGGAGATCCAGGGTTCGAGTCCCGGTCGGGGCTGACATTTTCATCTGTCCCCGTTGGCGTATGTCAACGCCTGTAAGCAAGTAAGGGTGTTCATTTCATTGTAATTTAATTCTAACGAGCTGCATGGTGACCCATGGTATCTGTTCTTTCGGACATGTCCGAATGAACAGATACCATCTTAGTATATATAAAAAGTAGTTAAGTTGTCGCAGAAATGGCATCTTGACAATAACTGTGCCATTACGTATGATAATTTTAAGTACTGCTGTCTATTACTATTCATTACTCACTCAAAACTTAAATATATGCGGATGCGGATAAGGAACTTGCGGATGTGGATTAATTGCCGCGGATGCAGATGCAGTTGCGGATTAGGACCTCGCGGATGCGGTGCGAATGCGGATTGCACTTTTGTTATCCGCGCAGACCTCTAACTATGGGACTTAACTTCTGAGGTCATCAGTCCCCTACAACTTAGAACGACTTAAACCTAACTAACCTAAGGACACCACAGACATCCATGCCCGATGCAGGATTCGAACCTGCGACCGTAGCGGTCGCGCGGTTCCAGACTGAAGCGCCTAGAGCCGCTCGTCCACCCCGGCCGGCTCTACTGCCGTCAAGATACATGCGGAGAAAGGAGTGTGGAGACAAGAGGAAAGAATTCAGTGCTCGTATTATAGGCATACGGAGGTGTCTTCACTGTCGACAGTCGGCCTCCCCGTGCTCCTAGTAGTGGTAAAGGTGCCCTCTGCCACACACCATACATTGGCTCGCGGAGTGCTCGGACGTGGCAGTGACCGGCGGGCAGCGGGCACGCCTGCCAGCGGCCGCCCAGTGCGCCACTGGCTCCCAGAGGGGAGGCGGGCGCCCTCGGCCCTCAGCAGGTGGCGGCCAATCGGCGCGTTGTTCTGGGCGCGGCGGTCAGTGTGGTGGCGGGAGGCCGCTCCCCTGCCGACGTCTTCATCGCCAGTCCGGTTGCTCCGCCTGCCTCGTGCCAGGGTCAGCGACTCCCTGACCATAGGGTGGCAGGGCCAGGGTCCGGCACGGGCCGGGCCGAGCTGCCGGCCTTGACACCAGAGGGGGTTGCAGGTGCGCTGCCTGGTCATTACACTCGCGGGGTCGACTGACCACCCTGGTGCTGAAACCTCGATGCGGAAGCCCGGTTCGTCCGCCGGCCGTGGTGGCCGAGCGGTTCTAGGCGCTACAGTCTGGAACTGCGCGACCGCTACGGTCGCAGGTTCGTATCCTGCCTCGGGCATGGATGTGTGTGATGTCCGCAGCTTAGTTAGGTTTAAGTAGTTCTGAGTTCTAGGGGACTCATGACCTCACATGTTGTCCCATAGTGCTCAGAGCCATTTGAACCATTTTGAACCGGTTCGTCCATCCACATCTGCGCCTTGTAACGGAACTCATCAACGATACCCGTTCATCTTTAGTATATGATACATTCAATGACTGTACTACCCGATCCGCTCACGTCCTTAATATATCTCAGACCTTTTATTAAAACCGACGAAAAACTTCCTAATATTCTACAAAATTATACAGTGAAGAGCCTCGCGACCACTCAGAAGTACCGCAACATGACGTGGCATGGACTCGACTAATGTCTGTAATGGAGCTCGAGGGAACTGACACCATTAATCCTGCAGGGCTGTCCATAGACCCGTAAAAGTAAGACCGAGTGGAGATCTCTTTTGAATAGCACGTTGCAAGGCATCCCAGATATGCTCAATATTGTTTGGTGGATGGCGGAGAAGTTTAAACTCAGAAGAGTGTTCCTGGAGCCACTGCGTAGCAATCCTGGACGTATCGGATGACGCACTGTCGTGCTGGAATTGTGCACGTCCGTAGGGATGCACAGTGGACACGAATGGATGCAGCTGATCAGACAGGACGCACACGTATCAAGACGTATCACGGGTCCCATATCACTCCAACTGCACCACTCCGCACACCATTACATTGCCTCCACCAACTTGGACAGCCCCCTGCTGACATACAAGGTCCATGGATTCATGAGGTTGTCTTCATACCCGTACATCTATCACGCAACCGAAACTCAATGCACTCGTTTTAGTATTCACGCGGATGACTTCACACTATTCATTATTTAGGGTACCAAGCAGAGTTTTTGTATACAACAATGTGGAATTGTTTTTGATCTTCCTGTGACCTTACTGGGTGATAAATGACAGCGTCATCTGCGGACAGTCAAAGGTGGCTGCTCCGATTGTCTTCCCGAGTTGTTTGTGTAGATCCGGAACGGCGGAGGGTTTCTTGCGGTACGGCAAATATCACTTCTGTTCTGCTCGACCTATTTCCGTCAACAATTACAAACAGTTACCTTTCCGGAAGGAAATAACGAATCCAGGTAAGGCGGTACTCCATAGACACGCAATACGATTACAATTCGCAGGACAGTACACGATTCGCCGTCCAGTTATATTATTCAGATATTCCTCAACGTAAGAACTGTCTGCAAAGGTATTCGTTCTTTACCGTCTTTTCTTGCTGCGACATAATGACTGACCACAGTCAGCGAGTTTTTACTCCTGACAACGACGGCGGATATAAATATCGAGAGCTGGAGTGCTACATTCAAAACGTCGCTGCTTGAAAACCGAGAAAATGTTATTCATCACATAGCCTTTTATCCCGTAAAGTTGCGTTTCAGTCCCTTTTCCTGCTGTGGGTCCTTGACTTCTCTTGCCAAGCAGTACATATGTGAAGATATTCTATGTATTCAGCATTTAACACATCTGCCGCAGTGCGGTATAATATTTACTTATTTAGTAGGCGCTTTTGGACGTACATTAATCAAATGCATCTTCAGAGCATTTTCGTGGGAAATATAGTTTTTACATACTTGCACTTGCTCTTCACGCCACAGTTTGCCACCTGAATAAAACGTTGTGGTTGCTCCCGTGCTTTACAACGTTTCCTCTCGTGCGGTCACAGAGCATTTTGTAAGATAGACTTCAAAAAGTAATGGCCTAAACTGTTTAGAGTCCGTAACTAGACGAAAATTATATTTATCACAAAAGATAGTCACTAAACACGCCGGCAGTATAGAATACAGTTTTCTAGTAACAAACGCAGTATTTTTAAAGTTGTTGCAAACTATGGCCACAGAGACGAGCTTGCCACACTTGTCATGAGATGTATTGGTAGGACTGTTGATATTTTTAAAAAATATCGCGAATCCGATGTATCGATATTTTAAAAAGTTGTCATTATCGGCTCACGCAACATCGAGTCTATATTGATATGGGCGGAAAAAGTATTGAAAGGCGTGTGTATAAAAATGTCGGCTGCACACTGTAAATATACTGCCGGTTTCAGAGCTGCATATTTAAGTATTGATTTGTTACGAGATATTCTGCACATCAACACGCTAGCAGCCGGTTTATTCCCCTTGGAGCAAGAACTGAAAGGGAAACGATGCACGTTCCCGCTGGGCGTAGCCACTTTGCAGAGATCTGTAACTGCGTGTCAAGTGGCACAACACGATGAAAGGTGTCCGACGGGTCGGTCGTTCGACTTCGTCGCATATCGGGTTTGTCCGGAACACTTCGTGTCGACTTACCTGTTTTCTCATTTCTGCAAACGCCAGCGACCTAGCGGATGCGACGGCCGGGGTGGCCGAGCGGTTGTAGGCGCTACAGTCTGGAACCGCGCGACCGCTACGGACGCAGGTTCGAATCCTGCCTCGGGCATGGATGTGTGTGATGTCCTTAGGTTAGCTAGGTTTAAGTAGTTCTAAGTTCTAGGGGACTGATGACGTTACAAGTTAAGTCCCATTTTTTTTGAACCCAGCGGTTGCAGTGTCAATATTACGTGGTGAAACTGCAGTTTCTGTTGGTAGCGCGGATGGCCGATGAAGTCATCGTTTGCCCTCACCCGTGTCCGCCCACCGTAAAGGCCAGTCATTCGATTTCTGGTCATGATTTTTAGCAACTAGCTGCGTTAAAATCTTTCTTTTTTACGAAAGTGGTGTGCTATTTCTTCACGTCGGTAATACTGTTATTCGACTCACACCGCCAGCCACCCTTGAAATCGGACTTCTTTTGTACCCCGTATAGTTGCTTCACACAGTCAAGGAGAAAGTTTGGACGTGATAAAAGCTCAAAAAGAAGTAAGACGCCTCCACACTGTGAAAATAAAATTATGTCTTACTACAGTTTCAAAAGATCAGCTTCAAATATTTACCGAAAATTGTTAAAAAAATAATATAATACAAAAATGGCCACCCGCCTTGCCGTCAGATCACTGAAGTTAAGCGCTGTCGGCCTGGGTTAGCACTTGGATGGGTGACCATCCGGTCTGCTGAGCGCTGTTGGCAAGCGGGGCGCAGACAGCCCTTGTGAGGCAAACTGAGAAGTGACGGCTCCGGTCTCGGAAACTGACGTATGGCCGGGAGAGCGGTGTGCTCACCACATGCCGCATCCAATGGCGGCCGTGGTGTGAGGATGACACGGCGGTCGGACGGTACCGTTGTGCCTTCATCGCCCGTTCCGTAGGGGCTTAGTTTTTAGTTTTTAATATAAAAATATCGGCTCTCGATATTGCAATTTTGATATCGATATGTCGAGAAAATATGTCCCATATAGGCAGATGTCGTTTAGGAATTAATATCGATAGCATGGAGAGCTGCATGAAACCAGTCTCAGGACTGAAGACTACAACAACAACATCGATATTTTACCATCAGCCCTTGGTACGACAGTTTCGTGCAGTATCGAACTCATTGCGAAAAGCTAGAAAGGCGGGATCTAGGAAAGATCACTGCCGTCAGATCACTGAAGTTAAGCGCTGTCGGCCTGGGTTAGCACTTGGATGGGTGACCATCCGGTCTGCTGAGCGCTGTTGGGAAGCGGGGCGCAGACAGCCCTTGTGAGGCAAACTGAGAAGTGACGGCTCCGGTCTCGGAAACTGACGTATGGCCGGGAGAGCGGTGTGCTCACCACATGCCGCATCCAATGGCGGCCGTGGTGTGAGGATGACACGGCGGTCGGACGGTACCGTTGTGCCTTCATCGCCCGTTCCGTAGGGGCTTAGTTTTTAGTTTTTAATATAAAAATATCGGCTCTCGATATTGCAATTTTGATATCGATATGTCGAGAAAATATGTCCCATATAGGCAGATGTCGTTTAGGAATTAATATCGATAGCATGGAGAGCTGCATGAAACCAGTCTCAGGACTGAAGACTACAACAACAACATCGATATTTTACCATCAGCCCTTGGTACGACAGTTTCGTGCAGTATCGAACTCATTGCGAAAAGCTAGAAAGGCGGGATCTAGGAAAGAAGAGGTAGTCGTCTGAGAGTGACGACCACACTGTGGACGGGACGTTAAACTAAAATCTGTTTCTTCCTTGGTGCGTTTCCTCCTTGGGAATCCTTTGCGCGTGGATGTGGGGAGAGAAGAGGAGATAATTGGGGTGGGACTGTGTGGCACCGGGGTGTAATGCAGGTGTCTTTTCCGTTGCTGTGAAGGGGAGGGAACCGTTAAGGGTGGCAACCCCCTCCGCGGCCACACCCCTGCTATAAGGGTGGGAAGCTCGCTTCTCTGATATCTCCCTGCCGCCCCTCTGCCGGCAGGTAGGGAAAAAAAAAAGAAAGGTTTACACTCGGTCGCGCTCCCCCGGGTGACGCTGTGAAGGGGAGCCAGCTATACAACATAACGGCAGGTCCTGCCTGCTTCCGGGAACGGCCGACTACTTGTTGCTCCGGGCCAGACAACCCCAGCTGGCAGCTGGCAGTGCGGGTCCTGGGTTCGATACCGCAAACGAAAGAGCGACCCACTGTACCACACTCTGCTCCTGCTGAGGACGAGAGAAATCCTGCCGTACGCGACACAACGTGCGATTAACGTAGTTCTCATGCAGCAGCTACCAGCCACAAGCAAAATTTACTTTACCTTACTGAAGAAGTACCGTTAACGGTTTCCGCATGTGCGTGAACATCTATAGTCCGCGAGTCATAGCACAGTGTGCGGCGGTGGGCGCTAATGGCACTTCCCGCCTGCCCCCTTCCACTCGCGCACGTTCACGGGAAGGACGGTTCCTGGTAAGCCTATGTCTATCTTCGAATCTGATTTTACCCTCTCTGTCTTTTCGTAAGATATACGTTAGTGCGAGCAATATATTGGTTGACAATCTCTGGCAGATTAAAACTGCCTACCTGGACCAAGACCCGTACTCGGGACACTTTTTCCGAGATCTATCTTCCAAGAGTACACTAAAGGGCATTAAAATTGCTACACCAAGAAGAAATGCAGCTGATAAACGGGTATTCATTGGACAAATATATTATACTAGAACTGACATGTGATTACATTTTCACGCAATTTGGATGCATTGTTGTTGTGGTCTTGAGTCCTGAGACTGGTTTGATGCAGCTCTCCATGCTACTCTATCCTGTGCAAGCTTCGTCATTTCCCAGTTCCTACTGCAGCCTACATCCTTCTGAATCTGCTTAATGTATCCATCTCTTGGTCTCCCTCCACTCTGCCCTCCAATACTGAATTGGTGATACCTCGATGACTCAGAACATGTCCTACCAACCGATCCCTTCTTCTAGTCAAGTTTTACCACAAGCTCCACTTCTCCTCAATTCTATTCAATACCTCCTCATTAGTTATGTGATCTACCCATCTAATTCTAATAATTTCCGGGTATGCAGCCGGATCCCGTCGACATTCTGCCACGATATTTCGGCCCAGAGACGTCCGGACATCATCAGGTGAGTACACAACTACTGAAGAGCCCAGGTGCAGTCGCGGTATTTATGCCGAATGTCGCGCATGTGAAATGTACTGGCATCCTACAGCGCATGCGTCAGGTGTTGACATGCGCAGCATAGCCGAGTTGTACGTGCTGCCCTCGGTGGTGGACATAAAGGTTCATCTAGTCATTGAGTATCGAATGACACTGTCGATTCCGCTGTGATTGTATAATTTTAATAACAGGATTCCAATTTTTATCCAGCTGAAAGCCGTTGTCTCGATTTATAAGATTATTGGCAAGACGTATTTCCACTGATTCCTTGATTACGGAATCCCAAAAACCGGAACCCGGGGATAAAATTTTTGTTACATTGTATTCCATTGAATGTCCCAAAGAAATACAGTGCTCTGCTACTGCCGATTTTGGCGGTTGCCGCAGACGGGTGTATCTTTCATGTTCTATACATCGTTCATGGACAGTTCTTGTCGTCTGCCATCACCCAGCACAAACAGCCGGTGTTCTCAGTACCTTAATACATCGAGCGCATATAATATCGGATGATGAAAACCTCCACGCAGAATTAGAACACTTGGAGAAGGTTTTCAAAAAGAATGGCTACACTTCTCGCCAAATAAGGAAGGCCATGCGCAACTATCGTAACAAGAAGCAACGCACTGAGGACGCAGATGATGACTTTAAATCAACTGCGTTCCTTCCATACGCCGGGAATGTGTCGTCGAAAATAGGCCGATTACTGATGAAAAATAAAATCAAGGTTATCTTCCGTCCACCAGCAAAGAACCGGGCCCTGGTTGGATCCGTTAAAGACGATTTACAACTGAAGAAGGCAGGCGTCTACAAAATTCCCTGTGGATGTGGCGCTGCATATATTGGCCAGACGACAAGAACTGTCCATGAACGATGTATAGAACATGAAAGATACACCCGTCTGCGGCAACCGCCAAATTGGCAGTAGCAGAGCACTGTATTTCTTTGGGACATTCAATGGAATACAATGTAACAAAAATTTTATCCCCGGGTTCCGGTTTTTGGGATTCCGTAATCAAGGAATCAGTGGAAATACGTCTTGCCAATAATCTTATAAATCGAGACAACGGCTTTCAGCTGGATAAAAATTGGAATCCTGTTATTAAAATTATACAATCACAGCGGAATCGACAGTGTCATTCGATACTCAATGACTAGATGAACCTTTATGTCCACCACCGAGGGCAGCACGTACAACTCGGCTATGCTGCGCATGTCAACACCTGACGCATGCGCTGTAGGATGCCAGTACATTTCACATGCGCGACATTCGGCATAAATACCGCGACTGCACCTGGGCTCTTCAGTAGTTGTGTACTCACCTGATGATGTCCGGACGTCTCTGGGCCGAAATATCGTGGCAGAATGTCGACGGGATCCGGCTGCATACCCGGAAATTATTAGAAGAAGAAATACGCCGGGAAAATGTCAGAAGTCATACCCATCTAATCTTCAGCATTCTTCTGTAGTACCACATTTCGAAAGCTTCTATTCTCTTCTTGTCTAAACTATTTATCGTCCACGTTTCACTTCCATATATGGCTACACTTCATACAAATACTTTCAAAAACGACTTCCTAACGTTTAAATCTATGCTCGATGTTAAGAAATTTTTCTTCTTCAGAAACGCTTTCCTTCCCATTGCCAGTTTACATTTTATATCCTCTCTACTTCGACCATCATCAGTTATTTTGCTCTCAAAATAGCAAAACTCCTTTACTACTTTAAGTGTCTCATTCCCTAATCTAATTCCCTCAGCATCACCCCACTTAATTCGACTACATTCCATTATCCTAGTTTTGCTTTTGTTGATGTTCATCTTATACCCTCCTTTCAAGACACTGTCCATTCCGTTCAACTGCTCTTCCAAGTCCTTTGCTGTCTCTCACAGAATTACAATGTCATCGGCGAACCTCAAAGTTTTTATTTCTTCTCCATGGATTTTAATACCTACTCCGAACTTTTCTTTTGTATCCATTACTGCTTGCTCAATATACAGATTGAATAACAACCCAACCACTGCTTCCCTCTCATACCCCTCGACTCTTATAACTACCATCTGGTTTCTGTACAAATTGTAAATAGCCTTTCGCTCCCTATATTTTACCCCTACCACCTTCACAATTTGAAAGAGAGTATTCCAATCAACATTGTCAAAAGCTTTCTCTAAGTGTAGAATGCTAGAAACGTAGGTTTGTCTTTCCTTAATCTTTCTTCTAAGATAAGTCGTAGGGTCAGTATTGCCTCACGTGTTCCAACATTTCTACGGAATCCAAACTGATCTTCCCCGAGGTCGGCTTCTATCAGTTTTTCCATTCGTCTGTAAGGAATTCGCGTTAGTATTTTGCAGCTGTGAGTTATTAAACTGATAGTTGGGTAATTTTCACATCTGTCATCACCTGCTTTCTTTGGGATTGAAATTATTATATTCTTCTTGAAGTCTGAGGGTATGTCGCCTGTCTCATACATCTTACTCACCAGATGGTAGAGTTTTGTCAGGACTGGTTCTCCCAAGGCTGTCAGTAGTTCTAGTGGAATGTTGTCTACTCCGGGGCCTTGTTTCGACTTAGGTCTTTCAGTGCTCTGTCAAACTCGTCACGCAGTATAATATCTCCCATTTCGTCTTCATCTACATCCTCCTCCATTTCCATAATATTGTCTTCAAGTACATCGCCCTTGTATAGACCCTCTATATACTCCTTCACCCTTTCTGCTTTCCTTTCTTTGCTTAGAACTGGGTTTCCATCTGAGCTCTTGATATTCATGGAAATGGTTCTCCTTTCCCCAAAGGCCTCTTTAATTTTCCTGTAGGCAGTATCAATCTTACCCCTAGTGAGATAAGCCTCTACATCCTTGCATTTGTCCTCTAGCCATCCCTGCTTAGCCATTTTGCACTTCCTGTCGCTCTCATTTCTGAGACGTTTGTATTCCTTTTTGCCTGCTTCATTTACTGCATTTTTATATTTTCTCCTTTCATCAATTGAATTTAATATTTCTTCTGTTACCCAAGGGTTTCTACTAGCCCTCGTCTTTTTACCTATTTGATCCTCTGCTGCCTTCACTATTTCATCCCTCAAAGCTACCCATTCTTTTTCTGCTGTATTTCTTGCCTCCATTCCTGTTAATTGTTCCCTTATGCTCTCCCTGAAACCCTGTACAACCACTCGTTCTTTCAGTTTGTCCAGGTCCCATCTCCTTAAATTCCCACCTTTTTGCAGTTTCTTCAATTTTAATCTACAGTTCATAACTAATAGATTTTGGTCAGAGTCCACATCTGCCCCTGGAAATGTCTTACAATTTAAAACCTGGTTCCTAAATCTCTGTCTTACCATTATATAATATATCTGATACCTACTAGTATCTACAGGGTTTTTCCATGTATACAACCTTCTTTCATGATTTTTGAACCAAGTGTTACCTATGATTAAGTTATGCTCTGCATAAAATTCTACCAGGCGGCTTCCTCTTTCATTTGTTAGCCCCAATCCATATTCACCTTCTATGTTTCCTTCTCTCCCTTTTCCTAATCTCGAATTCCAGTCACCCATGACTATTAAATTTTCGTCTCCCTTCACTACCTGAATAATATCTTTTACCTCCTCATACATTTCTTCAATTTCTTCATCATCTGCTGAGCTAGTTGGCATATAAACTTGTACTACTGTAGTAGGCGTGGGCTTCGTGTCTATCTTGGCCACAATAATGCGTTCACTATGCTGTTTGTAGTAGCTTACCCGTACTCCTATTTTTTTTATTAATTATTAAACGTACTCCTGCATTACCCCTATTTGATTATGTATTTATAACCCTGTATTCACCTGACCAAAAGTCTTGTTCCTCCTGCCACCGAACTTCACTAATTCCCACTAAATCTAACTTTAACTTATCCATTTCCGTTTTTAAATTTTCTAACGTACCTGCCCGATTAAGGGATCTGACATTCCACCCTCCGATCCGTAGAACGCCAGTTTTCTTTCTCCCGATAACGACGTCCTCTTGAGTAGTCCCTGCCCGGAGATCCGAATGGGGGACTATTTTACCTCCGAAATATTTTACCCAAGAAAACGCCATCATCATTTAATCATACAGTAAAGCTGCATGCCATCGGGAAAAATTACGGCCGTAGTTTCCCCTTGCTTTCAGGCGTTCGCGGTACCTGCACAGCAAGGCCGTTTTGGCTAGTGTTACAAGGCCAGATCAGTCAATCATCCAGACTGCTGCCCCTGCAACTACTGAAAAGGCTTTTGCTCCACTTCAGGAACCACACGTTTGTCTGGCCTCTCAACAGATACCCCTCCGTTGTGGTTGCACCTACGGTACGGCCATCTGTATCGCTGAGGCACGCAATCCTCCCCACCAACGGCAAGGTCCATGGTTCATGGGGGGGTTGGGTGCATAGATCCTGAGAAATCAGTATGCAGAACAACCACCTCTGGCCGTAATAACGGCCTTAATACGCCTGAGCAGTGAGTCAAACTGAGCTTGGATGGCGTGTACAGGTACAGCTGCCCATGCAGCTTCAACACGATACCACAGTTCATAAAGTGTAGTGACTGGCGTAGAAAGGCCAGTACAGGACCTGCATTATCCTTCTGAAATGTAGGGTTTCGCAGGAATCGAATGTAGAGACACGGGTCGTAACACATCTGAAGTGTAACGTCCACTGTTCAAAGTGCCGTCAATGCGAACAAGAGGTGACCGAGACGTGTAACCAATAGCACCCCATGGCATCACGCCGGGTGATACACCAGCAAGGCGATGACGAATACACGCTTCCAATGTGCGTTCACTGCGATGTCGCCAAACACGGTTGCGTCCATCATGATGCTGTAAACAGAACCTGGATTCATCCGAAAAAAAATGACGTTTTGCCATTCGTGCACCCAGCTTCGTCGTCGAGTACACCATCGCAGGCGCTCCTGTCTGTGACGCAGCGTCAAGGGTAACCGCAGCCACGGTCTCCGAGCTGATAGTTCATGCTGCTGCAAACGTCGTCGAACTGTTCGTGCAAGATGGTTGTCGTCTTGCAAACGTCCGCATCTGTTGACTCAGGGATCGAGACGTGGCTGCACGATCCGTTACAGCCATGCGGATAAGATGCCTGTCATCTCGACTGCTTAACTGCCATTGGGATCCAGCACGGCGTTCCGTATTACCCTCCAGAACCCATCGATTGCATATTATGCTAATCTCGACCAATGCGAGCAGCAATGTCGCGATACGATAAACCGCAGTCGCGATAGGCTACAATCCGACCTTTATCAAAGTCGGAAACGTGATGGAACGCATTTCTCGCCCTCACACGAGGCATCACTACAACGTTTCACCAGGCAACGCCGGTCAACTGCTGTTTGTGTATGAGGAATCGGTTGGAAACTTTCCTCATGTCAGCACGTTGTAGGTGTCGCCACCGGCGCCATCCTTGTGTGAGTGCTGTGAAAAGCTAATCATTTGCATATCACAGCATCTTCTTCCTGTCGGTTAAATTTCGGGTCTGTAGCACGTCATGTTCGTGGTGTAGCAATTTTAATGGCCAGTACTGTACTTGTCCCCAAAGTTTTGGCAGGAGGATTTACGTGAAGTGCGAAAGTTGCGAGACGAGGTACTGGCGGTAGTGAAGCGGTGAGGGCGGGCCGCGCATGGGCAGCTCAGTCGTTTCTCTTCCCGGATGAGACCCGCCTCCCACGTGCGAAGACCAACGCAGTGAATTGGATAAAACGTCTAGTGATCTCGTGCTTGTCGGATGAGTGTTCTTTATTTTTGGACACTCGTGCAAGATCGCTTTATCCTTCTCACGCTGAATCCCAGACACCGTCTGTACTAGGCTAACTTTTTGGGTCCGGACCGCAGACCCCCCCCCCCCCCCCTCCCCCATCTACCTGACCGCCGTTGCAACCGAGGTATGAGAAGGTGATTTCACGGTGAGTGTCTAATACCAGGACTCGGAACAGCGAACCGGCAAAACGGAGTATTCTTAGAGAAAACGTGCCTGGAACGTGCTCTACTTGTGATTCTGACTACAACCACCCACAAGTCGGCGGCGAGCAGATGCCTTTGGCCTTTACTTCCATTTACGTTTCGCCTTTTTTTTTGGGTTATCAGTCTTCTGACTGGTCTGATGTGCCCGCCACGAATTCCTCTACTCTTCATCTCAGAGTAGCACTTGCGACCTACGTCTTCAATTATTTGCAGGATGTATTCCAATATCTGTCTTCCTCTACAGTTTTTGCCCTCTCTAGTCCCGTGGAAGTGATTCCCTCATGTCCTAACAGATGTGCTATCATCCTATCCCTCCACGTTGTCAGTTTTGCCATGTATTCCTTTCCTCTTCGACTGTGTACAGAAGCTGTTCATTTCTTACGTTACCAGTCCACCTGATTTTAAACACTCGTCTGTAGCACCTCAAATGCTTCCATTCTATTCTCTTCCCATTTTCTCACAGTCCACGTTTCACTGTCATACGATGCTGTGCTGCAGACATACATTCTCAGAAATTTCTTCCTCAAATTAAGGCCTATGTTTGATATGAATAGACTCGTCTTGGCCAAGAATGCCCGTTTTGCCAGTGCTTGCCTGCTTTTGAAGTCCTCCGTCACTCAGTGGTTATTTTGCTGCCTAGCGAACAGAATTCCTTAACTTCATCTACTTTGTAACTATCAATCCTGATGTTAATTTTCTCGCTGTTCTCGTTTCTGGTACTTCTCATTACTTTCGTCGTTCTTCGATTTACTCTCAATCCATATTCTGTACTCATTAAATTGTTCATTCCATTCAGCATATCATGTAATTCTTCCTCATTTTCACTCAAGATAGCAACGTCGTGAGCGAATCATGTTATTGATATTCTTTCACCTTGAATTTTAATCCCATTGCTTCACCTTTTTATTTATTTCCGTCATTGCTTCTTCGATGCACAGATTGAACAGTAGGGCCGAAAGACTACATTCGTGTCGGGCACCCTTTTTAACCCGAGCACTTCGTTCTTGGTCGTCCACTCTTACTATTCCCTCTTGGCTCATGTACATATTGCATATTATCCGTCTCTCCCTATAGTTTACCCCTCTTTTTCTCAGAATTTCCAATATGTGGCGCCGTTTTACGTCTGCGAACGCTTTTCCAGGTCGACAAATCCTATGAACGTGTCTTGATTTTCTTTAGCCTTCCTTCGATTATCAGCCGCAACTCCAAAATTGCGCCTCCCGTGCCTTTACTTTTTCTAAAGCCCAATTGTCTGTCATGTATGGCATCCTCAATTTTCTTTCCCATTCTTCTGTATACTATTATTGTCAGCAACTTGGATGCATGAGCTGTTAAGCTGGTTGTGCGATAATTCTCGTATTCGGAATTGTGTGGATGATTCTTTTCCAAAAGCCAGATGGTATGTCGCCAGACTCATACATTCTACACACCAACGTGAAGAGTCCTTTCGTTGCCACTTCCCCTAATGATTTCAGAAATTCTGATGGAATGTTACCAGTCCCTTCTGCCTTGTTGAGTCCTACAAAGCTGTCTTCATTTCTGATTCTAATACTGGATTCCCTGTCTCTTGTAAACTGGCTCCTGTTTCACCTTCTATCACATGAGACAAATCTTCCGCTCCACAGAGGCCTTCAGTGTACTCTTCCCACATATCCGCTCTCTCCCGCGCATAGAACAGTCACATTCCCGTTGCACTGTTTATGCTGCCACCCTTATTTTTAATGCCACCGAAGGTTGTTTTGATTGTCCCATATGCTGAGCCAGTCCTCCCGATAATGTCTTCACATTTTTCATGCAGCCATTGCTTTCCTGCACTTCCTATTGATTTCATTCCTCAACGACTTCTGTTTCATTATTCCTGAATTTCCCTGAACATTTATTTACTCCCTTCTTTCATCGATCAACTCAAGTATTTCTTCTGTCGGCGATGGTTTATTCGCAGTTACCTGTACTTTTCTTTCCAACTTGTGTGATTGCCGTTTTCAGTCACCTCAGTTCATCTCCAACTGTACTGCCTACGGAGCTATTCCTTATTGCTGTTTCTATAGCCTTAGAGAACTTCAAGCGTGTCTCGTTATCCCTTAGTACTTCCGTATCCCACTTCTTTGCGTATTGAGTCTTCTTCACTAATCTCTAGAACTTCAGCCTACTCTTCATCACTACTATATTGTGATCTGAGTCTATATCTGCTACTGGCTACGCCTTACAATCTAGTATCTCATTTCGGAATCCTTGTCTGACCATGATCTAATTCAGCTGAAATTTTCCCATACCACACGGTCTTTTTCAAGTATACCGGCTCCTCTTGTGATTCCTGAACAGAGTATCCGGTATTACTAGCTGACATTTATTACAGAACTCAATTAGTCTTCCTTCTCCCAAGCCCATATTCTCCTGTAAACTTTTCTTCTACTCCTTCCCTTACAACTGCATTCCAGTCCCCCATGACTATTAGATTTTCATCTCCCTTTATGTACTGTATTCGTCGTCGTCGTCATCGGCTGATACTCGTATCCGAGTTTTCATTTCTCTCCTGAGATTTCCTTTGTCACGGTTCAGGCGTGGAAGTGTCGTTGATGGCTTAGCAATCCAATCCTAGCGTGGAACGGGCGGCCACAGACATTACAGCTGATAGAAGGTGGAGGACGTGGCTGAGCCTGGAGGAGTTTACGTCTCTGGCGTTTGTCATTCTCCATTCTTCGACGTTCCAGCTCAAAGTTTTGAAGAGAATTTGAGGTAACTGAGCGCCAGCGACTTCGGTCTTCTGCTATTGTGGACCAGTTACTCGGATCGATGTTCAAGTTTTTCAGATTTTTCTTGTACTGATCCTTATAACGTTTGAGAGGGGCACCTCGTGGCCTTTTACCTGTGCTTACTTCGCTGTACAGCATTTGGCGTGGAAGTCTGTCATTTTTCATCCGCTGGACATGTCCGACCCATCTGAGTTGATGCCCAATGATAAGAGCTTCCATGCTATACATTTTTGCTTTCTCAAGAACAGCCGTGTGGGATATGAAGTCATCCCATTTCAGGTTCATGGTATATCTTAGCTTCTGTTGGTTGAAGCGATCTAGTTTCTTCAGATCGCAGCGATACAACGTCCAGGTTTCGCAACCATATAGCAGGGTGGAAATGACTACAGCTTTGTACACCATCAGTTTGGTGTACAGTGTTAGGTCTTTATTCAGGAAGACACGCTTTGTAAGACGACCAAATGCTACATGTGCAGCACGTACTCTATTCTCCACATCTTTTCCAGATGAGCAGTTGGATGACAGTATGCTTCCCAGGTAGAGGAAATGGTCCACTTGTTCCAGGAGTGTATCATAGATGGATATGCTCAAGTCAGGAACGGAGGAGCCAGGAGATGGCTGCGCCATCACCTTTGTCTTTGAAATATTGATGGAGAGACCAAATCGTTCGTACGCCCTGCTGAAGGAATCAACTGACAGCTGCAACTCTGCAGGTGAATGAGCTGGAGAGGCATTGTCATCAGCATACTGCAGCTCTGTCACACGAGTGGTACTGGTGAACCTTTTTGAATGGAGTCTGGACTGGTTGAATAATCCTCCATCAAACCTGTACTTTAGTTCTATTCCTGCATTGTTTACGGTTGTCTCGTAAAGCATAGCTGCCAGATACAATGCAAATAATGTATTACCCTTTCAATATCCCCATATACTTTCTCTAGCTTTTCTTCAGCTTGCGATGTCGACCTATATACACGAACTATCGCTGTCGGTGTTGGTTTGCTGTCCATTCTGATAAAAACCACCCCATTACTGAACTGTACACAATAACACACTCTTTGCCCTACCTTTCGATTCATAGCGAGCCCCACTCCCGTTTTTGCATTCTCTATACTCATCTGACCAGAAATCCTTGCCTTCTTTCCATTTCACATCACTGACCCCTACTATATCTAGATGATCCTTTGCATTTCAGACTATAGACATCACTGAATGCGGAAAAGGTCTATATCGTGTTAATGTATGGCTATTGTGATCAAAATGCCCAACGGGCGTGTGCTATGTATGCTGCTCGGTATTCTGGACGACATCAAGTGTCCGGACGGTTCGCCGGATAGTTACGTTATTTAAGCAAACAGGAAGTGTTCAGCAACAAATGACGATGCGTAAGTAGGTGTTTTAGCTGCTGTCGCTGCTAATCCGCACATCAGCAGCAGACAAATGCGAGAGAATCGGGAATCTAAAAAACGTCGCTGTTGAGAACGCTACATCAACATCGATTGCACCCGTACCATATTTCTATGCACCAAGAATTGCATGGCGACGACTTTGAACGTCGTGTACAGTTCTGCCACAGGGGGACAAGAGAAATTACGGGACGATGACTGATAGTTTGCACGCGTTCTAATTAGCGACGAAGCGTCATTCACCAACAGCGGTAACGTAAACCGGCATAATACGCACTGTTGGGCAACGGAAAATCCACGATGGCTGCGGCAAGTGGAGCATCAGCGATCTTGGCGGGTTAATGTATGGTGCGGCATTATGGGAGGAAGGATAATTGGCCCCCATTTTATCGATGGCAATCTAAATGGTGCAATGTATGCTGATTTCCAACGTAATGCTCTACCATTGTTACTACAAGATGTTTCACTGCATGACAGAATGGCGATGTACTTCCAACATGATGTATGTCCGGCACATAGCTCGCATGCGGTTGGAGCGGTATTGAATAGCATATTTCATCACAGGTGGATTCGTCGTCGAAGCACCATACCGTGGCCCGCACGTTCACCGGATCTGACGTCCCCGGATTTCTTTCTATGGGGAAAGTTTAAGATATTTGCTATCGTGATCCACCGACAACGCCTGACAACATGCGTCAGCGCATTGTCAATGCATGTGCGGACATTACGGAAGGCGAACTACTCGCTGTTGAGAGGAATGGTTCAAATGGCTCTGAGCACTATGGGACTTAACTACTGTGGTCATCAGTCCCCTAGAACTTAGAACTACTTAAACCTAACTAACCTAAGGACATCACACACATCCATGCCCGAGGCAGGATTCGAACCTGCGACCGTAGCAGTCGCGCGGTGTTGAGAGGAATGTTCTTACACGTATTGCCAAATGTATTGAGGTTGACGGACATCATTTTGAGCATTTATTGCATTAATGTTGTATTTGCAGGTAATCACGCTGTAACATCATGCGTTTTCAAAAATGATAATTTCACAAAGGTACATGTATCACATTGGAACAACCGAAATAAAATGTTCAAACGTGCCTACGTTCTGTATTTTAATTTTAAAAAACCTACCTATTACCAACTGTTCGTCTAAAACTGTGAGCGATATGTTTGTGACTATTACAGCGCCATCTATCACAAAGCGAAAAAAGTGGTCCAACTAAAACATTGATATTCCTTTACATACTACACGAATATGTAATAAAAAATGGGAGTTCCTATTTTTAAAAAACCCAGTTGATATCCGTTTGACCTATGGCAGCGCCGTCTATGGGCCCATCATAGCGCCATCTGGTTTCCCACTCCAAGCTAGACGAGTTTCGTTATTTGTAGTTTTTTCGTTTGATGCTTATTTCGTGAGATATTTGGCCCGATCACGATCCATGGACCACCCTGTATAGGCTTTACCGACTGCAGCGCCGTACTCTGCCTGTTTACATATCTCTGTATCTGAATAGACATGCCTGTACCAGTTTCTTTGCTTTCAGTGTGGTGTAATCGCGTATGGCTAATGAAATTTTACAGCGAGTAAAGCTATCGTTACCGGAGGAAAATAATACCGGTTAGTAGGAGAAGCGTGTACAACAGACTCTTCTGAAGGATGAATCTAATCTGAATACTGGTAATAATTTTGAAATGAGTGGAAATTTAGCGCAATCGCTCACGAACCACACAGGGGGAAATGGGTACCCCGTAATTCAAAGGTAATACTGGTCAGCAAAAGGGTCGCCATTCCGCTAGGGCACTGAACCTTCAGAATCTGAAGCACGGTTATGGCAAAGAAAACTAAGCTGATAATCACTGGCGTGGCAGCAGGAGTTTGCCACGCTTCTCCACAACACAACAGTTGACGGGAAAATAATGAGTCAGACGCAGGGTTTCCAGGTACTTATTCTGAAATGTTGTTGTTGTGGTCTTCAGTCCTGAGACTGGTTTGATGCAGCTCTCCATGCTACTCTATCCTGTGCAAGCTTCTTCGCCGGCCGCTGTGGCCGTGCGGTTCTAGGCGCTGCAGTCTGGAACCGCGAGACCGCTACGGTCGCAGGTTCGAATCCTGCCTCGGGCATGGATGTGTGTGATGTCCTTAGGTTAGCTAGGTTTAACTAGTTCTAAGTTCTAGGGGACTAATGACCTCAGATGTTGAGTCCCATAGTGCTCAGAGGCATTTCAACCATTTCAAGCTTCTTCATCTCCCAGTACCTACTGCAGCCTACAGCCTTCTGAATCCGCTTGGTGTATTCATCTCTTGGTCTCCCTCTACGATTTTTACCCTCCACGCTGCCCTCCAATATTAAATTGGTGATCCCTTGATGCCTCAGAACATGTTCTGAAATACTAAATTTTTAAAGTACAGTCAAATGATGTTACTGGTTAAATAAATTACTCACTGTAGCTGAAACTTTGTTTCGTAAAAAAATGAATTTCAATAACCTCAGCATAACGCAATACCAAATTTGGAAAAATGCAAGAAATTTACTTTTAATTAGTGAAAGATTGAATCTAATTTACTTTAAAGAAATGAGTAACCGATTTTACTTTTACGATAAGAAGAATAAGGTCAGCAGAAGTCTCTCGCTAAGCTAAGTACAGAATAAATGAAATTGTACACTCTTAATCTGTGCTGTTTCTTTAGTTATTGGTTTTGTCAGCGAAATATTATGTTACTTAAGTAAGTGAAGTTAATACTCAAAATTGCTAATCCGTTAAGCGTCCGTTATGATGAATGAATGAATGAATGAATGAATGAATGAATGCGAGACACTGGACTCGCATTCGGGAGGACGACGGTTCAATCCCGCGTCCGGCCATCCTGATTTAGGTTTTCCGTGATTTCCCTAAATCGCTCCAGGCAAATGCCGGGATGCTTCCTTTCAAAGGGCACGGCCGACTTCCTTCCCCGTCCTTCTCTAACCCGATGAGACCGATGACCTCGCTGTCTGGTCTCCTTCCCCAAAACAACCAAGCAACCAACCAACGAATGCGAATTGGTAAGGGACCAAACTGCTGAGGTCATCGGTCCCCAGACTTACACACTACTTAAACTAACTTACGCTAAGAGCAACACACACAACCGCGCCCGAGGGGGGAATCCAACCTCCGGCGGGAGGGGCCGCGCAATCCGTGACATGGCGCCTCAAACCACGCGGCCACTCGCCGCGGCCTGCGTTATGCGATACAAGAATGAACAGTTACTGACACAGAACATTTAGACTGAAACTGGTCCGTAGGAAACAAACAAAACTGTCATCGTTCACAGTGGCGACAGCCCCCCTCATCATTTTCAGCACAGTACGTCCCGATGACTGCTGCTGTCCAGAGCGCACACCACAGAGTAGCGTGATGTGGACGCATCTCACCTCCCAGAGCCACTCGCGGCCTTTCATTACGCCGAATTCTGCGCTTCTGCTTGTTGGCGTACACACTGAGGTGGAAGAGCGCCTCACCTCAGAGAATTACGCTTTTTGCGGTGTCCTCGTTGTCCACCCTTCGAGCCGAGACACACTGAGCAAATCGGTGTCCGCCTCTGTGATCCGCAGACTTTAGCTCTTTGCGCGTGCATTTTCAGATATTTTCAAAGGATTTCATGCAGTGAACTTGCAGATACATTCGATTGTTGAGCTCACCTACGAACCGATTTTCTGGGGCTTACCGTCACATTGTCACGCACGATAGCAATGTTTTCTCGTTTTCGAACAGAACGCGGTCGGCCCGTTCCTCTTAACGTTTGAAACAGAACCCCTGATGCCAGACTTCCGGATCAACTCCCGAAATGATGATTCGGGTGCCGTAGCATTACTTCACTGTTTCTGTGATAACTTTTTATCACTTGGATACGTTGCTCTGTTGCCATCTGCTCTGTGACGAATATAAACACCAATGCTCACGACAAAAAAGCTACCGGGGTACTAATACGGGACGCAGCTAACAAACATGAAAAAACCACGGCTGCCAGCAGTGACATGATGAAAATTGAAATTCGTCGTTACTTCCCCGGACACGCGTTACCTACCTTTCTTTGTATTCCTGTTTACGGCCGTGTTCGGTGACGGCCTGATGGGCACTGATTTCCTGTCCTGTGGCAGCTGAGCCACCAGGAAGTCCTGGACGGTCGTCGTGGTGGTCCAGGTGTTGAGGTGTAGGGGGGCACAGCATTGCACGGGCGTACTGGTGTCCCAAAGTCTGAAGGGAGTGCTCTCACTGGTCTGATTTCTTCGCCACGTGCGTCTTTTCAGGGCACATTCGGCCGTGGACAGCAGGTGGACACACTCCTGGATGTAGAGGATATTCGACCAGTCGACTGGTCTGCCCATCCTCCCCGGCTTAAATCCCACCGAGCACGTGCGGAACACGTTGGGCAGACGTACTGCAGCGCGTCCACATCCACCAACCGCCATCCGGCAACTGTGCAGGAATGGACCGTCCTACCAAGGGTGTTCCTCATCTGCGTTGTGGCCAGCATGGGGGCACGCATCGCCGTCCCTGGTGTGTGTCTCATACCGGACGAGTCTAACCCCAATATTTGCGTGGTAGAGCAATTATGGTGTACGCGTACGTGGAGACAGTGTTTGCTCAGCAATCGCCGACACAGTGTAACTGAGGCGGAATAAAGGGAAATAGCCCGCATTCGGCGAGGCACACGGAAAACCGCCTAAAAACCGTCCCCAGGCTGGCCGGCACACCGGACCTCGACACTGACCGTGCCGGGGACCGGCACGCCTTCCCGCTCGGGAAGAAGCGCGTTAGACCGCGCGGCTAGCCGGCCGGGCTCCGTCCGTGGTAAACACGTACCCCATTAACAACCATTTCCCGCCTATGTAATGTCCAGGGGACGACCACGAATCGTGGTAAGTTCAATGTATTTATTGTTTTTGAATAAAAGTGTCATTTCCGTTTGTGTCATTGCGTACTTCGCTTGGCGCACTACACTCTAGCACTTCTTTGTACGGTGAGAGTTTCATCGAGGTATGTTACTTAGCAGTCACACAGCATTCCGAACTAACTCCAGTCATTAAGTTTCGCACACCAGTGTACGTGTACTTTCACATGTAATAAGGATAGATACAACATTTTTTTCTGCTTTGTATGTAGGCATCAGCGTAACTGATGCCGTCTTATTATTCCATGTGGTATGAGATTCTTGCAATAAAGATTGAAGTGTAATTCCATCTTTGTTACAATATGTAGTTAAAATAGAGTTATCATAAATATATTTTTCTTTTTCTTTTTGGGTCATCAGTCTTATGACTGGTTTGATGCGATCCGTCTCCAATTCGTCTCCTGTGCCAACCTTTTCATCCTAGAGTAAAAACTGGAACCCATGTCCTCAGTTATTAGCTGTATGTATTGCAATCTCTATTTTCCTTTTTAGTTCTTACGTTCTTCAGCTCTCTCTAGTACCATGCCGATTATTCCCTGTTCCAACATCCTCCCCTTCTTCATGTCAGTGCTTTCTGTATATTCTTTTCCTCATCAATTCTCTGCAGAACCTCCTCGTTTCTTGCACTACCAATCGAGCTAATTTTCAACGTTCTTCTCTAGCACCACAACTCAGATGCCTTGACTCTCTCCTGTTGTGGTTTTCCCGCGGTGCACGTTTCACTAACATACGACGCTGCGCTCAAACGCATAATCTCAGAAGTTTCTTCCTCAAATAGGGACCTATGTTTGAGACTAGTAGACTTCTCCGAGACAGAAATGCCCTTTTTGGCAGTGCTAGTCTGCTATGTATGTCCTCCCCACTCCGTCCGTCATTCGTTATTTGGCTGCCTAAGTAACAATTCCTTTACTTCATCTACTTCGTGACCGTCAATCCCCATGTCGAGTTTCACGCTGTCCTCATTCCTGCTACTTATCGTTACTTTCATCTTTCTTCGGTTTACTCTCAATCCATATTCTCTACTCATTAAACTCTTCATTGTATTCAGCTGATCCCGTAATTCTTGTACACTTTCACTCAGGATAGCGATGACATCAGCGAATCTTATCACTCATATCCTTTCATCTTGAATTTTAATTCCACTCTCGAACCTCTCTTTTATGTCCGTCATTGCTTCTTCGATGTATAGAATGAAAAGCAGAGACGGAAGACTGCATCCCCGTTTTACACTCTTTTTAAGTATAAAAATGGTTCAAATGGCTCTGAGAACTATGGGACTTAACTTCTGAGGTCATCAGTCCCCTAGAACTTAGAACTACTTAAAACTAACTAACCTAAGGACATCACACACATCCATTCCCGAGGCAGGATTCGAACCTGCGACCGTAGCAGTCCCGCGGTTCCGGACTGCAGCGCCTAGAACCGCACGGCCACCACGGCCGGCTTTAAGTATAATAATTCCCATTCATTGCATAACGACCAGCACAGAAAGGGGTGAATATATAGACGGAAATGAAATCGCAACACCAAATGATAATTAGCGGGATGAAATTTTGAGAATACATTTGTATATGTAGCGTATTTAAGCGATTAAAGCTGCAAGATCAGATGTTAATGCGAGCGTGAGACATGCCACTATCAAACGTGATGTGGTGGTACAGTAGTAACCGGTGGAACCGCCACAGTGTTGAATGCAAGCACACAAACATGCATGCGTCGTGTTGCACAGGAGACGGATGTCGGTTTGTGGCACGCAGTTCCGTGTCTGTCGCGCTTGCTCGGTCAATACAGGGCAAACAGACTAGACAGATGAATGAGCATTGCATTGTGTTTTATACTCTTACAAAGATAATAGTCCTTTTTTTAATTACTTACACATTATAATCTCATACACTAAAAATAATGACATTTCTGCATCTATCGATCTATATTGTATGTTTTTACAGTTAGTGTTATTACCTTTCGCAGATAAACCGATGGTTGCAGCTCATTTTGAGTCACATACAGTCGTTTTTATTTATGTTTCACCCCGATAAGGTGAATATTGCAAAAGGGACACTACACGGTGTAACGTTCTTCGTTTAATTTGCTATGAAAGCGGTGCTGATAGACAATAAAAGCGGGTTAAAAGCTGTGAGCTGTCTGAGGAAGTTAACCTTGCATTACTGCGCAACTGTTTCACCAGGTATCCAGTCTAGCTTACCAAATTCCCAACCAGACTAACATTAATTATAATCTTTTAATAGTCATACGACAACTGGTGATATATATATATATATATATATATATATATATATATATATATATATATATATATATATATATAAGAGAATTTAAATAAAAAGAAATAAATCAGTTTATATTTGGAAATTTAACATTGATCATTGAAATTTCAGCATATTAAACTCGATTCATAACTAAACTGGTGCCTTATTTAGGATTGTGAAAATGTGAGATTGTAATCTTACGGAACACATCAAATATGGAGCCAAGATTGGGAGACTGCATACAACACTGCATTCATAAAATAACACACGAAGAACGTTGAAACATATGCAAAAGGAAATAAACCACAACCAACCGATTCAATTTTCACCCAAAGATGTTTCGTTCGTAGCACAATCCTGTCCGTCATGTAATTACCACACACTGGTATACTAAATTCATACTAACTGTCTGTGAAATCTTCCCGAAAAGAATAGCTGAGGGCTACTTTGATGATTACACCACATGCTTCACGTGGTCAACTTGGTTTACACAAAAGAGTGTAACTCGACAATAATTTTGATAATTAAAATAAATTACATCGAAACGCAATTTACAAAAGAAAAACCTCGAACTGGTTACTATCGTCTTACTATTAACCTGATGGGTCAAATAATTGTATAAGCACGTGGTACTGGTCTCACAAAGTACACCCCACGTGGGTTGAACATAAAGAAAAGTTGCTATATTGAAAAATATTGTCAAGACGAGACGTTATAATCTCACGCACGTTCGCATTTAAGATTGATGATCTTAGAGTTACTGATCAACACGTGGTTCCACTTTACTCACAAAGTAGTGACAAAGCAACTACTGGAAGATATTCTGAACTTCACACTCGAAATACACTGCGTTGCAATTTAAGATAACATTAGATATTCTAGAGCTAAACGTGAAATAAAGCTGATTAAATTTTCAGTTAGGCTGAACTTAAGAAATCCATTGTCCTACGGACTTGGCAGACACGCGCTTAGCCGGAGATCTTTACCACTTCAGACGCTCGCCGCGGACAGACTGACCTGGGCTCCTACCGAGCGTGCTTAACAGATACAAACGGAAGTGACCAGAGGGGCAGCTTCCTATACCAACATGACAAGGGACGGACAGGACCATACTAAGAATAGAAACCTCTCTGCTTTTAGAAAGCGTAACTACTTGTTCCGACGTTGGTCCTACTGTTCTCTAGCAGACAGGCTTGTCTGCTACCATCAAGCATGCAACTAGAAATGCATTTGCTCATTCATCCTCTCACACAGAAGGGAAGGGGGATGACAGTATCTTATCATATACAGTATATAAAGGAAAACGTATGTAGGTTCCGTATGACACAGTGTAACATGAATTACATATAAACTGTGTTTTAAAATGTAGTAGTGTGACAGATCGTTCTTGTTTCTGTGTAAAAGTAACACGTTTCACTGCTCAGTCCCCTCCCAGATAGTCAGAAACACCACAGTAAATTTAGAAGAGGAATTTATGCCGTAAATGACAACAGATTTAAGAAATTAACATGAAAGGAATCCAACAGAGACCTTTCAACGGCCCCCTGGGCTACAAGTAACACACTACTTAATGTTTGGTGCTTGTAGACGACGAGTGTCACTTTTCTTTCGTTCGTTGGTCACTCTCAGTTCAGTTTACCGTGTATTAGGTCACGGGTACACCCAACACAGCGACAGGTAATGCCGGTTGTGGATGACGCCGGAGTTGTTGGCCGATGACGTCCCTCACAGGCTCGATCTGGCGGCCGAGCAGGCCGAGGCAACGTGCCGACACTGTGCAGGGCACGTCGGGTCACAACAGCGGCATGTGGGCGAGCGTTATCGCGTTGGAAGACAGCCCCTGGGACGCAGTTCGTCAGTGGCAGTAGAACAGGTCCAGCAGACTGAGGCGGGGGCGCGCTCCTGCTGCCGCACGCCTCAACAGCAGGTGGAGCTCCGCCGGGTCCGGCACGCAGGCAGGCCGGCTGCAGGCGCTCAGCCCGCCCCCTCCTAGCCGACACGCCGCCGTCACCGGCGCCCAGCCAGACCTCCACCCCGGCCTCCGACCAGCTCTCGCTTGAGGCCACAGAAGTCGCAAGTGGCGGCGGTCTGGGGTCAGTGGAATGCACGCTTCAGCGCGTCTGGCTCGGAGTATCCGATAGCAACAGTTGGTTGTGTCCCAGTGGAGCCAGCTGCCGCTCAAACTGCTGCCGCAGACGCAGCACGATGCTCCAGAGCCGTACGCCGAACGCGGCGGTCTTCCCCCTCAGTGGTGCCACGTGTCCGACCGCAGCCCCGTCTCTCATGCGGCCGCACATTCTGGCGACCACCGCTGCCAGCAGCCACGTACAGTGGCGAAATTCCTGCCAAGCCTTTCTACAGTATCGCAAATGGAACGTCCAGCTTCTCGTAGCCGTATTACACGACCTCGTTCGATCTGTGCGAGGAGCTGACAATGCCGTCTTACGTGCCTGAAAGGCGACGCCCAATCTCAAAGGTAAGTAACGTTCGCGACCGTTAATCTGGAGCAAACCCGACATCCAACCTCAAAATTGCGCTGCTAGCGCCACTCTTATGCGAGTGGGGCAAAATTTCAATACACATCACCTTTCAGATGTACACTACTGGCCATTAAAATTGCTACACCACGAAGATCACGTGCTACAGACGCGAAATTTAACCGACAGCAAGAAGATGCTGTGATATGCAAATGATTAGCTCTTCAGAAGACTCACACAAGGTTGGCGCCGGTGGCGACACCTACAACGTGCTGACGTGAGGAAAGTTTCCAACCGACTTCTCATACACAAACAGCAGTTGACCGGCGTTGCCTGGTGAAACGTTGTTGTGATGCCTCGTGTAAAGAGGAGAAATGCGTACCATCACGTTTCCGACTTTGATAAAGGTCGGATTGTAGCCTATCGCGACTGCGGTTTATCGTACCGCGACATTGCTGCTCGCGTTGGTCGAGATCCAATGATTGTTAGCAGAATACGGAATCGGTGGGTTCAGGAGGGTAATACGGAACGCCGTGCTGCATTTCAACGGCCTCGTATCACTAGCAGTCGAGATGACGGGCATATTATCGGCACGGCTGTAGCGGATAGTGCAGCCACGTCAACAGATCGGGACGTGAACCATCTGTATGAACACTTCGACGACGTTTCCAGCAGCATGGACTATCAGCTCGGAGACCGTGGTTCCGGTTACCCTTGACGCTGCATCACGACACGAGCGCCTGCGATAGTCTATTCGACGACGAACCTAGGTGCACGAATGGCAAAACGTAATTTTTTCGGATGAATCCAGGTTCTGTTTACAGCATCATGATGGTTGCATCCGTGTTTGGCGACATCGCGGTGAATGCACATTGGAAGCCTGTATTCGACATCGCAGTACTGGCGTATGACCCAGCGTGATGGTATGGGGTGCCTTTGGTTACTTTTCTCCTTCACCTCTTGTTCTCATTGACGGCACTTTGAACAGTAGACCTTACATTTCAGATGTGTTGCGACCTGTGGGTCTACCCTTCATTCGATCCCTGCGAAACCCTACATTTCAGCAGGATAATGCACGACCGCATCTTGCAGGTCCTGTACGGGCCTTTCTGGATAGAGAAAATGTTCGACTGCTGCCCTGGCCAGCACATTCTCCAGATCTCTCACCAATTGAAAACGTCTGGTCAATGGTGGTCGAGCAACTGGCTCGTCACAATACGCCAGTCAGTACTCTTGATGAACTGTGGTATCGTGTTGAAGCTGCATGGGCAGCTGTACCTGTACACGCCATCCAAGCACTGTTTGACTCAATGCCCAGGCGTATCACGGCCGTCATTACGGCCAGAGGTGGTTGTTTTGGGTACCGATTTCTCAGGATCTATGCACCCAAATTGCGTGAAAATGTAATCACATGTCAGTTCTAGCATAATATATTTGTCTATTGAATACCTCTTTATCATTTGCTTTTCTTCTTGGTGTAGCAATTTTAATGGCCAGTAGTGTAATTTGAAATTCTCAGGTTTCGGATTTCTTTCCTTTACTTGTACAGTAAATCCTTGCTTGTCTGCATATTTCATGATTCTAGACCAACGGGAAGTAGGCTGTAGCTAGGTATCAAGGTAACTGGCCGTGTCGTTTGACTGTACTGACTTAGAAGCTTCACTGTTTTACATAGTCAAGGGGCCACACACCTCAGTACTTGTTACATCTGTCCCTTCTCGAGAGAAAGAGATGTGAACAGGCAGTCAGGCAAACAACGAAGTCATCCTATGAAGCGTTCCGTTTTTAACGATTGAGATACAGAACCACAAAAAGGGGCTGAATCAGCCACAAATAGAGTACAGACTCTGATGAGGAGCTCTGTACAGTTTTATGGATTTCATCTAACACCACCGGACTAATATCCACATCACCTATCTCTGCGGCCGGCCAGTGTGGCCGAGCGGTTCTAGGCCCTTCAGTGTGGAACTGCGTGACCGCTACGGTCGCAGGTTCGAATCCTGCCTCGGGTATGGATGTGTGTGATGTCCTTAGGTTAGTTAGGTTTAAGTACTAAGTTCTAGAGGACTGATGACCGCAGATATTAAGTCCCATAGTGCTCAGAGCCATTTGAATTTGAACCAACCTATCTCTGCAGTGGTGCGGGCGTGAAACAGCGCTTGATCTGTAAAGGGACATCTGAGAACAGAGTTAGGCATCTGTGCCTTTCCTTTGCTACTTTCAATTTCAGTTCACGTCTTGTCCGTGTGAATGTGGTACCTTTACATACGACCAGAATTTCCTCGGGTTTTGTGGAACGTCATTAGTCAGTATTCTACTGCGGAAGCCATCTAAGGCTTCATGCGCGGAGGTCGCGCACACAGTACTTGGGGACCACCGGTGTAATGGTCTGGCAGCTGGCAGCGAGAAGCAGCAGTCCTGGGTTGGAGTCCAGCTGTTACACAAATTTTGAACTGTCGCCAGACATATAATCAGACGTAGTTCGGCACATCTGGCCGCTTCTCCATCATCTCTACGTGTCATTCCACGTCGATTAACTTAACATCCATTCTCTACGTTCACATTTTCTCAGCCAACGTAATCCGACTGGTACAAGCTTCTATGAGAGCGTGAGGCAAAGTAAGACCTCCAAAAATGTTTAATGTAAAAACTCTTGAAGCTTTTTAAATAAAAACAAACTCTATCAATATTCTACATGTTTATTCCTCATGCCAACGACACTGCCCCAGTGGTAACACTAACTCCCAGCCTCATAACTGAAGCGATGTCGGACTTGGCTAGCACTTGGATGGGTGACCGTCCGGCTCTGCCTTGCGCTGTTGGCAAGCGGGCCGCACTCAGCCCGTGAGAGGTCGGCTGAGGAGCTGCTTGGCTGAGAAGCAGCGGCTCTGGTCGCGAAAACTGGCAACGGCCGGGAGAGACAGCTGCGCTGACCACATGGCCCTCCGTATCTGCACGCAGTGACGCCTGTCCAATAAAGGATGACACGGCGGTGGGTCGGTACCTTTAAGCCTTCCTAGGCTTGTTCGGAAAGTCGTGTCTGCATGTCTGCATATCCAACAAAGTCACAGTGACAATTTCTCCAAACAAGAGAGCAGTTCGTTGATGCTGTCATACTAAAATGTTTGAATTTGTTGACGGCGCCACAACCTATGCTTGCATCGCTCCATCACTATCAAAGTCAAGTCCTCGGAGGTGTTCTTTAAGTTCCAGAAACACTCCCAACTCTCTCGCACGTTCTGAACTTTGACACCGCCTTTTCCTTCACTACTAGCACGAACAACCCAACGTCGCACATTTATGATGTCGACACAGTTACTATCCTACGTAGTTTTCATTCTTCTACGGATTTCAATTGGAGGCACGTGTTCTGCAGTTAGAAACTTGATGACATCACGCTGTTTATCGCTCGCTGACGCTGACATGTTAGACACCGCCGTGCTTCGCGCTCACAGATCGGAGCCCTCTAGCGGCAGAGTGTTCCAAGTTACGTCAGCGAAGTGGGGAAGTCGACCGAGTTACGTGCTTGGCATTTAATACCTCACCGGTATTCAGAACAGGGTAGAAAATTGGGAGCCATTGCTCTCCAGCACGCCCTGTTACGTTTGTATCCTTCTCTCTCTCTTGTGGGGTTCTTCTACCTGTCACCGCATGGCACAAATCTATCGGCATCGATTTCTGTCTTCCCACACTCCTCGTACGGGGGAAGATAGCGTTGTGGTCAGCACAATGGGCTCGCATTCGGGAGGACGACGGTTCAAATCTGGGCCCCGGCTTTTCCGTGATTTCCCTAAATCGCCCCAGGCAAATGGCGGGTTAGTTCCTCTGGAAGGGTGCGGCCGATTTCCTTCCCCATCCATGAAACAATCTTAGCTTGTACTCCGTCTCCAATGACCTCGATGTCGACGGGACGTTGAAACCTAATCTTAATGCCTTTTCTCCGTTCCTCGTCTTCTCTCTCTTTCTCGTAGCCTCATTTACCCCATGTAACCAGGTAATCTTCGGTCCTCTTAGCCTTCTCCTTCTTACCTGAGGACAGTGCATGAGATTTTCTTCGGCCGTTTGTATTCCAGTTGACGCATTCTTCGCAACTCCTACGTCGCTAGTATCCGTTCTCGGCGCCCCCTGTCCACTTGGATTTTTCGCATTACAGATGAGTGCCGCAGGTTGCATCACAGCGCCTGCAGCAACTACTGCACAGCAGCTTTGTTGAAACAGCCACAGAGACTTTCAAAGGGAACGATGTCAACATTGTGGATGACTTTTAATATGTAGGAATGGTGATGATGGAAAATGACAGATTAGGGGAAGAGGTAGCAAAAGGGAGCAACAGGGCAATGCATTTTACCAGTGTGTGAGGGAATCAGTCTGGGGAAGAGAGGTGCCAATGAGGTGAAAGGAAGTTCTGTACAAGATATACTTAACAGACATTTTAACATACGCTTCGGGGACCAGGGTATTGACGAGAAGAGAGGGCAGTACACTCCAAGCTAGTGAAATGAAGTTCCAAAGACGTATATCAGGGAAAAAGACAAGAGACACCTGGGGACGTGAAGGATGTTAGGAGGGAAATTCGTGTAGAAAATCTGGATGAGAAAATTGAGAAGAACAGATTAAAGTGGTTCGTAAATGTAAAGAGAGTGGAAGATGGAACAATACCAAAACGAATGACAGAGGCTAAGTTTGAGGGTAAGAGGGCAAGAGAGAGAGCTATAGCAAGATGGACTGACTCGATAAAGGTCAGTTTAAGATCGAGGAATCTAGACTGGAACAAAACACTTATAGACGAAGAATGATGGCAGTGACGGTGGAAAGTGGAGGAGTACATAAATGTCCAAACGCAGCCTGGTGCTGGATAAAGGGAAAACAGAGACGACGACTAGCGTGCTTCAAGCGTACATCAGCGAAAGGGAAAGAGAGAAGTGCAAAATAATGACTGCTGTCTCCCCAACGCAAGAGAACCCAGATCACTCCGTCAAACAACAGGGGTGCGGGAAGCAAGCGCGTCTACAGAAATATATCCACGAGGGTGCAAGATTCCAACACTGCCATTTGTCCAACTGGTACACTTGCTTAATATCGTGTAAGTGCCGCTACACGACGTGGCGTGAATTCGGCTAATGTCTGATGTTATGCTGGAGGGAACTGACACCATGAATCGTGCAGGGCTGTCCATAACGGTGTGGAGATCTCTTCTGAACAGCACGTTGCAACACATCCCAGATATGCTCAATAATGTTCATGTCTGGCGAGTCTGAAAGCCAGCGGAAGTCTTTTGTAAGTAGGCTGTTTAGGTTTTTATGTTGGTAACGTCACCTAGCGCTCTGTCTGAAAATCACTGGCTGTGCTATGTGCAGTCTGTGGCTAGTTTGCATTGTTGTCTGCAATTGTAGTGTTGGGCAGCGGCAGCTGGATGTGAACAGCGCGTAGCGTTGCGCAGTTGGAGGTGAGCCGCCAGCAGTGGTGGATGTAGGGAGAGAGATGGCGGAGTTTTGAGAGCGGACGATACACTTGTTGTCTTATGCAAGCTTTGCCAACCGAAGCACCGTATTCTGCCTGTTTACATATCTCTGTATTTGAATACGCATGCCTGTATCAGTTTATTTGGCGCTTCAGTGTATGATGCGATGTTTGCTTTGTTATCGTTGCCATTGCTCTGCTTCGTATCGACGCCACTGACAGCGTGACGCTGTTGTGTGTTATTGGTCGACTACGCCGCTCATCTACGCTTCGTGGCCTCATGCTGTGCTTACCCTAGGACACCTGCAGGCCCGACCCCTGCTGCCAGTAGCAGCCAAGGCTGTGGTTGCGTGGTAGGCAGTATGTGGGGCGTCCAAAGCCGTAAACATCTTCGGCCTTTTCCAACCTCGTGCTCACGGGTTCCCTTGTCAGCGGGCTCGGACGGGCGAAAGGCAAACCTACTGCTGTCAATGAGATGTGAACCACGCGAAGGGACTCTCCCTGTCGGAACTGGGTAGGGGTGTGTGGCGTGTTGATACCGTCCTGGCTGCTACGACTGTTCTCTTCTGCTGCTCAGTAAAGGCTGTACAAAGAAGCTTCAGAGAAAAGATCGAGTTTCCACAACGTTCTGCAAAAATTCACATTCCCCAAGAATGCAAAACAGCTCCTAACGGCCGTGTGGGAGAGTGAAGGGTATGATCTGCCTTGAACGATCTTCTGCCACTGGGTTATGTGAAGTGAGCTGTGGATGAATAGCGGCGAAACATTCAAAACACGGAACTGATAAATATGAGGTTTATCTGGACGGGAATCTATTAAAACGTACAACTGGATGGTAAAATGAATTTAGGAAACGAGGTTCTCCGGCCCAAAGAAGACACTATTGAATTTGTACCAATGTCCTACTCCAACCAACTTCGATGCTGGCTTCTCAGACGGGGTCTGTCCGCAGGATACAAGGTTCAATGCTTAATTTCCGTATGGGTCGTTATAACAGATTGCGTAAAGCTATATCTCTGGTCGTGTAAAAAATAACAAACATTGCCATTCATCAAACGACGGCTGCATTTCTTATCGTACCAATTTCCACTTGTGCCTATTACACTACAGGCTATTAAAATTGCTACACCACGAAAATTACGTGCTACAGAAGCGAAATTTAACAGACAGGAAGAAGATGCTGTGATACGCAAATGATAAGCTTTTCAGTGCATACACACAAGGTTGGCGCCGGTGGCGACACCCACAACGTGCTGACATGAGGAAAGTTTCCAACCGATTTCTCATATACAAACAGCAGTTGACCGACGTTGCCTGGTGAAACGTTGTTGTGATGCCTCATGTAAGGAGGGGAAATACGTTTCCGACTTTGATAAAGGTCGGATTGTAGCCTATCGCGATTGCGGTTAATCGTATCGCGACATTGCTGCTCGCGTTGGTCGAGATCCAATGACTGTTAGCAGAATATGGAATCGGGGGGTTCAGGAGGGTAATACGGAACGCCGTGCTGGATCCCAACGGCCTCGTATCACTAGCAGTCGAGATGACAGGCATCTTATCTGCACGGCTGTAATGGATCGTGCAGCCACGCCTCGATCCCTGAGTCAACAGATGGGAACGTTTGCAAGACAACAACCATCTGCACGAACAGTTCGACGACGTTTGCAGCAGCGCGGACCATCAGCTCGGAGACCTTGGCTGCGGTTACCCTTGACGCTGCATCACAGACAGGAGCGCCTGCAAACCTGGGTGCACGAATGACAAAACGTCATTTTTTCGGATGAATCCAGGTTCTGTTTACAGCATCACGATGGTCGCATCCGTGTTTGGCGACATCGCGGTGAACGCACATTGGAAGCGTGTATTCCTCATCGCCATACTGGCCTATCACCCGCCGTGATGGTATGGGGTGCCATTGGTTACACGTCTCGGTCACCTCTTGTTCGCATTGACGGCACTTTGAACAGTGGACGGTACATTTCAGAGGTGTTACGACCCGTGGCTCTACCCTTCATTCGATCCCTACATTTCAGCAGGATAATGCACCACCACTTTTTGCAGGTCCTGTACGGGTCTTTCTGGATACAGAAAATGTTGGACTGCTGCCCTGGGCAGATCTCTCACCAACTGAATACGTCTCGTCAATGGTGGCCGAGCAACTGGCTCATCACAATACGCCAGTCACTGCTCCTGATGAACTGTTGTATCGTCTCGAAGCTGCGTGGGCAGCTGTACCTGTGCACGCCATCCAAGCTCTGTTTGACTCAATGTCCAGTCGTATCAAGACCTTTATTACGGCCAGAGGTGGTTGTTCTGGGTACTGATTTCTCAGGATCTATGCACCCAGATTACGTCAAAATGTAATAACATGTCAGTTCTAGTATAATATATTTGTCCAATGAATACCCTTCTATCATCTGCATTTCTTCTTGGTGTAGCAATTTTAATGACCAGTGGTGTGTATCTAATGGAGTTGACACATACCGTCACTCGTTGACCATTCTGGCATGGAAGTAGAAGAGAACGAAAGTAGAGCTCAAGTTTAAAAAAAAAAAAAAAAAAGAACCATTCACGCAGGAAGACTGTGTAAACATGCCGTCCTTTGGCAGCCGCACAGACTGTCCTATAGCAGTAGCCATCCCTGGCGAGGAGAAGGAAACCGAAACAGTGGAAAACAACTGAGTCGCTAGGTCCGGATAGGATCCAAATTTGGTTTTCAAGGCACTGGCTTCTTATTTACCTCGCATTTATCGCGAATCTTTCGCCCAGCGCATTGTCCCAAGCGAATTGAAAAAAGAAAAAAGAGCAGGTGACTCCTGCGGATAACGATAAAGGAACCGATTCACAAAATTACTCCCCAGTACCCTTAACATTGGGTAGCTGCAAAATTTTCGAACATTTTCCCAATTAGAATACAAAAATTCCTTGAAGTAGTAAAGCTTCTGTCCACAAATGAGCACGGTTCTAGAAAGCATCGCCCGTGCCAGACCCGGCCTGCCCTTTTCTGACACGAGATGCTGCGAACCACGGACGAGGTACGACGGGCTGATTCTGTACTTTTAGATTTCCGGAAAGCGATTGCCACGGTGCTCCTCTGCAGGTTGTTCACCGCGACACGTGACTGGCTCCAAGACTTCTTAAGTGACAGACCCCAGTTCAACAGAGACAAGAGAATCGACAAGTGTGCTCCAAGGAAGTGTGACAGGACGGCAGTTATTTTCTGTATACGCTGAAGCGCCAAACAAACTGGTACAGGCATACCTATTCAAATACAAGGATATGTAAGCAGGCAGAATACGGCGCTGCAGTCGGCAACGCCTATACAGGTGGTCCATGGATCGTGACCGGGCCAAATATCTCACGAAATAAGCGTCAAACGAAAAAACTACAAAGAACGAAACTTGTCTATCTTGAAGGGGGAAACCAGATGGCGCAATGGTTGGCCCGCTAGATGTCGCTGTCATGGGTCAAACGGATATCAACTGGGTTTTTTGAAATAGGAACCCCCATTTTTATTACATATTCGTGTAGTACGGAAAAGAATATGAATGTTTTAGTTGGACCACTTTTTTCGCTTTGTGATAGATGGCGCTGTAATAGTCACAAACATATGGCTCACAGTTTTAGACGAACAGTTTAACAGGTAGGTTTTTTAAAATTAAAATGCAGAACGTAGGTACTTTTGAACATTTTATTTCGATTGTTCCAAAGTGATAAATGTACCTTTGTGATCTTATCATTTCTGAGAACGCATGCTGTTACAGCGTGATTACCTGTAAATACCACATTAATGCAATAAATGCTCAAAATGATGTCCGTCAACCTCAGTGCATTTGGCAGTACGTGTAACGACATTCCTGTCAACAGCGAGTAGTTCGCCTTCCGAAATGTTCGCACATCCACTGACAATGCGCTGACGCATGTTGTCAGGCGTTGTCGGTGGATCACGATAGCAAATATCCTTCAACTTTCCCCACAGAAAGAAATCCGGGGATGTCAGATCCGGTGAACGTGCGGGCCATGGTGCTTCGACGACCTGTCATGAAATATATATATGCTATTCAATACCGCTTCAACCGCACGCGAGCTATATGCCGTACATCCATCGTGTTGTAAGTACATCGCCATTCTGTCAGGCAGCGAAACATCTTGTAGTAACATTGGTAGAACATTACGTTGGAAATCAGCGTACATTGCACCATTTAGATTGCCACCGATAAAATGGGGGCCAGTTATCCTTCCTCCCATAATGCCGCACCATACATTAACCAGCCAAGGTCGCTGATGTTCCACTTGTCGCAGCCATCGTGGATTTTCCGTTGCCCAATAGTGCATATTATGCTGGTTCACATTACCGCTGTCAGTGAATGACGCTTCGTCGCTAAATATAACAAGTGCAAAAAATGTGTCATCGTCCCGTAATTTCTCTTCTGCCCCGTGGCAGAACTCTACACGACGTTCAAAGTCGTCGCCATGCTGTTCCTAGTCCATAGAAATATGGTACGGGTGCAATCGATGTTGATGTAGCATTCTCAACACCGACGTTTTTGAGGTTCCCGACTCTCGCGCAATTTGTCTACTACTGATGTGAGGATTAGCTGCGCTAGAAGCTAAAACGCCTACTTGGGCATCATCATTTTTTGCAGGTCGTGGTTGACGTTTCACATGTTGCTGAACACTTCCTGTTTCCTTAAATAACGTAACTATCCGGTGAACGGTCCGGACGCTTGGATGATGTTGTCCAGGATACCGAGCAGCGTACATAGCACACGCCCGTTGTACATATTGATCACAATAGCCATATATCAACACGATATCGACCTTTTCTGCAATTGGTAAACGGTCCATTTTAACACGCGTAATGTATCACGAAGCAAATACCGTCGGCACTGGCGGAATGTTACGTGGTACCACGTAGTTATACGTTTGTGACTATTACAGTGCCATCTATCACAAAGCGAAGAAAGTGGTCCAACTAAAACATTCATATTTCTTTACGTACTACACGAATATGTAATAAAAATGGGGGTTCCTGTTTAAAAAAAACGCAGTTGATATCCGTTTGACCTGTGGCAGCGCCAACTAGCGGGCCAACTATAGCGCCATCTGGTTTCCCCTTCAAGCTAGTCGAGTTTCGTTGTTTGTAGTTTTTTCGTTTGACGCTTATTTCGTGAGATATTTGGCCCGGTCACGATCAATGAACCACACTGTACATAGCGAAAAGTAATGGTCCTGTAACATTCTCCTTGGGCACGCCCAAAGTCATTTTCACATGTGAACATTCCTGTCGGTTGAGAATGTCCTGGTGAGTTATGTTTGCTAGAAACTTTGCAGTGCAGTCACACAGTTGGTCTGATTCCCCACTGGCTGGTATTTTGTTATTCAGGCAGTGGGGAACTGTAATTTAGGGGTTCCGGAAGCGAAGCAATATGGCATTAACCTGGATGCATGCTCTGTGTGTCATGGAGGGCCTGCGATAGTTAGTTTTCACACGATCGTTGTTTGCACAGCCCGTGGAGTCTGTGTTTATTAAGATATTTCTCTGCTCACGGCATGACGGTCATTCACATAGTGCTGGCGCAACGGTTTGACAACTTCCATCGACAAGCAGGCGTTGTGGGATTGAGTCGTGGCGTTACACAAATTTTGAATTCGCTCCAGATATTTAATCTCATGTACATTCATCACAAGTGGCCGCTGTTCCGTTCTCCCTCCATGTCATTCTACGTTGATTAACACATCAGCCATACTCATCGTTCATTTCATTGTAGCGAATCTAATTCGACTTGTAGGGGCCACTATATTTGTGTTGCACACCCTCTCCTATCGTGCTCCTACGGCTGTCACCGTACCCCACAAATCTGCTGCCATCGGTTTCTGTCTTCCCAGGATTTCTCGAACGGAGCGAGGCGCACAGTGGTCAGCACACTGGACTCGGATTCGAGAGGATGACAGGTCGAATCCCCGTCGAATCCGACGTTAAACTGTAACCTTCCTTCCTTTCCTTCCTGTTTCGTCTTCTTCAGTTTCTGTTTCTCTCGTGACTTTTTTTTTACCCCATATAACCAGGTAATCTTCGGTATTCTTCATCTCATTCTTCCCTGTGGATGGTACATTAGGCTGTACAATGCGGAATCTTATTCCAGTTGGTCGATTTCTCGTCAACTTGGTACGTCGCTTGCCTGCGTGCACGGACCAGACTGTCTGGTTGGATTTCCCGCCGAACACCTTCGCTCTGCAGGTTGCATCGTACCCCTGCAGCTGCCTCTTGCGCACTTGCTAATGTAATCAAGTCGTCTTCTTCTTTTTCCTTTCTTCCTTACTATCCCTTCATTACCCCTCAGTGTACACTGAGATTATCTCTCCATCTTTTCCAATATTTATTTTACCAGCTGATGATTGATTTCTTACGATTCAAGTCAATAAAGCAATAAGAAACTTTCGATACCAATTGGATATAAATTATTCTGTTAATACACATATTCATAAAGAATTAGTTGTTTCGTATTTAAATATTCACAATATACATATCTGATGACGCTTTGGCCCACTTCTGACCCTTATTCAAGCAGTTATTCCGCTTGGCATTGGGTGATAGAGTTGTTGAATGTCCTATTGAGAGATATCGTTCCCAATTCTGTCCATTAGACTGTCAAAATCTCGAGACTGCCCACAGTGCTGCATACATTCACAATTCTGAACAGGACCGGCGACCTTGCTGGCAGGGTAGGGCTCGGCAAACACGGAGACGAGCGGCAGGCACTGTCGCCAGCTGCGGACGAGCGTTATCTTGCTGGAGTGTGAGCGCAGAATGGCCTGCCACGAGGGGAGACAAGACGAGGCGCAGAATGTCGCCGAGGTACCGCCGTGCTGTGAGGGTGCTGCGGATGAGAACCAAAGCGGTCCTGCTGCCGCACGCAGTGGCCCCCCAGGCTGCTGGCTGTCGGGTCACACGGGGGGCGACCGTAAGGCTGCTGCCCCGCCGCCGTCCCGGCTGTCTCCAGACACGCCTCAGCCGGTCTCAGTTCGAAGCCGACAATTCCACTCCAGCCGACGAGATTCTGGCCCGAAGACGTATTGGAGGTATCCTGGGCAGCTGTGGGACACCGGCCTGACTTCACTCGCTGTACGTCCTGGAGTGATGGGCTGCAATTCACCGAATAACTGCTCGAATACTTCTTAAAGGTGTAAAAAATCAGCTCGTAGTATAAGCCAGCGTTCATAACTCGAAAACCACTTGAAGCTATTGCGTTAGTTATTTTTTTGCATTTTTGAAGAGAATGAAAACTTACCTTGTAGCTTAACCCAACTCATACTGTATGTTACGTGTTTTTGTTCGTTTCTCGAAAGAAATGATTGTATATTTGCCATTCTGGCCCTCGCACTGAGCAGAATGCGGTAAGGTAACTTTTTGTGAAATCAGTTGCAAAACGTTGAATTTATTAGGAATATCATCTTAAAGCTAGGACATGATGATGTTTAAGGCACAATTTGCAATATAGAAAATGTATTATTCGAAAAAATCCTTAACAATCAGAAAACATTTTACTGTCATTTTCAAAAACAAACAGTTATTTTTAATGCTTCATATTTACTTACTATTAGTGTCAACTTTATTCAATCTCAGCACTCGTGCAGCAGATGTATTTTCTGGCTTGCCCAAAAGACAATGTAAGATGCCGATGTAACACCCCACCCGTTGCTTGTCCAATTTTTGCGTGTGTTCACCCCCTGACAAAAAACTTGCAGAGAAATTAGGAGTGGAACTGTAGGCAAAAATGGATAACGCTAGATTTAAATGTGGCCCTGTCACCCCTGATTAATCTGCGGTGGTAGTGTTGACGATAAATCACACCTGCTTTTACTTCGAAACAGGAACGATCACGAAGACTTAGGGTGTTCAATGACATCAAACACACAGACAAAAATAAAATAAAGCAAAATGGTGAATTGAGGATAAACTAATGATAGTAAAGGCTATACTGAATCACAATAATTTTATTATAACCTTAAGATCAATGCTGAATAAAACACAATGAACAATTTACAAATTATCCTCCTGACTGGCATTGGAAGTGAACTGTGTTAAAATTGGTCCAAAATGCGATCTCTTGTAACTTGGCCGACCGACTGACATCGACACAATACGTAAAATACGAAGAACCACTACAACCCAAAGTACCGTGAAATCTCTGTGGAAACAGCAATTGCACGTGATCCAACTATTTAACGTTACTCCTAACACTCGTTAAATGGACTCATGTAAGGTGCAAAACCGTTGCCACCTTACACCGAGTAACAAATTCCTTAATGCAGTCCTGTCCAGGTAGTTTCTTTCTACAATATTTATCAGTCTTGTTGATTAAGTGAGACTATCTGGAAAAAATAGGTGAAAAATATGTAGTCCGAAATCAAACTGCATCAAAAACTGAGTGGCTATGACGGGACACTATACAGTTCTGTCCCGTCCCATTCCCCAACCACGAGCACATTTCACGTTAACAACTTTCACGATGCGTCACAACTGACGGATCTAAAAGTATTGTACAACTAGTGTATAGCGAATGGCATGTGCTGTAAGACTGGATGTCATTCCAGGGGGAACACTTAACAGCTAACGGCTTACCTCGCGCTGAAATTCGCCAAAGTTTATGAGAACACAATGACAGCCGTTCGGTTACCAGTCACCCTCCAGAGCACGTCAAAGTGTCTGTGGCGGCTTCCTCTGCACGGGACGCCTCGCGGTGTCCTGTCGGAGCTCCTCTGCTGGTAGGAAGTGTGGCGCCTCGACGTGGCACGGACTCAGCACGCCGTCTGGAGCCACCTGCAGAAATATTGGGCCGCGACGCCTCTGTAGCCGCCCGTAGCTGCGGAAGTGGTCCCGATGCAGGATTTTCTGCACCAACTGACCCGTCGATTGTGTCCGATAAATGCGCTTGGAGCAGCCGGCTGTCCTCACTACGGCGCTCAGGCACGTCGTACGCATAGGTCACAAATATGGCAGAAGGGTCACCTTCTCGACAATGGAGGCTGTGGATCGGATTCAGTTAAAGTCAATGAATCTTCCCACCGATTTCGGGGCTCTGCGTGACCTTCTCAGAAGGGTTTTTGAGAGAAGAGGTGAAGATTTTAATATGCAAGAGATTTATGTGCAATCTGTCCTTGCAAATGGCCGAATTGCGACAGACTATAGTAAACCATGGCCTGATTGCAATTTTCACACCTATTTTCCATGACATCTGAAATCACTATAGGACAGATAAACACCCACAATAGTCGGCTGGTCATGCAGGAGCTGCGAAAGGTGGTGGAGGAGAGGAGACTGGATGTAATCTGTCTGCAGGAGCCATACTCCCGGGCGGGACAGATCTCCTTCATGTCTACCACTTGGCAGGTAATCTCCACAGGAGAAGAGCCAAAGGCAGTCACAATAGTCACAAACAAGACCCTAAGAGCCACATGTCTAGCACAACTGTCAAACAGCCACTGCAATGTGGTTGAACTACAGACCCCGGTTGGACTAATACATCTCGTAAACATGTATTTCCAATACGGTGGAAATTTTGAAGAATTCTCTGACCACCTTGCGAGAACTATCACAGCGCTGCGTGGGCGCAGGGTTATTGTCACGGCTGACATCAATGCCAAGTCCCCCATGTGGTACAGCGGCACAAGGGACACCAATGGTGAGAAGGCTGAGGAACTAATCATGGCTTCCCAACTTGTAGTGGCAAATAAACCAGGTAATCCCCCAACCTACAGAGGAGGCGGAGGGCAGGGGACAAATATTGACGTCACCCTGGTAACTGCCAATGCCATTAGTATCATTGAGGACTGGAAAGTCAACGAAAATGCCACTACAAGCGATCATAACCTGATTACTTTCTGCCTCAGAGAAGAAGGGTGCCGCTGGGACCTCGGATGGGAGACTCAATTTAATTATAATAGAACTGACTGGGACTGCCTGGCTCGGGAGTGTGGCATTCCGCCGTTGCCGGAGGGTGACCTGGATGTGGATAGGTATGCCGAGGAACTGGTAGGGAATATAGTCAGCGCGGTCAAGGCCGCTGTGCCAACCAGGAGGAGAGCCGTCGCGGCTTCCCCTTCGCCATGGTCTGCTGATCTTGAGAGTATGCGTCAGTCTGTAAGACGGGCGAGAAGGTACTACCAGCGAAGTGCCGTCTGGCAGGAAAAACAATACTGGCTGCAGCAGTACAGGGAGGAAAAGGAAAAATTTCAAAAAGAATTAAAAGAGGTAAGAATAAAAAGTTGGGAAAAATACGTTTTGAGCCAGTTAGCCACTGACCCCTGGGGAATACCTTATAAGTTGGTTAGAGAGAAAATCAGGTCCCCTGCGGTCCTCTCGACGGTCAGAGACGGAGGCAGAATGACAGAGTCGTGGCAGGAAACTGCCGAAGTTCTCCTGCGCACTCTGCTGCCGGATGACGAAGAAACTGAGGAGGATGTACTCCAACAACAAATCCGCAGAGAGGATCTACATGAATACATAAATAACACCATGGTGTACCCCTTCTCAGAGGAAGAAGTGGCAGCACAAATTAAATTATTGAAAAAGGGTAAAGCACCAGGGCCAGACGGCATAGTCGCGGAGGTGGTGCAGTTTCTCGCCCCTCAGCTAGTAACACCCCTCACAGGATTGTTCAACGAATGCCTGAGAACCGGCAGTTTTCCTAAAATATGGAAAAGGGCATATGTCATAATCATACAAAAAGGGAAGGATAAGGACCCCACAGAACCAAAATCCTATAGGCCAATCTGCCTCTTAGACAACTTAGGGAAATTATTGGAGAAGTTACTGGCTGACAGACTGACAGCTCACAGGATACTGTGCGGGATGAGCGACAGGCAGTTCGGCTTCAGGCCGGGGCGATCTGCGTCTGACGCAATTGCCCTGGCGGCTGAGGTCTGTGGCTCGACCCAGCACAAGTATGTGGTAGGCATCATGGTGGACATCAGTGGCGCCTTCGACAACCTGTGGTGGCCCTCGCTCTTCTCTCGCTTGCGAGAGAAGGAGTGTCCAGGGCCCCTCTATGGCTGTCTGAGGAGCTATTGCATGGACAGGGAGGTTTCGCTATCATCGCCTAGCGGGAGAATGAGCAAAACCATCACGAAGGGGTGTCCCCAGGGATCAGTTCTGGGGCCACTCTTTTGGGATATTAATATAGAACCCCTCTTAGAGAAACTACAACAAAGTGAGGACGTGCTAGACGTGATAGCTTACGCTGACGACCTCCTCCTGCTGGTAGGCGGCCGAAGCCGAGAGGAACTAGAGCCAAAGGTAGAACAAACAATGACAGTACTTCAGAGATGGTGCCAAGAATCCAAAATGAAAGTTGCACCACACAAATCAACGTATCTATTATTGAAAGGTAGTCTTGTTAGGAATCCAACGGTTAGAATTGAGGGAACACCAGTTCTTCGGCGACGAGAGGCCAGATACCTAGGAATCATAGTAGATGAAAAATGGAGCTACAACACCCACATAGAACACATATCACAACGTGCGTTAGAGGTCCTAAATAATCTCATAAATATAGGCCACAGGAGGTTTCATTTACCTCCATCCTTAATCAAACTCTACCATAACAGTATTTTAACGTCTTTAGTGGGATACGCCAGTGGGGTGTGGGCACACAGGCTCACGAGGGTAGTGCCTGCAGTGACTGTGAGAAGGGTGCAGCGAAACATGCTGTTGCGCTCTGTAGGAGCATACCGAACAACACCTGGGGGGGCTCTGTTAGTAATAATAGGATTATGTCCACTAGATATAAAAATTAGGGAGCAGGGAGCATGGTACTGGGTCTCCAAAGGAAAAATAGATAAAACCAGGGAAATCATGGGGGTACAAGTGGGGGACAAGTACTCAATAAAGAGAAGGGGGGAAGAGCTTTGGCAACAGCAATGGGAAAGTGAGGAAACGGGAAGGAGGGTTTTCCAATTACTACCTAATATCAAAGAACGACTACAAATGAGCTACTTTGAGCCGAGTAGAGGTCTGCTGCACTTTCTAACAGGTCACGGGCCATATCCGACATATTTATGTCGATTTGGTAAACAGGCAACACCAGCGTGTGACTGTGGTGCTCTGGAGGGAACACCCGAACACGTCGTCTATGACTGTACGTTGTATGACGACGTGGGGCTAGAACTAAGAAATCAATTACCAAATAGAGACACATATACATTACTACGACGTGCTGAGACCTTCAATGTCCTCAACAATTTGGCTAATGAAATCTCTAAAAAGATTCTGAGGGACTTCATTAGGAACCAATAGGACAAATAACAACCCGATAAAGACTCAGGTGCACCTGCAGTTGCCGCCGAGCGCGGAACTGGCCAGTTGTTACACAACTGGAATCCGCCGCGTTATCGGATTAGGAGAGCAGGAGCACCTTTCCCGGACTTGACGTACGCACTAGATTCTATAGGAACTAGATAACCGAATAATGTAGAATAGAATACCAACAACAAATAACATAGGTAGGGACTGCAGCGAAATAAAAGTATTGGCCAGCCCAGTGCCAGGGGCACGCTCACTGGGGTTAGCTCAGTGAGCAGGCCTAACAGTAGGTTTATAAACATCATCTGGCACACATGTAACGCTGCAGAGTAGTTAGTCATAGATTAACCAAGTAGTCACGTAGTCAGATTAACCCTGTCCGTAGCTAGTGCCAATCAACAATAAAAATAATAATAAGCTGCATGTTTTTTCAAATTTTATCATAATAGGACCCACTAATTTTGTAAGGTGGTGGGTTAATATGCATCAAACAATGTTCGCTGTTTTTTATGAGTCATTGTATCAAACTTGTTTTCAATTGAGTTTAATGTTGTAGTTGTTGTTGTATCAATAAAGAGCTTGTTTTTTAAAAAAAAAAAAAATGCGCGATCGGTCGCATGTCGAGGAGTCTGCAGGACCGTCTAGATTGTTCTTCAAACCAATCGCGAAATTCGGAGAGCTTATGTCGCAACAACATTCAGACAACTTTGGCTCTTCAGTGTATATGTAGAGTTGATTGTGATGGAAATTTGAGCGCAGTTGTTATTATCCGATAGTTAGGGATTGCAACTAAAGTGTTTCATTTATGAAGGCTCAGAGTAATGTAAATTATTACAGCCGGAAAACGACACACTTCTCTAAATATTCCAATCGTATAGACTTCACACTGTGAACAGACGCATGTTTCTGTGTCTAATATTTCAACTCTTAAAACGCTGCAGTGGCTGTAAGGGCTCCTGTAATTCCTTTTCAACGCAGATTAACTCAGTTGCCTTCGTTCAGTGCTCAGAAACATGGATCAGACCTAGGGCTAATGCCCATAGAACGTCAACCAACGATTTGACTGCAGGCGGTAGAAGCCTCTTACTCAGCGGTCAACAACTACAGTTTGTGTTGTGTAGCTGAACTTCGTCTCCAGCTGTGGAGTACATCTTCAAAGATGGTAGTTACTTCTGTGAAGGCTCGACACACAGTATTCATTCGAGCACGGCGTAAAGGACCGCAATATTTTAATAACTGTGAGAGCAGGTCGAGTCTTGAGAGTTCACTGTCCCCCGCGTGTGTCGCGGTGACGCAGACCTCGACCTAAGCAGTGAGAGCTGGAGCGCGTTCTGTGCAGGCAGCAGTGGTCGTCCAGAAACATGTCACACTGTGGCGCCGTAACCAGTACGTCCGCACTGTCCAGTGTCCAGTCTGGAGCGTGCAGCCTGGAACGTGGCGGGACGCCGTCCACTGTCCAGTCCGGAGCGTCCAGCGTCCAGTCAGGGGAGAGCCAATGGGAGCAGTGTCCGGTCTGTGGCACACTCCAGACGGGGCAGTTGTCACTGGAGACGTATTCCAGTCAGCGTAACCCGGTCTGGAGCGCGCCAGCCCGCTGACCACTGTCTAGCTGCCCCGACCCGTTCTCCAGGATCGGCACGTGCTGCTCTGGAGCCACTCCGAGGCGCGGGGCGGAGGGTGGTGTACGCGCCAGGAAGCAGTGCAGAGCAGACACGGCGGGCTAACCGAGGGCGTCCGCGGCCAGGGGTCCGGCCTGCGCGCAGCGCTGCTGGAGCGGCCCGGCACTGCTCTGTGCGGACGCCGCGCACCACGTCTCTCCGTCACCTAACGCGGTTCACGCTGCAAAATAAAGTCCTGCTGTCTGTCTCACCCGTGTAGCGTTCGTTTTTTTTTTCTTTCGTTTCTTTATTTCTCTCTATAGCAGCCTTCTCATCAGTCAAGCTGTTTCCATACCAAACATCATGCGAATCGGTTCAGCCGTATAGTCACCAAAACGTAGCAGACTCTTGGGTTTAATAATATTGGCGTGGGAGAAAGGATTAAGGATGTTGAGGAGTCTATTATGGTGGTTCATAAGTTCGCAGCGTTTTTGTTGTGCATGTTGTTATTCAGCTTGCTATGGATCAATTTATCGACTGTCATTCTTTATTTGTAGTTCACTGTTGCAATTTCAGTTTACCTTTTGTGTCACTTTGTCATAGTGAATGGCGCCGTGGACGCTAGGAAATGGAGTGCCGAGTGAAGAAATCTCAACTTTCCGAGATATCTTCCGCTTGAGTTCAGTAGAGTGGTGGCACCAGCAGAGGCAGCCACAAACATTTGCACCGTATATGAGGATAATAATGGCAGAAAGGCTAAAGAAAAATCAAGACACGTTCATAGGATTTGTCGACCTGGAAAAAGCGTTCGACAGTATAAAATGGTGCAAGCTGTTCGAGATTCTGAAAAAAGTAGGACTAAGTTATAGGGAGAGACGGGTCATATACAATATGTACAACAACCAAGAGTGGACGATCAAGAACGAAGTGCTCGTATTAAGAAGGGTGTAAGACAAGGCTGTAGCCTTTCGCCCCTACTCTGCAATCTGTATATCGAGGAAGCAATGATGGAAATAAAAGAAAGGTTCAGGAGTGGAATTAAAATACAAGGTGAAAGGATATCAATGATAAGATTCGCTGATGACATTGCTATCCTGAGTGAAAGTGAAGAAGAATTAAATGATCTGCTGAACGGAATGAACAGTCTAATGAGTACACAGTATGGTTTGAGAGTAAATCGGAGAAAGACGAAGGTAATGAGAAGTAGTAGAAATGAGAACAGCGAGAAACTTAACATCAGGATCGATGGTCACGAAGTCAATGAAGTTAAAGAATTCTACTACCTAGGCAGTAAAATAACCAATGACGGACGGAGCAAGGAGGACATCAAAAGCGACTCGCTATGGCAAAAAAGGCATTTCTGGCCAAGAGAAGTCTACTAATATCAAATACCGGCCTTAATTTGAGGAAGAAATTTCTGAGGATGTACGTCTGGAGTACAGCATTGTATGGTAGTGAAACATGGACTGTGGGAAAACCGGAACAGAAGAGAATCGAAGCATTTGAGATGTGGTGCTATAGACGAATGTTGAAAATTAGGTGGACTGATAAGTTAAGGAATGAGGAGGTTCTACGCAGAATCGGAGAGGAAAGGAATATGTGGAAAACACTGATAAGGAGAAGGGACAGGATGATAGGACATCTGCTAAGACATGAGGAAATGACTTCCATGGGACTAGAGGGAGCTGTAGAGGGCAAAAACTGTAGAGGAAGACAGAGATTGGAATACGCCAAGCAAATAATTGAGGACGTAGGTTGCAAGTGCTACTCTGAGATGAAGAGGTTAGCACAGGAAAGGAATTCGTGGCAGGCCGCATCAAACCAGTCAGCAGACTGATTGGAAAAAAAAAAAAAAAGAGGATAATGCGCCAGGGCAGACCAGGGCAAGAAAAAGGTTTTCTCCTTTTAAGGAAGGCCGTTTTGTCATTAGTGGCTCCCCACGAGCAGGAAGACTTTCGTGTCTGATGAAAATCGTTAAAACGCATTAATCCATCGTGATCCGCTTCATTGTACTCGAGAACTCGCACGTGTGATGAACTGTCACGATTCGACCATCGTGCGACATTTACGTGCAATAGGGAAGGTACAAAAATCGGGTATAGGCGTACGGCATACTCTAAGCCAAAATCACAAAAATCAGCAGGTGACCATATGCACATCTATGCTAGCTCGTTATCAATTGGCTCGTGAACAACACCGACCATTCCTATCCCTTAACGTTACTGGTGACGAGAAATGGTGTCTTTATGCTGTTGTCTCTGTGTTCTTCAGTCCAGACACTGGGTTGATGCAGTCCTCCATGCTACTCTATCCTGAGCAAGCTTCTTCATCTCCATGTAACTATTGGAATAATCCTTCTGAATCTGCTTAGTCTATTCATCTCTTGGTCTCCCTCTACGATTTTTACCCTCCACGCTGACCTCTAGTGCTAAATTGGTGATCACTTGATGTCTAAGAACTTGTACGACCAACTGATCCCTTCTTTTAGTCAAGTTGTGCCACAAACTCCTCTTCTCCCCAATTCTATTCAGTACCACCTCATTAGTTACGAGATCTACCCATATAATCTTCAGCATTCTTCTGTAACACCACATCTTGGAAAGTTTCTATTCTCTTCTTGCCTACACTAGTTATCGTCCATATTTCAGATCCAGACATGGCTACACTCCATACAAATATTTTCGGAAACGACTTCCTGACACTTAAATCTATACTCGATGTTAACAAATTTCTCTGTTTCAAAAAGGCTTCCCTTGCCATTGCCAGTCGTTATGCTAACAGAAGGAAGAAAAAAAAAGGAATGGTTGAACCCATGCAAAATGCAGAACTCTCCGTACAAAGACAAAAGATGATGTCATGCATCTGGTGGGACAAGGACAGTGGGGTGTACTACGAATTGCTTCGGCGAGCTGTATCCATCACTGTTGACATTTATTGTCAACAAATGAGACGTCTTGCAGACGCAATCCAGAAACAATTACCAGGAAGACAGCGTGAAGTGATGCCACTTCAGGATAACGCCCGCCCACATTGTGCTCGACTGAAAAAAGAAGACTATAGAGGAGTTGGGTTGGGAAGTTATTCTGGAGCCCCCATATTCACTTGATCCAGCGCCGTCAAATTTTCACCTCTTCCGCACTCTAAGGTAGAGCCTTCCGGATGAAAATGCACTCCGATCATGGCTCGGTGAGTTCATCGACTCTAAACGACGTAACTCCTAGTCGAGGGTTATGAAAGTCACCCCAGCTTTAGCAGAATTATAAACACTGAAGAGGAATATATTATTGAGCACTGAAACCTCTCTAAAGCATATCTGTATCGTTTATTAAACATATACAAAAGTACTGTGAACTTATGCACCAAACCAAAGTAACCATTAAATTCATTGCATTGAATCGCATGAAATAGAACATACCAACCAATAAATGCATTGCCAGAAATACGATAGTTCAAAAGTCAAAAAGTAAATAGCTTTGACAAAGTAAATATTTTGCCTAATTCACGTAATATTCTCCAAATCAAAAAATATGTCGCAGGAAACAGCTTTGAAAGTTGGCTGTGTTCTTCCTCGTGGTTAAGGCTACCTCCATACCAAATTTCATCGTAATTCTTTCATGGGGTGAATGTGGAACGGTGACAGAAGGAGTCACTTTCCCATTTATAAGTATGGATGAAGAGTGAACAAAATATTAGAAAGGTGAAAAAGAAGCAAAAAGGATTTCTTTTGCCCGTCCACTAAACAGAAACAGTCCGTATTCTTTTATCAACAGATAAAGACGTTTGAATCGTAAGACAAATAGTCAAACCGATACCAACCACCAATCTGAAGGAATATTTAAATCGTATATTGTTCGTTTACCATTGTCGCTTTCGTAATGAGCCCTCATCTTTAGGATGGTTTTTAGCGTGCTGCCTGTCTGCGGCATACGCCTGAAAATGCGGCAGACCCGCCGAGCTGATTAGTCTGGCCGGTAGCATACCAACAGCGGCTTCTCTGTTGGCCCTTTATTCTACTGGATGCACGAGAGGTGTGAGGAATACTTGAAACTTCAGACAATTTAAATCAAATCCCTAAAGTGGTAGATACAGCAGTTCCCTAACAATATCCGATAACAACATAAAGGTTTTCTGGGTATGGTACGGGGTCATAATGTATAAAACTACTGCTCCTGGAGAAAAGCCAACGTTTCGGCCACGGATGCAGCGGCCTTCTTCTGGGTCTTGGCCGAAACGTTGGTTTTTCTCCAGCAGCAGTAGTTTTATACATTATGTCGCGATACCATACACAGAAAACTTTTAAGTTGACTGACTCTGGCCGCTGAAGCCTACGCTATTATAATATCCGATAACATTCGAGACTTGTGAAAACACATCTAAGTGCCTCAATGAACATTTCTCGCTTACCGACTCTTCATACAATTTCATTTATCAGCCACAGAATCTATCCTCCCATCTTCAATCCGACTCACAGACCCATGTATCACCATCTCTCTCTATATCCGCATTTTTTCCTTAGTTCGCCACGAATTTCTCTCCTGTGCCAAACTCTTCATCTCACCATCTCGGAGTAGCACCCTTCATCCTTAGTTATTTGTTGGATGTATTCCATCCAGTCTCGTGTCTTCCTCTACAGTTTTTACCTTCCACAGCTCCCACTACCACCAAGAAAGGTATTCCCTGATGTCTTTCCATGCATCCCATCAGCCTATTCCTTCACCTTGTCAGTTTTTCCATATGTTCCTCTCTTCGCCTATTCTGCAGAGACCCTCCTCATTCCCTACCTTATCGGTCCATCTAATTTTCAACATTCTTCAGTAGCACCCCATCTCCAACGCTTCGATTCTCATCTTTTCCGGTTTTGCCGCGGTCCATGGTGCACCACCAAACAACGCTGTGCTCCAGACGTGCGTGTGATGGACACATTTGGGAATAACCCATTGAAAAATACGCACAAAAGGGTCTGATACGCACAAAAGAGTCTGATCAAATATATTTGGCTCATAGGATATTTGCAGTAACAATGGGAACTGCAGAAATGAATGACAGTTTATGCCATGGTCAGGACATGAACCAGAGTCTCCTTGCTTACTAATCAGGAGCGCTCGCCACCGCACTACCGCAGCAATACAGCTAACATAGCTGCATGGACTGCCCAAGTCGAATGCCCTCCCCAACACAAACTTCCGTTCACATCCTCAGCTCGTTTTTCCGTTCTTAGGTCATCACTATCCCCAAGGTTCTCTGGCACTAGAATAGCACCCCAGCATTTACCTCAGCTGTAGGTGATCTGCATATCCTGTAATTAAATTTTCGTCCAGACATTTCAGTCTCATCTTTATGTATGATAATGATGGAAGCTGAAAAAATGAATTAAAATTCACGCCACAGCCAGGACTTGCACATACGAAGTGCATTCAAGTTCTAAGGCCTCCGATTTTTTTCTCCGGACTGGAAAGAGATAGAAACATGCGCATTGTTTTAAAATGAGGCCGCGTTCATTGTCAATACGTCCCAGAGATGGCAGCACCGTACGGCAGATGGAATTTTACCGCCAGCGGCGAGAATGAGAACTGTTTTAAATACTTAAAATGCCGACGTTTTCCTTACTTGAACAGCGTGCAATCGTTCGTTTTCTGAATTTGCGTGGTGTGAAACCAATTGAAATTCATCGGCAGTTGAAGGAGACATGTGGTAATGGAGTTATGGATGTGTCGAAAGTGCGTTCGTGGGTTCGACAGTTTAATGAAGGCAGAACATCGTGTGACAACAAACCGAAACAACCTCGGGCTCACACAAGCCGGTCTGACGACATGATCGAGAAAGTGGAGAGAATTGTTTTGGGGGATCGCCGCATGACTGTTGAACAGATCGCCTCCAGAGTTGGCATTTCTGTGGGTTCTGTGCACACAATCGTCCATGACGACCTGAAAATTCGAAAAGTGTCATCCAGGTGGGTGCCACGAATGCTGACGGACGACCACACGGCTGCCCGTGTGGCACGTTGCCGAGCAATGTTGACGCACAACGACAACACGAATGGGACTTTCTTTTCGTCGGTTGTGACAATGGATGAGACGTGGATGCCATTTTTCAATCCAGAAATAAAGCGCCAGTCAGCTCAATGGAAGCACACAGATTCACCGCCACGAAAAAAATTTCGGGTAACCGCCAGTGCTCAAAAAATGATGGTGTCCATGTTCTGGGACAGCGAGGGCGTAATCCTTACCCATTGCGTTCCAAAGGGCACTACGGTAACAGGTGCATCCTACAAAAATGTTTTGAAGAACAAATTCCTTCCTGCACTGCAACAAAAACGTCGGGGAAGGGCTGCGCGTGTGCTGTTTCATGAAGACACCGCACCCGCACATCGAGCTAACGTTACGCAACAGTTTCTTCGTTATAACAACTTTGAAGTGATTCCTCATGCTCCCTACTCACCTGACCTGGCTCCTAGTGACTTTTGGCTTTTTCCAACAACGAAAGACACTCTCCGTGGCCGCACATTCACCAGCGGTGCTGCTATTGCCTCAGCGATTTTCCAGTGGTCAAAACAGACTCCTAAAGAAGCCTTCGTCGCTGCCATGGAATCGTGGCGTCAGCGTTGTGAAAAATGTGTACGTCTGCAGGGCGATTACGTCGAGAAGTAACGCCAGTTTCATCGATTTCGGGTGAGTAGTTAGTTAGAAAAAAAATCGGAAGCCTTAGAACTTGAATGGACCTCGTAAATCTCCTTCCTAACTAGATAAGAATGCTAGCAATTACACCACCACTGCACTACCGCGAAGTGTCGTCTAATGGCTACCATTTCTGTCTAGTAAACGAGGAGACCTGGGTTCAAGTCCTGACCGTGGCATAAATTTTAATTCATTTCTTCTGCTTTTATTATTACGGTAGATAAAGATGAGACTCAAATTTCATGAGGAAACTTGAATTATAAGATCATAGGATCCATGGTTTGTCCATGGGTGGCCGCTGTGCCATCTCACTGGGGCCTCTTCTTCAGCGAGTCATTCCCAGATGTGTCCACGACTAAATAACAGTGCACTGCGTGTAGCGGCACTATGGCCTATGTATGTAGATGATGTAAGGATGGGAATTTTGCTCGTCGGTTTTCGTCCCGAAATTGTTCTTCGCAGTGCCATTAGAGATCCTTATCACTGACATATTTTCACTGTGATTTCTCACTTCTAAATATTTCCTTGTACTTACTCAATTGACGCTTTCACATGTAAAGTTGAATAGTAGGCGGGAATGATTACGGCAGTGCCTTCACAAGGTCAGCGCTTTTGTCTTTCACTTGTTCGCTTACTATTCGCTTGTTTCAGAAGTTATGAGTGTCTTGGAGCGATTGATTCCTTCGTTTAAATGTAGATAATCTGTGCACTCCAGGATGCGAGAAAATCTTAGTATACAGTGACAAAAATATTAGTAAGTAGTAGTAATCTGTCATCTCACAGAAGTACCTCGCTGTAACACTTCATAACGATATGGAATGGAACGGTGCCGTACCCCCAGTCGTAGACAAAGTAGACTTTGCACTGTAGGTAGGGTATTGGAAAATGCAGTCACTGCTTACGAAAGACTGGTGCAGCGCGTCGTAGAATACTGGTGGACTGTGTGTTGTGTTGGACCCGTACCAAGCAGGACCCACAGAGGATATGGAACGTATACAGAGAAGGGCAGCACCGATGGTGACAAGTTTATTTGACCTGTGACGGTGTTTTGAACCGTAAAATTACTACTGGTTCAGTAAAGGTTATTAATCACAATTAATACACAAAATGTAAAGTGGAAGTAGGTGCCAAGGAATAAATGGTGAAATTACACACAATATTCAGTAACACTCTTTATTCAAATTGATGCAAGACTTTACGATATTTTTAAAAATACCAACAATCATTTAACGAATAAGTTACAATTTACGATAGGAAAGGACTTTTCAATTATTAAATTATTATAAAAAAAATTCACGCCAGTAAAAGGCAAGTCAGGCAAGCAATTTAACGTATACAATGTGACGCTGTATAATATTTTAAGCTCAGCTAAATTACAGCTGAATTTCACTCCATTAATAAATGAATACAATTTGAGTATATGACTTCACTTTTGGGCAGACAAATTTCCCATTTGGTTACAACAGCCGTAGCTACGGCCGCCCACAACAGCCTCACTCAGGCTCATTAAATGGCGCAGAATCTAACTTGTCTGCAACATATAAAGACAATCCTGTTTACAAAAGTTCTCAAAATAGAAAAACCAAAGTGCATGAGTCATGCACACGGGGGGAGGGTGATGAGAGGGGCGGACGCCCCCCCCCCCCCAGTTAATAACATTAACATTTCCAAAATATATAAAAAAACAAATTTTACAAATTTCTGCCAGTAAACTTACGGCAAACACAGTCGCTCGTAAGGTAGGACTTGCGAACTTTTACAACATTCAAGGCAGCAATTCCTACCCGTAATGAAATGGCAAACTTTTGCATGGCAAGAAAACACACTAATGACCAACTACCTGTATAATACTCATAAGCACGTTGAGTAAATGCTTTAAAAGGTATTGAATTGAAAACAAACCCCACACAACAGTTTTTGCTGACTAGAAACAATATAAAAAATCCACTACGGCGTACATTAACAACTTTGCTTGATTACAGCCAAATATACATAAACACAAATTTACGTAAGTTACAGCTTCCAGACGAGCAGGAATTCGTTATGCAGTTGACTAGTTGTTACCACGAGGCAAAAGGAATTTTTCTTGTTTCTTAGAGTACCTTTTACACGTGAGTCTAGTAATACTATTTATGGCAGGCGAGAGAATGGATCAGGTCTTAGAGCCTTGCATTTTAAACAGTACAGCCATTGGTGCCTTAGACTTTCACAGACATGGCAGGGGCTAACAGTCGAATAAACCCGTAGGTAAGCTGTGAGGGGAAAGAAGCAATCCGAACCACACATTTACTCCGACTCACCTTCCTGCAGCTGGGCAGACGAGAACGAATGGCCGGAAACCCCCAAAATATACGTCTGGTATAATTAACAAGAATAAGTAAATTGAATTCAGTTAAACTTCATAAAATCTGTTAACAATCAGTACTCAACTTGTGGTGCGTTACGACTGCCAGGACTGAACCACCGCAGCACTCTACTCCAAATGCTCTGCCGAGCCGCCCGCTGCCAGCCGTTTCAGCGGACGCAGGAAGGCGCGCCTATTTTCAGAACCTCCTCGCCGGGCGACAGCATACGGCCGAACTGCAGAGTATTCCCCTCGCGGACCCACGCTCAGGAAGATTCGTTTCGCGACGAGCAGTTAACGCCCCATACCACGGAGCTTAAGCTTTCGCTGATGCCGCGGTCCGCGCGCTTTTCAAAGCTGACTTCACTACGGCTCAGGTATCACAGAGATACTGACGACAGACGCCCGAATATAGACGTACTCTGTCTACAAAGGTTCGAGGAGCAGCTGTTAAGTGATGACTCTGGGAGCACGCTACAAAGCGCTACCTGCCGCCCCCATACAGACTGTGAAGACGGTGTCAGACTAAACAGAACCCTCGTAGCAGCCCTCAAACAGACATTTTCCCGCCGCTGAATACATGAGAGGCACGGGAAGGAGATCTAACGACTGCTACAGTGGAACGTATCCGCACCGTGCACTTAGCAGTCGCTTGCAACGTTTTGGACCTAGATGTAGATTCAGTGAGTAGCGATCGGGCTACATACGTTGCTGTGAACTTTCTTTGAAGACAGCTCTAGGTACTCGGCTGCTCCGTGACCTTTCATACGGGTAACAGGTAACAACAGTACGAATTTCGGCTTTTTTGTAAAGTAAATTTTGATACACACATAATATGTGACCTATCTTGAGAAATATCTGCCTAACATGTTAACACGAGGTGTGGCTAGAAAGTAACCGAACAGCCTGAAATCCTTGCCGAGGGAGTATTTACGATTTGCGGTTGGCAGCAGTGCTTGCGCAGTACCTCTTTTCTAACCAGGTCCTTTTGAAATCTGTAACGAGTTTAAATGTTGGTGGCGATTTTTGAAATGTGCGGCTTTCCGGAGCAACGGTGCAAAGTAAAATTTTGCGCGGAACTGGGGAAAACTTTTGCAGAAATGTTTCAACTTTTGAAACACGCTCACGGACACAGTGCTGTGGGTGGTACTGGGCCAACAATGCCTTCCACCTGACCTGGTGACCCACACGTTCAGAAGAACGTGAAACACTCAGCCGTGTGTAGTACGCAGGCGTTTTGCCACGTTCACGTGACAGAAACGAGAAAAGAGTTCCGCAAGAATAGACCAGAGATGTGGCGAGGCGACACACGGCGGCCACACACCCAGCCCTGCCAGCCCGTCAGCTTTGTGCCCAGGATCAGACGACTGTCCCCCAACGGCGCCTCCACCCGGCACAGCTGCCTCCTTGCGATTTCTTCGTATTTCTGAAATTAAAATCAGTCCTGAAGGGGCACCGGTTTCAGAACACTGATGGCATCGAAGCAAATTCGTCACAGACCTTGAAGGCCTTTTTACATGAAGCTGCACAGCGATTGCTTCGCGAGATGGAAACACCGCTGAGGAAAGTGTGTTAAGGGAGGCTTTGGAGGTAAAAAGATAATAATCCAGAACGAAATTTAAAATAATAAATTTCGTTTGTCTTGGGAACGTAATTCGCGTGGTACGTGTAGAAGTTAGTGAAGACGCTCACCTGGACGTCTAATAGTCAGACAGCGCAGTAAGCACAATTTTGAGGGAAACGCTACGGTTTGCCAGTCAGATGGGGCACAGAGGCGTTCAGACGCAGCAGTCGCTCTGCCACGCCCCCTGCTGCCAGCACCAAGTCTCGGCTCGCGCCGCCTCGCCTCTCAGGTTTGACCTGCCCTCCTGACCCCTCCGTAAGGGTCAGTGTGACCACTCCTTCCGTAGGGCGGGCGCAGTAGCTACGATGTCGGTCTAAAAAGACGACCCGTCGTTTTGCGAGCCCTCCAGGGGCGTACGAGTACGGCCCTGGCCTTTCATACTCCCTTTGGGGTAGCGCGGCCGAGGTCAGCACGACCAACGGCTTGCACAGAGCGTTCATCTTCTCCCCAGAGCCACCGGCCTTTCCTGGACAATACACCAAAACGGGTGCTTCCGACGTGTCGCATGCGGTATTCAGCTGAGGTCACCACCACGGACTCCACGTCGAGAACTGCATTGTCACTGTGTCACAAATTACGTCCGTCACTGTGAAGGCGGTTCGATGCACCCTCTGCCAGGCCCTTGAATGCGATTTGCTCAGTATCCATGTAGATATGGATGTAGATGTAAATGTCATTCATGAAGGGACTGTAGTTCACGAGACGATAGCAGTTGCTGCTAATGAAAGAACATCCAGATACCGATTCTAGGATTGACGAAAACAGTCTGAACTCTGATTCCCAGCTAACAGGTACATTTAGCCTTTCGTTCCAATTTACTGATGTCTCCTACGCGGCCAGCATCGGGCACCATTTCGTCTAGGAGGGATTTGTGAGTGCTGAAGGAAATAGTTCTGGGAGGCTGCAGGGGAATTCTAGAGACCAGAAGTCCGGCAAATCTGATATTGTTCTTAAAAAGGAAAGAAGAATCGCATGGAAATGCCAGGCAGCTTGTTACCAGTTCATAACGACTTATCCACACAAGTTCATCGAACTAGCTTGCAAGATGTCGAAACTAGTGCTTGCATACTAAAGAAGCGTTTTGATTACTCGTCCATCCCCTGATCGGAGAGGTGGTACACCGGCAGATTTGTCGAAATGATTAACAGCCACGAGATCTGAGTAGACTGGAGCAGAGGCAGGGGCAGCACGGAGCCGCTGGCTAGCTGGCTTCAGCCCGCCCGCCGTTTGAAATACATACCGTTGCATTTCTACGAATTCAGGACTGAGATAACAGCAGTTACATTAGAGTCGATGCAGAGCAGCACTTTCCCGAACTGTGGGGTGCACGGCTGGCAGTAAGAGCAGTAGCCAAGCGCAAGGATGTACACCCGCATACGGCGAGAACGGCTGCGCTATTGAAGGCCGCGATGCGACTCCAACCGAGAACTACGGACTACTCGGGGCGAGAGGACTTCCCTCGTCAGTTTTTAAACAGAGGACACCGCCCCTGTACGTGCCTCCGCCGGCACACAGAGACGCCTGGGCCGACCTAAACAGGGCGAAAGCTGGGGGGCTTACTTCTAACCAGTAAGGGCCCGTAATGAAGGAGAGTAGGCTGAAGTTTAAGAGATTCGTCAGGAACAACGAATATAGAAAGGAGGGGGGATAAGGAAGAATTAAGGAATGACGAGATACGCTTGAAGTTCTCTAAGGGATAGCTCAGTAGTCAGAACAAATGAAGAGGAACGTGCATCTCTAAAATGGGCAATCATAGAAGATGGAAAGGGAAACATATGTACAAAGAAGGGAACTGCGAAGAAACAATGGGTAACAGAAGAAATACTCCAGTTGGTAGATGAAAGAAGAAAGTACAAAAATGTTCAGGGGAATTCAGGAATACAGAAATGCAAGTTGCTGAGCATTGAAATAAGTTGGAAGTGCCGGGAAGCTAAGACGAAATGGCTGTAGGAAAAATGTGAAGACATCGAAAAAGAACTGATCAGCATATAGGAAAGTCAAAACAACCTTTGAGCCGTGGTAAAATTTGCTGTTTTGACGAGCGCGCCGCAGCGTGTAGTGTGAAGCAGTCGCCCTCCGTTCCAGGCGGTGGCGCCGCTGTGGGGAAAGGGGAAAGGCTGCCTGTTCACGTGCATTTAAGGGGCGCTATGAGCTCGCCAGTCGGTCAGTCTGGGTCTGTCCCTCGTCCCCAGCTTGTTGGTCTGTCTCTCGTGCGCATTTGTTAGGCAGTTTCTGTCTGTTTGTCTGTCTGTCGGTCTGTCGTACGTTAATAGCTGCCTCTGTCATGTTTGTCGGAGTCGCTGTTAACGAATTTATTGCTTAAGGTGTAAAGCCCGAATTCCTGAAATATGTTTTTATCTTGCCTATAGTCTTGAGAGGCGGTATATGTGTAATGTAGAGCATGTTTGTACATTTTGTGTAAGACTGCATTTCATGGGTACACGAATGGCAAAACGTCATTTTTTCGGATGAATCCAGGTTCGTCATAGCCATACTGGCGTATCACTCGGCGGGATGGTATGGGGTGCCATTGGTTACAAGTCTCTTTCACCTCTTGTTCACACAGACGGCACTTTGAACAGTGGACATTACATTTCAGATGTGTTACGACCCATGGCTATAACCTTCATTCGATACCTGCAAAACCCTACATTTCAGCAGGATAATGCACGACCACATGTTGCAGGTCCTGTAGGGGCCTTTCTGGATACAGAAAATGTTCGACTGCTGCCCTGGCCAGCACATTCTCCAGATCTCTCACCAATTGAAAACGTCTGGTCAATGGTGGCCGAGCAACTGGCTCGTCACTATACGACAGTCACTACTCTTGATGAACTGTGGTATCGTGTTGAAGCTGCGTGCGCAGCTGAACCTGTACACGATCCAAGCTCTGTTTGACTCAAT